>NC_074667.1:4128212-4728212 GCF_029448725.1 Salvelinus fontinalis
TTTTAATTGTGTGAGAGGGGAAATGAGAAACAACATCTTTTTCAGTGAGTTGTAAGATCTTCTCTCGCTGGTGCTCTGAGAGGTTTGTCAGATACTATATAACTACACAGCATGTGTTTGGTATGTATGTATACAACCTGTAACATTTGTGGGAACGAGGAATAGCATTCAATGGTATCATACTTATCATAACACAGGGTGGTCTATACTCCTCCTGGATAACTGGGGATGTAGGATTTTGTGCCTCACCCTCGCCATTTCTTGTTACTGGTATTTGTCAGATATATTGTCAGCAACTTTGTCTACATTGTGCAACATCAAAACCACATTATTTCCATATGTTTACAACATTTTCGAATCTCGATACTCTCGTCTTGCCCTCTGCTCTCCACTGCTTACTGACTAATGGGTTATTGAGTAATTTATCAACTTCTAATGAGTCGACAGCAGATTTCCAAATGGGGTCTGAAATGAGTCTGAACGGCACACTTAAACATGCACTGAGACTTAATGTTCGGGACACAGCAATTAAAAATGCACCATCTAGTCTTCTCCTCCAATGATTATCTTGCTGGAGGTGGATGACACAGGCTTGTGTCCTTGCGAAGAGGAAAAACACTAGACATTATCTGTCAAAAGTGTGGATTTGCACACCTTAGTTTTAAGTTTCAAGTTATAACGTCATGTGCGCAAGTGCAGTGAAATTGTAACGGTTCTCTAAATCCTCCTCCTCCTCAGACGAGGAGAGGAGAGAGGGATCTGAAGACCAATGTGCAGCGAGGTATGATGACATGATTTATTTAAGACACGACAAAACAACAAACACGACGTAGACAGAAAACGAACTATACTTGAATAAACTACAAAACAAATAAACGATGAAAACAGACCTGGACACGAACTTACATATAACTTGAAGAACGCACGAACAGGTACACGACTACAAACAAACGCTACAGTCCCGTGTGGCACGAACATACATACAGACACAGGAGACAACCACCCACAAACAAACAGTGTGAAAACACCTACCTTAATATGGCTCTCAATCAGAGGAAATGAAAACCACCTGCCTCTAATTGAGAGCCATATCAGGTCACCCTTAAACCAACATAGAAACAGAAAACATAGACTGCCCACCCAAACTCACGTCCTGACCAGCTAACACATACACAAACTAACAGAAAACAGGTCAGGAACGTGACATAACCCCCCCCCTCAAGGTGCGTACTCCGAACGCACCACCAAAAGTCTAGGGGAGGGTCTGGGTGGGCATCTGACCACGGTGGTGGCTCCGGCTCCGGACGCTGTCCCAATCCCACCATAATAAATCCCCGCTTCTGTGTCTTCCTCAAGGTGGCGACCCTCGCCACCGACCTTGGACTGGGAACCCTAGACATGGGTCCCGCTGGATTTAGGGGCCGCCCCGGACTGAGGGACGGCAGCTCCGGACTGAGGGACAACACCGGACTGGCTGGCGGATCCTGGCTGGCTGGCTCTGGCGGATCCTGGCTGGATGACGGCTCTGGCTGGTCATGGCTCGCTGACGGCTCTGGCTGGTCATGGCTCGCTGACGGCTCTGAAGGCTGGT
Source organism: Salvelinus fontinalis (assembly GCF_029448725.1). NCBI lineage: Eukaryota > Metazoa > Chordata > Actinopteri > Salmoniformes > Salmonidae > Salvelinus > Salvelinus fontinalis. The sequence goes on from NC_074667.1 coordinate 4,129,804, forward strand.
CCTGGCTGGACGGCTCTGAAGGCTGGTCCTGGCTGGACGGCTCTGAAGGCTGATCCGGTCTGGCGGAAGGCTCTGAAGGCTGATCCGGTCTGGCGGAAGGCTCTGGCTGATCCGGTCTGGCGGAAGGCTCTGGCTGATCCGGTCTGGCGGAAGGCTCTGGCTGATCCGGTCTGGCGGAAGGCTCTGGCTGATCCGGTCTGGCGGAAGGCTCTGGCTGATCCGGTCTGGCGGAAGGCTCTGGCTGATCCGGTCTGGCGGAAGGCTCTGGCTGATCCGGTCTGGCGGAAGGCTCTGGCTGATCCGGTCTGGCGGACGGCTCTAGCGGCTCCTGTCTGGCGGACGGCTCTAGCGGCTCCTGTCTGGCGGACGGCTCTAGCGGCTCCTGTCTGGCGGACGGCTCTAGCGGCTCCTGTCTGGCGGACGGCTCTAGCGGCTCCTGTCTGGCGGACGGCTCTAGCGGCTCCTGTCTGGCGGACGGCTCTAGCGGCTCCTGTCTGGCGGACGGCTCTAGCGGCTCCTGTCTGGCGGACGGCTCTGTAGGCTCCTGGCCGACGGGCAGCTTTGCAGGCTCATGGCAGACGGGCAGCTTTGCAGGCTCATGGCAGACGGGCAGCTTTGCAGGCTCATGGCAGACGGGCAGTTCAGGCGCCGCTGGGCAGACGGGCAGTTCAGGCGACGCTGGGCAGACGGGCAGTTCAGGCGACGCTGGGCAGACGGGCACACCTGTAGGGAGGAGACGGAGAGACAGCCTGGTGCGTGGGGCTGCCACAGGACCCACCAGGCTGGAGAGACCTACAGGAGGCTTGATGTTAAAAGGCACCTGAAGGACCGGGCTGTGGGGGAGCACTGGAGCTCTGGTGCGCAGCCTTGGCACCACTCCCCCAGGCTGGCATACTACTCCAGCCCGTACCCTCCAGAGTGCAGGCACAGGTTGAACCGGGCTGTGGATGAGCACTGGAGATCTAGTGCCTACTACGCGCACTTCTCCCTTAGGCTCCACTCCCACATTTGCCCGGTACGAGCGGAGCGTAGGCATAGGACGCACTGCACCCTCCCAGCGCCCCGGAGACACAGCACGCAGAGCCGGCGCAGGATACCCTGGACCGAAACTGCGTACCGGAGACCAGACGCGCTGAGCAGGCACAATACGCCCCGGCTGGATGCCCACACTCACTTGACACTTTCGGGGGGCTGCCCTATAGCGCACCAGGCTATGGGCACGCACTGGCGACACCGTGCGCTTAACCGCATAACACGGTGCCTGACCAGTGACGCGTTGCTTATAATAAGCACGAGGAGTGCGCTCAGGTCTGCTACCTGGCTTAGCCACACTCCTCTCTAGCCCCCCCCCAAAAAATTTCTGGGGTTGCCTCTCGTACCTGTCCCGCTGCCGTGCTGCCTCCTCATATCGCCGCCGCTCAGCACTCGCTTCCTCCAGCTCAGCTTTGGGGCGGCGGTACTCCTCAGCCTGTGCCCAGGGTCCTTCTCCATTCAAGATCTCCTCCCATGTCCATGAATCCTGGGATTTCTGTGGTTGCTTTCGCTGCCCTTTTCCCCGCTGCTTGGTTCTGGTAATTTGGTGGGTGGTTCTGTAACGGTTCTCTAAATCCTCCTCCTCCTCAGACGAGGAGAGGAGAGAGGGATCTGAAGACCAATGTGCAGCGAGGTATGATGACATGATTTATTTAAGACACGACAAAACAACAAACACGACGTAGACAGAAAACGAACTATACTTGAATAAACTACAAAACAAATAAACGATGAAAACAGACCTGGACACGAACTTACATATAACTTGAAGAACGCACGAACAGGTACACGACTACAAACAAACGCTACAGTCCCGTGTGGCACGAACATACATACAGACACAGGAGACAACCACCCACAAACAAACAGTGTGAAAACACCTACCTTAATATGGCTCTCAATCAGAGGAAATGAAAACCACCTGCCTCTAATTGAGAGCCATATCAGGTCACCCTTAAACCAACATAGAAACAGAAAACATAGACTGCCCACCCAAACTCACGTCCTGACCAGCTAACACATACACAAACTAACAGAAAACAGGTCAGGAACGTGACAGAAATGCCTTTCTTGCAAGCTGTAAACCTAACAATGCAGCAATCAATATCAATGTAGTACTAAATATAACATAAGGTAGAACAAAAAGACGAAAAATAAAAATAAGAGAAGTACGCTATATACAGGGTCAGTACCATTTTTACAACGTGCAGGGATTCTGGAGTGATATAGGTAGATATGTATAAGGGTAAGGTGACTAGGCATCATGATATAAGATAAACAGAGTAGCTGCAGTGTATATGATTATTGTACGTGAGTTTGTGTGTGTGTAGAGTCAGTATAAGTGTGTGTGCATGTTATGTGTGTGTGAGCAAATGAAGTCTGTGTATGTGTGTGTGTGTGTGCAAGCGTGTGTGTGTGTTGGAGTGTCAGTGTGCGTGAGTGTGTAGAGTTCTGTGAGCTCGCATAGAGAAACATTTAAATAAAATACAAGGGTAAACTCACAAAATTAGTGTAGACATTTTGTCGGCTATTTAGCAGTAAGCTTTGGTATTGGGCTTCTAATGGGTGAGAACTAACACCATTTCACCAATGAAAAAAATGGATAACTGCACCATACAGATTGGAACCTAACTGGGAGGAGATTTACGATGTACCGATTCCATGACGGTGGATTCAAAACTTCTTGCAACCAATAGAATTGTATATGTATGGGAATACAACCATCCCAGATCTGCAGATTTTGGTGCGAAGAGAGAATCATTAGATCACTTTTTTTGGACTGCCCACATGTAGCTTGTTAATGGTCGCAGGTTCAAGAATGGCTGAAAAATTGCACCATTTACTTGGAGCTAACTCTGCAAATAGCACTGCTGGGAGATTTGAAAAGTCATAGTCAATCGATCAATAATATAACAATGCTCTTACCAAAGGTGTTTATCTTTACAATCTGTAGAAAATATGAGAATAGAAAGGTTCAGAACTTTTGTGAAACATTACAGTACAAAAATATATGGCAGCTATCAATCAAAACTGGATGGTCTTCAGAGATGGATTGAAGGAAGCTGAAGGGTGCGACAAAAAGCAAACAAAAGATAACTAATGTACAACATACTGTCTGTGAAATATATGTAGTATGTATAAGTTGGAAGTGGCAAGCCTAAGTATTGTTGTCTATTAGTTAATTCTAATTAGGGGAGGGGGTGGCAGGGTTAGGGGGAAATAATAAAGAAGGAAAATATATTAAATTAGTTTACTCCAAATAGGGGAGGGGTGGCAGGGTTAGGGGAAAATAATAAAGATGGAAAATATATTTTTTAAATATATATATACAGATTTAAAACAATATCTATATTTAAAAAGAGATATATATATTGGGGATTGGAAATTATGTAGAAAATGACACTGATAGAAGCAAAACAAAAAAAGAGTTCTTGGCTAATATTTTTGACAATCTTAAATGTCTCAGTGATTTCATATACCACTAGTGGTGTAGTCCTGCTGTTAGAATACTCCTACATGATGACTCATTGGTGTTTTGGAATAAAAGGCGATAAAAGGATCTGTGACTGCAGGTCAAAATTCCTCTCGTCTTTCCTCATATTTACAATAAAAACATTATATGATAACAGAGAAAATATTTTTTTTCTTTGGGCAATTTTCCATGAAATGTATTTCTGTGGCTAAAGGAGACACAGCTTAAGGCTGTCAACAAACACAACAAGCATGGAGTGCTGACCACCATGGGTGTAAAAGAGAGAAAAGGGAAGACAGGTGAGAGGGATGAATAAGTTATTTTGTAGTGGCAGCAGACTACGATTGTCCCTTTCTTTTAAGATTTGTGCTAATACATTTCACAAAGCTCTTTTTTTACTACAAAAAAATATCATATATAATAAATTACATCTGAGAAAAAAGAAGGAACCCGCACACTGCTCTTGATGGTATCACTGCTCTTTAATTAGCTTTACGTATCGGCCTCACGGCCTTCATTAGAGCTTTTGTGAGGTTTTTAAATTAGCACCCTTATGTAGATCTAGCACCAACTGTCACGTTCCTGCCCTATTTTCCTTGTTTTTGTATGTGTTTAGTTGGTCAGGGCGTGAGATGGGGTGGGCATTCTATGTTATGTGTTTCTATGTTTAGGTTATTTGTCTATTGGCCTGATATGGTTCTCAATCAGGGACAGGTGTTTTACGTTTCCTCTGATTGAGAACCATATTAAGGTAGGCTGTTCTCACTGTTTGTTTGTGGGTGATTGTTCCTGTGTCTGCGTCTGTCGCACCACACGGGACTGTTTCGTGTTCGTTCGTTTGGTTAGTCTGTTCGTGCGTTCTTCATGTTATATTCTAAGTTCTCAAGTTCAGGTCTGTCTACGTCGTTTTGTTGTTTTGTAATCTATTCAAGTGTTCTTCGTATTTTCGTCTTGTTTAAATAAATTCTTTATGTCTGCATACAACGCTGCGTTTTGGTCCGATCCCTACTCCTCCTCTTCAGACGAAGAGGAGGAGAGAAACCGTTACACCAACCACATCCGTTCCAAGCATCAAATGGTGTTGGAGTAGAAGGAAAAACAAATAAGTGCTACCAAATATAACAATATGCATTTCATAAATGTTTGAATAGAGTGTGTACATAAAACGTATTAAACACGTCTGTAAAACCACAATGAGGATATCGACCTACCAAGCAAGTTTTCATAAATAATTGGGTACAGGGCAAGAAAAACGTCAGAGTAATCTGAAATAGGGGCATAGTTCATGTTCAAATATACAACATAACACACATAGGCATTTTATCATTAGGACTTTTGGGAAATAATGGCTGGAGGGTGAAAATACAAAAACATTCTCTTTTGCTTAGAGTATTATTTATATCACCTCCCCTGTCTGATATCTTGACTTTCTCTATGTCACAAAATCGAAAGGTAGAAATGTCATGTTTTAGGTCATTAAAATGTAGTGCGACTGGAAAATCCCCGTCCTTTCTCCGAATTGAACTGTTATGTTCATTGATTCTCTGTTTGAGAGAACGAGAGGTTTTACCTACATAGAACAGCCCACATGGATATGTAATCATGGTGATGGAGCATGTAATAATGTCATTTATTTGGAACCGTTTTCCGTGTGTGGGTGGCAGAAATATTCACACATCATCATATTGTTGTACTTTGCGCATCCTCTGCATTTATAGTTACCATTTGGAAGAGAACGTAAAAGAACCTGGCTGATTTTCTTTTGTGGCTTGCAGTTGGCATGGACCAATTTATCACGTAAATTGCGACCTCTCCTACTGTATATACAATATGTGATGGATTCTTACATTCAGCAGGCAAAGCTGGTTCCGGTGATAAACCATGCCAGTGTTTCTTGACAGCATCTCCCACTTTTCGCGAGTTCAAACTATATGTGGTTATGAACATTACGGAGTGTTCTTTAGGTTTAGTGTTTTTTTCTAGATAATCCTCTGTGGTGTGGCATATACGACACAGTCTGAAAAACTGGCTTCTTGGAAGTCCTATTTTTAACGGCTCAGGATGGAAGCTGTCCCCCTGTAATAGAGTATTTATGTCCGTTTCTTTTCTATACAGAGTTGTCAACAGGGTTCCATTTGATTTCTGAATCCACATGTCGAGGTAATGAACACGTTTAGTGGTGGAGCCAATCGATGTTCCATTCGTTTGGATAGTATTCATCGTCGAACCTGAAATAGTAATACATCAAAACATATTCAGCCAGCTCTAGAATACAATTTGTCGGTGGATATTCATTAGTATCTATGTCTCTCAAATAGCATTTACATCTAAAATGGCATTAAATCTCACAAATTAAATGTGTTACTCAACACAAATAATCTATTTTGAAGAGAAAACGGTATGGTGAGACAACTAAGAGCAACGTGCCATGCAGTATCTATCCTGTAATTAGACTGAGGGTTCCATCAAGGTATTTTAGTTCTTTCCATTGAGCTTCATTTCACTTTATGGATGTTGATGCTTGGAATATGCAGTACATACTGTAATCATACATGATTCCCCGTGATTCCTACAGCTACTACTACCCAATAGCCTGCGATCTGATAACATGGCCAGTTCATAACCTCTCAATAATATTAACACTTCAAACTGTTATTGCTGTTATTGCTTATTGTTCTTCCTATAGCCTGTACATTATAAATGATTCTCCACAATTACAGGTACAGGTAATTACAGGTAATTGGGTACCAAGAACATGCATCTACCTAGTCACTAACACTTTACCTTAAGTGTAAATTAATTAAGTATGCAACTAAATAATAACGATTTATAACATAGTAGTTACATGTGATTACAATGTAAATACTATTTCATTACACTGTAATAGGGGTTTAGCGATATAGGTTATTACACAAGGGGAACAAGGACATATAACTACAAATCAGTTTGTCGGAGGTTATTGTACATGTTTAATAAGTCATGATATATGTATATACATTTACAAGATGTCTTGATCCAAATGTAACTAACATGTTCTGTAACTACACTTTTGCAGTCTTCTGTGTAGAACCATGTTAACAATGCATCCTATTATGTAATTTTGTTACATGTAACTACATGTCACTACCTCCAAAAGTATCTAGGCTAGGTCTCCGTCAGCTGTTGTAACAATGCACACCCCAGCATTTACTACAGCTTCATTTAACTATCTTATTTCCATAAAATGTGACTTAACGGATGTACTGATTAAATGTAAGAGCAATGTATTTACAGTGAATGTAACTAATGTACCTACCCAGGAGCAAGAAACTTAATGACAGGGAAACACATAATGGTACAACCTTTGTAAATACTAGCCTTTGAAAGGGGATTTAAGGGTTTATTTCTCTGGCTTCAAAGGTGTAATGTTGTTCAAAATGATATAATGTTAATGTCGGTATTCAATGAGCAAGCAGCTTCAAGTGAAAAACAATAGGGTAAACGTCTTTATTACAATCATTGGGAAAATACACTTCAATGTGGAATAACTGTCGTCACAGCGCCTAAAAGTGTTATTAATGTAATTTCAATGCAATTACATGTTTCACAGGATATATCAAAATGTCAGTTGTTACAATGTTGTTAAAAAGAAAAGTATCGTAACTACACACAGGAACAAGCAACTTAATGTAAAGTGAAACACATTGTGAATTACTCAAGTAATTACTATACAGTTACTATATGACAACGATGGCAGACAATCAGTACAGTACCTGTAGTTGTGATCAATGGGAGTCAATCTCAATTTAGGAAAAACATTGTTACAGCACCTTAAAGTGTAATTGCTATTTTGCAGGATATATCAAAAGTTTAGTTATTATGTATTTGTTTAACCTTTATTCAACTAGACAAGTCAGTTAAGAACCAATTCTTATTTACAATGACGGCCTACCAGGGAACAGTGGGTTAAAACCTCTTGGCAATAGGGGGTGCTATTTGCACTTTGTAATAATTACGTTCCCAAATTAAACTGCCTCGTACTCAATTCTTGCTCGTACAATATGCATATTGTTATTACTATTGGATAGAAAACACTCTCTAGTTTCTAAAACCGTTTGAATTATTTCTCTGAGTGAAACAGAACTCATTCTGCAGCACATTTCCTGTCAGGAAGTGAGATTTCTGAAATCGAGGTCCCTGTTCTGAGGTCAGTTTATAAGTCCCCATGCAAGCTGTGGGGCTACATGCACTGCATACGCCTTCCTCTAGATGTCAGTAAGCGTTGAGAATTTGAATGGAGTGGATTGCACCATCTGGGGCCCTATATAAGACCGTGGAACGGAAGTACCGTTCTTTTCAACGGGGCGCCTGGCGCAAGAGGGACATCACAATGGCGTCCTGCAAAGCTTTCGTTTTAGCAGTTCTATATCTCCGGTCATGTTTTTATTCGTTATAGTTGTTAAAGACATCATAAGGTAGTTAATTTAAACCGACATATAGCAGTTTATATCAGTTTATTGCGATTTTCTGGGATTTCTTTGTGACGCACTATCAGGAGTTGGACACCTTTCCGGCACATAGCTAACGTTAGCGGCTATTTCGACAGGAGAAGAGGACATCTTTCAACCAAAAGACGATTGTTCTGGAGAAAGGACACCTTGCCCAAGATTCTGATGGAAGCTCAGCAAATAGAAAGCAGTCTTTATGCTGATAATTCGTATTTATGTTGACAAATGTAAAATAATAATTCCGCCATGAATTTCGGTGCGGTCTCGCTTTAGCGCACGCTGTATTGCGCAGTAACGTTAATTTTAAAAATCTAACACAGCGATTGCATTAAGAACTAATTTATCTTTCATTTGCTGTCCAATCTGTATTTTTTAGTCAAGTTTATGATTACTTATCGATTAGAATAGGTGCATTTCCCAAGATTTCTCCTGACATTTTCTTTGAAGCTTGGCTACTTTTCTCATTGTATAACCACGATTTGTGCCGCTAAATATGCACATTTTCGAACAAACTCTATATTCATTGTGTAATATGATGTTATAGAACTGTCATCTGAAGAATTCTGAGCAGGTCAGTGAAAAAATTAATATATTTTGCTGGGTTATACGTTATCGCTATTTTTGGCTTAAATCAATGCTGTTGTGTGGTTTGCTATTGTGGTAAGCTAATATAATGCTATATTGTGTTTTCGCTGTAAAACACTTAAAAAATCTGAAATATTGGCTGGATTCACAAGATCTTTGTCTTTCATTTGCTCTACGTGTCACGATCGTCTTGACAAGAGAGTGAGGACCAAAATGCAGCGTGTGGAAAGTACATCTTCTTTTATTAAAGAAGAGAGAAAAAACAAGAAACGAACAACTATACAAAAACTAACAAAAATAACAAACTGACGACCGTGAAGCTATTCAAACATAAGTGCTGACACTAAACACTTAGACATAGACAATTACCCACAAAACCCTAGTGCCTATGGCTGCCTTAAATATGGCTCCCAATCAGAGACAATTAATGACATCTGTCTCTGATTGAGAACCATTCAGGCAACCATAGACACAGCTAGACTTCTATACTAAACATAAACCCAACTACTCTACTCTACCCCCTAAACCTTACAACCACCCTAGACACTACAAAAAACACATACATTCCCCATGTCACACCCTGACCTAACTAAAATAATAAAGAAAACAAAGAATACTAAGGCCAGGGCGTGACAGTACCCTGTGTATTTTTCAGAAATGTTTTATGATGAGTATTTAGGTAATTCACGTTGCTCTCTGTAGTTATTTTAGTCGCTTTGGTGAGAGTTGTGATGGTGGCTGCAATGGTAAACTATGATTTATACCTGAAATATGCACATTTTTCTAACAAAACATATGCTATACAATAAATATGTTATCAGACTGTCATCTGATGAAGTTGTTTCTTGGTTAGTGGCTATTTATATCTTTATTTGGTTGAATTTGTGATAGCTACTGATGGAGTAAAAAAATGGTGGAGTAACAAAAGTGGTGTCTTTTGCTAACGTGGTTAGCTAATAGATTTACATATTGTGTCTTCCCTGTAAAACATTTTAAAAATCAGAAATGATGGCTGGATTCACAAGATGTGTATCTTTCATCTGGTGTCTTGGACTTGTGATTTAATGATATTTAGATGCTAGTATTTACTTGTGACGCTATGCTAGGCTATGCTAGTCAGCTTTTTTACTGATGGGGGTACTCCCAGATCCGGGTTTGGGAGGAATTAGAGGTTAACTGCCTTGTTCAGGGGCAGAAAGACAGATTTTTACCTTGTTAGCTCGAGGATTCGATCTAGCAACCTTTCGGTTACTGGCCCAACGCTCTCACTACTAGGCTACCTGCCGCCCCCAAATATTACAATGTCGTTGTAAAGAAAAGTTTTGTAAGTGCAATGTTTCTATACTGGAACAAGCAACAATGTAAATTCTGTCATTATCTTTCGTGGAACGTGTACAAACTGCTCTCTCCACTGCACATCTGTAGAACACATGAACCACTCGCAACATTTGTTTGTTTTTTCTTGAAATTTACAGCCAGAACATTTTGTATCCTTAAAACCTGTTGGGGATGGGGGCGCTGTTTAGACTATTTATGCTAATTTGGTAATTTTTGAAACGGCTTCCCACAAAATCCTTGATCGTACAATATGCATATTATTATTATTATTGGATAGAAAACAGTCTATAGTTTCTATAGGAGTTGAAATTTTGTCTCTAAGTGGAACAGAGCCCATTCTACAGCAATTTCCCTGACATGGATTCAGATTTCAGAAATGTTGGCCACTGTTCTGAAGTCAGTTAAAACGGCACTGATATTGCTATGACTATACGGACACTTCTTACGTCTTCCCCTGGATGCCTTTACGTGATGACGATTCCAATGGGGTCGATTGCGCGTTCACAGGCCCCACAAATGAAAAAACCGTGAAGCTAGTCATTCTTTTGGAGCTGCGTCATGCGCCTAGAGGACACCGGCCGCTCCTGTTCCAAGCATTAGTGAAGGGGGTAATATTACTCGGGTCATGTTTCTACTCGTTATGGGAGTTAAAAACATCATAAGGTAGTTAATTTAAAGCGTTTTATAGCAATTTATATCCGTTTAGTGCGATTTTGGGACATTTATTTTTGCAACGATGTGAATAGTTGGGCACGCTTTTCAGTTCATCCCGAACGCAGTAGGCATTTCCACATGGCAAGAGGACAGCTTTCCACCAAAAGACGATTGCTCTCAAGAAAGGATCCTTTGCCCAAGATACTGATGGAAGAACAGCTCAAGGTAGGACATTTTTATTATGATAAATCGTGTTTCTGTCGAAACATATTAGTGGCTTAGGACGCCATGTTTTATGACGTAGCTTCGCTAGGCGCAAACTGTATTGAAAAGTAAGGATAAATTAAAAAATGTTATTCCGCAATTGTATTAAGAATTAAATTGTCTATCAATCCCTGTCCACCCTATATTTTTTAGTCACGTTTATGAGTATTTATGTATAAGAGTAGATCACTGTCTAAGTGGCGCAAGGACTTTTTCTTTACCAGCTTGTCTACATTTCACATTGTCTAACCATGATTTTGGTGGCTAAATATAAACATTTGCGATCAAACTCTATATGGAATGTGTAATATGATGTTACAGGAGTGTCATCGGAAGAATTCTGAGAAGGTTAGTGAAAAAATTAATATCTTTTGGCGATGTTGACTTTTATCGCTCACTTTGGCTAGAATCAATGCTGGGCTGCTATGTGCTATGTGCTACGCTAATATAACGATTTATTGTGTTTTCGCTGTAAGACACTTAGAAAATCTGAAATATTGTCTGTATTCACAGGATCTGTGTCTTTCGATTCGTGTATGCTGTGTATTTTTACGAAATGTTTGATGATTAGTAAGTAGGTAAACACGTTGCTCTAAGTAGTTTTTCTATTCCATTTGTGACGGTGGGTGCAATTGTAACCTATGCCATCTACCTGAAATATGCACTTTTTTCTAACAAAACCTATCCCATACCATAAATATGTTATCAGACTGTCATCTAATGAGTTTTTTTGTTGGTTAGGGGCTATAAATATCTTAGTTTAGCCGAATTGGTGATGGCTACTGGTGTTGGTGGACAAATAAAAGATGGTGGATTATGCTAATGTGTTTTTAGGTAATAGATGTACATCTTTACATATTGTGTCTTCCCTGTAAAACATTTTAAAAATCGGACATGTTGACTGGATTCACAAGATCTGTGTCTTTCATTAGCTGTATTGGACTTTAATTTGTGAAAGTTAAATATTTTAAAAAAATATTTTTTTTGAATTTCGCGGTACTGGTTTTTCAGTGGGGGGGGGGGGGGTGTGCCGCTAGCGCCACGCTGATCCTAGACAGGTTAACAGTTTAACAGAAATGTGTGCAAAATCAGGTTTATAGAGGATATGGAGAAGTTCCATGCGCCACATTTCAGAATACAGACAAACACACTGTTTAATTGTTATTGTATTTTTACAGCGGGAATACACTGTATCTTACTGTGACTTTCTCCCACAATATCTCGATCTAGTGTGAATGTGTGTGAATGAGTGTTTATTTCAACTTATACAGTGCCTTGCAAAAGTATTCACCCCCTTTGCGTTTTTCCTATTTTGTTGAAATACAACCTGTAATTTAAATGGATTTTTATTTGGTGTAACAGTCCTGACCTATTTATGTTAGTTTTTATGTGTTTATGGTCAGGGCATGTGTTTTGGGTGGGCAGTCTATGTTATCTGTTTCTATGTTGGTTTCGGTTTGCCTGGTATGGCTCTTGATTAGAGGCAGGTGGTTTGCATTTTCCTCTAATCAAGAGTCATATTTAGGTAGGGCATTTTCACTGTTTGTTTGTGGGTGATTGTCTCCTGTGATGTCTTCGTTATGTTCGATGTATTCACTTTTGGAGCTGTTTGGCTGTTCGTTCGTTTTGATGTCCGTTCCTGTTCGTGAGTTTACGTTTGTCCATGTAAGTTTATGTTCAGGTTCCGTTGTACGTCGTTTTCTTATTTTGTAGTTTGTTAAAGTGTTTTGTTTCGTGACCATCGTATTAATAATAAAGATGGCATATTTCCCTGACTCCGCATATTGGTCTGAAGATCCTTCTCTCCTCACCTCATCTGAGGATGAGGAAAGCGACAGCTATGACATTTGGATCTCATGTAATGGACATACACAAATTGTCCAAATTGGTGAAGTGAAATGAAAAAAATTACTTGTTTCAAAAAATTCCCAAAAATGTAAACGGAAAAGTTGTGCGCATATGTATTCCCCCACTTTGCTATGAAGCCCTTAAATAAGATCTGGTGCAACCAATTACCTCCAGAAGGCACATAATTAGTTAGATTGCACACAGGTGGACTTTATTTAAGTGTCACATGATCTCAGTATATATACACCTGTTCTGAAAGGCCCCACAGTCTGCATCACCACTAAGCAAGGGGCACCACCAAGCAAGGGGCACCATGAAGACCAAGGAGCTCTCCAAACCTAAAGTTGTGGAGAATTGCAGATCAAGGTTGGGTTAAAAAATAATATCCGAAACTTTGAACATCCCACGGAGCACCATTAAATATGTTATTAAAAACTGGAAAGAATATGGCACTACAACAAACCTGCCAAGAGACGGCCGCCCACCAATATTCACGGACCATTAATCAGAGAGGCAACAGAGACCAAAGGTAACCCTGAAGGAGCTGCAAAGCTCCACAGCGGAGATTGGAGTATCTGTCCATGGGAACGCTTGAAGCTGTACACTCCACAGAGCTGAGCTTTGCAGAAGAGTTGCCAGAAGAAAAGCCATTGCTTATTAAAGAAAGAAATAAGCCAAACACATTTGGTGTTCGCCAAAAGGCATGTGGGAGACTCCCCAAACACATGGACAAAGGTACTCTGGTCAGATGAGACAAATATTTTGCTTTTTGGCCATCAATGAAAACGCCTTGTCTTGCGCAAACCCATCCCTCTCATCCCCCCGAGAACAGCCACAGTAAAGGATCGGCAGGGACTGGGAAACTGGTCAGAATTGAAGGAATGATGGATGGCGCTAAATACAGGGAAACTCTTGAGCAGGACAATGACCCTAAGCATACTGCTAAATCAACACTCAAGTGGTTTAACTTCTATGCCCTACGGATCCCTTTAGTGGGATCATTTTCCTAAACAACCGCTGAATTGCAGGGTGCAAAATATTACTAACAATATTTATAATCATGCAATCACAAGTGAAATATACCAAAACACAGCTTAGCTTGTTGTTAATCCACCAATCGTGTCAGATTTTGAAAATATGTTTTGCAGCGAAAGCAATCCAAGCTTTTGTGAGTGTATCAATCAATGCTACAACAGCTAGCCCCAAATTAGCATGGTCACGAAAGTCAGAAAAGCAATAAAATGAATCGCTTACCTTTTATAATCTTCGGAAGTTTGCACTCACAAGACTCCCAGTTACACAACAAATGTTATTTTTGTTCAAAAAATATTACTTTTATAACAAAAAAACGCCATTTGGGTTGCGCGTTATGTTCAGAAAACCAAAGCCTCGTTCCGTTCGACGAAAATTCCAAAAAGTATCCGCAATGGTCGTAGAAACATGTCAAATGTTTTTTATAATCAATTCTCAGGTTGTTTTTAACAGACATAATCGATAATATTTAGACCGTAACCTATTCAATAAAAGAGAGAAATAAAATGGAGAGCTACCACTCTCGCGCGCAGGAACTAATCAGAGGACACCTGACTAGTTTTGAAAAAGCTCGCTCATTTTTCCTGAGGAAGCCATTGGAAAATGAATCTGGTTGATACCCCTTTAAATGGAAGAAAGACGGGCCAGGAAACACAGATTTAAAAAAACAAAAATCACTTCCAGGTTAGATTTTGTCAGGTTTTCGCCTGCAGAATCAGTTTTGTTATACTCACAGACAATATTTTGACAGTTTTGGAAACTTTGGAGTGTTTTCTATCCTAATCTGTAAATTATATGCCTATTCTACGATCTGGACCTGATAAATAGTTTCTTTACCTTGGGAACGTTATTTAAAAAAATAATAATAATCTGACCCCTTGCGTCAAGAGATTTTAAGGGGAATCATTTAAATGTATTGGAATGGCCTAGTCAAAGCCCTGATCCAATTGAGAATCTGTAGTATGACTTAAAGATTGCTGTACACCAGCGGAACCCATCCAACTTGAAGGAGCTGGAACAGTTTTTCCTTGAAGAATGTGCAAAAATCCCAGTGGCTAGATGTGCCAAGCTGATAGAGACATTCCCCAATAAACTTGCAGCTGCAATTGCTGCAAAAGGTGGCTCAGCAAAGTATTGACCTTGGGGGGGGGGGGGTTAGTTATGCACTCTCAAGTTCTGTTTTGTTGTTTTATTAATTGTTTGTTTCACAGGAAAGCGGGAGGTGAATACTTTCTCAAGCCACTGTAAGTGGTAGTTAGCAGTACATTACACCTCTTCTCTTTTGTAGCATTGCTCATCTCTGTTGTTACATTTTTGGTGACCCTTCTTGCATATTGTTTGAGTGTCTCTTTAGAGCTTTCAAATGCGGGCTGTGAACGAAAGAACTCCGGTGCCACTAGCATGATCTCTGCCAGAGGGCACTCATCATCATTTTGTTGCGATTCACACCAACAATGTGGAAAGCAGTTTCTCTCCAATGGGATTCTCTGCCTCAAACCCTGTTACAGGTGTTGTCACTGGCTTACTGGTGCTCTTCCGTGCCGTCCCTAGTAGGGGTGCGTCACTTGAGTGGGTTGAGTAACTTATGTGATCTTCCTGTCTTCCTTATGTGTGCTATACTCTGCCTTGCTATATCCTGCCTGTTCGGCTCAGTATCGTAAGACGGGGTCACAGTGTCTCCCGACACCTCCTGTCTCAGCCTCCAGTATTTATGTTGCAATAGTTTGCGTCTGAGGGCTAGGGTCAGTCTGTTATATCTGGAGTATTTATCCTGCCTGATCCGGTGTCCTGTGTGAATTTAAGTATGCTCTCTCTAATTCTCTCTCTCTCTCAGAGGACCTGAGCCCTAGGACCATGCCTCAGGACTACCTGGCCTGATGACACCTTGCTGTCCCCAGTCCACCTGATCGTGCTGCTGCTCCAGTTTCAATTGTTCTGCCTGCGGCTATGGAACCCTGACCTGTTCACCGGACGTGCTACCTTGTCCCAGACCTGCTGTTATCAACTCTCTAGAGACAGCAAGAGCGGTAGAGATACTCTGAATGATCGGCTATAAAAAGCCAACTGACATTTACTACTGAGGTGCTGACCTGTTGCACCCTCTACAACATCTATTATAATTATTTGACCCTGTTGGTCATTTATGAAGAGGACTGGCCACCCCTCATAGCCTGGTTCCTCTCTAGGTTTCTTCCTAGGTTCTGACCTTTCTAGGGAGTTTTTCCTATCCACCGTGCTTCTACACCTGCATTGCTTGCTGTTGGGGGTTTTAGGCTGGGTTTCTGTACAGCACTTTGTGACATCAGTTGATGTAAGAAGGGCTTTATAAATACATTTGATTGATATGCTTCACTTCTTTTTGTAGGTCGCCAGGACTTTCTTGTACCTTTTTGCTGTGTTGTCCGGGGGGTTTGCTGTTAACATACACAACATAAAGCAATTTATTAATGTTCTTGCTGAAATCTGAACACAATATCATAGATATTTATATATTTCCCTCTGCCATAACTCAAATAAAGCTTAAGCTAAACAACCAAATCAACATCAGCATGTACAGAATGATTGAGGATGTTTTAATTAGAAAACATGACAACCTTTATCCTTAAGTTCATGTTATATAGTAACTACATAGTAGTGCTCTTAGTAACAACAATGTAGGCAAATAGTAATTGCAATGTAATTACAGTTTGGTGACAGATGTTATAACAGCACACCTCCCCCTGAGTCCTCCCACCCCCATACAAACGTTTTAGCCTTAAAGTAACAACTGTCCATGTTCATTATGCCTTAAACTTGCCCTTAAATACAAAGTTCAACTCTAAAATATCTACAAGAGTGACAACGTAGGTCACTTACAGATTTATTTTGAGTCTTTTGTGACGACCCTCCTACTCTGTCTGCCGAATTCTTTCTCTTTGCTCTTGTTTTCCTTAATAGGTCGGTGGGCAGAGCTGGGAGAGTCGTCAGCGAAATGGGACACACCTGGGCCTGGGTGTGTTCCGGGATAAATACACCTTTTCCTCATTCATTGAGGAGACTCTCTCCATGCAGACACGCTGTTTGATTTTGGTTGTAGCCGGCGTGCTTGCTTTGGCATCTTTCAACGCTCCTCATTATCACATCTATACACGCAACCACTCACTTACACTATTTATTACTGACTACACACACCATTACTGACTACACACACCATTGTTCATTTGTATATAGCTTACCTCAGTTAACAAATATATTTTTGTTATTCCTTATCTCCACGTTGTCTCCCTTTTTGTTACGTGCTTCGAGCCGGTTCGTGACAATTTTAAAGGTAAAATTTAAAATGTCCCTCATAATCTTCTACTGCATTCGGGCCTTGTTTCAGAACTCTACCTATAATAAACTATTTTATGACAAGCAATGAAAGACCCAAAAGATGAAAGAACAAGTCTAACTCATGCTAGCTCCAAGTTTACTATCTAACTTTCCTTTGCCGGCTAGCCTGTGCAGGAGTGAGCTAGCTGCACTTCAAACAGATTTTAGTCAATTAACAGGAATATGTGTTGACATAAATAGTAGGTACTGTATGTATTGACATGTATGCAGACTATAATATGCTTTAGTTGAAATAGCTGACAGCAATTCAAAGACGTATGACCTTAGTTGTAAAACGTAGTCATTTTTCTGGGAGAGAGAGGGAGCTGGTCACTTGTTTCCCTTACAATCTCCGGGCCTTTCCGACAAGACCTTTGGATTTTCTGTAGGTGTGGGCTAATATTGTTGAATTTCTACTCTGTGGTAGTATTAAGAGAACTTTAAATTGAAACTTGTTTTTATGTGTTCGATTAATATACATGCCATATGACAGCTTGACTGTGCTAGTTTGCCTTTAAACACTTAACCCTTGTGTTGTCTTAAGGGTCAAAAATGACCCGCTACTATGTTTAACAGTAGAGAAAACGCCCTAAATGATCTTTTTTCAACCTTGAAATGTTATGACTTTTCCTAGAGTGACCCCAACATTAGAAAAAGTGAAACATTGCGATTGCTCATATTTCTATGAAAGCTGTACTCCGCCAGGGTACAAAGATTGTCTTAGGGTAATTTTTGACCTAACGTATAAAATAATTTACACACCACAAAGGCGTGCACACACACACAGACACACACATAATGAGAAATTGAGATTATGTGTGCTACTGATTGAACTCAGCCAGCAGCTCCTGAAAAAGAAGATCACCATGGTTGGCACAGTTAGAAAGAACAAGCCTGAGCTTCCCCCTGCACTCCTCGCAAGAAGGGGGAGAGCGGCCTTCTCATCAAAGTTTATCTTCACCCCCACCACCACTCTAGTTTCTTACCTCCCAAACAGGAACAAGAATGTGGTCCTCCTGAGCACACTGCACAAAACGGCTGAGATCAGTGATCGTGAGGACAGGAAGACAGCCATCATCCTGGACTACAACCACAACAAAGAGGCATGGACAACCTGGACAAGGTGATTGGAACTTACAGCTGCAGGAGGATGACTGCCCGCTGGCCCCTGGTCATCTTCCATAAAACCATTGATGTATCCTCATACAATGCCTTTGTGATATGGAACGAGATCAACCCTACCTGGATGCCTGATAAGCGGAACAAGAGGAGGGAGTTCCTGGAGCAGCTGGGAAAGGCACTTGTAACCCCACACATTCAAAGAAGGGAGCGCCTCCCCCGCACAGCAGCGTCTGCAGCGCTTGCGGAATCTGTTCAGGAGGCTGAATCTTGTCCTGATCCACCTGAGGCTGCAGCTGTGGCAGGCAAGAGGAGGAGATGCCAATTCTGCCCCCCATGTAGGACTGTAAAACAAATACTATGTGCTGCACATGTGAGAAATAGATCTGCCAAGTCCTTGCACACACACTTGCATACTGTCCTACATGTGCTAATTAGAGTTGATTGATTTTTGTTCTTCATGTTTTTGTTTTGCATCTATTATATTTTATTCTTATTTATTGTTGTTGTTTATACACCTTGTGGGTGGGGGCAATGGTAAAAAAATGGGAGAAGACTAGTATTTTGTAGTTGAATTCCTCCTTGTACAGTATATAAGAATATATCACTATGTTGTGAAAAACATTCAAGATTGTTTTCCTTCAATAAAATGCATTCAAAACTACTTTCTGTAGCTATCTCTTGCTAAAAAAATTATGTTTACACCTATGCAGTACCTTGAGTAATAATAATAATAATAATAAACCTCTACTTTAGCAAAGAAAACAAGTATGACAGGTGTGTTGTAATAAAAACGAGTGGTGTCCATTGATTAAATGCAGTCTTTCTGCATGGTGAAGAGGGAGAACCCAGATATTCACACAGTTTGTGATGAAGGACAGGCTGTTTCTTCATGCAAAATAGATTTGGGGTTTAAAATTCAATTAAGCTGCTTTATTTTAGGGGTTTAGTGAAGGCGCATCATTTTTTTTTACCCTTGGGACAAGGGGAGTGTACAGAATGTTAAGACTGCACAAGGGTTAAAGTGTCTAATGTTTGTTGATTTCAATGAATTGTTGTATTCTCATGACACATACCTCTGCATTTAGCCGTTTCCTTTTTTTGTCCCCTCTTCTTCATCTTCTTCTTCTCATTTCACTGTCAGTGGATGACGAGCTGTCTGAGCTTGAAAAATATGAGCTGTTGTCCCCTGAAACATAAAGGGAGAGTTAGTCATAAAGTCATATGTTACAGAACAAACCTTACGCATGAAGATAATGATTGCTATGTGGTGTTTGCAGCCCGCCGACGACCCGCCACAACCTGTTAAATAAGTATTTTTTCCCCCCACGTGATTTGTGTGAAGGTAATTAAACAATAGGGCTATCAAAGCATTGAATTGAATCCCTCCATTTCCCACTCACTGGCACACACATACTCTACGGTTTGGTATTGATATGGTATCCTATACTTAACGATCCTTCAACAATTCTGTTAATGGTTCTGGAAAGATAAATGAAGTCTCCAGCTTAAACAATGACCATGTGCTGATTTTCTTACCATATAATTCCATTCATTAGTAGTTGGGGTAGTTGAGGTATTTAGAGTAGTTGGGGAAGTTGTGGTATTTAAGGTAGTTAAAGAAAGAAAGAAAACAAATGGTATCAAAGTGAGCCCTTGAGAGCTGTTTTATTTGAAATTACAAAGAGATATAACTTAGGAGATTTTATTTTTATTGAATATTTAAAAGTCATCTAACAGACTCCCATCCTGAGCAACCGGGACAGTTGGCTCATAGGTTCTAGACATGTTCACTTCCAGGCCGGGCTGACATTGACCAGTGGAGGCTGGTGGGAGGCGCTACAGAAGGACGGGCTCATTGTAATGGCTGGAATGATATATATGGATCAGAGTCAAATGTGTGGTTTGATACTGTTCCACCTATTCCATTCCAGCCATTACAATAAGCCTGTCATCCTATAGCTCCTCCCATCAGCCTCCTCTGACATTGACCCATTTATTATTTGACCAGCCGGAACACATTTCTTTTAAAATTTTGCTTTGAACCTACATTGAAGTGAATAATCTAAGCTTTCCAGTGGCTAGTGTCCTTCAAAATTGTGTATGTGCTGCTCGAGAAATTTGATTTCCAGTCTTTCTACAAGGGCTCGCGCTCCTCTGTGTCCAGGCTGCATTTCAACTCTGGACACTCTGGACTGCAAGCCCATGTAGTGAGTGAAGAGCTTAGGAGACACCCACCCTTCTGGTCTACACCTGCTGCCAGGGACCTGTGCGTGCCTTCAAGCCACTGGCGTTCAGTTCACAATCCAAACTCACGAGGCGCGGGCAAGTCCAGGTGAAAGTTCAGACGAAAAGTCCAAAAAGTTATATAACAGTTTGTAGAAACATGTCAAACATTGAATAGAATCAATCTTTAGGATGTTTTTAACATAAATCTTCAATAATGTTTCAACCGGAGAATTCCTTTGTCTTTAGAAATGCAATGGAACGCAGGTCGCTCTCACTGCCATTCGTGTGACCAGCTCATGGCATTCTGCCAGACACCTGGTTGAAACAGCTCTCATTCCCTCTTCCTTCACAGTAGAAGCCTCAAACAAGGTTCTAAAGACTGTTGACATCTAGTGGAAGCCGTAGGATGTGCAATATGACCCCATAGACACTGTATATTAGAAAGGCAATAAGTTGAAAAACTACAAACCTCAGATATCCCACTTCCTGGTTGGATTTTTCTCAGGTTTTTGCCTGCCATATGAGTTCTGTTATACTCACAGACATCATTCAAACAGTTTTAAAAACTTCAGAGTGTTTTCCATCCTAATAATATGCATATATTAGCTTCTGGGCATGAGTAGCAGGCAGTTTACTCTGGGCACATTTTTCATCCGAACGTGAAAATAGCGCCCCCAGCCATAAGAAGTTAACACCCCGGCCATCCTACAATCTAAGCTAGTTGCCCTCAATCTCACACAAATCATCAAGGAACCTACCAGGTACAACCCAAATCTGTAACCATGGGCACCCTCTTAGATATCATCCTGACCAACCTGCCCTCTAAATACACCTCTGCTGTCTTCAACCAGGATCTCAGCGATCACTGCCTCATTGTCTGCGTGCGTACTGGGTCCGTGGTCAAACGACCACCCCTCATCGTTGTCAAACGCTCCCTAAAACACTTCTGCGAGCAGGCCTTTGTAATCAACCTGGCCAAGGAATCCTGGAAGGATATTGAATCCATCCAATCAGTAGAGGAACCCTGGTTGATCTCCAAAAGTGCTTTCGCCATCTTAAATAGGCATGCCCCATTCACAAAATGTAGAACTAAGAACAGATATAGCCCTTGGTTCACCCTAGACTTGACTGCCCTTGACCAGCACAAAAACACCCTGTGGCATTCTGCATTAGCACCGAATAGCCCCCGCAATATGCAACTTTTCATGCAAGTCAGGAACCAATATACTCAGTCAGTTAGGAAAGCTAAGGCTAGCTTTTTCAAACAGAAATTTGCTTCCAGTAGCATTAATTCCAAAAAGTTTTGGGACACTGTAAAGTCCATGGAGAAGTAATAATCATTTTTCCACGGCTGGCTAGCCCTAACCTGGCCAACATCTCAGCACCCCCTGTAGCAACTTGCCCAACCCCCGCCCCCATCCGCTCTTCTCCTTCACCCAAATCCAGACAGCTGATATTCTGAAAGAACTGCAAAATCTGGATCCCTACAAATCAGCTGGGCTAGAAAATCTGGACCCTCTCTTTCTAAAATTATCCACCAAAATTGTTGCAACCCCTATTACTAGCCTATTCAACCTATCTTTTGTATTGTCTGAGATCCCCAAAGATTGCAAAGCTGCTGCGGTCATCCCCCTCTTCAAAGGGGGAGACACTCTAGACCCAAACTGCTATCCTCTTAGGGATCCCTTAACTTCCCTTAAAACCTTTCAGGACTCCCCATCACGGATCCGGGATTTTTGTAATCAAAAACCCTGACTAGCATAGCGTAGCCTAGCGCCAGAGGTAAATCATAAAATATAATTTCATGAAATCACAACTGCAATATTGCAAAGCACAGCTTAGCCTTTTGTTAATCCATCTGTCATCTGAGATTTTGAAATTATTCTTTACAGCGAAAGCAATACTTGCATTTGTGTAAATGTATCGATCACTCTACAAAACAATACGAACAGCTAGCGCCAGGTAACTCGGTAACAAAAACCAGCAAAGCAATCAAATTAATCGTTTACCTTTGATGATCTTCGGTTGGTTTCACTCACGAGACTCCCAGTTAGACAGCAAATGTTCCTTTTGTTCCAAAAATATGTGTTTTATATCCAAATACCTCCGTTTGTTTGATGCGTCATAACGAGGAATCCACCGGAAAAAGCGTTTGCGACAACGTCGGAAAAAATTCCAAATTATATCCATAATGTCCACATAAACATGTCAAACGTTGTTTTGATCCAACTTCAGGGTGTTTTTCACATATCTATTTGATAATAAATCAACCGGGACAGTTGGCTTTTCACTAGGAGCGAGAGAAACAATGGCTACCTTTCAGAATTGCGCAAAAATCACCCGGAGAGCCTCCACCTGTCCACTTACCCAATGTGCAGGCTCATCCTTCAAAATAAAGGCCTGAAACTACACCTAAAGGCTGTTGACACCTTAGGGAAGACATAGAAAAACAGGTCTTATTGATGTGACTTCACATATGCGATAGGAAGGCATTGGAACACAGAGCTCTCAAAAAGAGTGCCACTTCCTGGTTGGAATCTTCTCAGGTTTTCGCCTGCAATATCAGTTCTGTTTAACTCACAGACAAAATTCTTACAGTTTTGGAAACTTCAGAGTGTTTTCTATCCTAATCTGACTATTATATGCATATTCTAGTTTCGGGGGCTGAGAATTAGGCAGTTTAAAATGGGTACGCATTTTTTGCCAAAAGTTAAAATTGCGCCCCCTAGTTAGAAGAAGTTTTAATTAACAGACATTATTTTAAAAGTTTTAGAAACTTTAGAGTGTTTTCTATCCAATACTGCCATGCACATGCATATCCTAGCTTCTGGGCCTGAGTAACAGGCAGTTTACTTTGGGCACGCTTTTCATCCGGACATGAAAATACTGGCCCCGAGCACAAAGAAAACCTCTACGGGATCGGTGTCCCTTCCGTGGGACGGATGAGCTGATGTGCGCTAATGTGATTAGCAAGACATTGTAAGTAACAAGAAAATTTCCCAGGACATCTTATATGGGCAGAAAGCTTAAATTATTGTTGATCTAACTGCACTGTCCAATTTACAGTAGCTTCTACATTGAAAAAAATACAATGCCATTTTTTGAGGAGAGTGCACAACAACAAAAAACTTTTATCACGGTAACAGGTTTGATACATTCACCTCTGAAGGTAAATAAGGTACTTACATTCAGTAATCTTGCTCTGATTTGTCATCCTGAGGGTCGCAGAGATAAAATGTAGCATAGTTTTGTTTGATAAAATACATTTTTATATTCAAATGTAGGAACTGGGTTCTACAGTTTGAACCCCTGCTGTGTCTTTCCCCCCCATCTAGATGTGTGAAGGTTGGTGTCTTTTCGGTATGGAAGCTAATTATCCATCATTTATGACATTCCTGGGAGTGTGTAAACTGATTCATTTCTATTACCATATTTTTCTATGTTCTCTATAGTTATTTACTTGAAAATATCAATTGACCAATTCGGCACATTTGGCCAGACTTGATACCACATTTTGAACAGCAATGCAATGTTTCATTGGATCAGTTTAAAACTTTTCACATACACTGCTAGTGGCCAACATCTAAATTGCGCCTAGACTCCTAACTGATATTATGTCCTTTCTCTTGCATTTCAAAGATGATGGAACAAAAGAAAATTGAAAATAATGTCATGTTTTTTCTTTGTATCATCTTTTACCAGATCAAATGTGTTATATTCTCCTATGTTAATTTCACATTTCCACAAACGTCAAAGAGTTTCCTTTCCAATGGTATCAAGAATATGCATATCCTTGCTTCAGGTCCTGAGCTACAGGCAGTTAGATTTGAGTTAGATGTCGTTTTAGGCGAAAATTGAAAAAAAGGGTCCGATTCTTAAAATACACTATATGGTGTGTAGATTGCATCGGCAGCTATAGTGTTAACAACTGCAATAGAAGAGTGAGAATACATGAGTGAAACTACACAGTATGAGACTACACACCAATGTGTAGTACAGGGAGGTGTGCTCTCCACCTCTGCAAGGCAATTAGCAATTATTGTTAGGTCTTCAGTTTCCCTTGGTTTCTCAGCGGCAGCTGTAAGACAGTTCTGCCGAGTTGTTTTCCGGAGTAATTCAGGGAAAGAGAGGAGGGCTTCTCTCTCACTTGAGTATCTTACCTAGCAATTGTGTGTTTTCTATACCTGTTATCACCTGTTCCCAGTAGGCTTTACAGACGCTCCCCACCCCTTGGCCGCAACCCTTCTAATTTAGTGTACCTGGGTCTCTGGCAGCATTTGGAAATGCCTATCTGCGGTCAAGAACGCTGTGTTCATCTCAGCCTATGCTACCCCTCTGTCCCTTGACTTTTTGGCCCTGACGGAGACATGAATCACCCCAGAGAACACTGCTACCTCAGCTGCTCTTTCTTCATCTGACTATGTCTCTCTAATAGTCCGAGAGCATCTGGTTGTTGCGGTGGTGGCACGGGTCTATTCATTCTCCCATTTGAATTTCATGCTGTCACTGTCACTTGTCCACTCAAGCTTAACATTATTGTCATCTATCTCCCACCAGGTGCCCTCGGAGAGTTCCTCAATGAGCTTGACACATTGATAAGCTAATTTCCTGACGATGGCTCTCCGCTCTTCGTACTTGACGACTTCTTCAATGTCCCGACGTCTACCATCGATTAATTTCTTTCCAACTCGCTCTTTCCCCTCTTTGCCTCTTTTGACCTCACCCTTTCCCAATCCCCTCCAAGCGCAATACGCTTGACATCATTGTTACTAGAGGCTGCTCGCCTACTAATCTTACTGCAACCCACTTCCAGGTCTCTGATCACTACTTTGTTTTCTTTTCTGTCTAACTTTCCTCCAAACCTAACCACTCAGCCCTTACCCAGATGGTCACGCTCTCTCTCTCCCACTACTCTCTCCTCTTATATCCTATCATCGCTCCCTTCCACTAAATCCTTCTCCCTTCTGTCTCCTGATTCTGCCTCTTCAACCCTACTCTCCTCCCTTTCCACATCCTATGACTCACACTGTCCCCTTTCCTGCTGGCTGGCTCAGCCCTCCCCTACTGCTCTGTGGCTGAGTGACTCAGTGCGAGCTTACAGAACAGGGCTGCGGGTAGCTGAGTGAAAATGGAGGAAAACTAAACTTCCGGAGGACCTATCATCCTTTCACTCCCTCTACCTTCTCTTCCTCTGAATCTGCTGCTAAAGCCACTTTCTATCACTCTAAATTTCACAAGGAAACTATTTTCACATGGTCTCTCCTATGATTCCTATGCAGACAACACTCACCTACTTTCTCCTCTGACATCCAGGTGGCGACATGCATCTCTGCGTGCCTGGCAGATACCTCAACTTGGATGTCGGCCCACCTTCCTCAAGCTCAACCTTGACAAGACGGTCCTGTTCTTCCTAACCGGGAAGGCCTGCCTGCTCAAAGACCCCTCCCAGAGTGCAAAGAACCTTGGCATGACCCTGGACAATACCCTGTCATTCACCGCAAACATCAAAGCAGTGACCCGCTACTGCAGGTTCATGCTCTACAACATCCTTAGAGTACGACCTTACCTCCTGTCTGGACTACTGCAACTCACTGTTGGCTGTGCTCCCTGCTTCTGCCATCAAACCCCTGCAATTTTTCCAGAATGCAGCAGCCTGCCTGGTTTTCAACCTTCCCAGGCAGAGAATATTTCGGCAATTTGATTTTGAGGAATGGATCCCTCTGCTAGGACACATAGTAGCTGGCCTGTCCTGCTGTTGTAACCTGGAACACATTTAGCCAAAACACTGAGTATTCCTTTTGTGTTCACTTGTATCATTTGTCCATGCTGCACATCTGCGACTCATTATTGTCAACATTAATTAACTACTTGGATTAAACTAAAACCTTCATAAATGTGTCAATCATTACCTATCTTGTAACATTCACCCAAGTGAACATGGATGACATTGTTTATGATGTAAATATATATACTTCATTATCTGAGAAGGAACATTGATGGCTATTTCCAGACTTTACTATTGAAAAAATAGCAATAAAATCTCCTGGCTAGCATACAGCGGAAACTGCTCCCCTCAGTCCTTTCCTGTTGTCGATGCCCTTTGTGGTTATGGAGGTAGACTTGGGTAAATATCTCGTAGGGACAATCAATAGCCTCATTATTCTCTGTCAAGAGAAATCTTTAACTCTCCCAAGCAATGCTCAGTGGCCTGTCTAAGGAAAGTCAATCTTAATGATACCAGCGCCTCGGCAAGCAAACACTCGAGCTGTTAGCTGCTGTTAGCCTATGCAGTACAAACTCTGCAAGCAGGGAAGAAAGTGCTAGAAACCTGTAATTAGAGCACAGGATTCGGGGACTCAGGATAGGAGAACAATTTACAGCAACAAAAGTGTGATTGTCCTAGTGTCAGCACATGGGTAGCAATTTTTTTCATCCACTTCATCTTTTGGAATTACATGAATCGAGAATTCATCCACAAAACAAGCTGCTGGCTTTCTGGGTAGGACAATGGAGAGGTGTAATAGGCTCATTATTATATGACAGAACCAATTAGGCTTCTTAGTGTGCTTCTAAGTGTGATGGTCAATTGAAGGGAGGGAGGTGAGAGGGAGAAAGAGAGAGAAGGAGGGCACGAGGGAGAGAGAGAGAGCGAGAGAGAGAAAGTGAGGGAGAATGAAAGAAAGAAAAATAAAGAATTGTTGAGGAAAGAACAGTGGGCACAGTGATTGCTCGCCAGAAACAGTCCCACATGCAACTGAGTTAAGAAGGTCAAAGTCGATGGAGAGTAACCGGGGGCGGTTTTGAACTGAAAGAGAAATTGGAATGATTGATTTTTCATTACCATCTTTCACAGAATCCGTTCGGCTGTGACGCAACGCAAGAAAACATTGTAGGTTTCCTGAATTGAAGATGCAGTCGGA
Source organism: Salvelinus fontinalis (assembly GCF_029448725.1). Lineage (NCBI taxonomy): Eukaryota > Metazoa > Chordata > Actinopteri > Salmoniformes > Salmonidae > Salvelinus > Salvelinus fontinalis. The sequence goes on from NC_074667.1 coordinate 4,157,136, forward strand.
GGTTTAGGTTGAGTGGTTGTGGGTTTAGCTAGGGAGACGTGTGAGTGTGGTCAAACATGGTTGAGGGATCTGGTAGACCACAGATCTATATTGTCAGACCATTATTCTGGCAGAATGAAGCCAATCATGTGTAGGGCCTGGAGTTTCCTGAAAATGTGACCTGACTATGAAGAAGTCTTGGCCCTGAGTAGACTATAACTACATGCCAGAGTTTTTTCAAGGCATCACGTGTAGGGCTAGGAGTTCTTCCTGAACCCCTGATATAGGCTACTGGAGGCTAGAGTTTTCCTGGTGAAGCCACTTGCTCAAGAGAAAACTCCTGGCTCTAATTGAAATAGTTAGGACCATGAGCTTTACTTCTGCCCTGACTTGGAAAACCTCATGGGCCTAATTCATGTTCTAATATAAATACATCCATACCTCTCCCCTTCAAATTGAACTTTGGAGTTAATATTGGACTGGATTGGTGGCATAAATATTCATATTTTCCTGTTTACTTTTAAATTCATGCGTCCTCATGTGCACAATGTCAAAGTAAATAATATTCAGGTGGCGGGAGGGAACTTAAAAGGATTGCCCCTTTTTTTCCCCAATTTTCGCCTAAAATTACATGCCTAAATCTAACTGCCTGTAGCTCAGGCCCTGAAAAAATGATATGCATATTCTTGGTACCATTTGAAAGGAAACACTTTGAAGTTTGTGGAAATGTTAAAGTAATGTAGGAGAATATAACACATTATATCTGGTAAAAGATAATACAAAGAAAAAAACTACCTTTTTTTTGTTCCATCACCTTTGAAATGCAAGAGAAAGGCCATCATGTTTTATTCCAGCCCAGCTGCAATTTAGATTTTGGCCAATAGATGGCAGCAATGAATGTGCAAAGTTTTAGACTAATCTAAGGAACCATTGTATTTCTGTTCAAAGTGTTGTATCAAGACTGCCCAAATGTGCCTAATTGGTTTATGAATAACGTTTTAGGTTCAAAACTGTGCACTCTCATCAAACAATAGCATGGCATTCTTTCACTGCAATAGCTGCTGTTACTTGGACAGTGAAGTTAGATTAACAAGAATTTAAGATTCTGCCAATATCAGATATGTCTATGTCCTGGGAAATGTTCTTGTTACTTACAACCTCATGCTATCGCATTAGCCTACGTTAGCTCAAACGTCCCGCAGGGGACCCACCAATCCTGAACAAGTTTTAAACATGACCACAAAATTGCACCAGCATTACTTAGAATTCAGCACATTACCATTTCAGATGTCTCTTTCTCGCACAAATGGTGATTAATATGACATATTGGGGACTGGTGTGGAGGAATGAGTTCCGGTTCCGGTTGGAGCGAGTAGTCGCATCCCGCTTCGCTCCACAGGTAGTATTACATTTAATTTCATTTCATTACAGTACAACGGTTTGATTTGTTTGATCTTAGCTAGCTACATAGCCGTCTTTGTATCAAAGACAATTGTGCAGTATAGAGTAACTATCGAGGTTCGCTAGCCAGCTATTTTTGTCCTTCTAACGTAACGTAGTCAACACTGCTAGCTAGCCAGCTAGCCAGCTAGCCACCGAATAGCAGCACTGTAGAAACTATTACATTACAACGGAACAACGGAACGTCTTGATTAGTGTAGTGTTAGCTAGCTACATAGTTGTCTTTGCTGTCTTTGTATCTAAGATAATTGTGTAGTCTAGAGTAATTATCGGTTAGCTAGCCAGCTATTTTCGTCCGCCGCGCTGCCGTTCTCCTACCTAGTCAACACTGCTAGCTAGCCAACTTCTACCGAATAGCAGCACTGTAGAAACTATTACATTACAACGGAAAGACTTGATTAGTGTAGTGTTAGCTAGCTACATAGTTGTCTTTGCTGTCTTTGTATCTAAGATAATTGTGTAGTTTAGAGTAATTATCGAGTTTACCTAGCCAGCTATCGAGGTTACCTAGCCAGCTACACTTTCAAATAAAGTCAACAACGCAGCCACTGCTAGCTAGCCTACTTCACCAGTCAGCAGTACTGCATCATTTTAATCATTTTAGTCAATAAGATTTTTGCTACGTAAGCTTAACTTTCTGAACATTCGAGACGTGTAGTCCACTTGTCATTCCAAGCCTGTCAACTATGTGTCTGTCTATCCCTGTTCTCTCCTCTCTGCACAGACCATACAAACGCTTCACACCGCGTGGCCGCGGCCACCCTAACCTGGTGGTCCCAGCGCGCACAACCCACGTGGAGTTCCAGGTCTCTGGCAGCCTCTGGAACTGCCGATCTGCGGCCAACAAGGCAGAGTTCATCTCAGCCTATGCTTCCCTCCAGTCCCTCGACTTCCTGGCACTGACGGAAACATGGATCACCACAGATAACACTGCTACTCCTACTGCTCTCTCCTCGTCTGCCCACGTGTTCTCGCACACCCCGAGAGCTTCTGGTCAGCGGGGTGGTGGCACCGGGATCCTCATCTCTCCCAAGTGGTCATTCTCTCTTTCTCCCCTTACCCATCTGTCTATCGCCTCCTTTGAAATCCATGCTGTCACAGTTACCAGCCCTTTCAAGCTTAACATCCTTATCATTTATTGCCCTCCAGGTTCCCTTGGAGAGTTCATCAATGAGCTTGATGCCTTGATAAGCTCCTTTCCTGAGGACGGCTCCCCTCTCACAGTTCTGGGTGACTTTAACCTCCCCAAGTCTACCTTTGACTCATTCCTCTCTGCCTCCTTCTTTCCACTCCTTTCCTCTTTTGACCTCACCCTCTCACCTTCCCCCCCTACTCACAAGGCAGGCAATACGCTTGACCTCATCTTCACTAGATGCTGTTCTTTCACTAACCTCATTGCAACTCCCCTCCTAGTATCCGACCACTACCTTGTATCCTTTTCCCTCTCGCTCTCATCCAACACTTCCCACACTGCCCCTACTCGGATGGTATCGCGCCGTCCCAACCTTCGCTCTCTCTCCCCCGCTACTCTCTCCTCTTCCATCCTATCATCTCTTCCCTCTGCTTTAACCTTCTCCAACCTATCTCCTGATTCTGCCTCCTCAACCCTCCTCTCCTCCCTTTCTGCATCCTTTGACTCTCTATGTCCCCTATCCTCCAGGCCGGCTCGGTCCTCCCCTCCTACTCGGTGGCTCGACGACTCATTGCGAGCTCACAGAACAGGGCTCCGGGCAGCCGAGCGGAAATGAAGGAAAACTCGCCTCCCTGCAGACCTGGCATCCTTTCACTCCCTCCTCTCTACATTTTCCTCTTCTGTCTCTGCTGCTAAAGCCACTTTCTATCACTCTAAATTCCAAGCATCTGCCTCTAACCCTAGGAAACTCTTTGCCACCTTCTCCTCCCTCCTGAATCCTCCTCCCTCCTGAATCCTCCCCCCCCCCTCCTCCCTCTCTGCAGATGACTTCGTCAACCATTTTGAAAAGAAGGTCGACGACATCCGATCCTCGTTTGCTAAGTCAAACGACACCGCTGGTTCTGCTCACACTGCCCTACCCTGTGCTCTGACCTCTTTCTCCCCTCTCTCTCCAGATGAAATCTCGCGTCTTGTGACGGCCGGCCGCCCAACAACCTGCCCGCTTGACCCTATCCCCTCCTCTCTTCTCCAGACCATTTCCGGAGACCTTCTCCCTTACCTCACCTCGCTCATCAACTCATCCTTGACCGCTGGCTACGTCCCTTCCGTCTTTAAGAGAGCGAGAGTTGCACCCCTTCTGAAAAAACCTACACTCGATCCCTCCAATGTCAACAACTACAGACCAGTATCCCTTCTTTCTTTTCTCTCCAAAACTCTTGAACGTGCCGTCCTTGGCCAGCTTTCCCGCTATCTCTCTCAGAATGACCTTCTTGATCCAAATCAGTCAGGTTTCAAGACTAGTCATTCAACTGAAACTGCTCTTCTCTGTGTCACGGAGGCGCTCCGCACTGCTAAAGCTAACTCTCTCTCCTCTGCTCTCATCCTTCTAGACCTATCGGCTGCCTTTGATACTGTGAACCATCAGATCCTCCTCTCCACCCTCTCCTAGTTGGGCATCTCCGGCGCGGCCCACGCTTGGATTGCGTCCTACCTGACAGGTCGCTCCTACCAGGTGGCGTGGCGAGAATCTGTCTCCTCACCACGTGCTCTCACCACTGGTGTCCCCCAGGGCTCTGTTCTAGGCCCTCTCCTATTCTCGCTATACACCAAGTCACTTGGCTCTGTCATAACCTCACATGGTCTCTCCTATCATTGCTATGCAGACGACACACAATTAATCTTCTCCTTTCCCCCTTCTGATAACCAGGTGGCGAATCGCATCTCTGCATGTCTGGCAGACATATCAGTGTGGATGACGGATCACCACCTCAAGCTGAACCTCGGCAAGACAGAGCTGCTCTTCCTCCCGGGGAAGGACTGCCCGTTCCATGATCTCGCCATCACGGTTGACAACTCCATTGTGTCCTCCTCCCAGAGCGCTAAGAACCTTGGCGTGATCCTGGACAACACCCTGTCGTTCTCAACTAACATCAAGGCGGTGGCCCGTTCCTGTAGGTTCATGCTCTACAACATCCGCAGAGTACGACCCTGCCTCACACAGGAAGCGGCGCAGGTCCTAATCCAGGCACTTGTCATCTCCCGTCTGGATTACTGCAACTCGCTGTTGGCTGGGCTCCCTGCCTGTGCCATTAAACCCCTACAACTCATCCAGAACGCCGCAGGCCGACTGGTGTTCAACCTTCCCAAGTTCTCTCACGTCACCCCGCTCCTCCGCTCTCTCCACTGGCTTCCAGTTGAAGCTCGCATCCGCTACAAGACCATGGTGCTTGCCTACGGAGCTGTGAGGGGAACGGCACCTCAGTACCTTCAGGCTCTGATCAGGCCCTACATCCAAACAAGGGCACTGCGTTCATCCACCTCTGGCCTGCTCGCCTCCCTACCACTGAGGAAGTACAGTTCCCGCTCAGCCCAGTCAAAACTGTTCGCTTCTCTGGCACCCCAATGGTGGAACAAACTTCCCCACGACGCCAGGACAGCGGAGTCAATCACCACCTTCCAGAGACACCTGACACCCCACCTCTTTAAGGAATACCTAGGATAGGATAAAGTAATCCTTCTGACCCCCCCCCCCCCCTTAAAAGATTTAGAAGCACTATTGTAAAGTGGCTGTTCCACTGGATGTCATAAGGTGAACGCACCAATTTGTAAGTCGCTCTGGATAAGAGCATCTGCTAAATGACTTAAATGTAAATGACTTAAATGTTAAAAGAAAAACATCAAAATCCTAGGTCTGGTTCTGCTGATACCTTTCCTAGCCCTGCTCGGGTGCGGGACGGCTAGGGTGCGGGACGTGGCCCCCAGCACTTAAACTCCCGGGTGGCGCAGTGGTCTAGGGCACTGCATCGCAGTGCTAGCTGCACCACCAGAGTCTCTGGGTTCGCGCCCAAACTGGGCTGGGTTCGCGCCCAGGCTCTGTCGTAGCCGGCCGCAACCGGGAGGTCCGTTGGGCGACGCACAATTGGCATAGCGTCGTCTGGGTTAGGGAGGGTTTGGCCGGTAGGGATATCCTTGTCTCAGTATGTAAAATGTAATAAAATGTATGCACTCTACTGTAAGTCGCTCTGGATAAGAGCGTCTGCTAAATGACTAAAATGTAAATGTAAAAAATGAATATAAAACTCCTTAAGTTTCACATCTGAATCCGAATAGTGTGCAAATGCAGACGCTAGAATGAAGGTTCTAACAAAAGGTTTGCATATTTTACAAATGTCATGCGAGGTGCCTTGTCTTTATACAGAATGTGTCTCTATTGTTATTTGGACAGTAGAAATTATGGAAATAGCTAGAAATAAAATACCCATGCAGTATAACAACAAGTTTTCGGAGGCGAGAATGACATAAATACCACATACACTGTCCGTACTCACATTAGAAAATAAACAATTTAAAAACTTTGCGTCTATCAATGGTCCCCTTGTCTATTCTAATCAAGAACATACTGCCTTTAAATACAATGTGTCAACATAACAATAAATCATCAAAATTAATATTTTATTAACGACAGTTGGGTAGTTCTATCATACAATTTCCTCACACCTGAGAATCAACTGGTTGTTAAATGTGGTGTTGTAAAATATGCAAATCCCCTCCCAGTCCTAGACAAACCAAGTTGTGCGTAATACATAACACATGCACATATCGTTCAAGGCTAATGATGCACATCCTATGCAATGCATCATGGTCCATATACAATATATTCTCCTCAGACAGAGCTTTACCTGAATAAACATATAGTCATCTTGGACCACCAGTCAGCTGATGTCGATGTATCCAGGGAAGGGGTAGTTTCTGTTGGGCTCTGAGCACGTTGGAGCCTGGCATGTTAATTACTGAATACCTGCAAGATGAGGAGATCGAGATTACTGTATATCTGGATTAATACAGCTGTGGATCATGCCCCCTATTCCTGGGAAGGTGAGGATGCCTGGAAACCGAGGCTATATGTCCGTTGATCTTGAGGGAACTTTTGAATGGTTTGTGACAGTATACTGACTGTGTATATATATAAACTTTGTCATTTGACAAGTTGATTGTGATTTTCATTCGGTGACTGGTTCATTCATACAATATGTAAAGTTGTAGATTAGTCACTATTCAACATGATCAAATATGATCATTCTCTGTGTGTCACGATCGTGTGGCGGATTAATGGACCAAAATGCAGCATTTGGAAAATATGCCATCTTCTTTTATTAAACACGAACGAAGATGAACACGACACAAAAACACTTTACAAACTAACAAAATAACAAAACGACCGTGAAGCTACAAACGTTGTGCACAAACATACAGGCTACTAACGTTCTTACATAGACAATTACCCACAACCAATGAGAGCCTATGGCTACCCTAAATAAGGCTCCCAATCAGAGACAACCGAAATCAGCTGTCTCTAATTGGGAACTCATTCGGGCAACCATAGACTCTCCTAGAATACTAACCACCATAGACAATACTAGACATCTACACTCAACACAAAACCATACACTACAACCATTAACCCCTTTACCAAATAAACACCCAAAACAACAAAACATAAACATTACCCATGTCACACCCTGACCTAACTACAATAATAAAGAAAACCAATAATACTAAGGCCAGGGTGTGACATAACCCCCCCCTTGAGGCGCGAACTCCGGGCGCACCATACACAGTCTAGGGGAGAGTCTGGGTGGGCTTCCTTCCACGGTGGCGGCTCCGGCTCTGGTCGCGGTCCCCTCGTCACCACAGTACCTAACCACCTCCTAGGCTTTCTCCAAACGACCCCCCTCCACATTAACCCCATTGCATTCAGGGGCAGTTCCAGACTAAGGGGCAGTACCAGGGTAAGAGGCAGTACCAGGGTCAGGGGCAGTACCAGGGTCAGGGGCAGTACTAGGGTCAGGGACAGTACCAGGGTAAGGGGCAGCACCAGGGTAAGGGGCAGCACCAGGGTAAGGGGCAGCACCAGGGGAAGGGGCAGCACCAGGGGAAGGGGCAGCACCAGGGGAAGGGGCAGCTCCGGACTGAGGAATGGCAGCTCCGGACTGAGGGACTGCAGCTCCGGACTGAGGGACTGCAGCTCCGGACTGAGGGACAGCCCATGGCTGGCTGACAGATCTGGCTGCTCATGGCTGGCTAACTGATCTGGCTGCTCATGGCTGGCTGACGGATCTGGCTGCTCATGGCTGGCTGACGGATCTGGCTGCTCATGGCTGGCTGACGGATCTGGCTGCTCATGGCTAGCTGACGGATCTGGCTGCTCATGGCTAGCTGACGGATCTGGCTGCTCATGGCTAGCTGACGGATCTGGCTGCTCATGGCTAGCTGACGGATCTGGCTGCTCATGGCTAGCTGACGGATCTGGCTGCTCATGGCTAGCTGACGGATCTGGCTGCTCATGGCTAGCTGACGGATCTGGCTGCTCATGGCTGGCTGACGGATCTGGCTGCTCATGGCTGGCTGACGGATCTGGCTGCTCATGGCTGGCTGACTGATCTGGCTGCTCCTGTCTGGTTGGCGGCTCTGGCAGATCCTGTCTGGTTGGCGGCTCTGGCAGATCCTGTCTGGTTGGCGGCTCTGGCAGATCCTGTCTGACGGACGGCTCTAGCGGCTCCTGTCTGGCTGGCGGCTCTAGCGGCTCCTGTCTGGCGGACGGCTCAGTGGGCTCATGGCAGACGGGCGGCTTTGCAGGCTCATTGCAGACGGATGGCTCAGATGGCGCTGGGGAGACGGATGGCTCAGATGGCGCTGGGGAGACGGATGGCTCAGATGGCGCTGGGGAGACGAGCAGTTCAGTCAATGCTGTGCAGACGGCAGACTCCTGCCGGCTGAGGCGCACTGTAGGCCTAGTGCGTGGGGCCGGAACTGGTGGCACCGGACTGGGGACACGCATCTCAGGGCTAGTGCGGGGAGCAGGAACAGGGCATACTGGACCCTGGGAGCGCACATTAGGCCTAGTGCGTGGGGCCGGAACTGGTGGTACCGGGCTGGGGACACGCATCTCAGGGCTAGTGCGGGGAGCAGGAACAGGGCATACTGGACCCTGGGGACGCACATTAAGCCTAGTGCGTGGGGCCGGAACTGGTGGTACCGGACTGGGGACACGCATCTCAGGGCTAATGCGGGGAGCAGCAACCGGGCACACTGGACTCTCAAGGCGTACTATAGGCCTTTTGCGTGGTACCGGTACTGGTGGTACCGGGCTGAGGACCCGCAGATCAGGGCGAGTACGGGGAGAAGGAACAGTGCGTACAGGACTCTGGAAACACACAGAGGGCTTGGTGCGTGGTGTAGGCACTGGTGGTAATGTGCTGGAGACACGCACCACAGGGCTAGTACGTGGAGGAACAACAGGGCTCTGGAAACACCCAGGAAGCTTGATGCGTGGTGTAGGCACTGGTGGTAATGGGCTGGAAACACGCACCTCAAAGCTAGTACGGGGAGCAGGAACAGTGCGTAAAGGGCTCTGGGGACGCACCTTAGACCTAGTGCTTGGTGCCGGAACTAATGGTACAGGGCTGGGGACATGCATCTCAGGATGAGTGCACAAAGTAGAAACAGGACACACTGGGTTGTGAAGGTGTACTGGAGACCTGGTGTGTATAGCCGGCATCAAATCTTCCGGAACTTTAACACGAGTTTCAGGCTGAGTACGAGGAACTGACACAGGTGGCATCGGACAGCTAACACGCTCCTCAGGGAAAATGCCATGCATACTCTGCCAAATCAACAGCTCTCTCTCTTCACTCTCCTCCAATTTCGTCAACAACTCTTCGAATGTCTCATAATCTCCCCTTCGTTCACTCTCCTCCAATCTGTCCAATAATTCCTCGACACACTCAGACTCACCCCTCAACTTCGCCGACTGCTCCAAGTGCCCCCCTCCAAAAAAAATTTTGTGCTGTCTCTTGGGCTTCCTCCCGTGTCGCCTTGCTGCCTCTATCCCTGCCTTGGGGCAGTGATATTCCCCTGGCTGTGACCAGGGTCCTCTCCCGTCTAGAATTTCCTCCCAACTCCAGAAATCCTTTGGTGGTAGGTCCTGTTGCCGCCTTCCATGCCGCTTGGTCCTATGGTGGGTAATTCTGTCACGATCGTGTGGCGGATTAATGGACCAAAATGCAGCATTTGGAAAATATGCCATCTTCTTTTATTAAACACGAACGAAGATGAACACGACACAAAAACACTTTACAAACTAACAAAATAACAAAACGACCGTGAAGCTACAAACGTTGTGCACAAACATACAGGCTACTAACGTTCTTACATAGACAATTACCCACAACCAATGAGAGCCTATGGCTACCCTAAATAAGGCTCCCAATCAGAGACAACCGAAATCAGCTGTCTCTAATTGGGAACTCATTCGGGCAACCATAGACTCTCCTAGAATACTAACCACCATAGACAATACTAGACATCTACACTCAACACAAAACCATACACTACAACCATTAACCCCTTTACCAAATAAACACCCAAAACAACAAAACATAAACATTACCCATGTCACACCCTGACCTAACTACAATAATAAAGAAAACCAATAATACTAAGGCCAGGGTGTGACACTGTGTACAGAAAACTAAACTGTCTCTGATTCCGGGGCTCTAACAACATCTGCAGCAGATAGCTAGAATAAACAATCTCACAATTTCACCTATGGAGGACCTTGGGTGGCGTTGCCGTGGCGAGTTATAGAGCTGACACTCCCAGGGTGAGAGGGATGAGAGGGAAAGGCCATATTAATCAAGTGTCATGCACTGCATTTATCAGTGGGGTAAATCCACTGTGTCTCTCCTGGTACACGACGCTCTAAACCCAGGGTGGAATTTATTCCTTGACAGACTCTCACTCTCTTCTATCGTTAGAGGGATGATAATTGGACTGCGAATGTGGGGGCGTTTCTCTGCTGTGTGTGTGACAGAGAGAGAGGTGTGTGTGTGTGTGTGTGTGTGTGCGTGTGTGTGTGCGTAGTGCTACTTACGTTCTTTAGGGGTGTGTGCCTCCAAATGAACCAGATCTGGCTCATTGTCTAGACCTGTTACAGACCTAGATTAAGAAGAGGAGGAGAGAAGGAAGGATGAAGAGGAGGAGGGGGAAGGAGTGGTAAAGTAATGAGAAGAAAGGAAGAGGAGTAGGGGAGACAGAGAAGAAGAGGAGGAGAGAAGGAGGGAAGAACAGGATGGGAGAAGATTGGGTGAAGTGAAGAGGAAAGAAGAAGAGGAGAGGAGGAGAGAAGAAGAGGAGAGAAGGAGAGGAGGAGGGAAAGAAGGAGGGAAGAAGAGGAGAGGAGGAAAGTAGAGGAGTGGAGGAGAGGAGGAGGGAAGAGAAGGAGAGAAGAAGAGGAGAGAAGGAGGGGAAGAGGGAAGAAGATTAGAGGAGGAGGGAAGAAGAGGAGAGAAGCAGGGAAGAAGAGGAGAGGAGGAGAGGATGAGGGAAGAGGAGGGAAGAAGACAATTAACAGAGGGAGATGAGTCTCAGCATGGGTATTCCACTCCAGATATAGACATCTCGTTTCAGCATTGTCTCAACAATGATGGCAATAAAATAGCAATGCCTTTCCATGTCAGGACGTTCTCCCAAGAGATGTGTCACATTACCCTTAGCAACCCCCACAGCAACAGCCAGACACTGTGGGTTTGTTATTCCACCAAAAAAGTGGTATCTGTCACAAAAGTGTACAATTGCATCAACCTAAATATGGTATTTCTTTTGTCTGGCACTTTACACCGGCAAGGCTGTGCCACATAATTCAAGTCACTGTACTGTATATCACTGTATTATTTCATTTTATTGGGTATAGTGGATTACCTGGGACAGATTTGGCATTCCTATAGTGTGATGTATGTCATTCTTGGTGGAGTGAGACTGAAAACCTACCTGTTTGTGAGCATGGCTTGAGGGGCCAGGGGTACTAATATTGAGGGCCAGAGTTGAAAGTTCTTGAAGGGGTTGGATCAAGGATGGATCGAGCAAATTATTTAGGATATGTGATGAAAAGTAGAGACCGAATTTATGCAAGTTGCTGTGGACATAGCTGGCAGCAGCTCGACACACACACACACACACACACACACACACACACACACACACACACACAGTATCCCCTCTATCTCTAGGAGGGAGAGCAGTTAGGCAGAATAAATTCAGAGCTACATTTGTGGTGAGTGTGCACATCCTCAGAAAGGGGAGGGCCACTGCGGTTGGCTGTTGTGGGGATGAGGGTTGATGTGATTAGATGAGAGACAACAGGGACTTCCTGGGTGATCTATTACTCATGCCACCGGGCAAGACTTGTTATACTGTATCTTCCTATTTATGTATAGACAGTATGCATGGATAACACCCAATGAAAAAGTAATGATTGCTAGTGATGCTCCACACTGCTAGTGATGCTCCAAAACAGTTTGTGAGGAGAGTCTGAGTAAACAAAGTAAAAGATCAGGCCAACAGAGAGGACGAGAGGAAGCGAAGGATGATGAGAAGAAAGAAGACCAGCGTATGACTCACAAGTAGAACCTGTTCACATGCTCATGAACCAGCTGCTATTTTCTCCCAAAGTCCAGGGAGGCGTACAACTGTGAAGAAGAACAGTTAGAGAACATAGTACTCTACTTATCACAAGACAGGAAGTAAAGTGACAGTTGGCTTGAGTCATGGCAGGATAATGGTAGGGAAGAGCGTACCCAGGGCAACAAAGCGTGGCACTCTAGATAGGCTGACATAGCAGTAAACCGCCATCATCATTATAACTCAGACCATTCATGTTAACATATAGGCTCCTAAATTACATGTAGTCCCTATCCCGTTTCCAGTAACACTTTACTTGACACTGAGCATCATAACACGTTGCCACGTTGCCATGCCATGACACATTATGACATGGTTATGACCGTGTCATGACACCGGGTGTCAAGTGTGTTAGATTGTAGCTTGAAATGTACTGCTTCATGTTACCAGACTAGAACTCATGAACTACTTTGCATGTGTAAGGAATGTATATGTTGGGGTCAATGAAGGGTAGATGGGAACTAGGAATATGGAAAGTTACTGAGAGTAGAAACTTCACATTCTGTTCCAAGTTTCTGAGGAGGGAGGCGAAAGGCAATTGTTAGTCTCTGATAAGGCAGATGAGGTGAGAGGAAACCTCTGGGAGGGGGGGCCAGAAAGGCCCACCACAACGTCTCCCCTTTTTCAGTTCTATCTCACACACACACACTTTCACGCCCACAAAGGTTTTCGGAACAGGCATGGCTGTGACTACCACAGTGAAAGGAACCAATTAAATTCCTGCCTAGCAACAGAGATGCATGGTTGTCTCTATGTGTAAGGAGTTGAGCACACCTATTAGAATGTTATAAATATATGTGCTTGTGTAAACATGTCTTTGTCTTGGCAGCTGTATGACCCAGCGGGTGAATATACTTGGTGTGAGCTTTTTCTAGTAGTCCGTGAGTTTTTACTCAGTTTGTTCAGAACCTAACAGGTGTTACGCAGTTTTCTTTTCCAAATGTAAATTGGCACGAGGTATAAATGAAGCGCTTCAAGTCCAGTATGTTCGGTGAAAAATAGGTTTAACATTATCGTTTGCTTTTCCTGGAACAGCAAAACCTTTGGTGGATTCCAGGTGACCAAATTAAGTGGAGTGCTTATATATCAAATTATAATGTATGTATCTAAGAAATGGAAACCAACCCTATATATCAGAGGAATAACACAAATCAAGAATGCTACTGTAAATTATGGATATTAGCATCCAAAAATAAATGTATTGCCCAGTTGACGATCAGGTGTAGCAGCGCCTATGGCCTAATTTCATTGGTCTAATTATATTTCCCACTTCCTGGGTGAATAATGACAGGGTGCATTTTGTTCCATTACACTGATTGATGCTACTGATGCTGCTTCCTGCTGGCTGTCTGTATTGCTATTTTAGTCCTACAGACAGAGTCAGTGGGCCCCAGTCAGACTCCATGATAATGTTCTACCATTCAACTACGATTAAAAAGGACACGCCTTTCTCAGTGGAGGCTGCTGAGGGCAGGACAGCTCATGATAATGGGTGTCCCGGAGTAAATGGGATGGCATTAAACACATGGAAACCATGTGTTTGACCTATTTGATACCATTCCACTGATTCCGCTCCAGCCATCAACACTAGCCCGTCATCCTCAATTAAGGTGCTACCAACCTCCTGTGGCATTTCTCGACGGAAGCAAATGTATTTGTCAACTTCACAGAGAAGTTGAATTACAGTAAACAGGTGCAACACTTGCAACACTGTTTGATAAATGGAAAACATACAGTAACTCAGAGCAGAGTTACTAGCTACTGTATTATCATGTTTAGCTAAACTAGATCCATAGTATTTGTTGTTGGCAGTGTATTTTATCAGTGTTGGCTCATAGGCTAACAATCATGAAATGCCAGATGCACCTTAACATATGTGCTACAAACATATTGGTATAGACTCACAGAAGGTCTAACTATCACAAAGGTCAACAGTCATCAAACACCAGATGCACCTTGCCATATGCAAACAAATTGTTATCCAGACACACATTAGTAACTAAACTGTCATCATCATAATCATCCTGTTATTTATCACCGGCTTGGTACCAGATCTGATCCTATAGTTAAAACCTCAGTAATTAAATAGAATATAGGATCCTGCATGTGGCAGGCAGGCGGAGCCATGTTCCTCCCAATTGAAGTCTATGGTGGCAGCCAGGTGGAGCAGGTAGTTAGGCCAGGCTAGTCTCTCATCACTCAGGACAGTGACATAATGCCACTGTGTGAGCTGAAGCTGCACTCAATCATCAGGCCAGTGACATTTTAAAGTCTAAAGCTCAAGGGAGCTTCATAGTTTCACACTCGCGTCGATAAATCAAAACACGAGCCAGGTCCAGAGCCACTGATGAGTTCTGCCCGGCGACAGCCAAGAGACAGAGAGAGCGAGAGCTGCCAGGGACACGTGTCTAAATGGTGGTTGAAGGATTGAGGATAACAGTTGTTGGTTCCACTCATCTATTCATGTTGATGGAGGATTTCAATAGAAATCTATATGGCGGTATGTACGTCATTGTGTTCTGAGGCTTGTTTAGCTGTGCACTTTAGAATGCAAGACGCTGACACCAACTGCAGAATTTTAAAAGTAGAACATGTGGTTTACCAGGAAAGAGAGACGGAAAAAGAGAGTCATGATTGTTGTGTCCTGAGCTAGGTTGGTAAACCATGTAAGCATTTGAGAACATGTCAAGGGGACTTACGAAAACATCTGATTATGTACAAGAACAAAAACTTCACGCGCGTGAGAGCACGGAGGGCGTCGCGACTTCATTTAAGAATAATTTATTCTAATGTGGTTTCAGGGAAAACGCAGAACATTATACGAGCACAAACATTATCGCTTACGCATATGGTGCGTTGCGGCGCCAAAGAGTGGGCATCCTGCAGTCTGAATCACAGTCAAGACTCCAAGATCTCACACAGGCCTCTTTTACCAGACAACAACAGCTTTTATATTGTCTGCAGCCAGCCAGTCAGAACATTTACAGCTATGCCTTGGACTTTCAGAGAGAGAATAAATGTGTTTTATTTTAACATTGGCCATATGACTGATATCTGTTAAATGGGAATATTGGATTTCATATCTGTAGGTGCTTTTTTATGAGTGAATGTCAGCATATTACTGAGACTGATACATCGCAAGCTGTCAGTCATGTCTCCACAAGGCAAAGTCCATTACAATCCTTAGCACAGAGGGTCTGACAATGTCTTGACCAGTCTGACAGTGTCTTGACCAGTCTGACAGTGTCTTGACCAGTCTGACAGTGTCTTAACCAGTCTAACAGTATCCTGACCAGTCTGACATTCTTGACCAGTCCGACAGTGTCGTGACCAGCCTGACAGTGTCTTGACCAGCCTGACAGTGTCTTGACCAGCCTGACAGTGTCCTGGCCAGATTGATGGTGTCTTGACCAGTCTGACATTATCTTGACAATCCTGACAGTGTCTTGATCTGTCTGACAGTGTCTTGGCCAGTCTGACAGTGTCTTGACCAGTCTGACAGTGTCTTGGCCAGTCTGCCAGTGTCTTGACCAGTCTGACAGTGTCTTGACCAGCCTGACAGTGTCCTGGCCAGACTCATGGTGTCTTGACCAGTCTGACAGTGTCTTGGCCAGTCTGACAGTGCCTTGGCCAGAACCTGTATAGAAGCTGTACTATACAGAATGTGGTCAATCTTGACAGCCATCCCTTCAACATGGTATCTTTTAGTAGCTGTACATAGATACAGTACATGTTATCACCAACACATGCTTGTGAACACTGTGCTATCACTACCTATTCATTATGGTAGTGAATATGAGATGATGACTAGGATGACTGTCATTCTGTCCATCATGTCTGGATCCTGATTGACATAGAGGAAAGAGGGTGGCATGATTTGACAACAGTCTGGGTCTTGTGGACGTTTAGCCTACTGTGAGCTCGGTATGAGCCCGGGGATGTTGTGTCATTTGCAAGGCAGATGGCAGAATGTGTTAGACTTATGCTTCCAATTAATAACAGGAGGCTTCATTTACAGTGTGCTACAGGGCAGCAATCAACTCTACTTATTTGATTAACTTCATACAGTAGCAGATCAAGTATAGAAGGAACTAAAATGGGATTTCAAGCCAATAGTATCAGAGATTGTCAAGTTTGTTGGTGCCGTACTTCAGCCTACATACTTGAGTTGTTTCTAGGTTTCATTCAGAGTTACTCAACTTTAATCTTTTTTTCACAAATGTTCTTGCCACTGTGGTAAAAGATATGTAGGAAAAACAAGCCTGCAGTCGCAGAAAGGTTATCTAAGGTTCTTCATCTTATCCTGCTTCCTTCTTTCATCTGAACCCTGGAAGCTAGATATCACAACTGACCTCTCTTTCGCCACCAAACATCCGCATTCATTAAAGGTCCAAAATAGTTGTTTTTATCTCAATGTCACCAGGAAGGCCAAAACTCCATTCCACCACAGCAGGCTTAAGTTTCAGGAAATCTATCGAAACAGATCTTACATTAAAAGGGCATTATAATCATTATCAGTATTATTCCAACCAAATATTGTGGGCAAACTGTATATATAAAACACAACCTTTAACACCCAAACAGCAGAATCTCCTCCCAACTAAAATAGGACATGTGGAGTTATGGAAATGGTAATGGCATTTTATAGACCCCGTATCCTGAACACTTACTATAGTTTACTTTTACAACACCTAATTAAGCCTCCTATGAATTCCTTAAGCATTTATTTACAGTACTCAGTACTCAGTAAATCAAACCTCACCGGTTGACAGTGCCTTGGCTCTGACTAGAGCGGAAGAGGAGGTGATGGGACAATTTCTTCTGGAATTTATGAAGCCAGGAGAATGCAATGTGAATTATTTCATCATTATCTTTCAACATTTAAATTACTTCAACAGTTACATCATCACTCAACAATGAATCTACAACTTAATAATCTTCAGAGTTTGATGACACATACAAAAATGAAATACACTACAATGGCAACAGCATGTATTCTCATATAGCATACCGTATTGCTAAACATGTAAGCAGAAAATCTCATGTTGCTAGTAGTATACACTTGCCAAATAAAACAATTATCTCATGAGATGAACTTTCAACTCTAATGGAGCCCACTTTACTGTAAAACCAATACCAATTCCCTCTCGCAGTGTGGTGACGTATTACCCACCACCGTCCCTCAATGGATCTTAATGGGGCACACATCTGCACTACCGCAGTTAAATAACAAATGATAGCAGCCATTTAAACGGCACTGCAACTGCTTTGGTTCACAATGTCACCAAATGTGTAATCTCTGGTGGGGAGGAATGAAGGCAGTTGAGCTCAGTCATCTATTCCGCTCGGTTGGATTCGCTCCGCAAACTCATCAACAACAACCTCCACCTAGAAACCCATCCACCTTTTATAGGTGTAGTTTAGTGGTGTGTAGAGATTTTAAAAAAGGTTAATGTTGTGTTTGAATAATGTGTGGATGTGTAAGAAAGTATATTACTTCTACATGTCTAGACTGTGAAAAACATGTGGTGATTCACAATGCTAATGAATAATACCAACTAAGTACTTACTTTGGGATGTCTGCATTGTTATCCAATTAGGCATAATTGCTCTGTGAAGTGCTATGAGGTAAACGCAGAGAAAATGACACTATTAGTCCACCGCTAAAGGAAATATGGGTGCTTATTAGTCCATTGTTAAAGGCAATGTGGGTGCTTATTAGTCCATTTTTAAAGGCAATATGGAGGTCTGCATTGTCATTGTCATGACAGTGTGTTTCAAATTAAAGTCCATTAAAGGTGTCCTGAGAGGACCTGCTGGTTCCAGTGAACCGCAAACGGGAGCCGACCTGTTGCAGCTTCAGCAGACAAATGGGCTGAGCACTAAAGATACCTACCATCTGGAGGGGTATTGAGCTGAGAAATACACCACAGTGGAGGAGAACGAGGAGCAGCCATTGCATAAGTGGGCTTTTGCACTGCAGTGGTGGAGGCTGGGGAGGCCATTTTGGCTCAAGATCAACATCACCTTCGATGATCAGTTTATGCGGTGGAGTGAAAAGTAAAAGTTTAGTATACACCTGTGGTTGCATTATTTTATGTGGTGCAGACCCTGCAATGGTACAACTTTTATGACAAAATTGCTTCCTTATGTCAACAGTTTCACTCCTCATAAACTGATCCTCAAAGGTGATGTTGATCTTGAGCCAAAATGGCCTCCCCAGTCTCCACCACTGCAGTGCATAGGCCCACTTTGTCATGACGCAACCAGCAAGGTGCTGCGGAGTCAGACCCCAAAATGGTTCCTCCACAATATAAACACACTCGTGTACATTAATGTAATAACAGTATGTGCTAATCTAAATCCAAAATGGTCTCCACCACCACCACAGTGCCTCCCCAACCCCACCCACCTTAGATCTGGATGCAACCTTTGAAAGAGTTGCTGAGCCAGAGAAAAAATGGCTCCTCCTTTTCCTCCACTGTGGTGCATTCCTCAGCTCAATGCCCCTCCAGATGGCAGGTATCTTTAGTGCTACTACCTGGCTAAAAGTCTGGGAACGCACATAAGGGGCATATGTTGCTTCTGCTAACACAACACAATCTCCTTAATCAGAAATATGGTTTACTGCTCTCTCTGTCTGTACTATAGTGCATCTATTTAAGTCTTGTCGATGTCAGAAACGGGAGGTTTTAGAATGAAGAATCAGTATTGAGCAGCAGAAAGGTGTCAGCCTGGGATTACAATGACAAGAGATGATCCTGTAAGCAAAAGAGCTCTGGGATTTATAAATTCACTGACTCCTATCAGACAAGGATTGATTTAAACCAGCTTATCTGAAGGAGACTCCTCCAACGACAAGAGCTGAAACCCATCCACAGAAAGGCAATGTCCCAAATATTACTATTACCACAGAATTGAAAATGCTAATGCATTTTTATAGAGTCAAAGTTATGCAAATGTAGAGAAAAAAAAATATATCCTGAATAATGTATTTTTCTACTTCTTTTCTCGCTCTGCATACTTTGAGACGAATGTCCCCCGTTGCATTTGGGCTAACGTTTAGCAGCAATACGATTCCTACCATTTCCTAATTTGTTTTTTGGTAGCTGACTGCCTGGGAGAGGAGATCAGAGAAAAAAGATCCATTCTGCTGGAAAGCTAAGCGCCAACAGCCAACATTTGGACACATTTATTTGTGGCCTGAGTGTTTTGAAAAGCAAAAACAATGGCAAGCAACAAATGTTGGAGAAACCTCATCGACAAGGTTAATGAAGTAGAAAGCGTCAAGAGAACGACCACATATGTTGTTTTGATGATATAACACCTTAGCGATTAGCAACATTTTACCTCTCCCTGAGACTTCTCCATTTACACAACTTAGTTCTGCCATAAAAGTTGTGCCCATTTTCCTCAACAATCAGTGTGATTTCTCATTTCCCAGCCTGCCTCTCTCTCCAGACTGATAATACCTCCAAATCCTAAGACCCTGAGACTGACGGCGGGTTTGTCCAGATGTGGGCCGCTCCTGCTCAGTATGATCTCTGTGAAACCAGAGAAGCCAAACTATCCTCCAGACATTTTCACATGCCCTTGAAGTGTATGGTTTGCTCTGGGACGCACTCAACTCCTGTTCATGACTTTATCTGAATAACAGGGAGAGGATGATAAGAGGACGGGGCGATAGGGGTCCATCTATCACTCTACTCAGGATGAGAGACAAAAGGTACACAGTATATTTCGGGGTGTTCCCTCTTTCATTATTCAGCCCACTGTACTTTAATTTGTTCTCCATCCAAAATGCTCCCTGATGTTTCTTAAAAACACTATTCTTATACTTCCAGGTCAACTTGTGTTACGCACACCTCTATGAAGAGGGAACTCAACTCCCCGTGAAGTGAAAGAGGTATGGACTGTAGGTGCGAGTAAGGATGACAAGTCAGAATTTACCGTTTACTAGGATTTATTTCCTTAAACGGTAATATGGGGAAAAGGGGCTGGACGGAACCAAAGGAAAGAAAGTAAATATCTAACCTGCCTACCCACT
The DNA here is from genome assembly GCF_029448725.1 of Salvelinus fontinalis. NCBI lineage: Eukaryota > Metazoa > Chordata > Actinopteri > Salmoniformes > Salmonidae > Salvelinus > Salvelinus fontinalis. Next base: position 4,177,274 of record NC_074667.1, read on the forward strand.
ACTTACTTATCTTAGCACCACCTGGTGCCCTAACCAAAATACAGGGGGTGGTCCGCCCAGGTCTTACCTAGTGTGCCTAGACAGTGAATATACTACGGGTATATGTATGCCCGCGGGCCTCTTGCCTAAGCACTCCCAAAGTGCCTTCTCCTTCCCCCCTGGGAACAAATGAAACAGAATAATTATCAACAATTTCACAAACACTTTACAACAAAACTGAGTAAACTAACTCAGGCCACTAAAGAAACTTTGACAAAGCAACAAACACAGAACATATCAAAGCTGCTACCAACAACAACTAACACATTACATGCCACACCTTCTGTTAAACAACCAACACTATATCACAATCTAATTCTCCAGAAAAAAAATCTCTCTCTAATGATTTCTCCAAAACATTTAAACTCTCTCTCTCTAATCATTTCTCTTTCCTTCTGAACAGAACACTGGCTTTAATATCTTCTGGTGGCAATGGTGATTAGAGTCAGCTGCTTCTTGACGAGGGGGCGGAGTCAGCTCCAACCATCAATTAGCCTGGGGTCGACCAATAAGCTGGTTGGGGAGGCTTCAAGGAAGCCATCTCCTGAAACACACACACTCAAATACAACACAGAAACTGGGGAACGTACCACCTTGCTCTATAAGTAAGTGTACCGTACAATTGAACAACATGTCGTATCCTGTTGTGTTTCAGAGGATATTTCCTTCCCACAATGACCTGCATCACACAAACTAGTATACTACAAAGTAGGCTGTAATATGACATATTGGCAACATTATCTACAATGTTTGTTTCCATGCTCAATACAATACTAAACATAAGAGTACATGGAATATGCCATATTGGAATTGTGATGTTGCTATAGAGTATTTTGTACGGCAGTCTACTAAACAGTAGGTTTGTATTTAAAGCAGGAATCCTTAATGGTGAAACTGCAACGTCCGTTTGCAATATTACAACAACAAAGAAGTTACTTCAAGCTACGAACACTGTGTTGTTTTTCTCTGACATCATTGCACGCGCGATAAACAGCAGAGTGTGTACTGTGATTTCTTGTTACAGCGATGCTAGATTCTCCTCTCCTCCATTACTTCAACAAAACAAAAGCAATAACAAATGTGCTGGGTGAACTGTGGCACTGTTTCACCTTATGGGGAGTTCAGCTTTAAAATAAGCTTGGGACTATATATTTGTCTATACAGACATATTGGTTTATGTCCCCGTGGTGGCACCATCAAGATATTAAAACCCCAACATGCATGTTATGAATGCACATGCAGTTGTTAACGTGACAACCATCTTGCCATGGACCTCCAATAGGATTTCCTAACACATAGGGAATTAACTAACAGCAACAGCATTATACAACAACCCAAAATGGGCCCTGTCAACTTCAGTCACCCATTACCATTAGTCAACCAGTTGAGTAATTAAATTACCACATTACGCCAAAGACAACAAAATGGCACGAGGACGAAATGTAAAAAAAAAAAAAAAAAAAAAACTTACGGAAATGAGATTGTGGCCCTGCTCCTCTGGACATATGGTAGATTTTTTCTGAGAGAGGATAGGTGGAGACTGCATAATGATGAGACACTTGCACTAAGTTGCACTACTGTTCCCAATTTATAGGCTCCTGGGCAAGTTACGATCATTAGGGGAAATGTGGGGGAGTGGACGGGGGTACGACTAGAGCTGTGGTGGGGTGGATGGGAAATGACATCAAGGTTTTTCTGGTGAACGCAGCACTTTTGAACTATAGATCTTTGATCCTCCCTCCGCACTATTTGTGCAATGACGACTCCATATAATTTCACACTTCAATTAGTACAATACTAATGTTGTCTTAAAGAGCAAATCTCCGGGCCACATTAAACAAATACTGATTGTTCTAAACCTCAAGGGCATCAAAGTTTCCCAAGACCAAATAAAACCGTCACTGAATGTATGTCTAAGTGGAATATATGTGGGAAATCAATTGCAGCTGAGAGCGCCTGAAAATGCTAATGAAAAAGCATTCTATGAGCTTTTTGATTGTGTTTGGTTGTTAATGTCATGGGAATGTTAGATAATTACTCCCAGGTGTGTATCATAACACTACAGGTTAGATATACTGGAATTGACGCTCTGGAAAAGTAATATCAATAATGTACAATTTGTCTTGCTGTCCAAATCTACAGTACATGTACAGTACAGGCTTAGTATCTGCAGTACATGTACAGTACAGGCTTAGTATCTGATAGGAGGTTTTATCACAGACCTGCACTGCACTACTGCGACAATGTATAGTATTATTATTATCTCCTGTATCAACAAAGTATAGTCCAACCCAGTATAGTCCAACTCCAGTGTAGTCCAACTCCAGTACAGTCCAACTCCAGTACAGTCCAACTCCAGTACAGTCCAACTCCAGTGTAGTCCAACTCCAGTACAGTCCAACTCCAGTATAGACCAACTCCAGTATAGACCATCTCCAGTCCAGATCGGCATTCCACTGAAAGAGGAAGCTGCTTTGATAATCCCCTATTTCTAACAGATGATGAGGAAACCAATCCTGCGGCTGGCAGCTTCAAATGACCATAAACATTAATGGCTTCAAAATGGCCGCCCCTTTCACTATTGCTCTCCCTCAGATGGAGACTTTATCATACTGATAAACCAGAAAAAAATGCAGAGCGGGTCATGTTAGTGACATATGAAAGTGGAGCCGTCCACAGAACGAGGCTAAGAGGTGAGGTTCAGCAAGAGGCAGAATCCATCACGTCGACCATTTTGGAAGGATGACAGCTCTGGCGCTGATACCCAGCTGAACCTATTTATAAAGGTAAATGTCAGCCTTGTCCCTGGCCAAGATACTGAGATACACACTCTGACTTCTGTCTGTGATGCAGGAGAAGAGGGGGAATCAAAAGGCGGGGACAGGGAGAAACAAGAGGGGAGTGGGAGAAGTGTAATAAAGTGTCAGATCACCATCAGTGCAAGTTCAGGGAAGGGATGTATGCAAACCGTGTTTTCTCCCTCACTGTCACTGTAATATGGGCCAATACGCTTCATTAAAAATAAGTGATTTTGACCCAGTGTCAAAGAGATCTCAGATAGTTGGAGGTTTGGAGGGTAAACTGAGAGAAAGAAGTCAGAATATTCTGGAGGCCCAGTTTCAAAACAGATAAACAAACTGATTAAACTGATCAAGATAATTTGCTGCAAGCAACAAATAACAGCAGAAGTCAAATGAAGGTTAGGTTATTAATCAACCTACCAGGGTGTTTACAAACACTACAGGAACAAGATCATCCACATGTATCGATCACATTTTTACTAATGCTGTAAAACATTATTCTAAAGCTGTATCCGTACCCATTGGATGCATTGATCACAATATAGTTGCTATTTCCAGGAAAGTCAAAGTTCCAACAGCTGGGCCTAAAATAGTGTATAAGAGATCATACAAAATATTTTGCTGTAACTCTTATGTGGATGATGTTAAAAATATTTGCTGGTCTGATGTGATTAATGAGGAGCATCCAGACGCTGCACTTGATGAATTTATGAAATTGCTTCTTCCAATTATTGATAAACATGCACCTGTTAAAAACTTCTTCTTAATAGGGGGCGCTGTTTTTACTTTGGGGAAAAATCGTGCCCAAATTAAACAGCCTCGTACTCTGTTCTAGATCATACAATATGCATATTATTATTACTATTGGATAGAAAACACTCTGAAGTTTCTAAAACTGTTTGAATTATATCTGTGAGTAAAACAGAACTCATTTGGCAGCAAACTTCCAAACAGGAAGTGAAAATTCTGAAAATGGGGCTCTGTGTCAGGGCCTGCCTATTCAACTGGCTTATATTCATGGATCTGTATGCACTTCATACGCCTTCCACTAGATGTAAACAGGCAGTAGAAGGTTGAATGGGGTGTCTAGCTTGATTTTGGAGTGACAGGTCCGCTCTTTTGTCAGTTTTCAACTGCGCACAGGGGAACTCCACATTGTCTTCTGAAATGCGTTACGTATACACGACGAAATGCTCCGGCTCTGATTTTATTGGATACATATGAGAAAAACATCATAAAGTAGGATTTTCAACCGAGTTTGACCAGTTTATTCGACGTTTATTGGGAATTTTGGAATTTTCCGTTCCAGGCGCAATGATTTCTTGGACATGTGCCCTCCACATGGCTATCCAAAGTTGCTAATTCGACAAAAGAAATGGACATTCTAAAACCAAACCACGATTTATTCTGGAACTAGGACTCCTTGCACAACATTCTGATGGAAGATCATCAAAAGTAAGAGAATATTTATGATGTTATTTCGTATTTTTGTGGTATATGTTGGCTCCAACAAAGCGGAGAATATGTGAGCGCTGTCTCACAATATTGCATGCTGTATGTTGTACTAAAGTTATAAAAAAAAAAAAAATCTAACACAGCGGTTGCATTAACCTGTTTGGGCTGCAGGGACAGTATTGAGTAGCCAGATAAAAGGTGCCCATTTCAAACGGCCTCGTACTCAATTCTTGCTCGTACAATATGCATATTATTATTACTATTGGATAGAAAACACTCTCTAGTTTCTAAAACCGTTTGAATCTGTGAGTCAAACAGAACTCATTTGGCACAAACTTCCTGACCAGGAAGTGGAAAGTCTGAAATTTTATTATTATTATTATGGCTGCTTTCGGTGCAATTTCTGATTGTAGCTGCAATGTAAACTATGATTTATACCTGAAATATGCACATTTTTCGAACAAAATATAGATTTATTGAATAACATGTTATAAGACTGTCATCTGATGAAGTTGTTTGTTGGTTAGTTTGGTTGGTTCTTGGTTAGTTAGGTTGGCTTTGTGTATGCTACCTGTGCTGTGAAAAATGTCTGTCCTTTTTTTGTATTTGGTGGTGAGCTAACATAAATATACGTGCTGTTTTCGCTGAAAAAGATATTAAAAATCGAACATGTTGGCTGGATTCACAAGATGTGTACCTTTCATTTGCTGTATTGTACTTGTTAATGTGTGAAAGTTAAATATTTAAAAAATATATATTTTGAATTTCGCGCCCTGCACTTGAGCTGGCTGTTGTCATAAGTGTACCGACGTTGGGCTTGCAGCCATAAGAAGTTAACCTGTTAAGGCTGGGGGCGCTGTTGTCACTATTTATGCTAATCGTGTAATTTTTGAAACGGCTTCCTACAAAATTCTTGATCGTACAATATGCATATTATTATTATTATTGGATAGAAAACAGTCTATAGTTTCTATAGGAGTTGAAATTTTGTCTCTAAGTGGAACAGAACCCATTCTACAGCAATTTCCCTAACATGGAGTCAGATTTCAGAAATTTTGGCCACTGTTCTGGAGTCAGTTTTAAGCCCACTGTTATTCCTATGAGTATACGGACACTGCTTACGTCTTCCCCTGGATGCCTTTACGTGATGACGATTTGAATGGGGTCGATTGCGCGTTCACAGGCACTATAAATTAAAAAACCCTGTAGGTAGGAGTTCCTTTCCAGCTGCGTCATGCGCGTGGAGGACATCGACCTGCTATTTTTCCAAGCGTTAGTTTAGCCTGTTATATTTCTCTGGTCATGTTTTTACTCGTTATAGGAGTTAAAAACATCATAAGGTAGTTAATTTAAAGCGTTTTATAGCAATTTATATCTGTTTAGTGCGATTTTGGGACATTTATTTCTGAAACGCTGTGAATCGCTGGGCACGCTTCCAGTTCATCCCGAACGCAGTTGGCATTTCCACATGGCAAGAGGACAGCTTTCCACCAAAAGACGATTAGACCCAAGAAAGGATCCTTTGCCCAAGATACTGATGGAAGAACAGCTCAAAGTAGGACATTTTTATTATGATAAATCGTGTTTCTGTCAAAATGTTAGTGGCTTAGGACGCCATGTTTTTTGACATAGCTTCGCTTGGCGCAAACTGTATTGAAAAGTAAGGATAATTTAAAAAATGTAATTCCGCGATTGTATTAAGAATTAAATTGTCTATCAATCGCTGTCCACCCTATATTTTTTAGTCACGTTTATGAGTATTTATGTATACGAGTAGATCACTGTCTAATATGGCGCACGGACATTTTCTCACCAGCTGGGCTACTTTCCCCATTGTCTAACCATGATTTTGGTGGCTAAATATGCACATTTTCGAACAAACTGTATATGCATGTTGTAATGTGATGTTACAGGGGTGTCATCTGAAGAATTCTGAGAAGGTTAGTGAAAAAAATAATATATTTTGGCGATGTTTACGTTATCGCTCACTTTGGCTAGAATCAATGCTGGGGTAATGTTTGCACATGTGCTATGCTAATATAACGATTTATTGTGTTTTCGCTGTAAGACACTTAGAAAATCTGAAATATTGTCTGTATTCACAGGATCTGTGTCTTTTGATTAGTGTATGCTGTGTATTTTTACGAAATGTTTGATGATTAGTAAGTAGGTAAACACGTTGCTCTATGTAGTTATTCTAGTCCATTTGTGACGGTGGGTGCAATTGTAACCTATGCCATCTACCTGAAATATGCACATTTTTTCTAACAAAACCTATCCCATACCATAAATATGTTATCAGACTGTCATCTGATGAGTTTTTTTCTTGGTTAGGGGCTATAAATATCTTAGTTTAGCCGAATTAGTGATAGCTACTGTTGTTGGTGGACAAAGAAAAATGGTGGATTATGCTAATGTGTTTTTAGCTAATAGATTTACATCTTTACATATTGTGTCTTCCCTGTAAAACATTTAAAAAATCGGACATGTTGGCTGGATTCACAAGATCTGTGTCTTTCATTAGCTGTATTGGACTTTAATGTGTGAAAGTTAAATATTTAAAAAAAAAAAAAAAAAAAAAAAAAAAATTTTTTGAATTTCGCGGCTCTGCCTTTTCAGTGGGGGTGGGGGGGGGGTGCCGCTAGCGGCACTCTAGTCCCAGACAGGTTAAGAACCAGTGTATCTTTCATTTGCTGCACAACATGTACTTTTTTGTAAAGTTTATGATGAGTTTTTTGGTTAGATAACGTGACCGTCCAAAATAACAATTTGGTGCATTGTGGCTACGTATTCACAATGTAAAACCAGGATTTGTAGCTCTAAATATGCAAATTTTTTAACAAAACATGATGTTTATCTTTCATTTGCTGTACACCATGTATTTTTCATAAATGTTTTATGATGAGTATTTATGTATTTCACCTTGCTCTCTGTAATTATTCTGGCTGTTTTGGTGCTATTTGTGATGGTGGCTGCAATGTAAAACTACGATTTATACCTCAAATATGCACACTTTCGAACAAAACATAAATGTATTGTATAACATGATGTTATAAGACTGTCATCTGATGAAGTTGTTCAAGGTTAGTGATTCATTTTATCTCTATTTGTGGGTTTTGTGAACGCTATTGTCATAACTATCCTGATCAGTTCAGGTTACAGGAGACCACAACCCTACAGATTATCTCTCAACCCCAACAGATGAGGAGAGATCTAGGGGTCTGAAGATGTGGGGTTTTTATGACCCCTCACACCCATGGTAATTCTGAGGCCACAGGAAACATTCCCTCTCACTATGGAGAACCAGCCTCAGAACTTTAAACATGCAATAAAGGGACTTTGGAACAATGGTTTCCGTCAACTACAATGGTTGTCATGACGATAGATGGAATATCAAAATGTATGTCATTTTTGTTTTGTTATTAAAGGTTAATAGATGACGTTATTATGAAAACATTGTAACGTTAAGAGTTTTCCTCGTATATGCTTGATGTTTATACATTGTACGTTGTGTGGAAAATGTCCAAATCAAAGAGAATGTTTCGGTAGAGATGAAATGTGAAGTTAGTTGTCTAAAATTGGATTTGAGTAAAATCTATAACTTGCCCCTCAAACTTGGTACGCCCAGAGAATTGCCCCGAAGGCGGCTACGCCCACTTCTGACCCGAGGGTATAAAACCTGTGAGTGCAGAATTAACAGGTAGACTAAGTGACCCGAGCTGCAGCCAAAGGTCTAAAAGGTCAACGAACCCAAAACGCAACAAGTTGAAGACAAAGAAATCTTTTTCTACCCAAGCTACGGATGAGTAGCGGTCTAAGCGGGTGTATTCAAGCCAAACCACCTAGCCTCCACTCCCCATCGAATCGTGGTATCTAAACTCTTTCATCTTTACACTGTGAGCTCTGAGCTACAGAGCTATCTGTCCTTCGTAGACCCCTTCCAAAGCGAGGACAAAGGAACAGGCCAGTAAAGCCAAAGGACACGGACATCGTGTCGTGAGGACACCTAGAGAGGTGCGCAGGAGAAGTGCGTCATTGAGCAGCTTGAACGGTCCACGCGGGAAAATCCACGGAGAACCTCCACAAGTAATTACATCATTATATTCTGACTCATAACAGCGGCAGTTTGGGGCAAGGCTAGGGTTAGAATGAGCATAGCTGACAATTTCACCCAAATGTATATTCCTCTTGTGTACTTTCTCTCTTTCTCTCTCTTTTAAATCCCCATTTTGGGTAACACGCGCCCTAGTGTGTTGGCCCGTTATACTAAGTTCTAATCAATAGCCTAGAATGTGTTTTTGTGTATGTGTATCTTTTATCATCATTTTAGCTTTTTAGTAAATAAACATTCAACTAAGACTGGTGTGGTGCGAATTCATTAGTGAGACTCGGGTCCGTGCAGAATCCCGGGCTATACGACGTTCAGAACGAGACAGTTAGAGGCAACTGGTTAATTAGCGGCTGTGGTAAAATCGATATTCTGATATTCTTTGAGTTAATTTGGGAAATAGAAACTCAATAAAAACTAGTTTTCCCATGGTGCCCCAGGTTAATGAGTTAATAATTGCTTGATTCAGTTAATCACGTAATTAGAAACTTGTAATCATTCGATGAGCAACAGTCGCCACATTAACTAATACAACGTCACGACACTACCTATGCGGTGGAAACATGGTGAAAACATGGCGTTGTGTGTTTGGCTATTGTGGTGAGCTAATATAAATATATATTGTGTTTTCGCTGTAAAACATTTAAAAAATCGGAAATGATGGCTGGATTCACAAGATGTTTATCTTTCATTTGCTGTATTGGACATTATATTATATGATATCCCTGTTGCGTTAGGCTAGGCTATGCTAGTCAGCTTTTTTGATGAGGAGGATCCCGGATCCGGGAGGGAGACTCGTTAGAGGTTTTAAGAAACTGACTGTTAGAACTGATTTTTATTTTTTATTTTTATTTTATTTTATTTTACCGTTATTTTACCAGGTAAGTTGACTGAGAACACGTTCTCATTTGCAGCAACGACCTGGGGAATAGTTACAGGGGAGAGGAGGGGGATGAATGAGCCAATTGTCAACTGGGGATTATTAGGTGACCATGATGGTTTGAGGGCCAGATTGGGAATTTAGCCAGAACACTGGGGTTAACACCCCTACTCTTACGATAAGTGCCATGGGATCTTTAATGACCTCAGAGAGTCAGGACACCCGTTTAACGTCCCATTCGAAAGACGGCACCCTACACAGGGCAGTGTCCCCAATCACTGCCCTGGGGCATTGGGATATTTTTTAGACCAGAGGAAAGAGTGCCTCCTACTGGCCCTCCAACACCACTTCCAGCAGCATCTGGTCTCCCATCCAGGGCCTGACCAGGACCAACCCTGCTTAGCTTCAGAAGCAAGCCAGTAGTGGTATGCAGGGTATGCAGGGTGGTATGCTGATAAGGCTCCATGGATTGATGAGGAATCGAAAAACTGTATGGTTGAAAGAGATGGGGCAAAAGGAGTGGCTAATAAGTCTGCTGCACATCTTACTTACTGCAAGTTGAGAAATTGTGTGACTAAACTCAACAAAAAGAAGAATAAACTTTATTATGAAGCCAAGATTAATGATATAAAGAATGATGGAAAAAAACTTTGGTGTACTTTAAATGGAATTACGGGCAGAAAGACAAACTCCATATTTCATCAAATCAGATGGCTTATTCATCACAAAACGTGTAGCTCACAAAACGGTCCCGTGTAGATTCCCCCGTGGGAATCGACACCACAACCCTGGCGTTGCAAGTGCCATGCTCTACCAGCTACACGGTCCCGTGTAGCTCAGTTGGTAATGGAAAGCTATGGGTCCTATGCATTTCCAGCTCCCAGATTGCAATTCCTATGGCTTCCACTAGATGTCAACAGTCTTTTTCAACGTTTCAGGCTTGTTTCTTCCAAAACAAGGAAGAATTTTGAGTTTTGGTACCGGGAGTCACAGTTGGAAATCAGTCTGTGGGTGTGCGACAAAGAGGACGCGCACTTACTCATTTTACTTTTCTATTGAACATACTTCTTTCCGTATGAAATATTATAGTTTATTTACATTTTAGGGTATCTGAGGATTATTTAGAAACGTAGTTTGACTTGTTTTAACAAAGTTTAGCGGTAGCTTTTTGGATCCCTTTGTCTGCATGTTGAACGAGTGGATTACTGAAATTGATGGCGCCAACTAAACAGACTTTTTGGGATATAAAGAAGGATTTTATCTAAGAAAACAACCATGCATGTTGTAGCTGAGACCATTGGGATTGGAAACAGAGGAAGATTTTCAAAAAGTAAGTGATCATTTAAATCGATATTTGTGATTTTATGAAGCCTGTGCTGGTTGAAAAATTTGTTGATCTGGGGCGCAGTCCTCAAACAATTGCATGGTATGCTTTCACTGTAAAGCTTATTGTAAATCGGACGATGCAGTTAAATGAACAAGGATTTAAGCTTTTAACCAATATAAGATACTTGTATGTTCATAAATGTTTAATATTACGATTATTTATTTGAATTGCGCGCCCTCCAATTTCATCAGATGTTGTCGACAGGTGTCCTGCTGACGGGATGCCTAGCCCTGAGAAGTTTTGGAAGCTTCTCTAATGTCAAACATGTAAAGTGTTGTGTACCACAGGGCAGCTCTCTAGGCCCTCTACTCTTTTCTATTTTTACCAATGACCTGCCTCTGGCATTAAACAAAGCATGTGTGTCCATGTATGCTGATGAGTCAACCATATACACATCAGCAACGACAGCTAATGAAGTCACTGAAACAATTAACAAAAAGTTGCAGTCTGTTTTGAAAAGGGTGGCCAGTAATAAACTGGTCCTGAACATCTCTAAAACTAAGAGCAATGTATTTTTTACAAATAATTCCTTAACTTCTAGACCTAGAGCTGAATCTGACAACGAATGATGTGGCTGTTGAACAAGTTGAGGAGACTAAATTGCTTGGTGTTACCTTAGATTCTAAACTGTCATGGTCAAAACATATAGATTCAATGGTTGTAAAGATGGGGAGAGGTCTATAAAGAGATGCTCTGCTTTTTTGACACCACACTCCAAAAAGCAAGTTCTGCAGGCTCTAGTTTTGTCTAATCTTGATTATTGTCCAGTAGTGTAGTCCAGTGCTGCAAGGAAAGACCTAGTTAAGCTGCAGCTGGCCCAGAACAGAGCGGCACATTTTGCTCTTAATTGTAATCAGAGGGCTGATATAAATACTATTCATGCCAGTCTCTCTTGGCTAAGAGTTGAGGAGAGACTGACTGCTTCACTTCTTCTTTTTATAAGAAACATTAATGTGTTGAAAATCCCAAATTGTTTGCATGGTCAATTTACACACAGCTCAGACACACACACACTTATCCCACCAGACATTCCACCAAGAGACTTTTCACAGTCCCCAAAGAACAAATTCAAGAAAGCGTACAGTATTACATAGAGCCCTTATTGCATGGAACTTCTTTACATCTCATATTGCTCAAATTAACAGCAAACCTGGTTTCAAAAAACAGATAAAGCAACACCTCACGGCACAAGGCCTCTCCCCTATTTGACCGAGATAGTTTGTGTGTATGCATATATGCATACCATCCTTCCTTCCCACACCCACACAAGACACAGACCTCTTCTACACACACCGTACCCCACCCCCACATGACTTGACAGATGAATACCAATAAACTGACAGCCCCCCCAACACATAAAGGTGATGACGCCGCTGAAATATCAAAGCCTTCAGGTGAGTGGATAGGAATTCTAAATACACCCTGTGGACGTGTGGTCTTCACCAAGGGCAAGGAGGGCTACTCATAAGACATAACCCAAAGGATATCATGCAGACGTACAGTCAGTTTCAAAATATTTGACACCCTTGATGAAGATGAGCAAAAAAGACTGTATAAAATAAATGATACAAATACTACGCTATGCAACAACAACAAAAAGGGTAGTGATATGGTGTGCATGGCCAAAGAGCTCTATTTTCATGTCATCTGACCGTAGCACAGGTTCCAATTCAGGTGCCAGTACCATTTAGCAATCTCTAGGCATTTACATGTGTTGGATAAGATGAAAAGAAGGTCTTTGGCCATGTACACAAGTAGTGGGTTTGGTGTCTAAAGAAAGATCCATATGAAGAGAAGAACCCCATACCTGTAAAATATGGTGGTGGATCTTTGATGCTATGGTGATATTTGGTTTCCACTGGTCCTGGAACACATGTTAATAACAACTGCATCATGAACTTTACCCAGTAACTTTACCCAGTACCAGGACATTTTAGCCAAAAACATGGCTGCCTCTGCCAGGAGGCTGAAACTTTGCCACAAGGATCTTCCAGCAAGACAATAGCCACACATGAAAATCCTCAAAGAAATTGTTAATTGCAATAGCCATCTCAGTCTCCAGACTTGAACCCCGTTGTGATTTGAATTGAAGCGGCAGTGCATCAACTGGGGCTTTAAACACAATATAAAGAGGCCAACATGCTGAGAAACCAAAAGGATGTCACACCTCCACCATATCACCAAAGAAACACAGGTGTATGGCAAGACAGGCCTAGCAACGACAGAAAGTTGTGTTTCTTACACACGCTACAATCTGTTTCCTTGTTGATGGCACATTGGCTCCTCACTCCTCTCTCTATTTAACAGCACACATCCATACATCTGCTGTTGTGACAATGCATATCTGCTATTCCATTAAAAGACAAACTTCTATCAGTTTACGCTCTCTATCTCTCCTCGCCATGAAGCTGCCTTCACTTCTCTGTATCCATAATTTCCCTTTGATTTCAGTCCACTGTTCTCTCCGCTTCATTGTGCCAGCGCTGCCAAAACTGCATCGCAATGCATCCTATTGAGTTTGAGTTCACCCAGGCCTGTGCTTTTTAGTTGAGGCTTGTCTGCCTGAGTTTGGTATTTGTGTGTATGCATGCATACCAGCCCTGTGCTTCAGCTCTGCATGTTTTTGAACAGTTGTGTGTGTGTGTGTGTTTGTGTGCGTGTGTGTGTGCACACGTGTGTTTGTGTGATGGCATCCCTAAAGCTACATATACATCCTCCAAAAAAACACCTTCTCCAGCTTTATCCTCACCAGGAAGTACCCACTCCACAACACCCTTTAGTTATAGTCTATTGTATTATAATCTATTGGGCTTTAAGCCATCCTTCCTCCACTTGACTAATGACACTAATCCTGCTATCTATAACAGGCAACAAACCTAATGCCGACAAGGGGCCAATCAAATCCCCATAGGCAATGTAGGGCAAGTGAGTCAGAGACTGGAGAAGTCACAAATAAACCAACGCTTTATTCTAGCGGCGCTGTCTGGCTATACTGATTGTTTCCCCCAGTGGCAGGAATTACAAATAACCACATAATGAGTTGTTTGACATTCGTTTTAAATGGGGCTTAGGCGGTATGTTGGGTTGCCTGAAATGTAATTGTGGTGCTGGGTGACTAGGCTGCAAATAGTGTATGCAGGTGATTGACTTCAAACTCATTGTTGTGATTTTATTTTATTTTTAATTTTTTTGAGGGGGGGGGGGTGTTGGTAACTGTGAGCTTGTTTGACTATGCAAAGAAACGTTAACTTGTTTCTGTTGATACGTCTGAAGTGGAAAGTTTTTTTCTCACTTTTTTCAAAGGTTGAAATGAAGTGTGAATAAATACATCGCCAACATGTCAACTATCTAAGGGCAGCATGATTTGGTTGTTGTACCGAATGCTGTTGACTGACGTTCTTCATCTGACATTGTGAGTCTGACTGGGAGACTACAGGGGGCTGACAGGAACATTATTTTGGAAAAACAAAGTTATGTCAGCCACCTGGGGTTCTCCTCTTGACATACACAAACCTAATTGATATGAACATTAATTATTGCAATAATGAGACTGGTCCACCCAACAGTCTTGATTGTTGGGCCGAGCAGCCTAACTGATAATGAAACAACAGATCTTACATAGGACCTCCAATAAGCCACCTTGGGTTCATCCTGTGGTCATCTGCCTCTGGAGTTATTTCCCAGATGCAAGAACAAATCTTTGTGCAATTAAGAATCATGTCTTTGTGGAATGATCTTAGTTACCACAGTGGGAGGAATCCTAATTCCATGCTAGGAATAACACAGTCTCTACTTTCAGTGAAAATGTTAATGTTTTGCTGCACATTTGATTAGAAATGTGAGTCTCAAGAAAGCAATAACAGAGCAAGATCTGTAAAACTCAATCATATTAGGAACACAAATATAGGTATTAAGTACAATTATGTAAATTAGAGTACAAGTTCATAGAATTATACGAAAGACACTGTGAAAGTACCCAATGTTGATACAACTTAGTTAAGATAAAGCCCTTTGTTTGGAAGCCTGTATGATATATAATATGAAATACTGTAGTACATTGTAACAGAATCTGACCTTATTGGTGTACTATCTATATCTTGGTGTAATATGATTTATTTGTGAGGGGGAAGTAAAGCAGACATTTACATCACAGTTCATTACTCTCAAAACAGAAATATCCCTAAAAAGCATTTCCACTATATAGAACCAGGGCCTATTTTCTCAAAGTAATCCATAGATGTATTGATTAATGAGACATACATAGCTCAAATATGCTTTCTCTTTGTGATAAGACATTAACCTGACACCTGGCTTTAATGATAATTAACTACTAAACTCAGACAGAAAAGGGAGAAGGGAAAGCGTGACTTGGATAGTGTCACAGCCCAAACTGCTGTGTTTTCTTTCCCTGCAACAGATTTGAATTGGAAAAAACAGCAGTGCATTTGTCACTGACAAAAATAACACCCTCTTTCCCCAGCTTTAACTAGGAATCCTCCCCAGCACTCTTTCCCCAGCTTTAACTAGGAATCCTCCCCACCCCTCTTTCCCCTGTTTTAACTAGGAATTTCCCCACCCCTCTTTCCCCAGTTTTAACTAGGAATCTTCCCCACCCCTGTTTCCCAAGCTTTAACTAGGAATCCTCCCATGTGGTGATTTAGATACATTGGTTTTCATTAGGAGTCAACAAACAAACTGCGGATACTGACAGTTTTTCTCTCTTTTTTGTTGCTGGCCTGACCTTGCCATTCATTACCCTCACTGAGGGACGAGCGACGGCGAAGGGGCCCCTCTATCCCTCCCAAGTTCTAAGGCCCTATCACATGTCATTTATAGTTTGTAAGGTGAGGTCTAATCATTTTCCATAATGTCGTATTAAGCAACAGCATTTATTATGAGTGGAAATTGCATTTCACCTTGCATTTTTTTATTCTTCTGTCAGGCCCTTTCTCTCTGTCTCACCACTTAGAGGGGAAAGTACAAAGGCTAGGTGTCCTTGAAGGGTCTGGGTGGATCAATGTTTCTTCACCACTGAACAGGGAGACACTGAACATTTCTCAACTCTCCAATCATAATTTAGGCAAGTCCTTTTCAACCAGGTTTCCTTTATATTTACTGTAATACACTTCATATTAATACCTATCTCTATTGAGGACTTATTGTATAGCTGTACTCTGTATATCCCCTATATCACTGTTGCATTTATTGGAAGACGTAATTAACTGCCAAAGATAAACCAACCTGACTTAACGTCCTGCATGGAAAATATAATTTGCCATGTGACATATTCAAGAATAAACCCTATTCACACATAATTTATCTTACAAAATGTAGAAAAATTTGACAAAAACCATAACTGGACTAAAAGCCTTCTCGTAACCCATCTCTCAGTACATTGAATACATTTCCTTCTGAGATTGTTTATGTGGCTCATATGGATATGGGCATGTCCATCTGTTCCTGAATCAGTTTTAACAGGCACTAAGTTCCACAAGGGGAGCTTACGTAACAGCTCACATCATCGTCAATAACGTTCACATGATCAAATATACCATCGGCAGGTAATTAAGATTTTGCTCCGCATCCACTTGGCAATTGATCACCAATGCTTCCCCCGCGAACAAAGAGGAACGAGGTTGGTAACAGTCCAGCGACCGAGCTAATTGTCATGCGAGGAGTGCGATGGTCATTGCTGTGTTGTCTGAGGGGCTGAAGCCTGCTCCTTGACGGTGCTTGGGCCATCTGATGACCGCAAACAAAGGGAGGAGAGGAGGAGATGATACCTCACAGCAGATAAATCATGTCAAACCCAGATCAATTGCGTTCTGTCTGTGAGTGAGCACTCTATAGGAAACATATAAATAGGCTCCTTTCCGGTGAATTGGGACATCAATCTACTGTTGTCACAACCATAGAAATAGAATGTCTATTCATTCTATGTCTATGTCTATTAATTATACTTCTACATCTAGAAGGCTAGACTCTTCATTAGTAGCAGTGGTTGTGAGTCAACCCATGCAGAAGAGGCTGCACATGCATAAGAGTGTCTTCTTTAAAAGCTTGACGTTTAATATCAGCACCATCATTCAAATCTATTATCTGCTCTTAGAAAGTCATGCCTGGCTTTTTTACTTTAGACAACACGTAAGAATATAGTCGATGACGTTGACAGAATCTTGTTGTGAGGAAAGCAATCAATTGTCATGCTATATTCACGTGGGAGAAAAAACACCCTTGAGGCAAAATACACAAATATATTGTCACAATTATTTAAGGGTCATTACTGCCTCATCTCAACAGACAGAGAGAACTGTCTTCCTGATTTTCCCACACTTGACACACAGATGTTATGCTTGGCCACTCGGGTACAATGAGGGGGGAAAAAGGCCCAGGTTATCCAGTAGAGAGTTGGGCTCAACCATCCATAATGAGATAAAAGACAAGGTGAGGACATCATGGTATCTCGTGACTAGCTTCTACTACAATGTAATTCCCTAACTTGGGTGAAGAAACCTCCAAGATCCTCAGTCTATCTCCATGAATGGGAGATGATAAGGCCCTTGCAGCAAATCTGTTGCCTTTCCACGTATATCGTGTGTCTTTGGCTTGGTTAGCCTATATCCCTGTACCTGGGAAATATGCTGAATGTGCAGAGTCTACCTTCAACTACACTGTAGGTTCTATCGCTAATTCCAGCCGGGCAGTGGGAAAATAGTCACAGGGTCAGACCGAGGTATTACTGAGTCCAAGGCTGGCGCGGGTTTAGTCCATCAGCTCGTTATCCCACAAGCCCTCTCTTTCCCTGAAGGGATTTTCAGGGTCAGCGATAGAGATCTATGGACTGATTTGACTCTCTTCAGGAGGCCCAGAAAGCCAGCTGGGTCCCTTTTCCCTTCACACTACCAACAGAGAAAAGTTTATTCATGGACGGTTTGCTAGTGAGGGACCTTAACAAGACCCGTATAAAGGTTCAGGAGAGACTGTGTTATAATGTGGAATAGATGGTCTGCTTCCCAAAGTAAAAAGAAACTTTGTTCAGAGAAGATGCTTCTACTTTTTTTTTAAATGAGTTTTGCTTCAGCATTTAACTACGCACCAACAATACTCTGTCTTGAATACGTTTTGGCTTTCTAACAGGTCTTTCTGATCTCCATGTTGTGTCATGGTAAATGTTCTGAGGCTTTAACTACAGTATGAGTAGGTTTGCTTGGTAACAATCTTGAATTCAATTTCTAAGTCAAGCTTCCAACATAAGGCAATGTAAGCTAAATAAGGTCATTCAACTTTGGGCATCTCACAAATTACAAAAACATTTCAATGCTTGAAAGTGTTAGGTTCTTAATTTTCAGAGTAAGTAACTCACAGACACTAGAGAAGCTTTAACCAAGTTTAATTCTTCCCAAAGGATCTGTACAGCTGTAATTCAGACAACCCAACATTTCTCACATCACAGATATATATATCCTACTTAAGACTCCTCCTTCTCTCCAATCCTTACATCTTATGGTTCTACAGGAAAAGAGTAACAGGATACTAAACCCTTATTACTCCCTTCAGGGGATCTGACCTCAACTCCTGACCTCAATCCACTCCTTCACCTAATCCACAGATGTCCATCTGTCATTCCTGTATCAAAACGGTGCTCTCCTCACGTCCCCCAACACATTCCAATGCCATCTGGCTTTCTACAGAGAACCATTAACCTCTCTTGGGTACTGTGCCCAAAGTAAACTGCCTGTTACTCAGGTTCAGAAGCTAGGATATGCATATAATTGGTAAATTCGGATAGAAAACACTCTAAAGTTTCTAAAACTGTTAACATAATGTCTGTGAGTATAACAGAACTAATATGGCAGGCAAAACCCCGAGGACACCCCATCCAGGGGGAAAAAATTGAGGTCATAGGATTTTCCATTTGTTTTCCACTAGATGTCAACAGTCTTTAGAAATTGTTTGATGTTTTTCTATTGAGAAATGAAGAAGTAGGACTGTTCTTTGTAAGTGTCACTCCAGGTGGACTCTACTGTTTGGGTGCGCGTGAACTGGAGCGCACTTCACGTTGTTTTTATCCGGTATTGGAAACATTTTATTCCGTCTTAAATTTGATTGATTATTTACCTTTTAGGGTACTGAGGTTGGATTAGGAACGTTGTTAGAAATGTTTGGACCAAGTTTACCATTACCTTATTAGATACTTTGTAGGCATGTTGGGCGAGTTGAAATCGGTGTATTTCTGAATCAAACACGCCAAATAAATGGACAATTTTGGGACATAAAGGAGGACATTATCGAACAAAAGGACCATTTGTGATGTTTCTGGGACATTTTGGAGTGCCAACAGAAGAAGATCTTCAAAGGTAAGGCATTAATTATATCGCTATTTCTGACTTTTGTGTCGCACCTGCCTGGTTGAAATATGATTTTCATGTGTTTATATGCGGGGCGCTGTCCTCAGATAATCGCATGGTTTGCTTTCGCCGTAAAGCCTTTTTGAAATCTGACATAGCGGCTGGATTAACAAGAAGTTAAGCTTTATTTTGATGTATAACACATATTTTCAAGAATGTTAAATATTTGAATTTGGTATTTTTGAATTTCACGCTCTGCAATTTAACCGGATGTTTGCCAGGTGGGACGCTACCGCCCATAAGAAGTTGACTTCTGACATAAAACTCATTCTCTTTCACTCCTAATATTCTATGCTTGTTCTCTATCATTTATTTAATAGCTCAATGTTCAAAATGTCGAATCCAACAAAATAAAATATTTATTCAAACCATTTATTTATTTTATTTTATAGTTTGTCTACCATCTAACCTTCACTTCGGGTTAACATTTGATTTGATCAGAAAGAACAAACAGCGGCAGCAGAGAATGGACAATGAACAATTCAGTTCCACTTAACTCAACTAAATGTAATTAAGTCCTAAGTCTTTGTCATTACTGTGTTATTGAAAATCACTCTTTTGAAGTTTGTCTTACATTTCTCTTGTTGGATGGACAGACATACAGGTAACTCAGCACCGTCTTAGATCCCACTTTGTCATTCATCCTCTCATAGGGGGAGCCATAGTCTGTTGATCTGTAAATGAAAAAAAATGTGTTTAGACTGAGGGAAATACAGACAGACAGGCAGTTCAATGTATAGACAGACAGACATACAGACTTATAGACAGTGGTTATGTACCAACACTTGCTTCCAACCACAACCACATCTTTCGGTAGGTTTATGACCTAATTCAAAGATCTTGGCTTTGAACCACGTCGTGTGAAATAGCCCTGTTATTGTAAATCTTACAGTACTTGGCTTTCTCACCCTTATTACTATAGGAATCTAGGGTGCTCGAGAGCCTTTGATCCTATAACATGCAAACTAAATATACGACCAGGAAATATGACGAATGGAAACACATGTGGATGTGCCCCGAAACCAGGAGTCTTGAATAATTTAGCAGTGGGAATGAGCTGTTAGCTAACAGGCATGTGCACAGACAGGGCTCTACCTCTGCAGAAGACATGCCCTGTTCGGTGGTAGTATAATTTCCCTAAAAAAAAATGTTTTGTTGTTGTTCTGACCCCACTGCCTGCAAGTAATCTCAAAATTCTCATGATATGCTTCAGTGTACCAAACATTAAGAACACCTTCCTAATTTTGAGTTCCCACCCTCTTTTGCCCTCAGACTAGCCCCAATTCGTCAGAGCATGGACTCTAAAAGGTTTCGAAAGCTTTCCACAGGAATGCTGGCCCATGTTGACTCCAATGTGTCAAGTTGGCTTGCACGGTGCAGACAGAACATACTTTCCATCCGATCCTGCAACCTCCGTAAAAAAAATAAGCCGTATGATTTTGCTTGTTCTGAACTCCAGAGAAGTGATATGATATATGATATTGGCTGCAAACATGAATGACTTTCAGCTCAAAATGCAGGTGTAAAACAGTTTATTTCTTGATTTTGAAAATGTATAACTTTTATGGTTGTAATTACAGGCTACATTTCCACACTGATTGTGTGTGCATGTTCACGTGAGCCTAAGAATAGCTACCATGTTCCTGTGATTACCAAATTATTTCTGGCTGAAGACAGTAACTCCTGTCGGATGTGTGGTGCAATTTACAGTATGAGTGAGGAAAGACAAACGGGTACAGATTATTTCATGGCTCATCAGGTTTTTTTTTCTCCTGATGGCGTAGTCGGCAGAGAGTAGTGCCGCTCTGCCAGTAATAGAGATTCAGGTGAAATTACAATGAGATCTTTTTTCATTCCAGTTCTTTCCTGAGTGCCGGGGAGAGACGGTCACGATGAATATAAAGTAGAATAACGAGAGAGACAGACACTGCATGAGGGCGTGCTGATAGCGTCTACAGGATATTAAAAGAGAGTTGGGAAATTGAACGGGGCGATGACTGATTGGAGAGGAGAATATCATGTGGAACGGGCCTCCGAGCACTAGGGAGATCCCAAGGGCCATGTTATATTGTTAAAGTCTTCTCTGGGTCTTCCATTCCTGTGGCAGTCCTCATTACAGCCCAGACACAGAATGCTGCCTGCCTGAGTGGCTTGTCAAGTTTAAATTGAAGAGATAGCTAGCTGCTGTGTGGTATTTTATGTAAGCTATGTATCCATTTTACTGTTCACCGCTTAGTTCTATCCTCAAGTACTAAAGCTCTGGTGTGAGAGTGTCACAGACAATCAAAACTCCAAACCATAACGCATATACCTCCTACAGTTAGTCTGATCACTGAGGCAACTTTTTTTTCTTCTCCAAAACCTAGAATGACTACATATTCATGAGTGTCTGCGGGGAAGGATGCTGTACTCATCATTAGCATGCAATTGCAGTGTTTAAACCTGGCTACACCACCATAAAATAGGTGCTTCTCTTCCTTCCTTATTTTTCATTAAGTAATTTCCTCATCAGCACCTGTCCACCGAGATAGTTGTTTAACTGGTGGTTGGTCTTTAGGTGTTTATGTCTATCTTCTGGTCTGGAGAAAATGTTATGAGGTTATGAGACAGAGAGAGCCAGAGGCACTGTTGCAAGTCAACGGAGAGTCTGAGAAAAAGACCAAATGTAATTGAAGTTTCTTCAGCAGCCCAGTAGAGCGGTAATACTCACTCTTGTTGTTGGAGAAGCAGTTTATGAAATATAACAACGCTTCCCAGGCACCTGAAACTAATGGGGTTTTGGCTTGCTGTTGGAAGATGGCAGCAGTGTGAAATACTCCTTGACTATCAGAGGGGGTTAGGTACTGCAGTAGTTGCACTGTCTGCTGTTGTTGTGTCTGCCTGCATTGAGGAAGAAACCCTGAGGTAGTGTGGATATTAGTGGTGAAATGCTTTCACTATAGTAAAGAGGTTAGTTCTTGAAGGTAAATAAGAGTGCTTGAAGCACTTAATCAACCATTCCAATTGTACACAGTTTGAGGCATGATTAAACATCTCTCATATCCTAGAGTTAAACTCTCATTTACTAGGAGCTTCAATCCAAGAACTTAATTTTCCAAGCAATGAAAGGCAGCTACTTCAGAATACAATACACCTACAGTGAAAGAGATTAGTATCTAAGTATTAAGTAATCTTTTTTTTTTTTTTTACTTTATTTTAACAGGGAAAACAGACTGAGACCTGGATCTCTTTTACGGCTGTGCCCTGTGTAAACATGTTGACATGTACAGTTTTAGACATACAGACAAGAACATTTCAAAACATACACAATTCAACAGAAACAATCACAGACATTGTTGTGTTATAGTTTACACTGAGGGGTAATATACAGTAAAAAGGAAAGACAGAGTGAGGCCAAATCTTGTTTGAAGATTCACGTAGAGATTATTCATAAACACTAAAGCCATGTACCTCATACTGCAGATTGCCTAATATGTAACATGTACACTACCGATCAAAAGTTTTAGAACACCTACTCATTCAATGGTTTTTCTTTATTTTTACTATTCAAAACATATGAAATCATGTAGCAACCAAAAAGTGTTAATCAAATCAAAATATATTTTATATTTGAGATTCTGCAAATAGCCACCCTTTGACTTAATGACAGCTTTGCACACTCATGACTCTCTCAACCAGCTTTACCTGGAATGCTTTTCCAGCATTCTTGTAAGAGTTCCCACATATGCTGATAACTTGTTGGCTGCTTTTCCTTCACTCTGCGGTCCGACTCATGTCAAACCATCTCAACTTGGTTGAGGTCGGGGGATTGTGGAAGCCAGGTCATCTGATGCAGCACTACATCACTCGCCTTCTTGGTAAAATAGCCCTTATACAGCCTGGAGATGTGCTGGTTCATTGTCCTGTTGAAAAACCAATGATAGTCCCACTAAGCCCAACCAGATGGGAGGGTGTATCGCTGCAGAATGCTGTGGCAGCCATGTTGGTTAAGTGCGCCTTGAATTCTAAATAATGAAATAGTTAATGTTTTTATTGAACCTGTATTTAAATAGGGAAGTCAAATAAATCACAGACAGTGTCATCAGCAAAGCACCCCACACCATAACACCTCCTCCTCCATGCTTTACGGTGGGAAATACACAATCTGAGATCATCCGTTCACCCACACCACGTCTCACAAAGACATGGCAGTTGGAACCAAAAATATCCATTTTGGACTCCAGACCAAAGGACAAATTTCCACCAGTCTAATTTCCTTTTCTTGGGCCAAGAAAGTCTCTTCTCTTATTGGTGTCCTTTAGTAGTGGTTTCTTTGCAGCAACTCGACCATGAAGGCCTGATTCACACAGTCTCCTCTGAACAGTTGATGTTGAGATGTGTATGTTTCTTGAACTCTGTGAAGCATTTATTTGGGCTGCAATTTCTGAGGCTGATAACTCTAATGAACTTCTCCTCTGCAGCAGAGGTAACTCTGGGTCTCCATTCCTGTGGCGGTCCTCATGAGAGCCAGTTTCATCATAGTGCTTGATGGTTGTTGTGACCGCACTTGAAGAAACTTTCAAAGTTCTTGAAATTGTCCATTTTGACTGACCTTCATGTCTTAAAGTAATGATGGACTGTCGATTCTCTTTGTTTATTTGAGCTGTTCTTGCCATAATAAGATAATATATATTTTACCAAATAGAGCTATCTTCTGTTTACCCCCCTACCTTGTCACAACACAACTGATTGGCTCAAATGCATTGAGAAGGAAAGAAATTCCACAAATTAACTTAAGGCACACCTGTTCATTGAAATGCATTCCAGGTGACTACCTCATGAAGCTGGTTGAGAGAATGTCAAAAGTGTGCAAAGCTGTCATCAAGGGTGGCTATTTGAAGAATCTCAATTATAAAATATATTTTTATTTGTTTAACACTTGTTTGGTTTCAACATGATTCCATATGTGTTATTTCATAGTTTTGATGTCTTCATTATTATTCTACAATGTAGAAAATAGTAAAAAATAAAGAAAAACCCTGGAATGAGTAGATGTTCTAAAACTTTTGACCGGTTGTGTATTATGTAGCAGTCTAGGGAAATACCAGAATACATAATGTTTTCTTCTCAGAATTCAACCCCCCCCAGCGTTTTGATCAAGTTCCATCTGCACTGACATAAAGCGAGTAGCTTTTTTCTACAACTAAATCAATTTCAGAGAGGTGCGACAGGGAGGGGGAAACAATGTGCATGTTCATGAACATCAAATTAACAGTAAAAAAAAAAAGTCAGTGACCAGAAATCGCATTAGGCATTGTTGTGAAGCTTTGCCAGATGGCTCCTTGTAAAGCAAAACAAATAAGTGGTTGGTGTACAGAGGCACTGTGTGGAGACCAGACTCTGGGGAGAGAGGAAAAAACCCCAGCGCTTCAAAGCCGAGAGTGAGACCAAACTCCCAACCAAATCACCTCAGTCTGTCGTAACACACAAAACAGAAGAGAAAAAGCCTGGGGCGCAACTGACTCAGAGGTCCTATTCCTGTATTGTTCCAGCAGCGAAATTAAAGGTTGGTGATCTATCTTACATAGCTAGCTCACAGACTGAGGTCTCTCTCTGTCTCTTGAAGCTGACTCGGCTGGCCGCTGACCACACCAAAGAGATATTAACTGCGTGATTGAATATCAAAGACACCTAACAGACTAGCCAGGGAGAAAAACTGGGAAAACCCTGTCCAAAATTGAACATGGTCATGTTGTTGGTGACAGAAGTGGGATTAGCAAAAAGGAACAACTTTACCTGACATTGCAACTGTGAGAGAGAGATGAGAAATAACAGGAAAGTTCTTAGCTGAAGACCCCAAGGCAAGATCAAGCCTTCAGGCTCTAAACATGATCTTTCCTCTGATTGATATGCTTAAACATTATTCTGAATGAAGCCCAGGCATCCAGTCTTAAAGGGGTCTGAACACAACGTCTGAATCCACTGTGAAACATTTCTACAGCTCTCGTTTGCGTTAATATTAGTCATTTTTGTTCTTAGACCGCAAGGGAATGACAGATGCAATATGGGTCCAAACACCAGATCCTAGACCCGATGAATCGACTGTCTGAATCGATGCTGAGACCTCTGGACGACACGGGACAATGAGAGATGAGAACTTAGCGACTGAGATTTGGTTGGCAGAGGCAAACCGCAATGAGCATGCATTGGGTTATGCCCCATCATCGCTATGATAGATGGTACTGGAAAGCAGAGAGACTGTTGGGCCAGAGATCTTAAAAAGAGACAGATGAAAAGAGTTCATATGAAAAGGTCGATTACCAACTGAAAGGGAAATAGGTGAATAATTGAGGGGAAAAAGCTGACTTATAGCAGATCACATTGTGAGATGCTGGAATAAAAAGTGTTTCAAAAAGTGTTTCGAAGAAAACCATCTCTACCCTCTTGAAAAACAACTTAGAGAAATGCAATCAACACAGAGAATGTGGTAGAAAATGTCCTATAGAGTTGGGGGCCCTTAAAGAAACAGTAAACCGATAATAAGACTTACAGTAAAAGGGACTGTGATAGCACATTGTCTCAGGCTAATCTAAACCCTTAATATACACCATTAACGATCACATCTCCGGGATAAATCACAAGAGCCTCCCATTAGCAAACTGCCGTCATTTCGAGTTCAGAGACAGTAGCTGAGCTGAAAGTTTTATGATGACTGTGAAAATCCATTCCGCTAGTGTTTGTACGCCAAAGAGAAACAGAGAGAGAGAAAGAAAGGGAGGAGAAAATGAAGAAGGGAGAAAAAGAATAAAGAGAATGCATCAGTAGAGGAAGGCGTAAAGAACAAAGGCAGCAAATATAGTTTTTAATAATCAAATCAAATGTTATTTGTCACATGCGCCAAATACAACATGTGTAGACCTTACAGTGAAATGCTTACTTACAAGCCCTTAACCAAAAATAAGTGTTAAGTAAAAATAGATAAGTAAAAAATGTAATAAAAATAAAATGAACAAATAATTCAAGAGCAGCAGTAAAATAACAGTAGAGAGGCTATAAACATGGGGTACCGGTACAGAATCAATGTGCTGGGTCTTAGGTAAGTGTAGGGGGGGGGCAATGCAAATAGTCTGGGTAGCCATTTGGTTAGATGTTCAGGAGTCTTATGGCTTGGGGGTAGAAGCTGTTATGAAACCTTAATCCCTGCTACCATCAGCATACCTTACCTCAGGAAAGGGACCAGCATTGTACAAGCTGTCATAGTGTTTATCTGTTGGAACATATACACAACGCAGAGGCATTCACACACACACACACACACACACACACACACACACACACACACACACACACACACACACACACACACACACACACACACACACAATTTTCACCCTTAAGGCACATTAGCTGCAGCAGAATCTCTCCTCGAATAACGGAATCTATTGAAGCAGAGAATTTCCACAATAAGGGTACGGAAAGATATTTGCAGGTGTTTGCCGGGAGAGTACAGTAGATCATTGGTGAGAGACATGTAGGAGGGTGGAAACTCAAGCTTGAATGAATAATGGAGGGAAAAACATTCACATTTACAGACTGGGTCGGTGAGAGGAGATGTGCTTTTTCTTCCTTATCTCGACACTTGGAGTGACCTTGAGAAATGAGAAACAGGCAACAGAGATAGGAAAAGGAAATACGCATAAAACAAAACCACAACAGCAGGAACAGGGAAATGTGTCTGATGCACAAACAGATTCACTACACCACCTATAGGCTCTCAGGCTTTTTGATAATAAACTAGGAAGTCAATAAATATTCCCACTGTGTGAAATGTGTTAGATA
Organism: Salvelinus fontinalis; assembly: GCF_029448725.1. Lineage (NCBI taxonomy): Eukaryota > Metazoa > Chordata > Actinopteri > Salmoniformes > Salmonidae > Salvelinus > Salvelinus fontinalis. Next base: position 4,204,170 of record NC_074667.1, read on the forward strand.
AGAACCAAGAGTAAGCACTGTAGGTACTGCATAGCTACTGCAGGTCACCTCGAGGTTTAGAGCTTTGGGTAAGGTCTCTGGTTTGAATCCTGGAGCCGACAAGGTGAAAAATCTGTCACAGGGCCCTTGATCAAGGCACCTAACCCAAAATTGCTCCAGGGGCAATAGTGACTCTGGCCGTAACCCCATTCCCTGCGGGTGTCTCAGGGGGAGTTGGAATACGCAAGAAACACATTTCCAACACACACTTGTAACAGGACAAATATAAGCACCCCCTAAATGTATTATTATTATTTGTTAAGTTTTACTGAGCACAGTGCGGAGGTGAAAAGCTATAAGACAGGAATGTTTCAATCTCCCAATGTACCTAACCCTAACTTTCATGAAACTGTATGCATTTAACGACCAAGAGTGAGCACAAGATACAGCATGTGTCATAAGTGTCATAAGTTACTGGACACAGAGGGAAAACTATGAGACATTTCACAATTCGTACTTCCATAGCACTTTAGGCAAGGCCTTCATTACATCAAACCATGCTTCCTTTCACAACCAAGAGTGAACACTAGATAAGGTATTTGTGACAAGCTACTGAACATGGTGAAAAACATCTACGTAACATGAAAGTTTAAATCTCACTATGGACCTAAGTCATTCTTTCATGGTACTTTAAGCATGGCCTTCATGGCATAAATGCATGTCATTGCTTTCAGTCACAAATGCACTCTTGAAGTACTTTGAAGAACTATAGCGGAAGAAATGCTGATATTTGGAGGATGTTTTTAAATGACGTCACATATTGTCTCGTTGATATCTCTGTCACGTTCAACATTCCTCTTTCACTCCTGACTGTGCATCTTCAACCTTCTTAGCTTGACCTCGTGTTCTCCCATGTTCTCTAGATTCCAGAAAGCTCTTTTCCAGAACAAATCTTTAAATAATAATATAAAAGATTGAGATTCGCCCTCCAGGCGTGATTATTTTTCGAAGAGGGCGAAGAGAGCTTTTTAGGTCACACCGAGACAAATCCACGAGCGAGTCAGCGACATCTGCCTTTTTTACGCTCATCGCCAAGCATCAGCACTGACCTGAAATGCAAAGGTGTTGACTCATCTTGTGGTCACCTCATAACCTCTTTTGACAACACCCTAACATGCATTCTGCCCTTTCCTCACAATGGATTACGGTTGTCATGTGTGAATTGATGGAGTCACGCTCGGGTCAGGGCACACCAGCAGGCTTTGGGGTATAATCTTCAGGTCGGATCTTTGCTTTGGCTGGGCGCTTACGGCACGAGCACAACTGATTCCCATTCATTATTTAGAGCTAGAGGAAGCTGAGACCGAGGCACTTTTGGGGGGGGCTAACGCTGGACTATGACATACTGTAGCTAAGGATATTGCATTTGCCGGCTGCATAGTAAAGAGGACGAAAGGTATGAATGTGAACTGGTACAGACCATGCTCAGGGGTGTTGTTACTGATGATAAGGGAAACCTCAGGATCAGAGGAGTGGACTTTAAGCAGACATGAGTAAGTAGGTGAGTTCTCTAGTGAGGAAGGATCCTGACCATAAAGTGTCTGGGCCTGGGGGTGTAGACAGTATATTAAAGAGTTCGATATAATTATCAGTTGCAGAGTTAAAACAATGGACGATACAGTAGATTAAATTTCATTTTCCTATGTAATGTACAGGTAACTGACAAAATAATGGAAACACTTGAGTAAATGAGGGATACAAAATATATTGAAAGCAGGTGCTTCCACACAGTTGTGGTTCCTGAGTTCATTAAGCAATTAACATCCCATCATGCCTAGGTTCATGTATAAAAATGCCCGGTTTCCCATTATTTTGACTATCATGGCTAGAAGAAGAGATCTCAGTGACATTGAAAGAGCGGTCTCAAAGGAACATAGGGGGTTTAAAGAGAGAGTGTGTATATGTGTGTGTGTGTGTTTGGTTTTACTATCCTTGTAGGAACTATAAGTCCTCATAAGGATAGTAAAACAATGAACATTTGGACAAATTGGGACATTTTGCCATTACTCACAAGGATAAAGGCTGTTTTAGGCTTAGGGGTTAGGTTTGAGGTTAGGGTTAAAATTAGGGTTCGATTTAGGTTTAGGGGTTAGGAGTTAGGTTCCGGGTGAGGGGTTTGGGGCTAAGGTTAGGGTTAAGGCTATGGTTAGTTTTAGGTTAATGATTATGTTTAGGGTTAGGGGTTAGGGAAACGAGGATTTTGAATAGGAATCAATAGTTTGGTACCCACAAGGATAGTAAAACAAACGTACACGTGTGTGTGTCTCAGTCCCCAGATCTCAACTCAACTGAACACTTATGGGAGATTGTGGAGTGGCGCCTGAGACAGAGTTTTCACACCATCATCAACAACATGTCTCGTGGAACAATGGTGTCGCATCACTCCAATACAGTTCCAGACACTTGTAGAACCTATGCCAAAGTGCATTGAAGCTGTTCTGGAGACTTGTGGCGGACAAATGCCCTAGTAAGACACTTTATGCTAATGTTTCCTTTATTTTGGCAGTTACTTGTACCTCTTCTTTAAATTCCTTTTTTCATCAAGATTGATTTGAACATCAGTCTGTTTAGACTGTTTTAGTGACAATTTAAAGGATATCTTTACTGCTCCCAGTTCTGCTGCTTTTCATTTGTGGATGGAAGAATTCAAGGTTCCACTTCTCTTCACTATAAGCCTTGGGGGGTGATGTGAAAAGGTGTGACTTCACACATCATCTGTTCTAACCTGCCCCTTGGCATTTTGGGTAAGTCAATAATCCACCTCCCTTTAGTTGGATTCTGCCAAAGTATCTCTATGCCTCTCTAAAGACTGCCACTCTTTCAAAACATTTGAGAAATCACACAAATATTTAGTTACTCGGAGTAAGTGAGGGTAATAAATGGTTTGTCCCTTTTTCCGTGTGCACTTTAGCATTTACGATGATTGTACGGAATCTTGCCAGGCTTTTCAAAGCCATGTCATAATGAATGAGGGGCCACAAACAAGTCAGTTTCTCTGTTCCGATAGCTTCGATCTGAGCGGTTTTTAGAGCGGGAAAGAGAGAGAGGCGGGAAGGGGGTCTTTGATAACCCACTGAACAGGGTGACGGGTGAATCACAGACGAAGATGGTCACCCATATTCTAGAGACCCAGTTGTCAAAGGGGACCAGAGAACTCGGTGGCTTTTTGACTCGATGAAGCCTGAGGTGACATCTGTCACTGAATCCCAAATCAACCCCTATACCTCCTCCCTAGGCACCCTGTAGGAAATATTAAACTTGTAGTATATTTAAGGTTAAAAAAAGGCTTATGAAGTTTCTAATTTCCACTTTGAAATGTCAGACTTGATTGTCCCTTACGAAAAACTGGGTCAACCCCTGAATTAAAAAATAAATAAATAAACATTAGAATTCACATGTACAGTGCCTTGCGAAGGTATTTTGTTACATTTCAACCTGTAATTTAAATAGATGTTTATTTGGATCTCATGTAATGGACATACACAAAATAGTCCAAACTGTTGAAGTGAAATGAAAAAAATTACTTGTTTCAAACAATTCAAAAAAATTTAATACGGAAAATTGATGGGTGCATACCTATTACCTCCCTTTCCTATGAAGCCCCTAAATAACATCTGGTGCAACCAATTACCTTCAGAAGCCACATAATTAATTAAATAAAGTCAACCTGTGTGCAATCTAAGTGTCACATGATCTGTCAAATGATCTCAGTATATATACACCTGTTCTGAAAGGCCCCAGAGTCTGCAACACCACTAAATAAGGGGCACCACCAAGCAAGCAACACCAATGAGCTCTCCAAACAGGTCAGGGACAAAGTTGTGGATAAGTACAGATCAGGGTTGGGTTATAGAAAAATATCTGAAACTTTGAACATCCCATGGAGCACCAATAAATCCATTATTAAAAAATGGAAAGAGTATGCCACCACAACAAACCTGCCAAGAGAGGGCCGCCCACCAAAAGTCACGAACCAGGCAAGGAGGGCATTAATCAGAGGCAACAAAGACACCAAAGATAACCCTGAAGGAGCTGCAAAGCTCCACAGCGGAGAATGGAGTATCTGTCCATAGGACCACTTTAAGCCGTACACTCCACAGAGCTGAGCTTTACGGAAAAGCGTCCAGAAAAAAAAAACATGGCTTAAAGAAAGAAAGAAAAAACATGTTTGGTGTTCGCCAAAAGGCTCCCCAAACATATGGAAGAATGTACTCTGGTCAGATGAGACTAAAATTAAGCTTTTTGGCCATCACGGACAATGCTATGTCTGGCACACACCCAACACCTCTCATTACCCCGAGAACACCATGGTGGTGGTAGCATCATGCTGTGGGTATGTTTTTCATCAGCAGGAACTGGGAAACTGGTCAGAATTGAAGGAATTATGGATGGCGCTAAATACAGGGAAATTCTTGAAGGAAAGCTGTTTCAGTCTATCAGAGATTTGAGACTGGGACGGAGGTTCACCTTCCAGCAGGACAATGACACTAAGCATACTGCTAAAGCAACACTCGAGTGGTTTAAGGGAAACATTTAAATGTCTTGGAATGGCCTAGTCAAAGCCCAGACCTCAATCGAATTGAGAATCTGTGGTATGACTTCAAGATTGCTGTACACCAGCAGAACCCATCCAACTTGAAAGAGCTGGAACAGTTTTGCCTTGATGAATGGGCAAAAATCCCAATGGCTAGATGTGCCAAGCTCATAGAGACATATCCCAAGAGACTTACAGCTGTAATTGCTGCAAAAGGTGGCTCTACAAAGTATTGACTTCAAATGATACAAACGCCCACAAAAATCTATTATAATTTCAGGTGGTAAGATAACAAAATAGGAGAAATGCCAATGGGGTGAATACTTTCGTAAGGCACTGTAATGTTGCTCCAGGATTATTTTCCTGCTGTATCAAACTGCCTCAAATTAAGATCCTACATCTGCACGTACAAGCAGTATTGCAAAAATTCCCCCCAGCCTATTAGAAGGCAAATTGTTACAAAGTTATTACCATTCTGCTTAAACCTTCCAGTTATCTTGGATCTTCAGGAGAGGCTTGAGGGTAGAAAGGGTCAAGGGATTGATATGGGATTCAGCATATTCTCCTCTGATTGGTAGGCTTCTGATTTAACCTGGTCACATATGGTGTCTGTGGAGGAGACAAACAAAGAGTCATACTGGGAAGGCAACACTGTCTTTGTATAAATGTCACAACAGCCAGATGGTCACGGCGCCATTAGCGATTGACATTACCACCTCCGGGTTGTGTCATTAATTCTGAGGTTGACACTGGAATCTGTTAAATACAAAACATGGAAAAGAATGACTTGTCTCTAACCTTAATTATTTACCATTCGCCACGACACAGATGACTTGAAAGTGCGCACGGGGAAGAGGTTTTATATAATAAATGCTATTTTCACAGCATTCGCTTAGTTTTCTAATGCTACAAACCAAATAGAATCTGGCTTTTTTGTTTGCATACTTGTCTCTTGTTAGTGTCTCCCCTTTGCACCAAACGTATGTTACCTTAAAGCAAACAGACAAGCCTGACTTGAGTCACTTCGCAGCAAGACGATTGCAAGATGGGGGGGTGAATAGCTATGCACGCTCAAGTTCTGTTTTTTTGTCTTATTTCTTATTTGTTTAACAATAAAAAATATTTTTCAACTTCAAAGTGGTAGGCATGTTGTGTAAATCAAATGATACAAATCCCCAAAAATCTATTTTTATTTTATTTTATTTCACATTTACTTAATCAGGTAAGCTAGTTAAGAACAAGTTCTCATTTAAAACTGCGACCTGTGTCACAAATACCACCGAAGGTGGCTCCTCTTCCTGTTCGGGTGGCGCTCGGCGGTCGTCGTCACCGGTCTACTAGCTGCCACCGATCCCTTTTTCCTTTTCGTTTGTTTTTGTCTAATTGTTTTCACCTGTTCCTTGTTGGGGTTTTGGGATGGGTGTTATTTAAGTTCGTTTAGCCCGCTGGTGTTTGTGCGGGCTTGTTGTTATTTTTGACGTATGTGGTGCTTGTGTTCTTTTGGGTTTTCGCTGTCCGGGTTTTTTTAGTAACTATTTTTTGGGGTTTTGTTGCAGCTGTGTTTTGAGCTTCACCCATGATTTTAACTGGTTACTAGCCGGAAGGACATTAAAGCGTTTTTCCCGTCTACCTTCTGCTCTCTGCATCTGACTCCACACCCATCACTCTCCAGACGTTACAACCTGGCCAAGATAAATCAAAGCAGTTTAATTTAATTTAAACTATTTAATTCCAGGTTGTAAGGCAAAAAACTAGACAAAATGCTAAGGGGTGGTGACTACTTGCGCAAGGCACTGTACATCAGGAACATGGAACTCAGGAAGGAGAAAGGAATAAAGCCAACACCAGTTGTTAGACTTGACCTCCGTGGTTCATGTGTACAGGCTCCAGGCTTGGCCTCACTAGCCTGGCTGGCCCTTAAGAGCCCCAAGGACTGGCCTGGACCTCACTGGGGAGCCATTGATGGTTCTCTCTGAGAGATGGTGCATCCACCCCGGAGCCCCTCTCCTCTTCCTAAGACTGTGAGCAGACGGTTCGGCCCAGCAAAACTGCACTGCAAGAGAATGCAATGTAGAGAGAGAGGATGAATAGCATATAAGAAGAAAATTGGATTCATGCCATGCTTGTAAAATGCAAAAAAAAAATATTGGTGTGTGTGCGTGCGCTTGCATGTTCTTGCTTAAGAGTGTGTGTGTGTGTGTGTGTGTGTTAAGATTCCTGCAGGGGTCTGACGTTGTCAGACACGCTTGGTCTCCTCTGCCAAGGGGTGGCACCACCCAGACAGGAAGCAGTCCCCCTCCATGACAGCATGAATTGAAAATTCACATCGAATAACTGGGGCACCAGCTGAAATCCCAGAGAATACTTTTGCCCTGTCAGCTTGTATCACCCTCATGAACATCTTAATCATGTCTCCGAGAATGCCCTGCTCCCCCAACCACAAACGATATACAAACGGTAAAAGCATTAAATGTGGGGCGTCCTTGTAACATATTGTCAAGCTTGTTTACATAGTGCCGATCGTTGTTGGTCCTGTTTAGTCAAACGGGCAATGATTTCAATGCAATATGGATGACACAAACTGTAAACAAATACGTTACACGAGGCGACCATTTTTCCAGTACACTCTCCCCTCTTCAAAAACCCCAATTGACCCGCAATGAATGTAAAGTAAATGTCAGCTTGTTGACTCACAATTAAACTGTGGCAAATATTTTATGAGCATAACTAAATGTCCGATGTCCACAAAGACCAATTCAAAGTGTCTAATGCAATTTTTTATGCTAATTTAGTTCTGTGGTGCGCTAATGATAGGTCACTAATGACTTTGAGAAAACAGTTAATCTCTCCAATTGCTGGTGTCTATCGCCGGGATCATTGCTATGCGGCCCGGTTACAAGGACACTAAATTAAACATGCTTTTCCATAGTGAATACTGAATGAATATCTAGTCCCTCAGGAGTGTTGAATCAGTGAAGTGTGGCGGAAACGCATGGCTAATAAAATAACACCTCAGAATGTCTGTGTACTTTTTAATTTAACTAGGCAAGTCAGTTAAGAACAAATTCTTATTCGCAATGACTGTCACGTTCACTGTCGTCAAACTCCCTGTCATAGATGAGCCAAGGCGCAGCGTGCATATAATTCCACATTTATTTTAATCGTAGTGAAACCTTCACGAAAAGAACAGGTAAACAGAAACAAACGTGACGCAACCGTGGCGCACACAGAAAATAAATAATTACCCACAACATTAGGTGGGAAAAAGGCTGCCTAAGCATGATTCCCAATCAGAGACAACGATAGACAGCTGCCTCTGATTGGGAACAACACTCTGCCAAAAACAAAGAAATAGAAAACATAGAATGCCCACCCAAATCACTCCCTGACCTAACCAAATAGAGAAATACAACGGCTCTCTAAGGTCAGGGCGTGACAATGACAGCCTAGGAACAGTGGGTTAACTGCCTTGTTCAGGGGCAGAACAACAGATTTTTAGCTTGTCAGCTCGGGGATTCAATCTAGCAACCTTTCAGTTACTGGCCCAATGCTCTAACCACTAGGCTACCTTCCGCCGTGGATAACTGGTGCTGCATGTGATGTTGATTGCATTAACCATACAGTAGCTGTGTTATGGAACATTGAACATTTCAAAGAATAATCATTAAAACAAATGTAGAATGGGGAACATTAGTTGACCGTTTGTTTGAATATATTTTTCTTGAGACACCTGTATAGGTGTTTGTTCATGAGAATTCTGCATGTTTACACAACAATTTTTCTCATTCAAAGACTTCAGTACCTGTTCTACTTGATTGCATACTTAGAATGTAGCTACACTTTATACCCCCCATAACCACACTACTGATCAGGTCCACTCTACTCTTAAGCCCCAGGAACAGCACCATTTGACTCTGATGCAGAGAGAGAAGAGCCAGACAGAGAAAGAAAGAGAGAGGGCGAGAGAGAGAGAGAAACAGACAGAGAGACTGAAAGCCATGTCCAAATCCCCAAAAAAGCAGCAGAGAGCTTGCAAAACAAACGTAAGAACAGATGACACCAAAATGGCAGCCGAACGAAACGCTGATCTATATCCAAAAGTGATTAAGGCCCCAGCCTTTCAGTAACGTGTCAGCGGACAAGCAATTACTCCAAGTGGAGAGAGAGGCCTGTTTATGAGAAAGGGAGATAGCGCCATCAAACATCTACTATCTGGGCACACCAGAGAGAGAGAGAGAGAGATATGCCTTGAATGACATGTATGCTTTAGAGCTGGCAGTAAGTGTATTTACAAAGAACCCTTTCAAATGGCCCCCACACAATTATTTATAGCTCATTCATCCCCACTCCTCTCCCTTGTAACTATACCCCAAGTTGTTGGTGTAAATGAGAAAGTGTTCTCAGTGAACTTACCTGGTAAAATAAGTGTTAAATAAATAAATAAATAAATAGTGAGAGAAAAAAGTGTCTGTGTGTACATAGAGTACATCTGTTTCACCTGACCTTGTGATTGTCTCCACCCCTTCCAGGTGTCTCTGATTTTCCCCGGTGTATTTATCCCTGTGTTTCCTGTCTCTCTGTGGCCAGTTTGTCTTGTATGTTTCCATGTTAACCAGCGGTTTTCCCGTTCTCCTGCTTTTTGCATTCTACTTTTTCTAGTCCTCCCGGTTTTGACCCTTGCCTGTTTCTGGACTTTGTACCCGCCTGCCTGACCATTCTGCCTACCTTGACCACAAGCCTGTCTGCCACTCTGTACCTCCTGGACTCTGATCTGGTTTTGACCTTTTTGCCTGTGCACAACCATTCTCTTGCCTACCCCTTTGGATTAATAAACATTGTAAGACTCCATCCATCTGCCTCCTGTGTCTGCATCTGGGACTCGCCTTGTGCCTTGATACATTTGTGTGTGTGTGCAAGAGAGAGAGAGAGAGAGCGATAGAGAGAGAGCCATAGAGAAGCAACAAGAGCATGTAGCACTACGCCTAAACCCTGCTGAAACAAAAAGTCTGTTCGGTAGCATGTTTACGCTGGCTCAGATGGCAGGGGAAACGGTGGGAGATGTCCCATTAAAATGTAACACATGAATATAATGTGCAGCGTTACAAATTTCTTGAGCCATTCCCTCAATCCCTCTCATCGCCAACGGTCTCACACATAAACAGACATACTCAAACACACACATATACACACAAGTGGAAGCTGGTGGGAGGAGCTATAGGAAGACAGGCTCATTGTAATACCATTTGTACCATTCCAGCCATTACAATGAGCCCACCCTACTATAGATCTTCCCACCAGCCTCCACTGACAAACACGCAGACACACACACTCACGTACACACACACATGCACGCAGATTGATGTCAAAATTGGACATCGTGAGGACGTCAGGAAATGCCTTCAAAACTGGCCACTAGTTGCAACAATGAGTGCCATTACCATCAAGAAGGCTTGGGTTTTGATAGGGCGTTGTGGACGGGGGTGGTGGATGGGCGTAATCCCATGGGTTAAGGTTTGGGATATGGTTAAAACATTACGTTTAACCACTTATTCTGAATGGTTAAGGTATAGGTTACGGTTTGGGATAGGGTTCAAACATTACGTTTAACCAGTGGTTAAACAACCGGCATCGAACACACAACCTTCGGATCCAGAGTCATGGGATACCATGCGTGTTCGATGCCAGTCGTAGACACTGATTTGAATTGTTTTGTTTGAACCCTATGCCAAACCTTAACCCTTACCTTAACCATTCAGAATGAGTGCCTAAACTTAACCCGTAACTTAGAACTGCAACGTTTGGTGAAATGGAACGATACTGAGCAGCAGGCGAAACAAAAACACTTTGACATTTGACAGATGGAGCAACTTCGAAATGTGATGCTTTTTAGGTCATGGATGAACGTCTCATGCTGTAATGAGAGTGTGAGAGCTTGTTGTGCACGCATGCCAGCACACACACTCATACACACACACACACACACACACACACACACACACACACACACACACACACACACACACACACACACACACACACACAGTTAATATTTTTGGCCTTCAGCTGATACAGCCCTTATCTCCTTTATAACATCCTTACATATTCTCCTCATTCACAGCAAAGGAAGGTATATACAGTAGTGGTCTGTGGAGCCAGACCAAGGTTAACCTTACAAATCATTACCTATTTAAATATTGTCAGATGGACTAAGTAGCTTAATAAACAGACAGGAAATACGGTATGAGAGAGTAGGTCTGGATGGAGCTCTACCTGTTCACCATTATAGTGGTGATGATTCTTATTGCCTTAGATATGGAGAACTATGGAGGTAGCCAAGCCAAGTTTCTACCTCCCTCCTTACTTTCTCCTCTAACAGGCTGACTACACCGCTCGCATCGCATCCGAAAGCCTTGCAAAATACATTTTGAAATAAAAAAATTGAAATCTAAATCAAATGTATTTATAAAGCCCTTCTTACATCAGCTGATATCTCAAAGTGCTGTACAGAAACCCAGCCTAAAACGCCAAACAGCAAGCAATGCAGGTGTAGAAGCATCGCGCTGCAAGAAATCTATGTTATTCAATTATTGCGCGCCAACGAGCGTCTGCGTTGCCATGGGCTAAAATAGAAGTCAGTTCTATTTCTGACGCAGATCGCACGGCAAGTCCTGCCTCTCCCATCTCCTCATTGGTTTATAGAAGCAGGTACCAACGTGCCATCTCCTCATTGGTTATACCCACATGGGTGACTGAAAGACGAACGAGGTCAGTGGCGGTAATGCATCTAATTTATGAAAGTTGCCAATCGCATTATAAAGTCAAGAGAAGAAAAAGCATGGAAGGAAGAGAGATGACTAGAAACGATTGGGTTGACCATTTTATGTGTGGATTCATTGTCGGAGTAGAGGACCTTGTGCATTTCAGGTAAAATAACAACTCAATGTTTATATCCCCGGACAAATTAGCTAGCAACAGCAAGCCAGCCAAATAGGACAAATTAGCTAGCAAGTGCAAGCTAGCTAGCTAAATTGCCATACATATTTAATGCTTTTCGACCTGTCCCCAAATTAATATAATGGTTCAGTTTGTTTTGATATTTTAACCTGCGTGTCATGATCGCATTTGGTGTGGGGGGGACAAAATACATGTATGCACGATGGCGCACTTGCGCAGCCGGTTAGGGTTCCGTGTAACACTCCTCTGACCTCTTTCCATGCCTCTCCTCCTTGCTGCCTCTTTCTTGCTATTTCTTTCCCTTCTATACTCAGTTTATTTCTCCTACCTCCACCTCTATCTGCCCTCCTCTGTCCTCCCTTCATTTCTATCTCTCTCCCTCCCACACATCCCTCTCTCCTCTCTTGCTAGTTCTCTCTCATTAAAAGCCTCTCTCCTCTATCATCATATCCTTTATTTCTCTCCCTCCCTTCCTCTGACCCTTCCTTCCCTCCCTCTCTCACTCCACAGCCCTCACTCGCTCTTTCCCTCCCCCTCTCCACTCTCCCCCTCCCTCAGCCCATCTTTGCTCTCTCCTATCTGTCTCTCTCCTCTACCATCTCTCTCCACCCCGTCTCTCTCTCTTCCTCCTTCCTCTCCCTCCAACAGAAGGGAGTAGAGTTAGAGTTATACACTGCCTGGAGGAGGCCTAATTAAAATCTATGTACATTTACTGAATGCTCGTTAAACCACAATGGAGGTGCTTATCTGTTTGGAATTTTAATTAAAGATCTCCCATGAAATGTGGAGAGCGTTCTCACCTATCACAGCTATTGGTTTTAAAAACGCAAATGATTGATCAAACCACTGTCATAGGCTATTACACAAATACACTTGAAACGTACACAACACAGTCAATAATAATTTTTCATTTAACTAAACCAGCTCAAGAAAAATTGCTGCTTTTCGTACATTTGGACGATGTAACCTTTCACATCAGCAGAAATTAACTGGTTTCCATATGTTCCCATTATGTGGCACATTACCACACAACATTTTTCTCTCTTTGGCCTAGTGGTTAGAGCGCTAGGCCAGTAACTGAAAGGTTGCTAGATCGATTCCCCAAGCTGACAAGGTAAAATCCTGTTGTTCTGCCCCTGAACAAGGTACTGTTCATAGGCTTTCATTGTAAATAATAATTTTTTCTTAAGAACTTCTTACGGCTGAAATCCTGTTAACGGGATCGATTTGACAACAGCCAGTGAAAGTGCAGGGTGCCAAATTCAAACAGAATAATTAAAATTCCTCAAACATACAAGTATTATACACAATTTTAAAGATAAACTTCTTGTTAATCCCACCACAGTGTGCGATTTCAAAAAGGCTTTACGACGAAAGCATACCATGCGATTATGTTAGGTCAGCGCCTTGTCACAAAAAACACAGCCATTTTCCAGCCAAAGAGAGGAGTCACAAAAAGCAGAAATAGAGATAAAATGAATCACTAACCTTTGATGATCTTCATCAGATGGCACTCATAGAACTTCATGTTACACAATACATTTTGTTCGATAAAGTTCATATTTATATCCAAAAATCGCAGTTTACATTGGCTCTTTATGGTCAGTAATGTTTTGCCTCCAAAACATCCTGTGATTTTGCAGAGAGCCACATCAATTTACAGGAATACTCATCATAAACGTTGATGAAAGATACAAGTGTTATGCATATAATTAAATATATACTTCTCCTTAATGCAACCGCTGTGTCAGATTTCAGAAAAGCTTTACGGCAAAAGCACACCATGCGAAAATCTGAGTACAGCGCTCAGCCACAATACAGATAAACGCCATGTTATGGAGTCAACAAAAGTCAGAAATAGCATTATAAATATTCACTTACCTTTGATGATCTTCATCGGAATGCACTCCCAGGAATCCCAGTTACACAATAAATGTTTGTTTGTTTGATAAAGTCCATCATTTATGTCCAAATACCTCATTTTTGTTTGCGCGTTTAGTCCAGTAATCCAAACTCACAAGGCGTGAGAACTAAGTCCAGACGAAAAGTCAAAATGTTATATTACAGTTTGTAGAAACATGTCAAACGATGTATAGAATCAATCTTTAGGATGTTTTTATCATAAAATCTTCAATAATATTCCAACTGAACAATTCCTTTGTCTTTAGAAATGAAAAGGAACGGAGCTTGCGCTCACGGCCGCGAGCATGACTAAACTCAAGGCTTTCTGCCAGACCCCTGATTCAAACAGCTCTTATTCGCTCCCCTTTCACAGTAGAAGACTGAAACAACATTCTTGTAACGGTTTCTCTCCTCCTCTTCGTCTGAAGAGGAGGAGTAGGGATTAGACCAAAATGCAGCGTAGGTTGAATCCATAAAGATTTATTTAAACACGAAGATGAACACGAAAAAAACTTTGAAAATCACAAAACAAAACGACGTAGACAGACCTGAACATGTGAACTTACATAATAACACGAAGAACGCACGAACAGGAAGAGACTACATACACGAACGAAAACGAAACAGTCCCGTGTGGTGCGACATACACAGACAGGGAAGACAATCACCCACAAACAAACAGTGAGAACAGCCTACCTTAATATGGTTCTCAATCAGAGGAAACGTCAAACACCTGCCTCTAATTGAGAACCATATCAGGCAACACATTAAACCCAACATAGAAACACAACACATAGAATGCCCACCCCAACTCACGCCCTGACCAACTAAACACATACAAAAACAATGGAAAACAGGTCAGGAACGTGACAGTTTTAAAGACTGTTGACATCTAGTGGAAGCATTAGGAAGTGCAATCAGACCCCGTTTACACTGTATATTGGATAGGCAATCACTTGAAAAAATACAAACCTCAGATTTCCCACTTCCTGGATTGTTCTCAGGTTTTTGCCTGCCATATGAGTTCTGTTATACTCACAGACATTATTCAAACAGTTTAACCTGCAAGGGCTGCAAGGGCAGTATTGAGTAGCCAGATAAAAGGTGCCCATTTCAAACGGCCTCATACTCAATTCTTGCTCGTACAATATGCATATTATTATTACTATTGGATAGAAAACACTCTCTAGTTTCTAAAACCGTTTGAATTATATCTGTGAGTAAAATAGAACTCATTTGCAGCCAGAAGAAGTTAAGAAACTTCAGCGTGTTTTCTATCCAATTCTATCCAAATATGCATATCTTAGCTTCTGGGCCTGAGTAGCAGCCAGTTTACTCTGGGCACACTTTTCATCCGAATGTGAAAATCGCGCCCCCAGCCATAAGAAATATGCCTAGTTAAATATAAACAAATAAAAACTAAATAATGTGGTGACATTCCATTTCATAATCATCTGTCATTAACACTTTTCCCATTTCAACTTCATAGTCCAATGACAGAAGAGTGGTACGATAACAACCAGCGCCATTTTGGATGGATATTTTCTAGAAACCAAAAGAGAAACCTTCAACCATGTTTGTACCCTATCGTCCAAACTGGAGACATTTTCTACATGCTTTATGATTCGGTGGTCTGACGTGTGGGAACAAAGCATGATGATTTCAAATCAAATCAAGTTTATTTTATATAGCCCTTCGTACATCAGCTAATATCTCGAAGTGCTGTACAGGAACCCAGCCTAAAACCCCAAACAGCAAGCAATGCAGGTGTAGAAGCACGGTGGCTAGGAAAAACTCCCTAGAAAGGCCAAAACCTAGGAAGAAACCTAGAGAGGAACCAGGCTATGAGGGGTGGCCAGTCCTCTTCTGGCTGTGCCGGGTGGTGATTATAACAGAACATGGCCAAGATGTTCAAAATGTTCATAAGTGACAAGCATGGTCAAACAATAATCAGGAATAAATGTCAGTTGGCTTTTCATAGCCGATCATTAAGAGTTGAAAACAGCAGGTCTGGGACAGGTAGGGGTTCCATAACCGCAGGCAGAACAGTTGAAACTGGAATAGCAGCAAGGCCAGGTGGACTGGGGACAGCAAGGAGTCATCATGCCCGGTAGTCCTGACGTATGGTCCTAGGGCTCAGGTCCTCCGAGAGAGAGAAAGAAAGAGAAGGAGAGAATTAGAGAGAGCCAAGATTTTCAAAATGTTCATAAATGACAAGCATGGTCAAATAATAATCAGAAATAAATGTCAGTTGGCTTTTCATAGCCGATTTGTGCTGGATTGTCATAATAGGATTTCATATTTCATGTTCTATCCAATATGGCTCTTCATGAATCATCATCTCATCTGACACAGACATAGATCAAATACTAGGTACAACAACATAACAAACATATGAGTTCACTATACAGCACAAAATAAAAATCAGAGTCAGACTAATACAACCCTAATCCCTGTTAACAGGAACCCTAGAAAACGTAATTTAATTCTAATTTAAAGGGTCATCAAAAGTGTTCTCTCAGTGCTCTCTATGTCTGCGCTTTATGTTTGACATTTCCAGAGTGAGGGCAGAAGCTGCAGAGCTTCCTTCTCTTACATTGCGGTCGCCCTTTTTCCCTTCCCATGGTGCAACTGTTTCTCAGGCTGGCGCTAGCCCAGGGAGTAAGTGAAGTGAATCAAACGCTATCTGGCTGCCCAGGAGAATCCTTGGCGGGGGTTTGAACGTGCACACTGAGGAAGAAGGATAAAAGCACAAGCCAGGCCTGGCAGACGCAGACACTCTCCCTCTCTCCATATTATCTCCAGTCTTGAGTGGTGAGATATCTCCTTCCTTCTTCTCTCCCTTCGACATTGAACTGTGAACCTCTGGCCAGAGACTTCAATGTCTCTCATGGTACATTATCATAGGACAAATACTAAAAGAGTAAAATACTAAAATACGAGAAAGTAAAGGAGTAGGGGACAGAGAAAATGCAGGATGATGTGATGTGAGACCAGGATTGGGGATATACTGGGGCTTTGGTATGGTCTAATGCACAGTGTTCATCAGGGTAGAAGACATAGGTAGACTATGGTCTAAGAACAAGGCCATAAGTGGGGAGTACACTACAATAGAAGTAGCAAGACAACTGAATGGTCTAAAAATATTCTTCAAAGTGCAATTAGATTAATCTTCCACGTCTTCTCTGACTGAACGCCTCCTCCAACCGCTGCAACAAATCCCGAACACTTGCCCTTTCCCATTTAATTGAGCCACTGACATATAATTTCTGGTTACTGAGACATATTTTACTTTATTCATCAAATAAGGGACAGGAATTAGTTTGGAGTTTGTCGTTTCTCATCTTCTCCTCTTTTTCTTTCTCTTTTTTCACAGCTCTGGTATTTTTCTCTGTTCCCCCTGTCAGGCAGAGAGGTGATGGAAAGAAGGAGGGAGTCTTTCTTCACCACAGGCATACCAGTGTGTGTCATTGTGAATCTTCCTCAGAGGTGACACGATGAAGCGACAGCAGGACACCTGATTAACTCTGAGCCGCATCTCCTAAAAAAATGTAATTATATTTTTTCAACGTTGTCTTCCCGTCAGTCACATTGCTGGAGCAGCAGACTGATGTTTCTAATACGGAGGAGAAAAAAATAAAGATAATGCCTCCCGAGTGGCACAGCGGTATAAGGCGTCACTACAGACCCAGGTTCAATCCCATGCTGTATCACAACCGGCAGTGATCGGAAGTCCCATAGGGTGGTGCACAATTGGCTCAGCGTCATCCGGGTTAGGGGAGGTTTTGGTCGGTGGGGCTTTACGTGGCTCATCGTGCTCTAGCGACTCCTTGTGGCGGGCCGGGCGCCTGCAGGCTGACCTTGGTCATCAGTTGAACGACACATTGTTGCGGCTGGCTTCCTGGTTAAGCGGGCGGGTGAGAAGCACAGTTTGGCAGGTCATGTTTCGGAGGATGCATGACTTGACCTTTGCATCCGGAGCCCGTCGAGGGAGTTGCAGGGATGAGACAAGATCGATATTGGGGGTAAAATACAAATAATAATAATACAAATAAATAAAGATAACACTTTTCAAAATGGAGTGTTACAGATAGTGTCCCGGTGTAGTCGTAACATCTGTCTTCCAGCATTAACATCCTGATAAGGCAGTGTCAGGGTGGTAGACGACGGCTGGTGTGTGTTACAGTGCCAATACTCTCCCACCATCCCGCCAGCCACGACGCCATCCATTATTGCTACAATTTTTACAACTGTTTACGATTGATCAGCTATTTCGGAGAATCGCTTTGGCCGTTGTTGCTTTTGCGATTTATGTCTTTCCAGATTAAAGATGAGAGATGTCAGCGATTCACAGAGGGGATGAAAACAGTGTGTTTAAATACACTTACTGTTACATTGTCTGTCCGTCTGTCACAGATTAATTTCCATTATTTTCCCCTTTTGAGAGACATGGTCCTGCAGGCGAATCTGTGAATGATTTAAATGGCAGAACATGAATATCTAACTCCATATTTACAATTCAAAAGAGCCCTGAGGTTAAATCAGACCTGACAACGATTAAGTGCCAAATTAATTGCATTTTGGAGTATTGAGATTAAGAAAACAAGCCAAGTGTTTTTTCATTGTTCTGAGATTTAATTCTAAGTCAAAGTCATATTGTTTTCTTAGAGTTCTATTTTTCCTTCTAAAAAGCACAACTAAGCCAGAACCAACAACAATATATATTTCTATGATGTCCATATTAGGACAGCATACTGTAGATCTGCAAATGTTAGATTATATACAAGCACAGTTGATGTAAATTGGAAAACATGGTGACTCAGTCATACAGAAAATCACTCTCCAGCTGTCATGATTGAACACAGGCCCTGTAGGTCTATCCATTGGCTCATTCAGGTCTGGCATGGGTCACTTCTACATAGTCGGCATCACCCAGTCCCAGGCAGCCCTAAAAAACAGTTCTGCCATTAGTTGCATGATATGACTCATTCAGACATCCGTGGTCATCCAGCGACCTCACAGGGCACGTCCGATGAGTCACCCCAGAAAAGTGGACTGGGCCTGGGATACCCTAGCAGGGTTGGAGGGCGATCACCATGGAGCTATGGGGATTTGGGGAGATTTGAGGTCCGTTATGGCGACAGTGTATGGGGGCAGCCACTAAAGGCCGGTTAGTTAGTCCCTAAAGCTAAAGGCTAGGCAGTCTGCTCTTGAGTCATGCGGATCACCAAAGTTCAATATATGATTCATTACAACAGCATCACACAAAAAGTAGGGTTGGCTGAAGGTTATGGTATCAGCTGTACTGTATGTGCCATTGAGTTGTGGAGAGATAGGCGTTACCCACAACTTTATTTCCGTGATACAGAAAGTTGCTTGAATTGTCTAACAAAGTGTTAATCCTTTTGAGCCTCGGGTATATTTTCAATACTCTAACTGAACAGTCATCTAGTGAAGTAGCAATACTCGTGTGTTAGAGAGACTCTTTATAAACCAATTAGAAGGCTAAAAGGTCACAGCCTTGGAGGGGGAAAGATAAAACACAAATTGGCCCATGTTGGACTAGTAACCGAAAGGTTGCAAGATCGAATCCCCGAGCTGACAAGGTAAAAATCTGTCGTTCTGCCCCTGAACAAGGCAGTTAACCCACTGTTCCTAGGCCGTCATTGAAAATAAGAATTTGTTCTTAACTGACTTGCCTAGTTAAGTAAAGGTAAAAAAAAATGTTCACCTTTTTACCACCAGGCTTTTCACTTAGCAATTAAAGATTGGGCTCTGAAGGATCTGACAACGTGTATAGGTTAAAGTAGCTTTTTTTTATTCTCAATTTTCTACTCTGCTGACAAATACAATTGGAGCAAAAATAATTTATTAAAGCACTTATTAAAGCACTTAAATGCAAATTTCAGAAAGTATAGTTTACTAGTGTCGAATGATGAAAGATCGAATGATGAAAGAGACAGTCTTCTTCTAAGGTTTCTGTGTACTTTGAAAATGATTTTCCAAAAGAAACTCAACCCCATTCAAAGAACATGTCATTTTCTACAATCATCTCGCCTAATACTTTGAAATATTTTTCTAAAGTAAAGAATCACTGCTTATGCAACCCTTTCATGTAAATAACACGCCTACAACAACTAACCGGCCCAAATCACAATCATCCAAGCCAGTACTATCTCCTTAGGAACATCAAAATACCTAAATATCAGGCCTCCTGTTGTTACAACTCTCCAATCGACTTTATAGCTCTAAGTGTGGACTATAAAATAAAGGATGTTCTATTGAGAAAGGTGAATTAAAACTATTAAGTCTCATTAGTGGCTGTGATTTGGTCGGCATGGGCCTGTGTGCTGTGTTCCTTGATATGCAGCATGCTACAGAGATAGAACCCGACTGGGCTTAGAGTGATCATTACAATGAAGAGCAAATGTATTTTCTTTGTCAGACACGCCGCAGATTCAATGCCTTTCCCATGAATTCCTAATTTCTTAAAGGGATACTTCTGGATTTTGGCAGTAGCGTGCTAGCAGATACCCCATAGACTTCCAGTCATTGTGCTAATGCTAACTAGCATTGGCTCGTGAAACTACCTCTAACTTCCTTCATACTGGAAACAGAGACATAAGAATGGTATCCACTAGTTCCTCTGACTCTGGGGAAGTATATAAAGGGCCTCATAATCAAAATCCCAAAGAATCGTTTTAAACTGATGGAGATGGGTAGAACATTTCTTCTGATGCACCGTTCGCAACAAGCTTTGTTTCAGCAATGGATGCACTCCACGAAGCGTGATGTCGATGTTGTAGCTACACTGGGATGTCAGGAGGGAAGGCGAGAAAGTGATATATTGAGGGAGAAAAAACATCCATTTGGAATAGGCCAACATCAGGGATATCCTGCAAATGCCAAAGAAGATGTATACCTTTTAAATGAGCAGACATTTTTATTCATGACAACAGCAAGAACACAACAACAACATAACTCCCACTTTGTATTGCCTTGTTCATAACCCAAGAAGCCTAGTATCCTACAGCGTATTAATGCGTTGTGTTTTCTTTTCAATAATTTGTTCGAAACAGCAAAGAATCTCACTCGTCTTGCTGTACCTACAGTAGTGTCGGACTTTTTCTGCACCTCTGACTATCTCCCCTCCTGCTCCTCTACTAAGGTACCTTGACTATAAATAGAAGAAACCCAGGCAAACATGCAGGTTAATAAAGCTGTCAAAGCTTCAAAATCACATTGAAGAATGACAGCTATGGCAACGTGTCTATGTATCCATTAAGGGTAACGTATCATTCCAAGGAAAGGCCTCATTATCAGGCAAGGAATACATGGGGGAATAGTGTACGCATGCTTTCAGATAGCTTTCAGGTCAGGGGTAATTCGGCTACACAGAGGCTCAAAGACAGCTCAATTAGGACATTGCGGTACTTCTCACTCTTCAAGATCAACGCCTTCTTCATTGACTTTGCTCCCAGGGCTCTCTCTCTCAACCAATTGGACGGCTTGCAGACTGCAGTGAATTAGAACTGGCACCTTGCCTTCAGAGTGTTAAGGGTTGGAGTCTGTAAATTGAGAGTGGGTGGGTGCTCTTCTGTGGAGTAAAGGTAGCTGGTAGCCTTGTGATGTGTTGGATATGCTGTCAATTACGTGATTTCATTCATTCAGTGCCACCTGCTGCTATGTTAAGAAATAAAATGTTGGCATTTTGTGTTATACTTGGATTATCCAGTTTCAACTCCCTGATTGAAAAGACAGAAAAATACATTATTAGTGTGTGCGTCATACTCTACTCTCAGGAATTGCCTACAACATTATTAATCTCTCATATTAGTCATGTATTGAACATCTAAAACCAAACAAGTTATCCTGACCACAACCTTATTACTAACAGGAAGTGGTGCTGAAAGTACAGTGCATCAGTAGAGTACAAAAGGTTCTTCAGTCACGTACACAAATTGGCATTGTCACCTCGTCCTAATTATACAATGATCATCATCATTAACATTTAAAAGGTGACCCGTTGTCTTGGCACAAGCTCCTTTAGTGGATTCCTGTTTGTTTTCTTTCCCATCTCCCTCTTCTGCTCCAGCCTTTGTCTCTGATGGCCTGGAAGGTGAATTTGGTTCTTGCCCCAGACATTTTCTGATGGGCCAACGCAAACAACTGATTTTCCTTTTTTCCGCTCATGTTTTGGTTCAGTTCCCTGGCCTGAAGGTTGGTTCTGTCTGACTGACGTTTCAGATCTAAATAACTGAATAACTCTCCATAAATTGTAAAGACAATATCATCTGTACATTGGGGACGATTTAGGGAAGATTTGTTGAATTAGAACAAATGGAGGAAAAGTGATGTTAAAATACATAAGAGTAATTCATTTTTTGGAAAGTGTAACACTATAAAAGGGTCCCTCTCTTAATAACCTGTTGGGGATGGGGGCGCTGTTTAGACTATTTATGCTAATTTGGCTAATTTTTGAAACGGCTTCCCACAAAATCCTTGATCGTACAATATGCATATTATTATTATTATTGGATAGAAAACAGTCTATAGTTTCTATAGGAGTTGAAATTTTGTCTCTAAGTGGAACAGAGCCCATTCTACAGCAATTTCCCTGACATGGAGTCAGATTTGAGAAATGTTGGCCACTCTTCTGAAGTCAGTTAAAAGGGCACTGTCATTGCTATGACTATACGGACACTTCTTACGTCTTCCCCTGGATGCCTTTACGTGATGACGATTCCAATGGGGTCGATTGCGCGTTCACAGGCACTACAAATGAAAAAAACCTGTAGCTAGCAAGTCTTTTCTTGCTGCGTAACGCGCGTGGAGGACACCGACCCTCTCCTGTTCCAAGCGTTAGTTTAGCCTGTTATATTTCTCCGGTCATCTTTTCACTCGTTATAGGAGTTAAAAACATCATAAGGTAGTTAATTTAAAGCGTTTTATAGCAATTTATAGCCGTTTAGTGCGATTTTGGGACATTTATTTCTTTAACGCTGTGAATAGGTGGACACGCTTTCAGTTCATCCCGAACGCAGTTGGCATTTTCACATGGCAAGAGGACAGCTTTCCACCAAAAGACGATTCCTCCCAAGAAAGGATCCTTTGCCCAAGATACTGATGGAAGAACAGCTCAAGGTAGGACATTTTTATTATGATAAATCGTGTTTCTGTCGAAACATTTTAGTGGCTTAGGACGCCATGTTTTTTGACGTAGCTTCGCTTGGCGCAAACTGTATTGAAAAGTAAGGATAAATTAAAAAATGTAATAACGCAATTGTATTAAGAATTAAATTGTCTATCAATCCCTGTCCACCCTATATTTTTTAGTCACGTTTATGAGTATTTATGTATAAGAGTAGATCACTGTCTAAGTGGCGCAAGGACTTTTTCTTTACCAGCTTGTCTACATTTCACATTGTCTAACCATGATTTTGGTGGCTAAATATAAACATTTTCGATCAAACTGTATATGCATGTTGTAATGTGATGTTACAGGAGTGTCATCGGAAGAATTCTGAGAAGGTTAGTGAAAAAATTAATATCTTTTGGCGATGTTGACTTTTATCGCTCACTTTGGCTAGAATCAATGCTGGGCTGCTAATTGCTATGTGCTAAGCTAATATAACGATTTATTGTGTTTTCGCTGTAAGACACTTAGAAAATCTGAAATATTGTCTGTATTCACAGGATCTGTGTCTTTCGATTAGTGTATGCTGTGTATTTTTACGAAATGTTTGATGATTAGTAAGTAGGTAAACACGTTGCTCTAAGTAGTTTTTCTATTACATTTGTGACGGTGGGTGCAATTGTAACCAATGCCATCTACCTGAAATATGCACTTTTTTCTAACAAAACCTATCCCATACCATAAATATGTTATCAGACTGTCATCTGATGAGTTTTTTTGTTGGTTAGGGGCTATAAATATCTTAGTTTAGTCGAATTGGTGATGGCTACTGGTGTTGGTGGACAAATAAAAGATGGTGGATTATGCTAATGTGTTTTTAGGTAATAGATGTACATCTTTACATATTGTGTCTTCCCTGTAAAACATTTTAAAAATCGGACAAGTTGACTGGATTCACAAGATCTGTGTCTTTCATTAGCTGTATTGGACTTTAATGTGTGAAAGTTAAATATTTTAAAAAAATATTTTTTTTGAATTTCGCGGCACTGGTTTTTCAGTGGGGGGGGGGGGGGGGGGGTGCCGCTAGCGCCACGCTGATCCTAGACAGGTTAAAATGCATTTTACATGTACCTCACTGTGTTTGACGAAGGAGATGTAATATCCCTATCTGTTGTTTTCAACCTGGAAACGCAGGAAGCCAAAATAAATTAATGTAGGGAATCAATTCAACAGAAGCATTGGACCGTGGAGGGAACCAAATGCATATAGCGCAAACTCTCAGCATGGCAGATATATATTCTCATTTACCCATAAACTGAAACACCCTTGCAATAACTTCCAAAATCAATGCTGATTTAAGACGACATACAGTTGAAGTCGGAAGTTTACATTCACTTAGGTTGGAGTCATAAAAACTAGTTTTTCAACCACTCCACACATTTCTTGTTAACAAACTATAGTATTGGCAAGTCGGTTAGGACATCTACTTGTCCATGGCACAAGTAATTTTTCCAACAATTGTTTACAGACATATTATTTCACTTATAATTCACTGTATCACAATTCCAGTGGGTCAGAAATGTACATACACTAAGTTGACTGTGCCTTTAACTTCTTTGATATAGGGGGCAGCATTTTCACTTTTGGATGAATTGCGTGCCCATAGTGAACTGCCTCCTACTCTGTCCCAGATGCTAATATATGCATATTATTACTATTGGATAGAAAACACTCTGAAGTTTCTAAAATTGTTTGAATGATGTCTGTGAGCATAACAGAACTCATAAGGCAGGCAAAAACCTGAGAAAAAATCCAAACAGGAAGTGAGAATTCTGAGACTGGTCGATGTTAAAGTCATCGCCTATTCAATTCCCTGTAATATATGGATCTGTTTGCACTTCCTACGCTTCCCACTAGATGTCAACAGTCTGTAGAACGCTGAATGAAGCCTCTAGTGTGATGTGGGGCCGGATGGGAGGTTTGTCAGTCATTGGTCTGGCAGATTGACAATTCTTGGTCACGCGCTTTCCTCATGATATCGCCTTGCGTTCCATAACTTCTACAGACATGAAGGAATTCTCCGGTTGGAACGTTATTGGATATATATGATAACAACATCCTGAAGATTAATTCTCTACTAAGTTTGACCAGTCTAGCAAAAGTAGCTAATTGGACATAAGTAATGGACATTATCGAACAAAACAACGATTTATTGTGGAACTAGGATTCCTGGCAGTGCATTCTGATGAACATAATCAAAGGTAAGGGAATATTTATGATGTAATTTCGTATTTCTGTTGACTCCAACATGGCGGAGAAATGTTGTTAAATCTGACAGCCGTCTCAGATTATTGCATGGTGTGCTTTTTACGTAAAGTTTTTTTTAAATCTGACACAGCGATTGCATTAACTTCTTGAGAATACAGGGGGTGCTGTTTTCACATTAGCATAATTGCCTCTACAGATAAAACTGCCTCTTATTCAATTATTGCTGTTACTATATGCATATAACCATATCCCATTGGATAGAAAACAAGCTATGGTTTCTAAAACCGTTCCAATTTTGTCTCTGAGTCAAACACAGGTCATTTCACAGCACTTTCCCTGAGCCAGAAGAAGATTGCAAGATGTGTATGCTCGCTTCAAAGCTCTGCCTATATATGGTCACGCGACCTATGACCCGAAACACACTTCCTTCTCCTTCCTCTGGGTGTCTGGAAGACGTCAGAGGAGAAATTTTTTGTTTATCTTGTACTGACGTGAAATAAGACCTATTTCTTTAGCGTGACCGACAACTTCCGGTTTCTGAGATGCGCGTTTTCAGAGGTGCCATTGTCTTTTGTTATGCTGACGTTACGGATGAAAACTATCTCCGTGTCGAAGTTTGTTTGATACATGTGACCATATCACCGTAATGTATGTTTTTTCAATATAGTTTAATCAGATTATTAGAATTTTTTCGGGAGTTTTGCCGTGTTCCGTTCTTTGAGTTTTTTAACTTTGGACATGGACCGTGCCAGTCGACCAGTACCCAGGCTAAATGAAGAGGGGAGGTTGCCATTGTGAATGGATTGAACGACTCATCAGGGCTAAGGACACCTTGATCAACATTCTGATGAAAGACCAGCAATAGTAAGACCCAATTTACGATGTTATTTCATATATCTGTCGTGCATGTGAACTGGTCGCGCGCGTCCAGCTGGTTCTGGCTGGCCTGGTTATGCTAATTTAGCGCTACATTTTGTTTTCGCTATAAAACATTTAAAAAATCTGAAATATTGTTTGGATTCACCAGATGTTGGGCTTTCAATGTCTGTACGCTGTGTATTTTTTCTGAAATGTTTTAACTTCTACTGCCTCAGAAACCCGGATCCGGGAGCACCCCCCACCCCCCACACACTGTTTAGCATAGCTAGCATAGCTTCACAAGTAGATAGTAGCATCTAAATATCATTAAATCACAAGTCCAAGACACCAGATGAAAGATACAGATCTTGTGAATAAAGCCACCATTTCCGATTTTTAAAATGTTTTACAGGGAAGACACAATATGTAAAGATGTACATCTATTACCTAAAAACACATTAGCATAATCCACCATCTTTTATTTGTCCACCAACACCAGTAGCCATCACCAATTCGGCTAAACTAAGATATTTATAGCCCCTAACCAACAAAAAAACTCATTAGATGACAGTCTGATAACATATTTATGGTATGGGATAGGTTTTGTTAGAAAAAAGTGCATATTTCAGGTAGCTGCCATAGGTTACAATTGCACCCACCGTCACAAATGGACTAGAATAATTACAATGAGCAACGTGTTTACCTAACTACTAATCATCAAACATTTCGTAAAAATACACAGCATACACGAATCGAAAGACACAGATCCTGTGAATACAGACAATATTTCAGATTTTCTAAGTGTCTTACAGCGAAAACACAATAAATCGTTATATTAGCGTAGCACATAGCACATAGCAGCCCAGCATTGATTCTAGCCAAAGTGAGCGATAAAAGTCAACATCGCCAAAAGATATTAATTTTTTCACTAACCTTCTCAGAATTCTTCCGATGACACTCCTGTAACATCATTTTACAATATACATATACAGTTTGTTCGAAAAGGTGCATATTTAGCCATACAAAACCGTGGTTACACAATGAAAATAGTAGCAAAACAAGCCTGAAAATGTCGGTCGCCATCTTTCAGAGTGATCTGGTTTAATTAATAGCTAATCATATACTTGACTAAAAAATACAGGGTTTACAGGAATCGAAAGACAAATTAGTTCTTAATGCAACCGCTGATTTACATTTTTAAAATTATCCTTACTTTTCAATACAGGGTTCGCCAAGTGAAGCTATACCAAACAAAATGGCGAAATGTGCGTTTAAAATATTTCGACAGAAACGCGATTTATCATATTAAATATTGCTTACTTTGAGGTGTTCTTCCATCAGATTCTTGGGCAATGTATCCTTTCTATGTTATAAACGTCTTTTGGTCGATAGATGTCCTCTGTCCTTCGAAATGTCCACCACCAACGACCGACACCCCAAAACGTGTCCAAAGTTTCAGAGTGCACAACAAATAAATTCCTCTAAAATCGCACTAAACGGATATAAATTGCTATAAAACGGTTCAAATTAACTACATTTTGATGTTTTTAACACCTAAAACGAGTGAAAACATGACCGGAGAAATATTGCTGGTTAGAAAACGATTTGGAACGAGGCAGGTCCGATGCCCTTCACGCTTCAGGCGCACGACGAGAAAGGGCGGTCTCTATACATTTTGGTCTTTTATACTGGCTGTGAATATCCCATCGATTCCATTGAAAGCGTGATGACGTACAGACACCCAGAGGAAGACGTAGGCAGTGTCGGTTTCTTCATAGCATTCACTGTCGCCTTAAAAACAGACCCCAGATCAGAGGTAAAAAAAATTGAAATCTGAACCCTGTCATGAAAAGTGCTGTAGAAATTGTTCTGTACAACTCAGAGACAAAATTTCAACTTCTATAGAAACTAGAAGGTGTTTTCTATCCAATAATAACAATAATATGCATATTGTACGATCAAGAATTTAGCACGAGGCAGTTTAATTTGGAGACACAAATATGCTAATGCGGAACAGCACCCCCTATAGTTCCAAGAGGTTAAGACAAGTAATTAGTTATATAACGTTGGTCTCTGTAATTGTTCTAGCTGCATCAGCACTATATCAGATTGCAGCTGCAATGTAGAACTGTGATTTATACCTGAAAAATGCACATTTAAAAAAAAAAAACTATGCTATACCATAAATATGTTATCAGACTGTCATCTTAAGAATTTGTTTGTTGGTTAGTGGCTATCAATATCTTAGTTTAGCCGAATTGGTGATAGCACCTGATGGAGTAAGAAACTGTTGGAGTAAGAAAATGGTGTCATTTTGCTAACGTGTTTAGCTAATAGATTTACATATTGTGTCTTCCCTGTAAAACATTTAAAAAATCTGAAATGGTGGTTTTATTCACAAGATCTGTGTCTTTCATTGGGTGTCTTGGACTTGTGATTTAATGATATTTAGATGCTACTATTTAATTGTGACGCTATGCTAGCGATGCTAATCAGTGTGGGGGGTGTGGGGGGTGCTCCCGGATCCGGGTTAGGTACTCTGTAGAGGTTAACCTGTCTAGGATGAGGGTGCCGCTAGCGGCACTCCCCCCCCACCCCCAATGAAAAGGCAGAGCCGCGAAATTCAATTATTATTATTTTTTTAAATATTTAACTTTCACACATTAAAGTCCAATACAGCTAATGAAAGACACAGATCTTGTGAATCCAGCCAACATGTCCGATTTTTAAAATGTTTTACAGGGAAGACACAATATGTAAAGATGTAAATCTATTACCTAAAAACACATTAGCATAATCCACCATCTTTTATTTGTCCACCAACACCAGTAGCTATCACCAATTCGGCTAAACTAAGATATTTATAGCCCCTAACCAAGAAAAAAACTCATCAGATGACAGTCTGATAACATATTTATGGTATGGGATAGGTTTTGTTAGAAAAAAGTGCATATTTCAGGTAGATGGCATAGGTTACAATTGCACCCACCGTCACAAATGGACTAGAATAACTACATAGAGCAACGTGTTTACCTACTTACTAATCATCAAACATTTCGTAAAAATACACAGCATACACTAATCGAAAGACACAGATCCTGTGAATACAGACAATATTTCAGATTTTCTAAGTGTCTTACAGCGAAAACACAATAAATCGTTATATTAGCATAACACATAGCACATAGCAGCCCAGCATTGATTCTAGCCAAAGTGAGCGATAACGTCAACATCGCCAAAATATATTATTTTTTTCACTAACCTTCTCAGAATTCTTCAGATGACACCCCTGTAACATCACATTACAACATACATATACAGTTTGTTCGAAAATGTGCATATTTAGCCACCAAAATCATGGTTAGACAATGTGAAATGTAGCCCAGCTGGTGAGAAAATGTCCGTGCGCCATATTAGACAGTGATCTACTCTTATACATAAATACTCATAAACGTGACTAAAAAATATAGGGTGGACAGGGATTGATAGACAATTTAATTCTTAATACAATCGCGGAATTACATTTTTTAAATTATCCTTACTTTTCAATACAGTTTGCGCCAAGCGAAGCTACGTCAAAAAACATGGCGTCCTAAGCCACTAACATTTTTCGACAGAAACACGATTTATCATAATAAAAATGTCCTACTTTGAGCTGTTCTTCCATCAGTATCTTGGGCAAAGGATCCTTTCTTGGGTCTAATCGTCTTTTGGTGGAAAGCTGTCCTCTTGCCATGTGGAAATGCCAACTGCGTTCGGGATGAACTGGAAGCGTGCCCAGCCATTCACAGCGTTTCAGAAATAAATGTCCCAAAATCGCACTAAACGGATATACATTGCTATAAAACGCTTTAAATTAACTACCTTATGATGTTTTTAACTCCTATAACGAGTAGAAACATGACCAGAGTAATATTACTCCCTCCACTAATGCTTGGAACAGGTGCGGGTCGGTGTCCTCAAGGCGCATGACGCAGCTCCAAAAGAGTGACTAGCCTCAGGGTTTTTTAATTTGTAGTGCCTGTGAACGCGCAATCGACCCCATTCAAATCGTCATCACGTAAAGGCATCCAGGGGAAGACGTAAGCAGTGTCCGTATACTCATAGCAATAACTGTGGCCTTTTAACTGACTCCAGATCAGGGGCCAACATTTCTGAAATCTGACTCCATGTCAGGGAAATTGCTGTAGAATGGGTTCTGTTCCACTTAGAGACAAAATTTCAACTCCTATAGAAACTATAGACTGTTTTCTATCCAATAATAATAATATGCATATTGTACGATCAAGAATTTTGTGGGAAGCCGTTTCAAAAATTACACGATTAGCATAAATAGTGACAACAGCGCCCCCAGCCTCAACAGGTTAACCTCTACAGAGTACCTAACCCGGATCCGGGAGCACCCCCCCCCCCCCCACACACTGATTAGCATCGCTAGCATAGCGTCACAATTAAATAGTAGCATCTAAATATCATTAAATCACAAGTCCAAGACACCCAATGAAAGACACAGATCTTGTGAATAAAACCACCATTTCAGATTTTTAAATGTTTTACAGGGAAGACAAAATATGTAAATCTATTAGCTAAACACGTTAGCAAAAGACACCATTTTCTTACTCCAACAGTTTCTTACTCCATCAGGTGCTATCACCAATTCGGCTAAACTAAGATATTGATAGCCACAAACCAACAAACAAATTTATAAGATGACAGTCTGATAACATATTTATGGTATAGCATAGTTTTTTTTTTTTAAATGTGCATTTTTCAGGTATAAATCACAGTTCTACATTGCAGCTGCAATCTGATATAGTGCTGATGCAGCTAGAACAATTACAGAGACCAACGTTATATAACTAATTACTTGTCTTAAAACATTTCAGAAAAAATACACAGCGTACAGACATTGAAAGCCCAACATCTGGTGAATCCAAACAATATTTCAGATTTTTTAAATGTTTTATAGCGAAAACAAAATGTATCGCTAAATTAGCATAACGAGGCCAGCCAGAACCGGCTGGACGCGCCCGACCAGTTCACATGCACGACAGATATATGAAATAACATCGTAAATTGGGTCTTACTATTGCTGGTCTTTCATCAGAATGTTGATCAAGGTGTCCTTAGTCCTGATGAGTCGTTCAATCCATTCACAATGGCAACCTCCCCTCTTCATTTAGCCTGGGTACTGGTCGACTGGCACGGTCCATGTCCAAAGTTAAAAAACTCAAAGAACGGAACACGGCAAAACTCCCGAAAAAATTCTAATAATCTGATTAAACTATATTGAAAAAACATACATTACGGTGATATGGTCACATGTATCAAACAAACTTCGACACGGAGATAGTTTTCATCCGTAACGTCAGCATAACAAAATACAATGCCACCTCTGAAAACGCGCATTTCAGAAACCGGAAGTTGTCGGTCACGCTAAAGAAATAGGTCTTATTTCACGTCAGTACAAGATAAACAAAACATTTCTCCTCTGACGTCTTCCAGACACCCAGAGGAAGAAGAAGGAAGTGTGATTCGGGTCATAGGTCGCGTGACCATATATAGGCAGAGCTTTGAAGCGAGCATACACATCTTGCAATTTTCTTCTGGCTCAGGGAAAGTGCTGTGAAATGACCTGTGTTTGACTCAGAGACTCAATTGGAACGGTTTTAGAAACCATAGCTTGTTTTCTATCCAATGCTATATGGTTATATGCATATAGTAACAGCAATAATTGAAAAAGAGGCAGTTTAATCTGTAGAGGCAATTATGCTAATGCGAAACAGCACCCCCTGTATTCTCAAGAAGTTAACAAACATGTAACCCACTGTGCATGTTTGGGATGCTATGGATCGACGTGTATGGCAGCGTGTTCCAGTTCCCGCCAAAATCCAGCAACTTCTTCATTGAAGAGGAGTGGGACAACATTCCACAGGCCACAATCAACAGCCTGATCAACTCTATGCGGAGGAGGCAAATGGTGGTCACACCAGATACTGACTGATTTTCTGATACACGCCCCTCCTTTTGTTTTAAGTATCTGTGTCCAACAGATGCATATCTGTTTCCCCAGTCATGTGAAATCCATAGTTTCAGGCCTAATGAAATTATTGAAATTGACTGATTTCCTTATACGAACTCTAACTCAGTAAAATCTTAGAAATTGTTGCATGTTGCGTTTATATTTTTGTTCCGTGTATAATCCCACAATGCTTTGTAAGGCAACCGCTTGCAAGGCTCCCTCATCCTTATTCCAAAAGCATTAAACCAGAGTTTAAAATAATAAGACCATCAAACCTTTATTTACATTGCTTCCTACATGGTACATTAAGGCAAGGCCCCAACCATCTTCCATGCACTTCACAATATTACTCCAGAAACTACTTTGAGCAGAGGCAGCAGAGACACATCATAAGAAACGTACTAGACTAATCCGGTAAAAATCTCATAACCTCAAAAAGCTATGAGGGTCAATAAAATAATTGACCTCGGTCCTTACTTTGCCAAGTGGGAAAATATCCCCAAATATGCCTAAACTCTAATCTCTCATGGACAGACTATGTAACCATAAGTAGTACCAAAGATCTGTCATGATATAACGGGATGCGTGAGATCAGCAGCATTATTTTCGGTACTTGGGTTTTTGCCACTGGTTACTTGGACAAATCAGGATTTCGCAGCTGTTAACCTCTCTGGTACAAGTGGGACAGTAGCTTCAGTGAAATTGCAGGGTGCCAAATTCAAAACAACAGAAATCCCATAATTAAAATTCCTCAAACATACAAGTATTATACACCATTTTAAAAATACACTTCTTGTAAATCCAACCACAGTGTCCGATTTCAAAAAGGCTTTACTGCGAAAGCACAAAATGTGATTATGTTAGGTCAGCGCCTAGTCACAGAAAACCATACAGCCATTTTCCAGCCAAGGAGAGGGCTCACAAAAGTCAGAAATAGCGATTAAATTAATCACTAATCTTTGATGATCTTCATCAGATGGCACTCATAGGACTTCAAGTTACACAATACATGTATGTTTTGTTCGATAAAGTTCATATTTATATCCAAAAATCTCAGTTTACATTGGCGCGTTATGTTCAGAAATGCATTGTCTCAAACAAACATCCGGTGAAAGTGCCGAGAGCCACATGAAATGACAGAAATACTCATCATAAACATTGATCTAAGATACAAGTGTTTAACATACTTTTAAAGATAAACCTCTCCTTAATGCAACCGCTGTGTCAGATTTCAAAAAGGCTTTACGGCGAAAGCACACTTTGCGATTATGTTAGGTCAGCGCCTAGCCACAGAAAACCATACAGCCATTTTCCTACCAAGGAGAGGTGTCACAAAAGTCAGAAAGAGTTAAAATTAATCACTTACCTTTGATGATCTTCATCTGATGGCACTCCAAGGTCTCCATGTTAGACAACAAATGTTCGTTTTGTTCGATAAGGTCCATAATTTATGTCCAAATACCTCCTTTTTGTTCGCGCATTTAGTCCAGTAATCCAAAATGCACAAGGAGCGAGCACAAAGTCTAGACGAAAAGTCAAAAAAGTTATATTACAGTTTGTAGAAACATGTCAAACGATGTATAGAATCAATCTTTAGAATGTTTTTAATTAAAAGGAACGGAGCTCGTGCTAACGGCCGCGCGCATGACTAAACTCAAGGCTTTCAACCAGACCACTGGTTCAAACAGCTCTTATTCGTTCTCTCTTATTCGTTCTCAATGTTCTAAAGACTGTTGACATCTAGTGGAAGCCTTAGGAAGTGCAATCTGACCCTATGGACACAGTATATTGGATAGGCAATCACTTGAAAACTACAAACCTCATATTTCCCACTTCCTGGTTGGATTTTTCTCAGGTTTTTGCCTGCCATATGAGTTCTGTTACACTCACAGACATCATTCAAACAGTTTTAGAAACATCAGAGTGTTTTCTATCCAAATCTACTAATATGCATATCCTAGCTTCTGGGCCTGATTAGCAGGCAGTTTACTCTGGGCATGCTTTTCATCTGGATGTGAAAATACAGCCCCCTACACCAGTGAGGTTAAAAACTTTCACATTTCAGAAGGGGAGGGAACATTTGTCCCATAGTCTTGCCCGTAACTTTCAAAGAGAGAGGGTGGAGCTCTTCGTTCTATTATTTTTCATAACATGTATGGACTCAGAACTTAGTAGAGCATCATGGGTTAACCTGAGGTTACCTAAACCCAAACCAAGACCTCTCGACAGTTTCCTTATGTCCTTTGGATGATACCGCTAGTCTGCACGTCACTTCACCAAAGTTATCTGGTCAATTAAAAAGTTAAAACCTATTTCTGAGGTTTCATTATTAAGCCTTTTATCTGAAATGTGAAAAATAAGGT
Organism: Salvelinus fontinalis; assembly: GCF_029448725.1. Taxonomy (NCBI): domain Eukaryota; kingdom Metazoa; phylum Chordata; class Actinopteri; order Salmoniformes; family Salmonidae; genus Salvelinus; species Salvelinus fontinalis. The sequence continues at coordinate 4,238,246 of NC_074667.1, forward strand.
GACAAAGAAGTGCTTGTCAAGGGTTGTTCTGGCGGACTTGGGCATTTAGAAGATGGACAACACACGCCAGCCCCGTCACCCTTTCAAACTCAGCCTGACAAAAACTGTAGGCTCATTGATAGCTCTGTAGTCAGCCAGCTCTCATGGAAGAGGTGGACACAACTCACACACTCTGAGTTTCACATTCACACGTGCATGTAAGTGTACATTGACATTAACAGTAGTATTTTTCTCTCTCAACACACACATATAATACAGACATGTAATACACAACACTCTCTACACATAAATTCTCCTGAATTAATGGCCCGGGGCCTTCTAGCTGACTCATGGTGTCGCCAAATATGGTGAGTTACTGTTGAATTAGGCCAGGCTGCCACTGTCACAAACAATGATCCACTTAGGCAATCCTAATGTCCACCACTTGTCATCACAGACACCACCCCGCTCACCGCCTTGGGGGACCCCAGTACTGTTCATGAATACAAACGAGAGACAGAGACAGAGAGAGAAAGAGAGAGAGAGAGAGAGAGAGAGAGAGAGAGAGAGAGAGAGAGAGAGAGAGAGAGTCTAAGAGGCACAGCCATATTGATACAACATGTCAAGATTAATGAAAGGATCTGGCTCTTGTATTACGTAAAACGTGATGTTAGCTCACCAAGGAGCCCCTCCACAGTAAACTGTTGACTCACTACTGGATAATGACATGCCGTTACTCAACCCAATCCCATTTGGCCTTTAAAGAAATTGCTACACGAACAAAATAGCAAACAGGCCTCTTCTGTTGCCTTAACACTTAAGTAAACAGTGTGAAATGTCTGCCTAACAATACAACTAAATAACGGATTTGAGTATGGTATTAAATGTCTGCCTAACAATACAAAAATGTCTGCCTATATGCCAAAGAAATACCTTATAAGCCAGACCTTTTCAACAGCCTTATTGACACCCAGTAAGGAACTCCTTTGTGGTTTGAGGTTAATCGACACAGCTCTTTATCCCACGGTGAGGGACACTTCTCTGTGTGGCCGTGCCATATCTAATGCATGATGTCATTTCAGATAAGGAGTCTACAGGAAATAGGGCATCGCTGTGGGGAAACTGGACTCTGGTGTGTGTGTCCAACAAGCTGTTCTCACCATCCTCAGTAGAGATATACTAGGCCTATACTTTTCCATTTGGAGAGTGAGAAGTCAATGTTTCCAGCATGAATGTGAATGCTCATGACACAGCAATACTCTGATGGCTCTGTATAGACAGAGGGAATTGTCCACAGCAACGTAGATAATATTTTACAGAGTGAACCTCAGCAGAAGAGGAAAAACTCATGACCCAAATTTGTATTTTATTTTATTTCACCTTTATTTAACCAGGTAGGCCAGTTGAGAACAAGTTCTCATTTACAACTGCGACCTGGCCAAGATAAAGCAAAGCAGTGCGACAAAAACAACAACACAGAGTTACACATGGGATAAACAAACGTACAGTCAAACGTACAGAATCATGGTAGAGTATATAACTATCAGCTGTTATTGGTTTTAACTCAATGGAATCGATTGTAGCAAGGGGTGAATAGCCTCCGCTAACCAAGTGACTGACAGTGGAGTACAATTCCCAGGAGCACAATTTCCGGACTTCCTTCCATCCCTTCTCTTCCACCATCCCTCTCTACCTACCGGCTTTATAACAGTGCACCATCCCTCTCTACCTACCTGCTTCTATAACAGTGGCACCAACGTCACTTAAAAAGACAGAGATCCTCAGGAAAACATATTTTCAATGGCGTGGTAAAACTCAAAGCTACATTTATGGCTTCTCCGACTGGGTTTGATTTGAATGAGGCCCATTGTTTTCCCACACAGGTTTTTTGCCACGGTCCCCTCCTCATGAAGATTGCCTTGTTAACCCACTCAGTGAGTGAGTACAGGATTGCACTTTATTTAATTGTTGGTACCTCTCCAACATTGTCCTTTTTACGTTATGGTGAGCTGTGAGCTCTGCCACCATAGCCACCACCCAATCTCTTTCTATTATGGCTTCCCTCCTCCCTGCCTGGTACCAACTCTCATCCCCATCATTACACTGTGATAAACTTGTGATGACGATCATCCTTTCAGAGAGACGAGTGGGAGTCATTTTCTGTCACTGAGAATTTGAGAGGCCTGATGAATACAAATGTGGACGAAATTATACAGTATAAAATGCTCCAACTGAATCGAGTGATGAGGAGAGAGTTTTTTTTGTCATTCCTCTTTGTCTGCACACCTCAAATGTAATGTGGCCATTCACATTACATTCCTAAATAATCAAGATATGTTCTCCCATGAGTTTTGAGGGTACACTTATATATTTATATAGTATATAGTAGCTTTTGGTCATAGGCTTTATTAAAACAGGAATCACATTGATCTCTAGTACAGTACATTGAACATTACTCTGAAAACATTATCATACAGGACACAAGGCCAACATTATCCATATAGGAAAGGAAATGGACCTGTGTAATGAATGTGACACATAGCTAAGTAGGCTATACATGAATTTGAAGTTTTGACAATTTCAGATTTATTTTGTTTCAGCTAGTGTGTGAATCTACTTTAGATTCAGAATGTTGATGTGCAGACAGAATTGAATTCCTCATCGTTACTACCCTGTTTATCATGTAAAGCACAATACAAAGAGACAGCAAGTCTGGACAATGAACATAGATTAAATAGGAAATATTTGCACAACTAATTACCTCCAAATGGCTTTCCGGTAAACAAAACGGCATGCTCCCGCAGTATCACCACCAAGTAATGGCCAAAACATTGTCTCCCCCAACACCATAATGGTTTAACTCACAACCATATTAATGAACATGGTTGTAGAAACCATTGACAAATGATTGATATTTCAGAAGGTTGCATTTGAAATAGCTAGGAGGGAAAATAATTGTACACAGAAGAAGTGTTGTAGCCTAGTAATCAAGCCTAGCAATCATTTGTTGAAATATGACGTGTGTAAAGTTCACAGGAGCTTTTCCTTCGTCCTCCGAAAACTTTTAGAAGTGTTAGTACTGCATCTAAACACGTATACCTATGTGAGGTAAAACAACAATCATTAAGTACCTCTGAGGGCACAGACAGAGCTGGTGATTTATTCCTACTAATGTTTTATTAATACAGACGTCTGTCTGAGGGGGAAACGTTGCCTTTTCTCACCGCCACACTTCCATTTGAAGATATCAATCATTCTAACTCTCTCTCTAATGACACCTCATCAAGTCTGACGGACTACAAGCTCCTACCAGCTTCTGGGCTGAACTTTAGTCTGAAAGTGAAATTCAGATCAGAAACTGCTGATGGAAAGTGAAAGGCAGAACAGTTAGTGTTAAGGACATGTAACATGGCGCTAATAATAATATCTGATTGGTCTTATTAAACTTGAATGGCAATCGTGTTGTTTTGTGAGGTGTTCTGAGGTAATTAGCTATGAATATGTTGCTTAATGAAACAATAGTGTCACGCCCTGGCCTTATCTTTGTTATCTTTATTATTTTGGTTAGGTCAGGGTGTGACGAGGGTGGTTTTTGTGTTTTTGTCTCATCTAGGGTGTTTGTACTGTCTAGGTTTTTTTTGTAGAGTTATGGGGTTGTGTTCATTATAGGTGTTTATGTAAGTCTATGGTTGCCTAGATTGGTTCTCAATTAGAGGCAGGTGTTTATCGTTGTCTCTGATTGGGAACCATATTTAGGCAGCCATGTTCTTTGGGTATTTTGTGGGTGATTGTTTCCTGTGTCAGTGTTTGTGCCACACGGGACTGTTATGGTTTGTTCACGTTTATTGTTTTGTATTGGTGTTCATAGTTCAGTTTTCTATATTAAAACATGGATACCTACCACGCTGCGTATTGGTCCGATCCTTGTTACACCTCTTCAGAGGAAGAAGAGGAAGACAGCCGTGACAAACAGTCTTAAGAGAATACACTGAATGTTTCATATAGTCTTATTAACAATGAGTCCCAATCATGTTGTCAGAGTTATAAACTCAAAACCCTGCCTTTTAAGAGAGCAGAGAGGGGATTGATGACCTTATGTTCAGCCAAGTACAATGCCTTGCAAAAGTATTCACCCCATTGGCGTTTTTCCAATTTTGTTGCATTACATCCTGTAATTTAAATAGATTTTTATTTGGATTTCATGTAATGGACATACACAAAATAGTCCAAATTGGTGAAGTGAAATGAAAAAAATAACTTGTTTAAAAAAAATTCAATAAAATAAAATATGGAAAAGTGGTGCGTGCATATGTATTTGCTACGAAGCCTCTAAATAAGATCTGGTGCAACCAGTTACCTTCAAAGCCACATAACTTATTAAATAAAGTCCACCTCGGTGCAATCTAAGGGTCACATGATCTCAGTATATATACACCTGTTCTGAAAAGCCCCAGAGTCTGAAACACCATTAAGCAAGGGGCACCACCATGCAAGCGGCACCATGAAGACCAAGGAGCTCTCCAAACAGGTCAGGGACAAAGTTGTGGAGAAGAACAGATCAGGGTTGGGTTATAAAAAAATATTAGAAACTTTGATTAACTAACGGAGCACCATTAGTTCCATTATTAAAAAATGGAAAGAATATGGCACCACAACAAACCTGTCAAGAGAGGGCCGCCCACCAAAACTCACAGACCAGGCAAGGAGGGCATTAATCAGAGAAGCAACAAAGAGACCAAAGATAACCCTGAAGGAGCTCAATCCAATTGAGAAACTGTGGTATGACTTAAAGATTGCTGTACACCAGTGGAACCCATCCAACTTGAAGGAGCTGGAGCAGTTTTGCCTTGAAGAATGGGAAAAACTCCCAGTGGCTAGATATGCCAAGCTAATAGAGACATATCCTAAGAGACTTGTAGCTGTAATTGCTGCAAAAGGTGGCTCTACAAAGTATTGACTTTGGGGGGGTGAATAGTTATACACGCTCAAGTTTAGTTTTTTTGTCTTATTTCCTGTTTGTTACACAAAATATTTTGCATCTTCAAAGTGGTAGGCATGTTGTGTAAATCAGATGATACAAACCCCCCCAAAAAATCTATTTTAATTCCAGGTTGTAAGGCAACAAAATAGGAAAAATGCCAAGGGGGTGAATACTTTCGCAAGGCAATGTATATGTTATCATGTGAAGACAGTTACCATCCACAGAACATGGATTTATAATGACTATATGCAGGAAAAAAATATTCTTTCTGAAACTATCTCTGTAGTCTCCACACCTCATTTTTAGATTCCCAGTCCCAGTAAAATTCCACAGCCCCCATGATGGTCAGTCAACTGAAATTCTGAGATTCCACTATGTAGAGACTAGCTGAACTCCATGGTAACGGAACCATCCTGGTCATTTATTTTATTTTGAACACCCTGCCTGCCCCGATACCACCAGCACAGCACAAAAGGGGTATTCAGACAAATCGAATCTGGCAACCTTCCCTTAGTCTGGTTCCTTCTGCTGGACCAGAGGCTAAGATAACAGACCACTGACCAGGGCAACAAACCTTGACCAGTCTCGCCACAGTGGATGGTTGATGGAGAGAGTTTGGGTCTATATGAGGAAAGAGGTTGTGAACCCACCCTCAAGTACTAAATGGATCATTCCAACTCTATTCTGCAGCTAAAACAGCGCCGCGAGCAAACAGAAAGAGAGTCAGAGTGGACACCATTAACATAACAAGCTCCAGTGACTCTCGACAAAATGAATGAAATCATGAAAATGTGTTTTTATACAACTTATTTCTTTAAATCCTTTGCTTCTAACCTCAACACAATCCATCATTATTCTTCCCTCGGCTCATGGCTCCCCTGGTTTTCACTCATTTCAGGTGTGTGCCATATGGTGTCCACAACAAATACTTATCCCCCTCCATCTCCTTTTTCTCTCTCTCTCTTCCCCCTGTACTTTTGGCCTTTGATAAGTGAGAAACACTTGGCGGGTCACCTGGAAGACGACTGGCCTCTATTAAATCGAAAGTTAAAGGGAAACTCCACCACTTCAACTTCATTTTCATGATCTACCACACAATACCAGCGTCAACATGTGAAAAAAGCACATTTCTAAATTTTGTCAAAAAAATATACAGTTAAGAAGTTTTACCCGATGACATCGTCAAAGTTTAAACATTATAAAAACGGATTTTCAAACACTATGAGATTTGCCGTGACGTGTGGAGCAAAAAAATACCATCCCTTTGGCTATTCATTTGTTGCAGGTTTAATAACTCACAGGTTTTTACTTTTAATCTTACCCTTTGATGCCACAGGGAATACTGTTGTTTTTAGGGCCTTATTTATTTTCTTTTTAACCACAGATCATAGAAACGTGCTGTTTTCACATCCAGTACGTAAACACTGGTTTGGTGCTGGAGATGATGAATATGAGGTTGAGAAGCAGCGGAATTGCACTTTAACAAATGGAGGTGAAATATGACATAAAAAAGGAACATTATCAAGATGAATCTGCCTGAGAGGCAGAGCATAAGGCCATACTCAACTTAGTTACACAGACAGGCAGGCAGTTACGAGAAATACATTATCTCTGTGAATTATTAATATGATTGTTCTGTGGGAAGAGAAACTGTTTAAAGTTTTTCCCAATTGCTGAAACACAATTTTGCAAACTAGGCTGGTTTAATCAAAATACTTTACAATTCACAAAACCACACACCCAAACTGCAAAATACCTCATATATCCTGCAAAATGAAGCACTGCGACCAAAACTACATATAGGATTATCAAAATCAAATGTTTACACGAAATGGCACACACTTCATTCATATTACCAGATTTTTGTCTAACCAACTACACACTGTTGGGCATAATGAAAAGCACTCTCATCTTTAGTATGCTTTGCCATAATACTAAAATAGTTCAAATTGTAGAAAATTCTTCAGATGAACAGAAATATTTGCAGATACACACATTTAAACTAATGTTGAAACATAAACATTTTTTATTTTTCACAAAACAAGTCATGGCAAAATATACATAGCAGATATATTTACATTGGACTGAACAAAAATATGCTCACAAAAAAACAGTAAACTGAAAAAGAAAATTGCAGAAAAATGTGCAGAAAAAATATATAGAAAAAAAGAGGCAAGAAAAATAATTCGGCAGCATCTTGCCGCACAGCTGGATCTGGCCACAACGCCTCGTCCACATCACAGCTGGATCTGGCCACAACGCCTCGTCCACATCACAGCTGGATCTGGCCACAACGCCTCGTCCACATCACAGCTGGATCTGGCCACAACGCCTCGTCCACATCACAGCTGGATCTGGCCACAACGCCTCGTCCACATCACAGCTGGATCTGGCCACAACGCCTCGTCCACATCACAGCTGGGTCTGGCCACATCGCCTCGTCCACATCACAGCTGGGTCTGGCCACAACGCCTCGTCCACATCACAGCTGGGTCTGGCCACAACGCCTCGTCCACATCACAGCTGGGTCTGGCCACAACGCCTCGTCCACATCACAGGCAATATCTTCCCTTGCCAGACATCGAGGGAAGAAGAGCCTTGAGTGCCTTATCCATCCCTGAATCGCACCCACATCAATCTCATCACATGCCTCTTCCATAGCCTGCACAAGAGGCATGTGCATAAAGGGCTGCCGGTCGTATACCTTCCACCGCCGAAAATAACTCTTCTATGGGGTTCAGAAATGGTGAATATGGTGGGAGGTATTGCACGAGAAATGGTGGGTGGTCAGCAAACCAGTTTTGGACTGGGGCTGCACGATGAAAGCTCACATTGTCCCATACTACAACGTACCGGGTTCTTTGATGGTCTGCATCATTCATATGCTCTGGTGGTATGAGAATGTTGTGGAGTCTGTCCAGAAATGTGAGAATATGGGCTGTGTTGTATGGTCCAAGGTTGGCATGACGGTGGAGGACACCATGCATATTGGAGATGGCAGCGCACATTGTGATGTTCCCACCACGTTGGCCAGGAACATCTATAATGGCTCTGTGGCCAATGACGTTTCTCCACCTTCTTCTGGTCTTTGCTAGGTTGAACCCAGACTCATCTATAAAGATGAACTCATGTGGGATTGCATGAGCATCCATTTCCAGTACTCCCTGAAAACAAAGAACAAAAGCAATCAATATGGTGTTATCCAGTACACTGCGAAACAATGTTGTGTGTAGTGTACTGCAGTCAATATTGTACTTACATCCACATATGCTCGTCTGACCTCTTTGTTTCTTTGAGAGTTTCTCTCAAACGGCACCTTTATGAAGTTGTTTCATTCTGATTTGGTTTCGCTTGAGAATGCGAGCCAATGTGGACAGACTGACTCGTTGAATGTTGTTGAATATGGTGTTGTCTTGGATGATGTGGCTTTGAATTTCTCGTAATCTGATTTCATTATTTTCCAAAACAAAGTTTACAATGGCAGCTTCCTGTATCCCGGTGAACATTTGACCCCTTCCTCCACCATGGTTGCATCTCTCAGTCCTTTTTGAAAAACAAAACAACTAAAATATAGGGCTTGGACAATGCAGCCTAAAGATATTTCCCCCACAGTAGAGTAAATTCTACAGGAAATTTGTGCAGTTAGTGTATGACATCAGTCATTCATGAAGTAAACAGGTGTCACCCAACTGATACACTATGACATGGGGTGTACTACATAGTGTGAAATAAATTTTGGTTACATACCTGTACTCCAGTCTAAATGTCCGGATGACACAGGCGACAGTAAAACGGCTCAAGTCGGGCTGCACTCTCTGTCCAGCCTCTCGTATTGTCAGCCCATGGTTGATGACATGATCAACTAAGGTTGCTCTGATATCATTTGAAAGTTGTCTTCTTTGGTCATGAACTCCTCTACCAGCTCTACCCCTACCTCCCACTCTTCCTCCCCCTCTCATTCTCACCCTCCCTCTTCCTCTCTCTGCAACGGCTTCCATTATCGTTGTAAGACAAAAGGTGCTCACCTGTGGTCTTTTCATAGTGCTTACTTCCTGATTGAAGTGGTAACAATTAACCATTGAGGTGTTTGGCCAGGTGGCACATGTATTGGCCAATTAGTGTAATTTTGAATGGCAGTGTTTTGAAATGACAAACATGTGACTTTATGTCAGATTGTTGTGTCTTATGCAGAGAACCGTGTGCAATGCATTTAAAAAGTGCCATTTTGAATTGCAAAATGTGTGTAAAGCAGAAAATGTGTTTAAACTTTGAGACTTGAGAAGAGGTTTTGCTCTCTGTGTGTCAGTTTAAATAATTGTGCTGTGCATGTCATTTTAGTGTGTTAGCAATTAGAAAAAACTGTATTACCTCAAATTCCCACAGATATGGAAGAGATTGTAAATAGAGGAGGCATTTGTGTGTGTGTGTGTGTGTGTGTGTGTATGAAATCAAATATATTTGTATAGCCCTTCTTACATCAGCTGATATCTCAAAGTGCTGTACAGAAACCCAGCCTAAAACCCCAAACAGTAAGCAATGCAGGTGTAGAAGCACGGTGGCTAGGAAAAACTCCTTAGAAAGGCCAAAACCTAGGAAGAAACCTAGAGAGGAACCAGGCTAGGAGGGGTGGCCAGTCTCTTCTAGCTGTGCCGGGTGAGATTATAACAGAACATGGCCAAGATGTTCAAATGTTCATAAATGATCAGCATGGTCAAATAATAATAATCACAGTGGTTGTCGAGGGTGCAGAAAGTCAGCACCTCAGGAGTAAATATCAGTTGGCTTTTCATAGCCGATCATTAAGAGTATCTCTACAACTCCTGCGGTCTCTAGAGAGTTGAAAACAGCAGGTCTGGGACAGGTAGTACGTCCGGTGAACAGGTCAGGGTTCCATAGCCGCAGGCAGAACAGTTGAAACTGGAGCAGCAGCACGGCCAGGTGGACTGGGGACAGCAAGGATTCATCATGCCAGAGTCCTGAGGCATGGTCCTAGGGCTCAGGTCCTCCGAGAGAGAGAAAGAAAGAGAGAAAGCGAGAATTAGAGAGAGCATACTTAAATTCACACAGGACACCAGATAAGAGAGGAGAAGTACTCCAGATATAACAAACTGACCCTAGCCCCCCGACACATAAACTAATTCAGTATAAATACTGGAGGCTGACACAGGAGGGGTCAGGAGGCACTGTGGCCCCATCCGATGATACCCCCGGAAGGGCCAAACAGGAAGGATATAACCCCACCCACTTTGCCAAAGCACAGCCCCCACACCACTAGAGGGATAACTTCAACAACCAACTTACCATCCTGAGACAATGCCGAGTATAGCCCACAAAGATCTCCGCCACGGCACAACCCAAGGGGGGGCGCCAACCAAGACAGGAAGATCACGTCAGTGACTCAACCCACTCAAGTGACGCACCCCTCCTAGGGACGGCATGAACGAGCACCAGTAAGCCAGTGACTCAGCCCCTGTAATAGGGTTAGAGGCAGAGAATCTCAGTGGAGAGAGGGGAACCGGCCAGGCAGAGACAGCAAGGGCGGTTCGTTGCTCCAGAGCCTTTCCGTTCACCTTCACACTCCTGGGCCAGACTACACTCAATCATATGACCCACTGAAGAGATGAGTCTTCAGTAAAGACTTAAAAGTTGAGACCGAGTCTGCGTCTCTCACATGGGTAGGCAGACCATTCCATAAAAATTGAGATCTATATGAGAAAGCCCTGCCTCCAGCTGTTTGCTTAGAAAATCTAGGGACAATTAGGAGGCCTGCGTCTTGTGACCGTAGCGTACGTGTAGGTATGTACGGCAGGACCAAATCGGAAAGATAGGTAGGAGCAAGCCCATGTAATGCTTTGTAGGTTAGCAGTAAAGCCTTGTACGTGTAGATGTGTTCTAAAATGTAATGTTTGTGTGTGTGTTCAAATGGAGTAAGTGTCTGTGTTTAGGTCACTGCCTCACAAAGCAATATTCATGTCCTTAGGAAACACATCAGCCACAAAGGAGTTATAAACTAGGGCAGAGACTGGCAATGCATCAGTGTACCTGTACAACATTAAAAATCAAACTGGAAATGACTTGCCCTCCCTTGATCTCCAAATACAAAATTATAATTAAAAACTATTATTTGCACGTGTTTGCTATGTGATGAATAATTAAAACATCTTAACGACTATACCTTAACGAAAACTCCAAATAGTTAAGAAAGTCTGAGTGTATTAATTTGATATTAAAATAACCAACGCTAGTAAAGGAGTGTTAGTTACTCAAGAGCCTGCAGCTAAATCACCTTCAGTCATTACTCCTTCACATCTAAATGTACGAACAAGGAAGGAGTCATGGAGATATTTGGAAAACCACTTTTTGTGTCTACTTAGTGTGTATCCTCATCTGACGTCACAGACAATCACCGTTTCAACAAAGAAACCATATGGGACTCTCCTCTATCATCATGCATTCTTAAGCAGGGTCCAACGAGGATCAGTCAAGATACAGTAATCCGACTTAGTTTTTTAAATAAATGTTATACTGTTTTTTTTCTTCACTTCTTCAAAGCAGAATCTGTTGTACTGTAGATGCCTGGTTGGATTCCAATAACAAAGTGTGATGCTTAATGGAACTATTTGAATAATTAGGGTTGCGTAATGATAGATGTGGTGATGAGGTTTGAGTTTGTTTAAAAATTAATTACATTGTAAAAGCACTCAACATTTCCACCTATTATAAATAAGGGTGTATCATGCAGTATGACGGATAGATTATTCTCTTTTTGATGTTGATCAGAAATGTATGTCAAATGGCATACATTTGGCATTTGACATACACCCATAAGCCCAAACTATCCACAAAACAGCCATTCAATATATCATGATTGCCTCATTTAAATGTCACTGGTTTCTAGTCTGGAAACACAGCAACAAAAAGCTACACTGAATAACACATTGTGTACATTCAACCAGACGGGGAAATAGATGAAAGGCAATGAAAAATAATCCTTGCAAACACCTTACGAGACCATTTTGAGACACTTGCTACTCTTTGGCCTCAAAGTAGAGAAACAAAGAAAAACCCAGACAAAATCATAATAGTTTAGTTAAAAGACTTTTGTGTTAAAGTCACCTCATTACTAGGATGTTCTTTACCTGACTTAGCCAGACCCATCAGCTGTCAAACTCCTGCTTTCCATGTCTGCGAGACAGAGAGAGAAAGACAGGAGCGCCTTCAGAGGTCAAATGCCAGTCGGTGTGGCTGCAAGACTGGGACACGTCCAAAGCAGCTGACATCAATAGGAATATGTTGCATCACAACGAGTGCGATCGCAACCTGAGACAACCTTGCTGGTTGTTGTAGAACTCAGAAGTTCACAACTAGGTTTTGATATCAGCAACAAAACTGTGATGAAGGCTGCAGGTTTGTCATGTAGATTGAAGAGTTTTAGAGGAACTTTTAAGTTCTGTTGTCACTAAAACACATTCAACACTGTGATTAACATCTACACAGTGACTGACTTTCACAGAATAAAACATATTTTGGGGTTGGTTTTTATTCCTTTTTATCTGATCTGAAATCTCCCAGGAATTAATTGGTGTCCCTTGTTAGTCGGGGTATAATTGTGACTTGTCACTCAAGCTTACACCTGTCCCACAAGAGGTTTAAGGGATATGTTCCACTCTGTCATTTAGTCAATTGCATTGATCATTCTCTCATCTCAATGTGGACATTGATGGTGCTATCATACCTCAGTGCACCCTCCCTAACTTTGCATCAGTGCCTGGTTAAAAGGAAAACAATAGGGAATGAATAATGAATGTCATTTTAAGATTGTGAAGATTATGAACAGTAATAGAATATGCCCTGATATGGCCATGAGCTGCATTGTTAGTACTTTGTGCTTCAACAATTTGGTAACTATCTCTGTTTTGGCAACCTAACAGAAGAAGGGGTGAGAAAACATTGTCCATCTTGCAGGACTGTGTTTTTTGTATTATTTAGATTCCCAGTCTAGTGCTATATGAGTTAAATGTGACTGAAAGAGATAGGAAATGAGGACATTGAGCAGTTCCAGGGCCACAACAGGGATCCAATTCATATTTCTCACCCTGGGTGACTTGAGCTCACGTTCAACCACCACAAAATTAAATGGAGCTTGAATGTTAGCATGACAATATGAACTAACTGTGTGAACATGCAGACTAAATGCAACAACCAACTGACAGGGCTCACTTACAAATGCTCCTTAATTTCTTCACACATTCAATGCATGTATATTACAGCATCAAATCCCCAGACGAGAAGTAACCAGGGTCCGGAACTGTGGCAAAATAGGTCCTACTCACAACTGTGTGTAAAACAGTAATATAATTCATGTTTTCATCCCTTTGTTGCTGCTGTTGTTGTTGTTGTGGAACCACTCTGGGGATCGCTCAATGGAGCTTTTTTCTACTGCTACTTTTAGTGCTTTTAGAGACCGTTTTGCACTGCACGAACTTGCATGCAGTGTCATGAAATCTGATTTAATTGCCATTCTTTACTTTAATACTGGGGGGAAATATCCAAGAGTGAGATTGACCTCTCTGTCTTTCAACATATAGGGGTATACAGTACAATCGTTTTACCGCTCCTTTTGGACCCCGACATAAATTACCGTTTTTGGTCTTTGCTCTCAATTTCCCACTGTGGTGCAGATCTCTGAACCCGCCAGTAAGCTATATGCAGGCCTGTTCTCCTCTCCACTCTTCCAATGGCATTCACTTCCTATGGCCTCCTGGAGAGTATCACTCTGCTCATTACCCTCAGTGCACCGGCGTACCCCAGGGCTATGCTCTCAGCCCTCTGTCTTTTCTCACACAATGCCCACTCACTGGGCCATCTCGCTGCCTTTCCCAGTTGCCTCCTATCACTCCTATGCAGATGATACTTCTTCAACACAATTTTTTATTTCTCCGCTCTCTGTTTTTTTCCTCTGTTCTTCAATCATGCTGGTCGCAGACTCCTCTCCTCCTGTTCGTCTCCGCCAAACCACCTGAGGGTGTCCTCCACCTCCTTGCTGTCCTCTCTCAGATTAAACCACATTTACATTCTCTCTGAGTAGTTTCTTCCTTCCACTTTACTCCTTTGTCAATTTCAAAGAGTGAATATTGTGTTAATGCATTAAATATCACAAAATAATATCTCCATCCAGAGTTAAAAATGACCTTAAGCCCACTATACATTTCTCCAGTGCTACATACATCAATGCACATTCTTAGAAGTCTCTTTATAAGCTCAGACACATTTGAGGTTCTTGAGACACATGTTGACAACATAGTACAGTATCTGTTTGTTTTAATGATCAGAAGCTTCAGAGAAGGATAAACTTAATTCATTAGATGTGGACTTTGGAGACATCGAGTCAACATCAAGGGCGGGGTTAGCTAGCATGTCTATTGTCTTACATGGCCTTACACTCTCAAGTCAATTCTACAATCCAATCTGAAAGAGATATGAAACCACGCCACTTCCATACACCAACTTTCTGGCACTGGTGACTTCCTGCCAGGAACATGGGGAGAAAGGCTTTGGAAGCTCCATGCCTCTGGCAAACTGGGAGCCATGGCATTTCAACATGCATTCCCCTGAAAGGTAATTCATTGGATTTGGGAACAGATGGTGTGAGCCATTTACCAAGGGGTTGGAAATGAGAAGATCAATGCATTCTGCTTTCCCTGTCATGTAGGAAAAAGTGGAATCGTCAGAGACATAATGAACTCTCGGTACACAGACGTACGCTTTTGCGTGTCATTCTCAGTCTTTCATAAGTTGAGAGTTGTGATCATTTTGAATAATCAGAGTTCTTCAGTAAAGAGTCTTCAAGCAAGCCCCTGTATTGCTCTTTACTCATATTGATTATATTAGCATAGTTCTTTAGTTGAGAATTTTGAAGACAACAGATCTATCTCTGGACATAGATATTAACTGTTTGTCTTCATCATATCTCTCATGAGTTATAATAATTTCACATCACCGTTGATCTCCAGTAGAGAATCTCAAAGACACTGGATATTTAGTGTAGCTCTAGTAGGACAACGCCGGCTGAACTTCTCAGAGTCAAACCGAGCAGAAACTACAAGACTGTCCGTTTGTGTCCTATTTTAATGACGTGACGAAACATTGCCTTGGGCTTGAATGTGAGTAGAACAGTAATGAATCCATTACGTTCACAAAAACAACTTTCATGTTACAACTGCTGAGACCCAAGACTTTCTCTATCAGTGTTTAAGAGCACTATACCTTGTGGTTGTACAAAGGAGAGGAGAGAAGGGCTCAAAATGTATTGTGGATTCAAATCCATGGGGGTCGTATGGTGAAGGCATTCAATGGCTGATGAGTTATATCATTTCTTATTTTGTAAAGGCCTGTTTAATAGAATACATCTTAATAAACTGCAATGTACTGTCTTTAACAGCACAATAAGCCTTGTCAAAACATTAACCCATTTCAACAAGTTAATTGATTGATTCCTTCAGTACCTTCTCCATCCAACAGTGTAAGACAATGTTACATCACATTTTTCTAATGTAAAAACACATTTATTGACTTTCTTGCCTCAAGTATCCTTCTTCACTTCTAACAACACTCTAGTCCCATCCAGGCAACAACCTTGAACCCCAGCCCACTCCCTTCCTCTCGGCTCCTATCATATCCTCACCATTGTGTTTTAGCTGGTGTTCTCACACTTTTGTCATAGCCAATGTGGTCTTCTCTCTGCATCCTCAACAGACTTCTTTTGCACACCTCTGTTTGAATCTCCCACTCTCAGGATCCCACTGGCCGGTTGAAAGCCGCCAGACGGGTTGCATTCCCTTCGAACCCGAGAGATGCAGGAGTTCCAAACAAGTTTCTTCAGTTCTGATTGCCATCACTCCAGCTCCCCTCATCATCCCTCCTTCATCACACACCTCAACCCTTAACTCCTCACATTTTCTCGCAACTCTTACACAATTTTTCAACCATCAATACCCGTCGAAGGCGCAATCCAATTTGTTCTCTTCTCTCATCTCTCCAACCATCTCCTCCCTCCCCTGTTCTCTCCATCCCACCACCTGCTCCACATCCGTCTCCCCTCTCCACTTGTTTTTCACTTTCTGATGATGATTCCTTGTCATATTTCACTGCAACAATCACTATTATTCACATTCTTTGGCTCCACAAATGATCGTTCCTGCACCACTTTGTGTAATTTTTCAACTGACTCTTGCCTGTAAGCGTTTTAATCCTTGGCCCTCCGCTGGGTTTTCGGCATTTATTGTTCCACCAGTCATAGTTGGTATTGTGAACTGAAACTCTTGCTTATTCAGGTTTACATAATACCTTGACAACTGGCTGATCTGCCACGGTGTAACGATGTTCATCTGAAACCAACAACAAAATCCAACATGGAAAATGGCAACCTAAATAGGCTCCCCAATCAGAGACAACGAGAAACAGCTGTCTCTGATTGGGAACCAACTCAGGCCACCATAAACCTACAAGCCCCTAGACCATACAAAATCCCCATAGACAAACAAAAACCCTAGACAAGACAAAAACCCTAGAAAATACAAAATCTAAACAAACCACCCTTGTCACACCCTGACCTAACTAAAAAACAAAGAAAACAAATATAACTAAAGTCAGGGCGTGACACACGGATGATTTAGGGAAAAATTGATTTGTGAAACAGATTTGAACTAGGTCAGATTTGAAAGTTGTCTAAACGACTTGTTGACAACATTTGTCCTTTAGATCAAGCTTGTCAGGATGACATGAGAACCCTTACCATGTCAGTACGGGCCTCCCGTGGATATCTTTTCCCCATGTCTAATTACAGTGCATTGTGGGATTTTATTTAATCCTGAAGGAAAACAGATGGCATCAGAAGTGATGTGTTTACAACTAAATGGCCCATGAACATTGTGTCCTGACCACTTAGGACCACATTCCTAAAAGAGAAAAATCTTCTCTCTGTCTATTAATGTTTTTCTCTTCAAAACCCCCTGTGGACTTATTCTAGGTTTGAGGAGAGAAGTAATAGGCTTAGGATGGTAATGTCAACCTTCTCTCACTAATTTAGTTGATGATTAGATAAGTCATGTCCTTATTGGTTCCAGGGTTATATTCTAGCTGGACGTCATGTTTTCGATAATCTCTATCATTAGCGTCTTGTCTTTTGACTCCGTGGGGAAACATATTAAAATTAACATGTGGACAAATGGCTGTGAGGAGATGAATGTCACTGCAATTATTTCATGTACTAATGGAGTCCATCAACCGCTTGCCAGCAAGGGGTTTCATTGGCATATTCTCCATGATGGACAGCCAATCATAACACACTCCTCCAGCTCATTGTGACACGCTCTGACATTATCAATACGTGATGAGGTAATGTTGAACTTTGCTAATTCTCGGTTTGTAATTTCTTAAAAGAAACACGGACGGTCGACACATGATATGCATAGTAATGAGATAATACCGCTAGATGTTTAATTAAAGGAAAGACGGAAGCCGTCTCCACAATGGTGAGCCTTGTGTGCTTATAAACCTCCATCATTAATTAATATAACCCTAGTTTTGAGAATGCATGCATAGACACGTGCAATGTTTGCTGACGGCTTTACTTAGTACGACATTGAAGCACCCATTAAAGCTCAATTAATTCGTATATTTAATTAATTTACATGGTTGGAAAAATTTGGCAATTAGCATGACATGGCAATGAACACCATTAACATGCTTGTTTCTCGTGACGTACTCTTCTGAGATCCCGCAGTACATTCATGCGGCTGAATATTATTCTGAAATATAAGTTCAGCTCCAAACCTCCTAATCAAGGGCTGTGTTGTGTTCAGCTTATTCATTGTTTTGAATTTGAATTTGCATAGCTTCTCACATTGCACAGAGGGTTGTATTGTAGGTGGTGGAGTAGATGACAGTACTATACAATGGTGTAAACTGTCTGAGACCTTACTGTTTCTCGTGCCTCGATCATCTCTTTGTCACACATAATGTTTTATAATGGAATATAATGACTGTAATTCAGAGACAAAAACTCAAATGTTCAAGCATTCAAGAGAGACAAAGCGATTGCATGACAAGTGACACCCGGGAAAAATGTACAGTCAACGCTTGGACCTAAAGATATCTTGCAAAATATCTTTCACAATCTAAGAATGGAATCAGACGGTATATTATGATTTCTTAAATGCTTGGCAAAATACATTTTGATCACTGGACATTGACACATGGTGACATTAACACTGCTATGCTTTTTAGGGAGAATGGGGGTATAATCTGAACTGTTACAATACCTTCTCTATGACTGCCTGTGCAAAACATAGACCCATGACACAGGGTACAGAAAAGCATCATCATAGTTGGCCCTCCTGGATAGTGTGAACTGTGATGCACTTTCTAACCTGCTTGGCCATTAAGGAAGGAAGAAAAAGAGAAAGAGAAAGAAGAGAGGAGAGAGGAGAGAGAGGTCTGCTTGGGACAACAGACTGACAACAGGGGTCAATCTGTACCGCCAGACTGTCTCTCTCTCTGTAGAGCTCCTCTTCCATCGTCAAATCAAATTTTTATTTTTTTATTTTATTTTACCGTTATTTTACCAGGTAAGTTGACTGAGAACACGTTCTCATTTGCAGCAACGACCTGGGGAATAGTTACAGGGGAGAGGAGGGGGATGAATGAGCCAATTGTAAACTGGGGATTATTAGGTGACCATGATGGTTTGAGGGCCAGATTGGGAATTTAGCCAGGACACCGGGGTTAACACCCCTACTCTTACGATAAGTGCCATGGGATCTTTAATGACCTCAGAGAGTCAGGACACCCGTTTAACGTCCCATCCGAAAGACGGCACCCTACACAGGGCAGTGTCCCCAATCACTGCCCTGGGGCATTGGGATATTTTTTAGACCAGAGGAAAGAGTGCCTCCTACTGGCCCTCCAACACCACTTCCAGCAGCATCTGGTCTCCCATCCAGGGACTGACCAGGACCAACCCTGCTTAGCTTCAGAAGCAAGCCAGCAGTGGTATGCAGGGTGGTATGCTGCTGGTAACAACTGGGCTCCGATCCCAAAGGCCCTTGATAGCTACTGTCCCTTTGGCACAGATTGTCCAGTAAAAGTAAAATACACAACTGCAAGAGTCCCTTCTTAAGGAGGTTCACAACCAGGGCATGTAACATAGAGATCAAGCATGGCAGCACGCGGGTTCATGTTGCACGGTAAATTACCTGTGTAATAGCTGAGATGGCTAAGAAACACTCAAAAAGGAAGGGAGGGGTGGGGGGGGGGGGGATAAGGGTCTCTCTACAGTATACACTGAGAATTGTTATACTTCCTAATATGACCCAAAACTGCTTCAATGAACAGACCTCAAAAACAGACTTCTGACCAATTATTGGAAGCACTTTATTTTACAGTACTATTTCCATTGGTATTTACCAAGTAGGAAAATAGATGGTAGCCATGGGTACCTTTATTGGACTAGGGAAGTCAGTTAAGAATAAATTCTTACTTACAACCCACTGTACACCGGTAGGCTAACTGCCTTGTTCAGGGGCAGAAAGACAGATTTCTAACTTGTCAGCTCGGGGATTCGATCCAGCAACCGTTCGGTTACTGGCCCGACACTCTAACCACTAGGCTACCTGCCACGCCTTGCCACAGATGAATGTATAAACCTGGAGATAGAGAAGAAAGATAGGCGTTACATCCAGTCATCAATACAGTGCAGGTATTTAAGGCATCCTCAGACCTCTGTGCTCTCTCAGGCGAGGCCACGGTTCAATATCCACCGCATCGATTTCTATTTTAAGTCCCGGCCACAAAACCTGAAAACATTTCATCTGCTTGATGAAATAATGATTTCCATTTTCCTCCCAGGACCATGGGCGACCACTGACATGTAGTGGTTTTTACACACTGCTAAAATACTGAAGTAACAGTGGTTGAACTGAAGGACTGAAATTGCAAACGCCACAGCAATGGTAGTCTATACGACTACTTTGCTAGCTCAAATTAGTTCAAATCAAATAATTGTATTTGTCACATGCGCCGAATACAACAGATGTAGACGTTACATTGAAATGCTTACTTACAAGCCCTTAACCAACAATGCAGTGTTAAGAAAAACCTAAAAAAAAAAATAAAAAAAAAATAAGAGATAAGAATAACAAATAATTAAAGAGCAGCAGTAAGCTTGGCCCCGGTGATGTACAGGGCCGTATTCACTACCCTCTGTAGTGTCTTGCGGTCGGAGGCCGAGCAGTTGCCATACCAGGCAGTGATGCAACCCGTCAGGATGCTCTCTGGTGCAACTGTAAAACTTTTTGAGGATCTGAGGACCTATGCCAAATAATAGTCTCCTGTCTTGGTGTGCTTGGACCATGTTCGTTTGTGTGTTGTGGATGCCAAGGAACTTGAAGCTCTCAACCTGCTCCACTACAGCCCCGTCGATGAGAATGGGGAGTGCTCGGTCCTCCTTTTCCTGTACTCCACAATAATCTCCTTTGTCTTGATCACGTTAAGGGAAAAATGTTGTCCTTGCACCACACGGTCCTGCTTTAATTTTTGCTTGTAAGCAGGAATCAGGAGGATAGTTATGGTCAGATTTTCCAAATGGAGGTCGAGGGAGAGCTTGTACGTGTCTCTGTGTGTGGAGTAAAGGTGGTCTAGAATTCTTTTCCCCTCTGGTTGCACATTTAACATGCTGATAGAAATTAGGTAAAACTGATTTACGTTCCCCTGCATTAAAGTCCCCGGCCACTAGGAGCGCCGCCTCTGGATTTTCATTTTTCCTGTTTGCTTATGGCAGAATACAGCTCATTGAGTGCGGTTTTAGTTCCAGCCTCGGTCTGTGGTGGTATGTAGACAGCTACGAAAAATACATATGAAAACTCTGTAGGCAGATAGTGTGGTCTACAGTTTATTATAAGATACTCTACCTCAGGCGAGCAAAACCTAGAGACTTCCTTAGATATCATGCATCAGCTGTTGTTTACATAAATGCATAGGCTCCCGCCCCATGTCTTACCAGAGGCTGCTGTTTTATCCTGCCGATAGAGGGTATAACCCGCCAGCTCTATGTTCTTAATGTCGTCGTTAAGCCACGACTCGATGAAACATATGATATTACAGTTTTTAATGTCACGTTGGTAGGATTTACGTGCTTTCAGTTCGTCCCATTTATTTTCCAGCGAATGAACGATAGCTAGCAGAACGGAAGGCACGGGCAGATTAGCCACTTGTCGCCTGATCCTCACAAGGCATCCTGATCTCTTTCCCGCGAAACCTACGTTTCCTATTCCAGCGAATCACAGGGATCTGGGCCTGGTTGGGCGTCCATAGTATATCCCTTGCGTCCGACTCATTGAAGAAGAACTCCTCATCCAACTTGAGGTGAGTAATCCCAGTTCTGATGTCCAGAAGCTCTTTTCGGTCATAAGAGCCGGTGGCAGCAATATTATGTACAAAACAAGTTATGAACAATGCGAAAAGAAAAACAAAATAGTGTGGTTGGGTATGAGCCGATAAGACTGCAGCTCTACTCTCTGGCGCCATCTTTGTACATCATTCAGAAAGACGTGTGAAGAAATTCTAAACATCTGAGCGAGCAGACAGTCAGACAGTGCAGTTTTGCCCTAGTCTTATAGTATGTGGCTGGCTAGCTGTACAATCTGATTTGTAACAAAATGCCAAATGTAATCTTTCCCCAGACCGTTATGGGGTTTAAGGCGAGCCATCAGAGAGAAGATGGTGTCCGTGAGATAAAATAGCAGGCTGGACTCTGAGATTCTGTCAATTCTCCCTATCCCCTAAAAGCTCTCTAACAAGATCCGATTTTGAGTTAACCTCATTGTGAACGAGGGAGACCTTATCTCTGAAACCAATTATTGAGTATTGCTTGAATTGTGTTTTCTAGGGGGGAGACTCACTCTCACACAGCACGCCGACACAGAGCCTTTTCAAAAAGTGTAGCAAGGCAAAGAACAGCGATACATTATTTATTATTTTATTTTACTAGGGATAATATCAAACAAGAAAATGCCATAACTCTGTACTTGTCTGTACTTGTCTTCTATCCTATCCTTGACGGGAGAAAGCGCTCAAGATTATTTACTGGCATCTCGTTTGATAAAAAAATGTATCCAGTGAGAGGAAGAGAATACGCTCTTAAGGATAGAGTGTATCTAAATCCTAATAGTAATAATAATAATTTGGTGGGTGCTGATATTCATCCTATTTCACACATGTACAAGTTTGTATTAAAGGGGAATGGAAACACTTTAGTTTGTATTACTACACAAGTACTATTGTATTACTACACATGTACTAGTGTATTACTGCACATGTACTAGTGTATTACTGCACATGTACTAGTGTATTACTGCACATGTACTAGTGTATTACTATACGTGTGAATTGGAAATGTTTTTTTTGCATATCCCACTATCCCTGAGGAACCCTCGGAGACAGGGTTCATGACCAGGTTTTATTAGTTCTGCATGATACTAGCTAACGAATAAGAGGTGCTACAGGAAGTTCAGTATTTTGTCCAGCATTTCTGAACCGCAACATACAAGTGCAAGGAACTTATATTTACATCATTTATTTAGGAACATCATTTATTTATTTATTTAATTTTAATTTTACCCCCTTTTCTCCCCAATTTCGTGTTATCCAATTGTTAGTAATTACTATCTTGTCTCATCGCTACAACTCCCGTACGGGCTCGGGAGAGACAAAGGTCGAAAGCCATGCGTCCTCCGAAGCACAACCCAACCAAGCCGCACTGCTTCTTAACACAGCGCGCCTCCAACCCGGAAGCCAGCCGCACCAATGTGTCGGAGGAAACACCGTGCACCTGGCTCCCTTGGTTAGCACGCACTGCGCCCGGGCCGCTACAGGAGTCGCTGGTGGGCGATGAGATAAGGATATCCCTACCGGCCAAACCCTCCCTAACCCGGACGACGCTAGACCAATTGTGCGTCGCCCCACGGACCTCCCGGGCGCGGCCGGCTGCGACAGAGCCTGGGCGCGAACCCAGAGTCTCTGGTGGCACAGCTAGCGCTGCGATGCAGTGCCCTAGACCACTGCGCCACCCGGGAGGCCTAGAAAGCATCATTTTCAATATCATCATCCTTGAACAACATGATGTTGTCAATATGACCACCACTTTCATTGTTTTATTTAATGTCAACTTCATACCCACTCCATTAGGCCTACATCATATAAGACAGAGGGCTTGAATATGGTTACAAACTGAATTGGTACTGGGGACTGAACAGTATTCGAACTAAACGGATAATCCCTGATAATGAACTGATTATCCCGCCAGTGGTTATCTAATGATGAAGCGCCTGTCTCTGTCTCTTAGTTTTAAAATATTTAGATTTACCATTTAGATTTTACTATTCACCTCACACAACTCTAAACCAGGCTTATCCTCAGGCCTACAGAGTGGGAGGAGATGAAACATGAAAGTCCAGGATAATCACAACTACTTCGTACTGAGTTGAATGGGAGCAGAGAGGGCCAATGTGACAGAAACAGAGAGTGAGAGATACAGAGAGATGTTTCTCTGTAGAATGGAGACCTGCAGCCCAGGCCAGACCTGCAGCCTAGTTGAGCCATATAATTCTACACATTCATTAGTCTAGTCGTACTTTTAATGAGCCGAGTTGACGTAATTCAAAAGAACCCGGCCGGTGCCAAACAATCAAAGTGGAGAGAGTGTTCAGTCAAAACTCCAGGGGAGATTATGTCTTTATGATCCTTTTAACCACATAGTATTAGGAGAAGAGAAGTAGGAGGAGGACAGATAGAGAGGGTAAGAAAGAAATAAGATTAGGAGGAGAAAACACAAAGGATGAAGGAAAGGATGACCTACGTGCAAGCACGCAGGGGGGAAAATTATATGTTCTTCTTCTATCCAGCGCAGCTCATGTACCATTTGCTGTTGGCTTAATGAGGAGGATTGCGCAAGCATTTAGACAAGAGATGGGGTTTATAAGGTTACAGCTTTCTGTGTGTCATACTAGATGTACTGTACTGGATGTGTTGGAATCAAACAAACGTTGCTACAGTAAAGACATTTACAACCTAATTAGACACAGTATCAGGAAACACCAAGACTATACTTCACCATCATAGACTTTCGCAACTCCGACTTTCGATTCCATACAGATGTAGGATATTAATTTGACCAATATTCACTCACGTCAAAATAATCCTGCAGAAACAGGATTTGAACGTTAAGTCTATAATGTTGCTTGATCGGTGGTTAGCTAAAAACTGTCCAAAAGAATGCTACATGAAATGTTGAATACTGTTGATATAACTGTGAATTAGTTTGGATTTTCAGTGAATCTATATAAATCACGAAGCTCGTCTGCATTTCCTGCAGTGCAGGAAAATTATCAGCAACAAAGGAGTGATCAAATGAAGATCCTAAATCTGTATGCAGTATTTTGAATTATGGTATGATGTTACTGTTGCCTACATATGCTTGGACATCTTATTCTGCTTTAGAACCATGTTTAAAGTCTAATGAAATGTGGACCAATTAAAAGCTTTTAAAAAGACAAATGAAGCACAGTTAAACACGTTTCCAAATACTTTGTTTAATTGCTTATTATTTTTGGTCATTATTCCATTTGAATTATATGTTCAAGCTAATCAGTTAGGGGAGTCATAAGAATGCCCATTGTTAGTCCTCTGTGTGCACGACGGGAAAATAAAATGTCCACTGAGGCGACTGACTGAGTAATCCAAATGATGGCTTGCCTCTGAAGCTAAGCAGAGTTGGTCCTGGTCGGTCCCTGGATGGAAAACCGGATGCTGCTGGAAGTGGTTTTGAACAGCCAGTAGGAGGCACTCTTTCCTCGGGTCTAAGGAGACCCCAATGCCCCAGGGCAGTGATTGGTGACATTGCCCTGTGTGATGTGCCGTCTTTTGGATGGGACAATAAACAGGTGTCCTGACTCTAAGGTCACTAATGATCCCATGGCACTTGTTGTACGAGTAGGGGTGTTAACCCCGGTGACCTGGCTAAATTCCCAATCTGACCCTCATACCATCAAGGCCACCTAATCATCCCCAGCTTCCAATTGGCTCATTCATCCCCCTTCTCTCCACTGTAACTATTCCCCAGGTCGTTGCTGTAAATAAGAATGTGTTCTCGGGCCTGTGTCCAAAATGGTTCCCTATGAAGTGCACTACTTTTGACCAGATCCCTTTGGACCCTGGTCAAACATAGTGCACTATATAGGGAATATGGGACAAGTTCAGAAGCACAAATGGCACCCAGGGTCAACAAGAACAAAGAAAAGAAAACAATCTTGCCAATGAGCGCTAGATTGCTCAGAAATACAGTGTGATTTCTCTTGAAACAAAATAAGCAGATAACATGCCAAGATGGTTTCCGATTCCAATGAATTTCCTTAGAATGTATAATACGATTCTGTGTCTGTGAGCACAGGAAAAATGTTGATTCCATTATCACAGCTGGCCAGACCTTTCAGAAGAGATATTCCTCAAGTGGGGAGATACTTTAGTCAATAAGTGCAAATCGCAGTGGGGCCCTAATGGGAGGGGAGTCAAAGACTAACAATGTGGCAGTCCACAGGAGATCTGCATGAAGAGCACAATAACACTCCTGGAGCTAACTGCTAGCCAGATTGTCACGGCAACAGTCTAACTTTGGCTCTGTGTATTATAGGTCTCATTTGTCAACTTGAATGTAGCCTCTATGCAGCCCAACATGCAGCGATACACATTGTTTTTTCCAAGTTTGAAAGAAAGCGGTGTTTCTGCAAAGTATCCATAATACAGTACATGCTCTAGTCTTTCCAAAGTATGGGAATGCACAGAAGTTTTTTCAAAATTTGTAGCATTTCACAGTAAGGTCTGTTGTATTCGGCGATTGTGACAAATAAAATAGGAAAATAATTGAACAGAGATAGCAAGCCTTCCAGTTTCACTCTGTATGGCTAATTGCTGCACCACCAAGTGAAACTGAGTGGATCTTCCCCTGAATGGAGGCCCACTATGTCAAACTGAGAGCAAAGCACTGCCAACCTTGTCTTACACCCACGCCAAGAATACAAATTGGTATTTTAAAGAAACAGATGGATCCTGGAAAACAGTGTTTACATTTTGGACTAGTTTCCTGGGCCAGTATAAACAAAGCATCTCAGAGTAGGAGTACTGATGAGGTGGGGGGGGGGGCTGATCCTAGATCAGTATACGTGTTCCATCTCTCAAGCATCTCTACCATCAATACCTCATACAGTCTCCACCATCAATAACCCATACAGTATCCACCATCAATACCCCATGCAGCATCCACCATCAATACCCCATACAGCATCCACCATCAATACCCCATACAGTATCCACCATCAATACCTCATACAGTCTCCACCATCAATAACCCATACAGTATCCACCATCAATACCCCATGCAGCATCCACCATCAATACCCCATGCAGCATCCACCATCAATACCCCATGCAGCATCCACCATCAATACCCCATACAGTATCCACCATCAATACCCCATACATTATCCACCATCAATACCTCATACAGTATCCAACATAAATACCCCATGCAGCATCCACCATCAATACCCCATGCAGCATCCACCATCAATACCTTATACAGAATCCACCATCAATACCCCATGCAGTATCCACCAGCAATACCCCATACAGTATCCACCATAAATACCCCATGCAGCATCCACCACCAATACCCCATGCAGTATCCACCAGCAATACCCCATACAGTATCCACCATAAATACCCCATGCAGCATCCACCATCAATACCTCATACAGAATCCACCATCAATACCCCATGCAGCATCCACATCAATACCCCATACAGCATCCACCATCAATACCCCATACAGTATCCACATCAATACCCCATACAGTATCCACCATCAATACCCCATACAGTTTCCACCATCAATACCCCATACAGTATCCACCATCAATACCCCATACAGTATCCACCATCAATACCCCATACAGTTTCCACCATCAATACCCCATACAGTATCCACCATCAAGACCCCATACAGTATCCACCATCAATACCCCATACAGTTTCCACCATCAATACCCCATACAGTTTCCACCATCAATACCCCATACAGTATCCACCATCAATACCCCATACAGTATCCACCATCAATACCCCATACAGTTTCCACCATCAATACCCCATACAGTATCCACCATCAATACCCCATGCAGCATCCACCATCAATACCCCATACAGTATCCACCATCAATACCCCATGCAGCATCCACCATCAATACCCCATACAGTATCCACCATCAATACCCCATACAGTATCCACCATCAATACCTCATACAGTATCCACCATCAATACCCCATACAGTATCCACCATCAATACCCCATGCAGCATCCACCATCAATACCCCATACAGTATCCACCATCAATACCCCATACAGTATCCACCATCAATACCCCATGCAGCATCCACCATCAATACCCCATACAGTATCCACCATCAATACCCCATACAGTATCCACCATCAATACCCCATACAGTATCCACCATCAATACCTCATACAGTATCCACCATCAATACCCCAGACACTTTCACTTTACAATAAACACAATAAACAACCATTCTAACAGGTAAAAATACCCATATGAATATATCAGGTAAACAATCGTTTCATAACTATTTTGAGGAAAATATTTAGACATTCCAGAGATGAACCAATATGTCAATGAGTCCACTTACACACACACCCCTCCTCAGGCTTCCTGCTACAATTAATGAAGAGATCACATTATATACAGTATTTAAATACATTTATATTATATATTTATTTCCCAGTCATTAGGATTCTGCCTCTAAGGACCGACATCCTCCTGCTGTTGCCAGCGTTCCCTGGGAGCGTACATTTTTTTGGTTTAGATAACAAAGAGATAAAAATGTAAGGCTACTATACTGGCCTTTTTTCCCTAAAAGTCTACATGCAGTTTCTATTGCTGGGGTTTGTGTCTGTAAACATGGGGAATGAATGCTTGAGGAAGGTTGTTTATGGTTTAATTAAATGACAGGGTTAAGAAAATAAAAAGCTACAGGCAAAAGCATTATTCTATGTCTTAAGAGGTTGGTTATTGTTGGCTATTGTTTCAAAGGAACAATGGTTTAATGTTAACAAGTATTCTGGGTGTAATTTTGCTTCACAAGCTGTTATGTTGTGCTGAGCAAGAGTAATGACAGTGAACATTGTTTAGGAAGCATGGTACTTGTAAAAACAAAATGTTATTGTGTGTATGTGTTTATTAACAAAAAATGACCAGATGGTCGTTACAATAATTATTGACATATCATTAATGTAGCATTGGGCAAGTCCATTTATACGCCCTTGCCCAACACCCATATGCATTTACATTTTAGTAATTTAGCAGACGCTCTTATCCAGAGCGACTTACAGTAGAGTGCATACATTTTATTACATTTTACATACTGAGACAAGGATATCCCTACCGGCCAAACCCTCCCTAACGACGCTATGCCAATTGTGCGTCGCCCCACGGACCTCCCGGTTGCGGCCGGCTGCGACAGAGCCTGGGCGCGAACCCAAAGACTCTGGTGGCGCAGCTAGCACTGCGATGCAGTGCCCTAGACCACTACGCCACCCAGGAGGCCGATTTACATCAAACAGCATAAGCCTTGCCCTACTGTTGACATTGTCAGTTACAAGATCATAGGACTTTAAGTTATTCTTTTCACATCACAGCATCAACCAATTCAAACTGCCAACTAAAACACATGGATCAGCCCACTGATTCAGAAAGAGGTGAACTTTTCACACTGTGACTGCATCCCGAATGGCACCCTATTCCATAGTGAACTACTTTTGACCAGAACTCTATGGGCCCTGTGTACTATATAGGGAATACGATGCCATCTGGGATTCAGCCTGTGTGTACATGACTTCTCTGGTAGATTGGGGCTTTTTGAATCGTTTTGAAGCCCATGTGAAATGAGTTCTCAGTCGTTAGTGTGAAATGTGTGCTCAGTCATTAGTGTGAAATAAGTGCCCAGTCATTAGTGTGAAATGAGTGCTCTGTCATTAGTGTGAAATGAGTGCAGTCATTTCAGAAATGTGCCCGTCGGTGACTAAATGACACTTGGGAGTAATTGAGTGAGGATACGGTGTGAATTATGAGGACCAGACTGATAAATGAGGACAGAACTATTGTCTAACTGTTATTGGTTAGATTAATACAAAAAGAACCATAGGAGAGCAAATTACAGTATTTCAATGATGGAATCTTGATGAATTAATCCTGAAACTGTAGCATGACACTAAGATAAATGAAACATACTGCACAATATAAAATCCAGAACGAAGACAGTGACTCCCTGGTAAAAACAAGAACCCAACATGCTCTATATTATTAGCCTGTGATCTCCTGACCCCTGTTCTCTCCCCACTGGCCATTGGCTAAGTGTGGCTGACCATGTGACCTACGTCAGCACAGTGCTGCCTGTGAGCCATAGGAGGTGAAAACAGGGCACAGGTGAGAGAAGGAAGGCTACAATCTGAATCTAACGTAGAGTAATACCACAGTGGTTCAAATGACACATATGCAGCATCTGTGTGGTTTAAACTGCATTAGGGTCTGCCAGGTGTTTTGAACAAATAACATAATGTGCTTCCATGTACGATTTATAATACCATGGTGTACTATCTAGATCAATGTTGTCCCGTTCTGGACATGGGGACACAGACTATTATTCCAGCCCTGCACTACCACCTGATTCAACTTTACAAGGGTGATTAGATGATTAGTACAATCAGGTGTGTTAGTGCTAGGCTGGAGCAAAACCCTGCACACACTGTGGTTCACCAGGAACAGGATTACATAACACTGATCAGACAGAAGTGAAACCCTTACAGAATGTAAGATCTACTGTAATATCATCTTGTATCCAAGATGTTATATGTAGACCAGCACAGTTTACAACAGAAGTGAAACCCTTACAGAATGTAAGATCTACTGTAATATCATCCTTTATCCAAGATGTTATATGTAGACCAGCACAGTTTACAACAGAAGTGAAAACCTTACAGAATGTAAGATCTACTGTAATATCATCCTTTATCCAAGATGTTATATGTAGACCAGCACAGTTTACAACAGAAGTGAAACCCTTAGAGAATGTAAGATCTACTGTAATATCATCCTTTATCCAAGATGTTATATGTGGACCAGCACAGTTTACAACAGAAGTGAAACCCTTACAGAATGTAAGATCTACTGTAATATCATCCTTTATCCAAGATGTTATATGTGGACCAGCACAGCTTACAACAGAAGTGAAACCCTTACAGAATGTAAGATCTACTGTAATATCATCCTGTATCCAAGATGTTATATGTAGACCAGCACAGTTTACAACAGAAGTGAAAAGCCACATTGCCAACGATGTAACTGTACTGTAGGCAGCAGCAGCAGGTACATGAAAGGAGATGAGAGGAGTTTGATTGTGCGTCAGCGTTCTCTTTGACCGCTGGAAGACCTTTAGCTAGCTAGCCTAGGGGGGGTAGAGGAACTACCAGCTACAACCTCCCTTGCTACTTCCCACAGGACTCTCCTACTCCCTTCCTCTCTCTCTCCTTCCTTCATAAATACAGTCATGTACTGCTATGGCATCAAAGAGGGAACATCGTTGGATCGAGTATATCTCCACACTGCCAGTTTTTCCCCACGTTGGCTTGATAACATGAAACTGTAGCATCATACCATCAGCTCTGGCCAAAAACATGAGAATATAGGCCTATACTCAGAATAGATTCTTATTTTCATTGGTCTTGTTGGAGGCAGAGAAAACAAGCATGACATATGTGGATATCATGCAGTACTCTATAACCGAATATAAAATCAATACTATCAAGACACCACATAGACATACCACAGCCAGGGGAGGATTGGCCATCTGGCAATTCTGGCAAATGCCAGATGGGCTGGACAATTTTTGTGTTAGGTGTGCTAGTCGAAATTGACACACACAAAAAATAATGTCATATAAAAAATGTAAATGTGACATGGCATCAGTAAAGAGACCTGCTGCGACTGTCATCAGTTAGAGAGACAAGATCATGGATTGTAAAACTGAAAGGGTGCCTATAAACGTACAGTAGAAAGAGCACATTCTACATCATCACCGCACTCACTGTGAGTTGGCAGCGCAAACAGTGATGTAGACTGGTGTGGATAAAATGCCAGGGACGAATTCTTGTCCCAGTTCACCCCTGACTACAGCACACCATTATGTAGATCAAGCAGATATTACTGCATGATTAAAAACCGTGGTGACACTTAAATCACCGGTAACCCCAATATATCAATCACTGACCTTGATCTAAAAATGTTGAATTATAACTCCAAAATAACTAAGCTGCACTAATTAACTGCAAGGTACCTTTATACAAAAGCAGGAGTTTTATAGAATTTGAAGACTTATCAAATATACCAGCGAAAACCTGAAGGCCCTCGTTAATTACAAGGCGAGATTAATACCCTTTGTTTGGCCTCCTTTCCTTTCCCCACTTAGAAAAAGAGAGGGAGAGCGGAAAGAGAGAATGGAGGGAAGAAATAAAAGAGTGAGGGAAAGAGAGTGGAAAACAGAGGGAAAGCGAGAAAGTTAAAAAGAGAGGAAGCAGAAGAGAACGAGAGAAAGAAAGAGAGTGGAGAAGAAGAGGGAGAACAGAAGAGAATGAGACATAAGAGGGGAGAGATGGAGGGATGATCAGAGGAGCTGCGCAGAGTAGAGGAGAGAGGTTTACTCTGTACGATGGTGGTTAATTACCAGGGCAGTTCAAAAACATCTTCCCTCCTCCCCTTCATGCCCCGAGCCAGTATCCTATGCCACTACAGCCTTCCGGGGCGGAGACAGACTGTACACCTCACTTACCTTGTACCCCTGCACATCAGCTCGGTACTGGCACCCCGTGGACTGTATATAAGCAAGTTATCGTTACTCATTGTGTATTTATTGCTCGTGTTATGAATTTTCTATTATTTTAACGATCAAAAAGGATCTACATTGTTGTCAAAGGGTCCGTAAGTAAGCATTTCACTGTTAGTATACACCTGTTGTTTTATGAAGCATGTGACAAATACAATTTGATTTGATCCCTCATTGGCTGCATTTAGACAGGCGGCCCAAATCGGATAATTTTTTAACAAATTGGTCTTTTGAACAAAAAGATCAGCGCTGAAAAAGATCTGAAGTGAAAAGATCTGATGTGATTGGTCAAATGACCAATTAGTGGAAAATAATATCAGAATTGGGCTGCCTGTAAACGCAGCCATTGAGGAGCATTTCTAATGTGACCTGACTTTCTCTCTCTCTCCTCTTTCTCTGTCCCTCTCTCTCTCTCTCGAAGTCCAGAAATCCAGTTTTGTCATACATGTTTACAACATGGAAACTGATGAAATAAACACAAAGGGTCCACACTCTTAGAAGAAACCCAGTGGGCAAAACTTTGGAAAACTGGTTGAACGAACGTAATAATGATGGTTGTAATGACGTAATCTCAACCAGTTTTGTCCACTGGGAAGGGTGAACAGAAATAAAGCAGTTTATTCCATTTTAGACATGGATAAGTGTATTCCATACAGGAAACTTCATTGGAACGTAAGTTTTAGGACCCAAGTCCCATGCATTGTGGGGGAAGACTGCAAAGCCTCCTCCATCTTGCCTCCCTAATGTAGCATCCATCTCTCATCCCAATAGTGGATTTATGATGACATAGCTGCAAGAGGCCTGAAGAGAAATGAAAAGAGATTAATGACTCGTTGAACTGGGGGAGGCTTCCAACACAGACTTTGTGATGCATGCAATGTTTGTTCCGCATGTATGGATGTTGTTAGACATGAACCGAAACAAGAACCTGAGGTGGAATTTTGTCAAGCAGGCTCTCTCTCCCCCTCGTTCCATCTCTCTCTCTGTCTGAGCCTATCTTCTAACATATTGCATATTTCACAATGTGAACCAAATTCATAAATTGAATTACCTATATTCCGATTGCTTCGAGGCTGTTGATAATATCAGATGACATTGTCGTTAATTGTGAGGTAAAGCGAGCCAAACGGTAGGACAAGCCTGACAGGAAAATTTGAAGCAGTGATTGGCCAGCAGAAGCCTCAGGCAAGGTGCTGAATACATTGGCTCTAGTACTTCATTTGTAGTTTTATACAGTATACCCTTGTTTTGAAATAGCTAATTTACCAACGATCCCCTGGGAGAAAATGGCCACCAGTCTGTCACATGAAAAAAACTTCAATTTGGCTCAACAGATATGTAGTTTCTCCGATGAGGGTGAAAAGTCACGTTCCCTCAAGTGTAGCCAGTGGCTTTCTGGCGAAGGAGGAAGGAGGAAGGAGGAGGATATCTATCACAGTTTATTGTTAATGTGAAATAGACATCACACTCAAGGTCATTCCAATGAAAAAGACAGACACTTGATGTCTAATGCAGAGATGGAAGAACACTTGGAGAGAGGAAAAGGAATAGGATGAGAGGGAGGAGAGAAAGAAATGAATAGGAGCAAAGACAATTAGAAAAAAATTAAATAAGGAGTGAAGAAAATGATAAAAGGAGAGAAAAAAATGGAAAAAGAAGGAATCCCTCTGACGAGTTGCTTGATTTGATGGAAGGACACTTAGAGGAGGGAAAGGGAGGGAAAATTAGATGGAATTAAATAATCCCCAGACAAGTTTATTGCCTGAGTTCCTCGTCCTTGGGGAGATTTGGATCCATCTGGGGACTTGGAGAGTACAGACAATTCACACAGATTCTCTCCTTCAGGAACCATATGCTGCTGCTTAACCTTTCTGGATTGCTGTCATATGGCAGACTACTGAGTTATACTGGCAAGCATTTGTGAAAGAGTTAGAAGACTGTGCATGACAAATATTAATCGTAATGTTTACTCCCAAGAAGACATCATTGACTTAATTCAGCAGATCTCACTAAAAGGCATGACAGTTATGTATTCAGGAGTATCGTATTGGTCCCTTGTGTCACATACAGACTGCATGGTATTATTCTACACCTATGCAAATAGACCAGAAGTCCCCACATGAATAGTAAACAAACAGAAATTTGAACTGTGGACATTTGGTTAGTCCCCACAAAGTAAAATGCTATTTTAAGGGGGTTAAAGGGTTAAGGTTAAAATTTGTGTTAGGTTTAGAATTACGTTAAGGGTTAGGGTTAGTTTTAGGTTTAGGGCTAGGGTTAAGGTTAGCGTTAGGGTAAGAGTACGGGTTAGGTTTATGGAAAATAGGATTTTTAATGGGACTGAATTGTGTCTCCCCACAAGGTTAGCTGTACAAGACCGTGTGTATGTGTGTGTGTGTGTAGTCATCGTGTACTAGGAATATGGGAACAAATACTAAACGTTTGACAATTTATTCAGAAGAATCTTTGGCGTGCCTTTACGAGAAAAAAAGTATTACTTGTTAAACAAAATATATTTCAATGAGCAATTGCATTAGTATAAAACAACATAATTCCCCTATTTTTTTGCTTACAATATAGCTCAGAATTTGAAGTATTTTTTATACAGTCATTATTGCTCATCTTCATGGGGTGTCAATAATAACCCTGTACAGTATGCTGGAAACACTCGGTTTGTTAATTTTGACTAAAACATAAGCAATATTAGTTAACCTTTTCACACGTACCAACATTCTACACTGGTCCCTGTAGCGTAAAATCAAACCGGTGTGATTAGAACTCTTATTTAGAACGGACAGTAACAATCAGCATTTGAGCTGGTCACAGTTTTTTCAGAAACATTTTGCACAAACAGTCATAGTTATGTCCATAATGTGAGTAGTTAATTTTTGGATGCAATGTTCAGACATTCACAGAAGTATCTACATCATAACACAATCATCCAAACCGGAAAATGTAGGCTACATTTGTCCTAGCGCTGAGGAAAGATTGACGTAACACAAGCAGTCATATTTGTATAACTCTCGGCTGACATAAACTACAATATGAATTAGCTAATAGCAATTAATATTATAATTAATCACATCACGGGTGAGCTCACCATTGATCGAAATAATTGAGGAAAACACTTTCTAGAAATCGAAAGTTATCAGACGATAGGTAATTGTGCGTCTGCCATGCTTTTTTTTCTCTCACAGAAACCAAAGATAACAAGAGAAGACAAGATGAGTTTGGTCTGTTTATAGAATGCATGTTGAAGGGGGTGTGTCATCTACCATCATTGACTTCCCACCATAAACTTCCGGAAGTTCTCAAAAAATGAGTGAACCCTTACTCACCTCATTTTGTTATAGCATCTTCGGTCCGACAGATGACTACATGATACCCAGAATGCATTGCATGTCAACAAACATGGCTCCACACATAGCTGGAATTAGCTTAGCTCATCATCAGTACAACCTTCAAAAAAGTATTTTATACACATAATATGTGCCCATTACAATCTATGCAAGAATCGGAATGCATGATTTGTCAATAGAACTTGAAAACGTGAATAAAACAGTAAAGATATAAATAATTACCACACAAAACATTTTCTGGTAGTGATTTATTGATACAGGTGGCGTGTGCCGGAAGTCAATCACGTAACCTCTCACTCCCACTCTGAGCCATTCAGTGTTGTTGTTTATGTATTGTGGTGTACAGCGGGTCAGCCACCAGGGGGAGACTCGTCGAGGCCTGGTGACAGACGGAGTATACATTACGAGGCGATGGCACCATCTGCTGGACGTGCCAGGTCTCGACGGGCTCCCCGCCCAGGACTAATTGGGGCTGATTGGGGTGATGGTGAGTAATCAAGGGCTGATTGCTCACCAGCTGTACAAGCCCCATAAAGCTGCCAGAAGGACAGCAGACAGGGGAGGATTGAGGGGAAGTAAGGTGACGCTCGGTGGCCAAGCTCAGACGTTTGTGTGCCATACAGGAAGACCCGGAAGACGGTATCCCGGAAAGGTATCTCATGGGGGAGACCTATCCTTTTCTTTTGATTTAATATTTAATAAACACCCTTGAAACCGAGCTAATCATACTTTGTCCCTGTCTGATCTGTGTAAACGTCTTGACCCAACCCCCTGGTCTGCCACAGTATGTAGCTAGTGAGATAGGCTGAAGCATTAGCAATGTCTTTCAAAAGGAGCAACTCACAAATGCGGAAATTCTGGAGATGTTTTAAATTCTGACAACGAGTCTGAGTATGAAAGTCAGTAGTCCGATTCTGACAGTGAGGAGCCCCCCCCCCCAAGCGTGTAGCCATTAAGAACCCTGAATCTGAGGACTCCTTGTCCACTGACGAAGTCCCAGGTCCCTTTGAAGATGCTGGTGGTGATGGAGGCAGACTGACAGTGGATGAAGTACAGGAATTCAGTGGTCGCTGGAAGACCACCAGCCATTTCACCCCTCCTGGCCCTGCTGTTTTCTTTGAGTCCCAGTCTGGAGTGCAACGCCACTTGCCATTTCCATCCGAGGCAGAGTGCTTCAAGTTGTTTCTGACAGAAGAGCTGGTGGGAGACATAGAGCAAACCAATTACTATGCCTTGGAGCTTAAGAAGAAGAGGGGGAAACTCGCTAAATGGGTGACAACCACAATTAGTGAAATGTAACACTTCCTAGTGACAGTCCTTCTCATGGGGATAGTAAAGAAGAACTCCCTAAGAGAATACTGGAGCACAGATCCTATGTTTGCAACTCCCTTCTTTGCAACACTCTTTTCCCAAGACAGCTTCCTAGTTCTGCTGCGATGCCTGCATTTCGTCAACAATGCTACTGTCATCCTAAATGACCCGTTATACAAAATAATACATGTTCTTGCCAGCCGGACATCAGCATTTGGTCGGGTTTTTGTGCCATACAAGGACCTATGCATTGAGTCCCTGACGTTATGGAAAGGTAGGCTGGCGTTCCTTCAATATATTCCCTCCAAAAGGCACAGGTTTGGGGTCAAGTTCTTTGTCATGTGCGACGTGAAGACAGGATTTGTCCAAGACACTATAGTTTACACAGGGTCCACCACTGATATCCAACATTGAGGGGCTTGGGGTGTCCGGGTCCATGCTGGCTCCTCATCTCAGCAAGGGATACACCTTGTATGTGGACAATTGTTACAGCAGTCCCACACTCTTCCAGCATCTGCTCTCCAACAGCACAGGGGCCTGAGGCACAGTCAGGTCGAACAGGAAGGGGATGCCGGTATTCAGATGCAGGAAGATGCAGATAAGGGAGGTGGAGTTCAAGGAGAACGATCAACAGCTGGCAGTAATGTGGCGTGACAAACGAAACGTCCATGTCCTCTCCACTGTCCATACAGCAACAGTGTCGGCCACAGGGAAGGTGGACCACCTGACGGGAGAGAGAAAAATCAAACCAGACTGTGTGCTTGACTATAACCTCAAAATGGGGGCAGTGGATAAGGCGGACATGATAAACAGCTTTGTAGAATGCACTCGTAAAATGACCAAGTGGTATAAGAAGATATTTTTCCATCTGATCGACACTGCTGCTCTCAATGGCCACATTGATGGTCGGATGTCACGAGCCGTGGAAGCCAAAGACAGTGGCCTTCAGCAAAGCAGTCTACACTCCCAACGAGAGGCCCGGAGCGGATACCAACAACTAATAGTTTCGCAATCCTGGAGCCTGATCTTCCTGCACATTTGTCGCTGGGGGTACCTGTGTCTGCGGACGCAGTGCCTACTCCTTCGATTTTGAAGTCGACGTCGGAAAACTTTCGTCCCTGCTTTGAATCGAGTGGGGCTTCTCCATCTCTCGGAGGCCTGTGGCAGGCGCAGGGAGCAATGGGCTCAAGTTATCCTGCCTCTCGCCCGTCCATAAAGGGTTCTCTAAATCCTGTGAAGTGTGGGAGTGGGCGAATTTCCTCATCCTTCTCGCCAGCCGGGATTTTGGGCAGCTCCATGGTAAGAAATGTGACCGTTCCTGGTGCAAAAACAATGTCCTATCCCGGAACTTGAGTAAATGACATTACTAAGCTGCTCCCAAATGTACTACATCAGGACATGGGAATCGATTATATTGTAGTCCATGTGGGTTTTAATGACATTATGAAGGGCAGCTCTGAACAGTTGAAACTGGATTTTAAAAGAGCTGACTAACTCTGCTAGACACTAATAAAAAAGACCCATCATATCTGGCACTGTGCCCTTTCTGAATCGTGGCATTGAACGCTTTAGCAGGATTATTTCTCTTCACAACTGGTACGTGATTATTGCAGCTCAATGGAAGTAACTTTTGTTGACAATTTTGATACCTTTTGGAAACAAAACATGCTTTAGAAGGAGGATGGGATCCACCCAAATTATTTGGGTTCCTGGATATTTTCACAGAATTTTAAGGCTGCGTTGAGACAATGACATATCAATGACCTAAGACCAGCTCAGTTAATCCCTAGCATTGTGACGCTGAGTTGTCGTAATGTTTCAGCAAATGTACATTATACCAGGGGTGTTGGTAGACACAATGTAAGTAACCTAATTTATGTCCCTCTAACTGCCGATCCTACAGCTATTGTATTCAGTAATAATGTGCCTATGAACCAGATTTATACTGTTAGCACTGAGCCGGTAGGCCCTAGGAGGAAGTCCACTGTGTGCAGCTCACCCTGCACTAACATAAATAACATGAGCATATCTACTTCTGCTAAGCTTCCCAGTAAAGCAATGAAAACAAGTAATCATCCCAGAAGAAAAGAGCTCAAAATAGCCCACGTTCACATATGTAGCTTTAGAAACAAGGTTCATGAAATCAATTATTTGCTAGTAACAGATGACATTCATATTCTGACTATCTTTGAAACTCACTTATGATGATACTGTGGTAGCAATACAAGGATATAACGTTTCCAGAAAATACAGAAATGGCAATGGTGGAGGTGTTGCTGTTTATATTCAGAACCACATTCCTGTAAAGCTTAGAGAGATCTCATGTTAAATACTGCTGAAGTAATATGGCTACAGGTTCATCTGCCTCACCTAAAGCCCATTCTTGTGGGAAGCTGCTATAGACCACCACGTCTTAACAGTCAGTATCTGGATAACGTGTGAAATTCTTGATAATGTATGTGATATCAGCAGAGAGGTATATTTTATGAGGTATTTAAATATTGACTGGCTTTCATCAAGCTGCTCACTCAAGAAAAACCTTCAAATTGTAACCAGTGCCTGCAACCTGGTTCAGGTTATCAGTCAACCTACCAAGGTAGTTACAAACAGCACAGGAATGAAATCATTGATCACATCTTTACTAATGTTGCAGAAATTTGCTTGAAAGCAGTATCCAAATCCATTGGATGTAGTGATCACACTATAGTATATCTAGGAAAACCAAAGTTCCAAAAGCTGGGCCTAATATAGTGTATAAGAGGTCATACAATACGTTTTGTAGTGATTCCTATGTTGTTGATGTAAAGAATATTTGTTGGTCCGCGGTGTGTAATGAGGAGCTAACAGATGCTGCACTTGACACATTCATGAAATTACCTATTCCAGTTATTAATAAGCATGCACCCATTAAGAAAATGACTGTAAAAACTGAAATAAAAAACTGATGAATCAATGTAAATAGTCCGATGGCGATTTTATTAATTGTTCAGCAGTCTTATGGCTTGGGGGTAGAAGCTGTTGAGGAGCCTTTTGGTCCTAGACTTGGCGCTCCGGTACCGCTTGCCGTGCGGTAGCAGAGAAAACAGTCTATAACTTGGGTGACTGGAATCTGACAATTTTATGGGCTTTCCTCTGACACCGCCTATTATATAGGTCCTGGATGGCAGGAAGCTTGGCCCCAGTGATGTACTGGGCCATTCGCATTACCCTATGTAGCGCCTTACGATCAGATGCTGAGCAGTTGCCATACCAGGCTGTGATGCAACCGGTCAGGATGCTCTCGATGGTGTAGCTGTAGAACTTCTTGAGGATCTGGGGACCCATGCAAATATTTTCAGTCTCCTAAGGGGGAAAAGGTTTTGTTGTGCCCTCTTCACGACTGTCTTGGTATGTTTGGACTATGATAGTTCATTGGTGATGTGGACACCAAGGAACTTGAAACTCTCGACCCGCTCCACTAAACCCCCATCGATGTTAATGGGGGGCCTGTTCGGCCCGCCTTTTCCTGTAGTCCACGATCAGCTCATTTGTCTTGCTCACATTGAGGGAGAGGTTGTTGTCCTGGCACCACACTGCCAGTTCTCTGACCTCCTCCTTATAGGCCATATCATCGTTGTTGGTGATCAGGCCTACCACTGTTGTGTTGTCAGCAAACTTAATGATGGTGTTGGAGTCGTGTTTGGCCACACAGTCATGGGTGAACAGGGAATACAGGAGGGGCTAAGTACACACCCTTGAGGGGCCCCAGAGTTAAGGATCAGCGTGACAGACGTGTTGTTGCCTACTCTTACCACCTGGGGGCAGGCCGTCAGGAAGTCCAGGATCCAGTTGCAGAGGTTGGTGTTTAGTCCCAGCTGTAGTCAATGAACAGCATTCTCACATAGGTGTTCCTTTTGCCCAGGTGAGAAAGGGCAGTGTGGAGTGCGATTGAGATTGAGTCATCTGTGGATCTGTTTGGGCGGTATGCGAATTGAAGTGGGTCTAGGGTGTCCGGGAGGATGCTGTTGATGTGAGCCATGACCAGGCTTTCAAAGCACTACATGGCTACCGACGTGAGTGCCACCGGGCGGTAATCATTTAGGCAAGTTACCTTCGCTTCCTTGGGCACAGGGACTATGTTGGTCTGCTTGAAACATGTAGGTATTACAGACTCGGTCAGGGAGAGTTTGAAAATGTCAGTGAAGACACTTGACAGTTGGTCCGCGCATGCTTTGAGTACACGTCCTGGTAATCTGTCTGGCCCAACGGCTTTGTGAATGTTGACCTGTTTAAAGGTTTTGTTCACATCGGCTACCGAGAGCGTTATCACACAGTCATCCAGAACAGCTGGTGCTTTCGTGCATGCTTCAGTGTTGCTTGCCTCGAAGCAAGCATAAAAGGCATTTAGCTCGTCTGGTAGGCTCGCGTCACTGGGCAGCTCGTGTCTGGGTTTCCCTTTGTAGTCCGTAATAGTTTTCAAGCCCTGCCACATCCTACGAGTGCTAGAGCTGGTGTAGTAGGATTCTTTGTATTGACACTTTGCTTATTTTATGGTTCGTCTGAGGGCAAAGCGTGCGGATTAGTCTCCCGCTCCTTGAAAGCGACAACTCTAGCTTTTAGCTCGATGCTTATGTTGCCTGTAATCTATGGCTTCTGGTCAGTCACTGCGGGGACGACATCGTCAATGCACTTATTGATGAAGCCGATGACTGAGATGGTGTACTCCTCAATGCCATTGGATGAATCCCAGAACATTTTCCAGTCTGTGCTCGCAAAACAGTCTTGCAGTGTAGCATCCGTGTCATCTGACCACTTCCGTATTGAGTGAGTCACTGGTACTTCCTGCTTTAGTTTTTGCTTGTAAGCAGGAATCAGGAGGATAGAATTATGGTCAGATTTGCCAAATGGAGGGCGGGGGAGAGCTTTGTATGCATCTCTGTTTGTGGAGTAAAGGTGGTCTAGGATTTGTTTTTCTCTGGTTGCACATGCTGGTAAAAATATGGTAAAACTGATTTAACTTTGCCTGCATTAAAGTCCCCGGCCACTAGGAGCGCCGCTTCTGGGTGAGCATTTTCTTCTTTGCTTATGGCCTTATAGAGTTGGTTGAGAGCGGTCTTAGTGCCAGCTTCGTTCTGTGGTGGTAAATAGACGGCTACGAATAATATACTGTACTGTAGATGAGAACTCTCTTGGTAGATAGTGTGGTCTACAGCTTATCATCAGGTACTCAGGCAAGCAATACCTCGAGACTTCTTTAATATTAGATGTGTTACCAATCAGCCTGTTACCAATCTTTAGTAAACTTTTGGGAAAAAGTATTCCTCAATGCTATTTCAGACTTTCAGCACGCTTATAGGGAAGGACATTCAACATGCACAGCACTTGACTGATGAGAGAAAGAGACTGAGATGAGAGACTGGCTGAGAGAAATGTATGATAAAAATACTTTTGTTAGACTTCAGTGCAGCTTTTGACATTATCGATCAAAATCTGCTGCTGAAAAAACATATCTGTTATGGCTTTACACCCCCTGCTATATTGTGGATAAAGAGTTACCTGTCTAACCTCTCCAACATAATCCAGGTGGATTCAGGAATTCCCATGAGCAGCTGTCTAGGCCACTTTTTTCCATCTATACTAACGACTTTGAGTAAAGCCAGTGTGTCTATCTATATATGCGTATGACTCACCACTATACACGTCAGCTACTATAGTGACTGAAATGACTGCAACACTGAGATACTGACAAGAGCTGCAGTTAGTTTCAGAGTGGGTGGCAAGGAATAAGTTAGTCCTAAATATTTCTACAACTAAAAGCATTGTATTTGGAACAAATCATTCACTAAACCCTAAACCTCAACTAAATCTTGTAATAAATCATGTGGAAATTGAGCAAATTGAGGTGACAAACTGCTCAGAGTAACCCTGGATTGTAAACGGTCATGGTCTAAACATATTCATACAACAGTAGGATGTACACAGACAGTTAAAATTAACAATATGCATGCCAATCTCTCATGACTCGAAGTGGAGGAGAGATTGACTTCATCACTACTTGTATTTATGAGAGGTATTGACATGTTGAATGCACCAAGCTGTCTGTTTGAATTACTGGCGCACAGCTCGGACAATCATGCATACCCCACAAGACATGCCACAAGAGGTGTCTTCACAGTCTCCAAGTCCAGAACAGACTATGGGAGGCGCACAGTACTACATAGAGCCATGACTACATGGAACTCTATTCCACATCAAGTAACTGATGCAAGCAGTAAAATTTGATTTAAAAAACAAATAAAAATACACCATATGGAACAGTGGGAACTGTGAAGCAACACAAACATAGGCACCTACACAAGCATACACATACGCACTATACGTACACGTACACATGACTTTTGTATTGTAGATATGTGGAAGTGGTGGAGTAGGGGCCTGAGGGCCCACAGTGTGTTGTGAAACCTGTGAATGTATTGTCATTGTCAGGAAGAGTGGGGATCCATAATAAATACATATACAAATGTATATTTTATTTTCTAACAATTGAGGTTTTCTGCACTGCGATGCTCCCAAACCCTCCTCGACATGTCAGTGAATGGTTTGACCCAGCCCTGTCTGACCTCACATCAGCTCTTTGGTGCACATCACTCTGAGCTTAGGGAGATGGGTGACGGCTGTGGCCTTTGAACCTGTTGTTGACAACTTCAGGCCCCCTCAAGTTGCAGCGAGAGAGGCTCGTACATATCATGAATATTGTAGCTGGAATGGCGATGACATAAAATGTTATATTCATTTATACCCAGGATGGAAGATATTTTAATGCCTTTCCTGTTGAGGTATTGGCACTG
Source organism: Salvelinus fontinalis (assembly GCF_029448725.1). Taxonomy (NCBI): domain Eukaryota; kingdom Metazoa; phylum Chordata; class Actinopteri; order Salmoniformes; family Salmonidae; genus Salvelinus; species Salvelinus fontinalis. Next base: position 4,281,765 of record NC_074667.1, read on the forward strand.
GAGTTAAGAAAAGGAAGAAGGTAAATATGCAAATATTAATCAATTGTGATGTATTGTCATCCGCTTTAACCTCTGTCTTCTTCTAGGTTCATCTTGACAGTACCAGAATATTTTTTTATTGAAATAAAACATTACAGATTGTAGTCATGGCAGCTTTGACTAATCTCTATTCTACAGGGTGCATGTCAAATGTCAGGCAGAGTTAATATTAAGTGTAGCTTGAATTATGCATGTACATGTAGTACATTTACATTACATACAGGTTAAGTCAAGCATAAACACACTATAGACATGCTGTCATATAAACAAATGTCTGCAGTTTGTGCAATCACACAAAGCCAGACTGAGGCCGAGACAGTGGTGGTAGAGACTAGCGATATTAAACATGCACGAACTCCAGCTCTCTCTCTCTGCCCATGTTAGTGTTAATCCAGACTGAACACTCCCTCTAGTGATGGACACAGGCAGTTCATGAGGACGAGCCAACAGGCACTGTGAATGTGGCCATCCACAACAGGCTAGTTTGTGTGATAATGTGCTGTTCCCACTGCTAACTAGGAAACATAGTGTATTGAGAGGATGGTTGATATTGTACGTCTTCGAATATAGGTCTGTATTGAATAAAAACACATGCGTGTGTAACAGTACTCTTCTTGCGTGGTGTACAATCAATCATCGACACGAACTCCAACTTGTAGCACCAGTCATGGAGCTTTATTCTGATAGGAACAGCACAAAATTGCACGTCATGCAATGCACGGCTCACCATCCAACTCTGCACTCACGCACTGTACAAAATATACAACCCCCCCACCAGACACAGTAAGTTGTTAGCTAGTATTAGATGGAATTCTTTACAACAAAATGCACAACAAATATTCACCAAAAAACCCTGCATCTTATGTGTGATGTTCAAATAACATTTACCATCAAATTGATATAAATTATACATTTAATTCATCACTTGGGAGTATAAAACTCACTTTTGACATACAGTGCTTTGCAACCAACAACTTACCGCTGGTTTGGTGCTTGTTCACTGGGACGATTCTAACTGAAACATCCTCCCTTGTAAGCAAGCTACGCAAACCAGCCAATAAGATGCCAAGTTGAGTAGGTGAAAGCAAGACAAAACTAAAACCAAAAACCCATTGGCTTAACAATAAAGTGGCAAGGGGAATCACCAATATAACCCTGTTGCACATGAACTCTCTCTTTCCCTATATCTGTGTCTCTTTATCACAAATACACCCCGCACACCAACTGAGAAAACATCCTGATTGAACACTTCTCTTACGTGCAAAGTATGTTCAGAAAGAAAACCCCACGTGTACATTTAACCATTAGAAAGATAACAATGCATGGTTTGTCAATAGGGCTCTTCTCCATCAGGGTAGCTCACTGCCAGAGCCAAGCGTCATATGAAGATGGCAATATAACTACAGTCAATGAGTAAGATATGGTATATCAAATCCCCTGATGGAAGAAACAGAACTCTTACAGGTGGAGACTGGGTTGGTGGTGGGACATCAGAAACACCGAGCGTACAAGCTAGTTACAGCCGCGAGAGACACCAGCGCATGAGAGCGTGTGACATCCGGCATTGATCAAGCATGGTCAACTAAATAGTCTGCATGTAATTAGTGTGAATCCAATTGGTGCAATATCAGCTGATGCAATCAACCACACTCAGGTTTCCCTTCTGAACTGGCTACGTCTAATTTCACAGATAATGAAAGCATTCTGATTGAACGCTTCTTCCTATGTGCCAAGCATGTTCATTTGTATTTAAGCGGAGTGCTACCGCCCATCATTACCTGATGATTTGTCTTCCATCCATATACACCGGCTATACGCTGTGGGAACCAAATGAGAGGTAAACGCCAGTCCCAGAGCCCCATCCATCTCACTGGGGGGGATGATGTAGTAATGCCTTCAATGTTGCATGTTAATAATCAGCCAACCCGGCGTGCGTGCGTGTGACTGTGTGTGTGCTGAAACCATATGCTGTTTGTGTTTGAAGATAACTATTCTGGAAAGGTTATTCATATTCACACTGACTGCATTAATTATTCAAGTTTTGAATTCATTCCTAACCTGGAGCCATTACATGCACTGAGTGTACAAAACATTAGGAACAACTGCTCTTTAGTTGACATAGACTGACCAATTGAATCCAGGTGACAGCTATGATCCCTTATTGATGTCACTTGTTAAATCCACTTCAATCAGTGCCGATGGGGAGGAGACGGGTTAAAGAAGGATTTTTAAGCCTTGAGACAATTGAGACATTGGATTGTGTATGTGTGCCATTCAGAGAGTGAATGAGAAAGACAAAAGATTGAGCTGCCTTTGAACGGGTTATGGTAGTAGATGCCAGTTTGAGTGTGTCAAGAACTACAACGCTGCTGAGTTTTTCACAATCAACAGTTTTCCCGTGTGTATCAAGAAGGGTCCACCAACTAAAGGCCATCCAGCCAACTTGACACAACTGTGGGAAGCACTGAAGTCAACATGGGCCAGCATCCCTGTGGAAAGTTTTTGAATTGAGGCTTTTCTGAGAGCAAAAGGGGGTGCATCTCAATATTAGGAAGGAGTTCCTAATGTTTTGTACACTCAGTGTGTATAGATTTATATATAGAGATTTGTATATATATATGTATATATAATTGATATTGCCTGAGTCCTGCATGACACTCAGCAGAAAAAGGAGGCACTGTATTCATATGTTTTAAATGAGCAACTTACTTTCAGTATTCTGGCCGTAGCAGCCAGAAGAGCCAAAAGTAGTGTGTAAGCTGAAACACCTGAAATGTGTCGGGGTAAGTATTTATTTAACTACACGCTCTTTACCATTATTTACTCAACATTACTGCAGGTGTTCAGCTCAACTCTGTCTGAACTCAGGATTTATATGCTGTATATATATATATATATAAAGAGAGAGAGAGAGTGAACTTTGACTTTGTCTTTCTTTACCGAAACTTTCTCATTTCATAAAAAATAACAAACCCCCCCCCCCCCCCCCCCCCCCCCCTTAAAAATGAAATACCAAAATATATCCTGTACTGGATACATGTACCATACTCCCCTTTCCATCTACCACATGATAGAAAACAACACACCACTTCTACAACCGTATTTCTAATACATCTTCCCCAGCTAAACAGACAGCCCCCCCAACACACCATATCTCCTGAAACATCTCCACACTTTTTATCATTCTATAGTACTCAAAATCAACTCTAAGGCACACAGAGACCATCCCTTAAACAAAAGTAAAGGGTCTGTTAACCCCCCACATTTGACCCTGTTCCTCCTTGTTAGCCAAATAGCCAACTTCGCCTGAGCAAACAGAAAATTCAACAAAACACATTTGGCCTCCTTAATCGAATACCCGTATCCCATTATACACATCCCAACAGTAAAAACCACCCCCAACCTCTCACACAGATATTCCAACAGAGACATTAATGACATTAACCTGGTGCACACATGAATCACAGTTTCTTTCATTACACAGAAAGGACAACCCTGCCCGATTCCCAGTTCAACCCGTGCCAACCAGCTGTTAGTGGCCAGGGCTCCATGAAGAACCCTCCACTGGAGGTCCCCTGACCTTTTTGTTACTGGGGGTTTGTAGAGCCCCCTTCATCTAAAACCCACCATACTCTCTGCCCCACATACCCCCTGCCACTGATTTGCCTTGACTCCTGTTAGGCTCCTAATGTTCTTAACCTTAACGCAGAGGTTGTAGAGGGCTTTAGCTCCCCCAGGCTCGGGGTGTTAAAATCTAACAAGTCCCCCAGACCTCCTTGCCAGTCTCCAGTCTCTGCCGTCACCTGCAGTGGCAGAAACATTGGTGGCCCCTCCCCCTTTGGCCACTCAAACACCCCCCTTACCGGCTCAGACAGTGCCTCCTGGACCTCCTCCAGGAATCTCTCCAGCAGCCTAAGAGACGTTATTCCTGTTTGTTGCGCCTAGACTTCCAGGGTTTTCCACCCCTCCTCTCCCAGCAGTCTCAGGTCACCCAGCCTTTGTAAACCCACTGCCATCAGTTGCCTCTGCAGGGTGGCCGACTGAACCAATCTCAAAGGGATGGCTGGGTTGTGGAAGATAGGCTCCTCCCACACCCACAGCCCAGGCTCCACACCCCCTTCTCGTGTGGGCCTTAGCAGCTGCCAGGGCCTCAGCACTGCAGAGTAAAAATGCTGTACTCAGCCTCTACAGCTGTACTCAGCCTCTCCAGCTTCATGAGGAACAGCTGCCGGTCCAACCCTAATCCGCCAGCTCTCCTCAGCAGCGCGCATGCTGGTTCCCTCCAGCCAACATCATTATGGTACTGCAGTCTCTGCACTGCCTTTAGCCGGAAAGCAGCCATCCTGCTCTCCAGTTCCACCTGCCCTATCCTCCTTCGTGGACGGTCATGTACAAAAGTCCACCAGTTTGCGTTGCAGGTCTGCGAGCAGACCGGCGGGGAGCTTGAGGACAGCCAGTTTATGCCACAGGGAAGATGCTACCAGGTTGTTGATTATCAGCACCCTCCCTCTATATGACAATTGGGACAGGAGCCACCTCCAACTGGCCAGTCTTGACACCACTGCCTGTGACAGCCCCTCCCAGTTCTTCCTGACCCACTTCTCTGAGCCCAGGTACACCCACAACACTTTAATCCCTTCACAACCCCACTGCAAACCCCCGGGAAGCAGAGGGGCCCTATCCCCCCGTGCACCACATACGAGCTTTACTCTTGCCCCAGTTTACCTTAGCTGATGAAGCTCCCTCGTACACCTTCAGACTGGTCTCTAGTGCCTTCATATCCTGACCATCACAGAAACATAATCTGCATATGCTGACACTGCTATGCCTGTCACCACATCCATGCCTGTCCATCGCACTCCCTGCAGTCTCCTGTGTAGCAGTCCCAAAAAAGGCTCGACTGGGGGACAGCTGGGTAACGGCCTCTGCCAGTTCATGGGACAACAGAGGAATGTCCATTTCATCCCTCTGTGCCAGAGAGAGCTTAGGGAGTCCTGCGAACAAGACCTGAGCACACATAGGATCACACACTTCTGCCCTATACAACTCAGTATAAAACTCCACAGTCCGCTCCCGCATCTCCCCCACCACAGAGGTCACCCGCTCATCATACAGAAGTAGACAATGCATACCATTGGCTTTTACCGCTCTGTCTTTCCATACCGAAGGAGGACGAGCTGGGAGCATCCATCTCCTTGAGCATGGAGAACCTAGCTCTTACAAGTGCTCCCTTTGCTTTAACCTGGAAAGAACTACCCAGGTCCCTACGTAATTCAGAGAAATTAGCCTGGAGGCCTACATTGCCTTGCCCCACCATCTCTACCTCCATCTCACTAATACAAAGCTCTAGTTCCCCCAATACTCTCCTAGACTCTGAGGATGAGAGAGCTGTGTACCGTTGACAGAAAGGCCAAATTTGGACTTTCCCCACATCCCACCATTGACTCAGACTCATACTCCTCTCTTCGCTGCCCCCACCTTTCCCAATAGGTCTGGAAACCTGAGCAAAAAGTGGCATCTTGTAAGAGCTTTACATTAAACTTCCTATAGGATACTTGCCAGGGCCCTGGTGAAATAGACAGCGGGCCATGGTTATATGGTGATCTGTAAACCCCATCGGGAGAATGGTAGTGCCCAACAGCCTATTGCTCCGATTCCTGGACATGTAAAAACGTTCAAGTCGGGCTGCACTCACCCTAGCCCCAAAAACCTTCACCCATGTATACTGTCTTGTGTTGGGATGTTCAGTTCTCCAAACATCCACCAGGTCGAACTGATTAATGATGTCCCTTAACAGTCCCACTGACACTGAATGAGGCTTTTCCCCATTTCTGTCTTTCGTAAAATCCAATGTACAGTTCCAGTCCCCTCCGACCACCAGCATCTCCTCAGGCGCTACCAGTGAGAGTTCCTGTCTAAGACTCCCAAATAGAACCCCCCTCTCTCTCCCTGTGTTAGTCATTTATACACATTTATAAAGACAAACCCATGTTGTTAATTTCTGCTTTTACAACAAGCAGCCTACCCGTACACACCTCCTATGAGGAGCAAATTTTTACAGACAGACCCGGTACAAAAAGGACTGCCGCCCCTGCACTAAAGTTTGTCCCATGGCTCAACACACTTGACCCTTTCCACCAGAGCCCCCAATCTACTTCATTCAACACATCACTATGCATTTCCTGCAGAAACAACACCTGTACTTTATTTTGTGTTACATATTCACCCAACACACTCCTCTTTCCCGCATCTCTGGCGCCATTTATATTTAGCGAGCCTACCCGAAGAGTCTCCATAAGAAGTGGGATAAAAGCCAGCAAAGAAAGAGACCAATAGCAAAGCTCAAAAATCCCCAGTGTCAGAAATAAACTATCCTTCTAAACAGTGTCTGAAGGTAGACCCTTACGCACTGTCGTGAACCTCTTCCTCAACCTACACTGTTTCCTGGGTGAGAAGACACCATGCCCCTCATTTTTCATAGCATGTTGTACTGATCTTACAAACTTTCTCGGATGAGAAAAAAAACCTAAAGATTAACGTTTTTCCCCTTGGTCTCATTCAGGAACCTTGTCAGTTCTCTCAACGTGTACTTTGAACCCTCTGCTTGACTGGCTGTCAGCTCTGGACCCATTGAAGAGGAGTCTGAAAAGAATTACTCCTCATTCTCTTCCTCAGACTCACTTTCCTCCTCATCTCCCATCCTGACCACCTGACCTTCCTCTCTGGTCAAGGCCTCCCCCCCAGCACCAGGCAAAGGTTCCATGGTGCCTTTGACTACACCCTATTTCTTTTTCCAATTGACACCCTCCTCCTCCCCCACTAGCATCTTACACTTCCCCACTATACTCTCCTCATCCACTAGCATAACCTGACTAGACCCAGCCTCATCTACACCACCCTCCATAGCATGACTAGGCCCAGCATCATCTACACCACCATCCATAGCATAACTAGGCCCAGCCTCATCTACCCCACCATCTCTAGCCTGACTAGACCTAGCCTCCGCTACCCCACCATCCATAGCATGGCTAGACGCAGCCTCATCTACACCACCATCTCTTGCATGACTAGGCCCAGGCTCATGTACACCACCATCCCTGGCATGACTAGGCCCAGCCTCTGCTGTCTGCATCTCATTACCCCCTGCACGCTGACCTCGATTTCCCCGACTGGGGCTTGTGCCCTCACCTTGTCTATGGCCTTTATGTGGGCACGCAAAGCTCTTATGCCCTAAATCCCCACACTCAAAACACCGTAGACTATCTGTGCTGGCAAACCCTGCACAGAGCCACTCCCCATGCCTCACTTTAAAATGCACATTTAGCTGTTGCTCATTGTTATTCAGAAACAAACACTTGCCTCCGGAATGAAAGAACGTGCTTAATGGCATCTGCCTGAAAACCTGCCAACAGTACACGAAAACCACTAGCAAACTAAGCTCTTTCCTGATTTGATCATCCGTAATAAACAGAGGCAAATTTGCAACTACCACTCTTGTCGAAAGGGTAGAGAGAGGTGAAATTGGCACCAACACATCCCTTACAAATATTCCACTAGCAATTAGCTTACCAACCAAATTTGCTCTTTTCATAAACACAACCACAGCTATGTTCATTCTAGAAGCAGAATGTATAAATTCAGCTCCTACCTGTTCACCGACTGCAAGCAGAACCTCCTCCACTTTAACTTCTCTGGGATAAGCGGCAGTATTTTCACGTCCGGATGAAAAGCGTGTCCAAAGTAAACTGCCTGCTACTCAGGCCCAGAAGCTAAGATATGCATATAATTAGTAGATTTGGATGGAAAACACTCTGAAATTTCTAAAAACGTTTGAATCATGTCTGTGAGTATAACATAACTTATTTGGCAGGCGAAACCCCGAGGACAAACCATTCAGATTTCTTTTTTTTTCAGGTCACTCTCTTTTCAATGGGTTTCATTGGGAATCCAGATTTCTAAGGGACCTTCTTGCAGTTCCTATCGCTTCCACTGGAAGTCAACCGTCTTTAGAAATTGGTTGAGGTTTTTCCTTTGAGAAATGAAGAAGTAACACTGTTCAGAAAAAGGGTAGAGGGAAGTGTACTCTGTTAGAGGCGCGTGACCTGAAAGCACGCTCCACATTGTCGTCCTCTTGTATTGAACACAGTATATCCCGTCTTCAATTTCATCGATTTATTTTAAAAATACCTAAAGTTGTATTACAAAAGTAGTTTGAAATGTTTGGACAAAGCAAACGTTTGAGATATTTTGTATTCACGTTGCGCAAGTTGGAACCGGTGTTTTTCTGCATCAAACGTACCAAATAAATGGACATTTTGGATATATATCAACACGGAATTAATCGAACAAAAGGACCATTTGTGATGTTTATGGGACTTATTGGAGTGCCAACAGAAGAAGCTCGTCAAAGGTAAGGCATGAATTATATTTTTATTTCTGCGTTATGTGTCGAGGGTTGAAATATGATGGTCTGTGATTGTTAGCTGGGGTGCTATCCTCAGATAATAGCATAATTTGCTTTTGCCGTAAAGCATTTTTGAAATCTGACACGTTGGCTGGATTCACAACAAGTGTAGCTTTAATTTGGTATATTGAATGTGTGATTTCAAAGTAATTTTTTTAATAGTAATTTGTTTGAATTTGGCGCTCTGCATTTTCACTGGATGTTGGCCAGTTGTGACGCTAGCCTCCCACATATTCCAGAGAGGTTAACTCCATTCTCAGGAACACACCTGAATCCATGCCGTATCGACAGCGTCTCCTCCGTGCTAGACTGAGAAGCCATCGCACACATCACACCTTCCAAACCCCAGGAAACTTACTCTGTCCTCTTCCACCCTAACTTTGAAAAAAACTGTGGATACCGCTAAAATAAATAGTGCATTAACACTCCATCATAAAAAAATTACATTGAAAGAAAAGAATCAAGAAAGTTAGTTAGGACAGAGCCCTCCACACCAAACACTCAAACTCCAAAAAAACTCCCAGCATGCACTGCAAAAGAGAGAGAGAGAAACAACTTTTAATTGTTTTTATTAGCATGGGGGATGTGTGTGTGTTTGTGCCAAACTCTCATTTAGCAATTTACCACCAAACTTGTTAAGTAATGCTACCGCTGTATAATCAACTAACAGCATATCACTTTCCCTCATTAAAACAGTTGCATCATAATTTCCCCCTTATGGCCTCACATCTCAATAGCAACAGTGGTAGGAGCTATTTATAATCTGGGGACTGAGGAAACTTCCAGGCACACTCCAAGACATACCACGATATCTGGCAATTTCCTCTTTATTGAGGCCTGCAATAATGAGTCACAAATGACACCCTATCCCCTATATAGTGCACTACTTTTGACCAGAGCTCTGTGTGGCCTACATAGGGAATACAGTGCCTTGTGAAAGTATTAACCCCCCTTGGCATTTTCCTATTTTGTTGCCTTACAACCTGGAATTAAAATATATTTTGGGGGGGTTTGTATCATCTGATTTACAAAACATGCCTACCACTTTGAAGATGCAACATATTTTTGGGGGTTGAAACAAACAAGAAATGAGACAAAAAAACAGAAAACTTGAGCGTGCATAGCTATTCACCCCCCCCCCCCCCTTCCCCTCAAAGTCAATACTGTGTAGAGCCACCTTTTGCTGCAATTACAGCTGCAAGTTTCTTGCGATATGTCTATATAAGCTTGGCACAACTAGCCACTGGGATTTTTGCCCATTCTACTAGGCAAAACTGCTCAAGCTCCTTCAAGTTGGATGGGTTCCTGCTGGTGTACAGCAATCTTCAAGTCATACCACAGATTCTCAATTGGATTGAGGTCTGGGCTTTGACTAGGCCATTCCAAGACATTTAAATGTTTCCCCTTAAACCACTTGAGTGTTGCTTTAGCAGTATGCTTGGGGTTATTGTCCTGCTGGAAGGTGAACCTCTGTCCCAGTCTCAAATCTCTGGAAGACTGAAACAGGTTTCCCTCAAGAATTTCCCTGTATTTAGCACCATCCATCATTCCTTCAATTCTGACCAGTTTCCAGTCCCTGCCGATGAAAAACATCCCCACAGCATGATGCTGCCACCACCATGCTTCACTGTGGGGATGGTGCTCTCGGGGTGATGAAAGGTGTTGGGTTTGTGCCAGACATACCGTTTTCCTTGATAGCCAAAAAGCTCAATTTTAGGCTCATCTGACCAGAGTACCTACTTCCATATGTTTGAGGAGACTCCCGCATACCTTTTGGCGAACACCAAATGTGTTTTTTTCTTTAAGCAATGGCTTTTTTCTAGCCACTCTTCCGTAAAGCCCAGCTCTGTGGTAAAGCCCAGCTTAAAAAGGTCCTTTGGAGAGATACCCCAATCTCCGCTGTGGAGCTTTGTAGCTCCTTCAGGGTCATCTTTGGTTTCTTTGTTGCCTCTCTGATTAATGCCCTCCTTGCCTGGTCCGTGAGTTATGGTGGGCAGCCCTCTCTTGGCAGGTTTGTTTTGGTAACATATTCTTTCCATTTTTTTTTTTTTTTTTTTTAACCCCTTTTCTCCCCAATTTTCGTGGTATCCAATCGCTAGTAATTACTATCTTGTCTCATCGCTACAACTCCCGTACGGGCTCGGGAGAGACGAAGGTCGAAAGTCATGCGTCCTCCGAAGCACAACCCAACCAAGCCGCACTGCTTCTTTAACACAGAGCGCCTCCAACCCGGAAGCCAGCCGCACCAATGTGTCGGAGGAAACACCGTGCACCTGGCCCCCTTGGTTAGCACGCACTGCGCCCAGCCCACCACAGGAGTCGCTGGAGCGCAACGAGACAAGGAAGTCCCTACCGGCCAAACCCTCCCTTACCCGGACGACGCTAGCCAAATTGTGCGTCGCCCCACGGACCTTCCGGTCGCGGCCGGCTGCGACAGAGCCTGGGGGCGAACCCAGAGACTCTGGTGGCGCAGTTAGCACTGCGATGCAGTGCTCTAGACCACTGCGCCACCCGGGAGGCCCGCTTTCTATTTTTTAATAATGGATTTAACGGTGCTCCGTGGGATGTTCAAAGTTTCGGATACTTTTTATAACCCAACCCTGACCTGTATTTATCCACAACTTTGTCCCTGACCTGTTTGGAGAGCTCCTTGGTCTTCATGGTGCTGCTTGCTTGGTGGTGCCCCTTGCTTAGTGGTGTTGCAGACTCTGGGGCCTTTCAGAACAGGTGTACAATTGAAATCGGAAGTTTACATACACCTTAGCCAAATACATTAACTCAGTTTTTCACAATTCCTGACATTTAATCCAAGTAAGAATTCCCTGTCTTAGGTCAGTTAGGATCACCACTTTAATATAAGAATGTGAAATGTCAGAATAATAGTAGATAGAATGATTTATTTCAGCTTTTATTTCTTACATCACATTCCCAGTGGGTCAGAAGTTTACATACACTCAATTAGTATTTGGAAGCATTGCCTTTAAATTGTTTAACTTGGGTCAAACGTTTCGGGTAGCCTTCCACAACCTTTCCACAATAATTTGGGTGAATTTTGGCCCATTCCCTCTGACATAGCTGATGTAACTTAGTCAGGTTTGTAGGCCTCCTTGCTCGCACACGCGTTTTCAGTTCTGCTCACAAATTTTCTATAGGATTGAGGTTAGGGCTTTCTGATGGCCATGCCAATTCCTTGACTTTGTTGTCCTTAAACCATGTTGCCACAACTTTGGAATTATGCTTGGGGTCATTGTCCATTTGGAATTATGCTTGGGGTCATTGTCCATTTGGAAGACCCATTTACGATCAAGCTTTAACTTTCTGACTGATGTCTTGAGATGTTGCTTCAATACATCCACATAGTTTTCTTTCCTCATGATGCCATCTATTTTGTGAAGTGCACCAGTCTCTCCTGTAGCAAAGCCCCCCCACAACATGATGCTGCGACTCCTGTGCTTCACGGTTGGAATAGTGTTCTTCGGCTTGCAAGCCTCCCCCTTTTCCTCCAAACATAACAATGTTCATTATGGCCAAACAGTTATATTTTTGTTCCATTAGACCAGATAACATTTATCCAAAAAGTACATTCTTTGTCCCCATGTGCAGTTGCAAACCGTAGTCTGGCTTTTTTATGGTAGTTTTGGAGCAGTGGCTTCTTCCTTGCTGAGCGGCCTTTCAGGTTATGTCGATATAGGACTCATTTTACTGTGGATATAGATACTTTTGTACCTGTTTTGTCCAGCATCTTCACAAGGTCCTTTGCTGTTGTTCTGGGATTGATTTGCACTTTTCGCACAAGTACGTTCATCTCTAAGAGACAGAAGGCGTCTCCTTCCTGAGCGGTAATGATAGCTGCGTGGTCCCATGGTGTTTATACTTGCGTACTATTGTTTGTGCAGATGAGCGTGGTACCTTCAGGCATTTGGAAATTGCTCCCAAGGATGAACCAGACTTGTGGTCTACAATTGTTTTTCTGAGGTCTTGGCTGATTTCTTTAGATTTTCCCATGATGTCAAGCAAAGAGGCACTGAGTTTGAAGGTAGGCCTTGAAATACATGCACAGGTATACCTCCAATTGACTCAAATGATGTCAATTAGCCTATCAGAAGCTTCTAAAGCCATGACATAATTTTCTGGAGTTTTCCAAGCTGTTTAAAGGCACAGTCAACTTATGTATGTAAACTTCTGACCCACTGGAATTGTGTTAGTGTATTATAAGTGAAATAATATGTCTGTAAACAATTGTTGAAAAAATTACTTGTGTCATGCACAAAATAGATGTCCTAACCGACTTTCCGAAACTATGGTTTGTTAACAAGAAACATGTGGAGTGGTTGAAAAACGAGTTTTAATGACTCCAACCTAAGTGTATGTAAACTTCCGACTTCAACTGTATGTTTGGTAATGGCCGATGTTTAAGCAGGTTATTATCATTAAAATCTAAATGGGAATAAAAAGAGAAGGAGAAGGGAATAGTGAAGTTAATGTGGCGTGGCCCCGCTTTACAGCCACTCTCAGTCTTTTTCAGAGATAAACCACTAGATTATTTTAATTAGACAGTGTATTAATTGAGTGTGGGTCCTGGGGTATAATGTGTCTTTATTATTCTGCATCAATGGCCACCCCTCACGAGCGTGACACCAATCAAATGAGCGAGTGAGAAAGGGAGGGAGAGAGTGACAGAAAGAGAAAGGGGGGAGAAAAATGGTGTTTGCGTGTGTCAGAGAGAGAGGGGGCACTGTGTGAATAAGAGAGAGAGAGAGGGGGGAGAGAAAAGGGAGTGTGTGAATGAGAGGGAGAGAGAAATAGATTTTGTTTGTGTGTTTTTAAGATAGAGATTAACAAGTGAAAGACAGAGAGAGAGGAAGAGAGAGAGAATGAGAGATAGATAGTTAGGTGATCTCCTCCCTCAATATCCTCTATGACATAATTACTTACTCATCAACCTCAGAAGGCTGAAGAAAGTTGGATTGGCACATAAAACCCTCAAACTTTTACAGATGGTCAATTGAGAGCATCCTGTTGGGCTGTATCACCACCTGGTATGGCAACTGCACCGCCCGCAACCGCAGGGCTCTCCAGAGGGAGTGTGGTCTGCCCAACGCATCACCGGGGGCAAACTAGCTGCCCTCCAGGACACCTACAGCACCCCATATCACAGGAAGGCCAAAATGATCATGAAGGACAACAACCATACGAGCCACTGCCTGTTCACCCCGCTATCATCCAGAAGGCGAGGTCAGTACAGGTGCATCAAAGCTGGAATGAGAGACTGAGAGACTGAAAAACTGTTTCTATCTCAAGGCCATCAGACTGTTAAATAGCCATCACTAGCACATTGTTGTCCTTACACTCAGTAATCTCTATCTTGAACACCCACAAACACAATATATTTCTCTCTCTCTCATTCACACACTGGTTGTTGTCCTTGAAATCACTGGCCACTTTAAAACTTCTTATGGCTGCAAGGGGCAGTATTGAGTAGCCAGATAAAAGATGCCCATTTCAAACGGCCTCGTACTCAATTCTTGCTCGTACAATATGCATATTATTATTACTATTGGATAGAAAACACTCTCTAGTTTCTAAAACCGTTTGAATTATTTCTCTGAGTGAAACAGAACTCATTCTGCAGCACATCTCCTGACCAGGAAGTGGAATGTCAGAAATCGATGCTCTGTTTAACTTCATGCCTATACATGGGCATAAAACGTAAGAGTCTGCGTACACTTCATAGACCTTCCCCTGGTTGTCAAGAGGCTGTGAGAGAAGAAATTTTGTGTTCATCTTGGTCTGAGGTGGAATTAAAGCTCTTTGTATGACGTGACCGTCCATTTCCTGTTTCTGGAGCGCGCGAAAGGGGACATGGATTTGCCTTCTGTTTAGCTGTCGTTATGGATGACTAACATCTCCGGTTTAGATTTTATTTGATACATGTGACCATATCATCGTAACGTCTGTTTTTTCAATATAGTTTAATCAGATTATTGAATTTTTTTCGTGAGTTTTGCCGTGTTCCGTTCTCTGACTTTGTTGACGTTGGAGAGATCCGTGCCACTTGGCAAGTGCCCATGCTAAATGAAGAGGGAAATTTGACGTTCCAGATCCAAACAACGACTGTTCTGGACAAAGGACACCTTGTCCAACATTCTGACGGAAGATCACCAAAAGTAAGAAACATTTTATAATGCTATTTCTAATATCTGTCGCGCATGTGAACTGGTCGTCGGCGCCCAAGTGTTTCTGGCTATTGTGGCTACGCTAATATAACGCTACATTTTGTTTTCGCTGTAAAACATTTAATAAATCGGAAATATTGTCTGGAATCACAAGATGCCTGTCTTTCAATTGCTGTACACTATGTATTTTTCAGAAATGTTTTATGATGAGTAATTAGGTATTTGACGTTGGTGTCTGTAAATATTATGGCTGCTTTCGGTGCAATTTCTGATTGTAGCTGAAATGTAAACTATGATTTATACCTGAAATATGCACGTTTTTCGAACAAAACATATGCTATACAATAAATATGTTATCAGACTGTCATCTGATGAAGTTGTTTCTTGGTTAGTGGCTATTTATATCTTTATTTGGTCGAATTTGTGATAGCTACTGATGGAGTAATAAACTGTTATAGTAAAAAAAAGTGGTGTCTTTTGCTAACGTGGTTAGCTAATAGATTTACATATTTTGTCTTTCCTGTAAAACATTTTAAAAATCGGACATGTTGGCTGGATTCACAAGATGTGTACCTTTCATATGCTGTATTGGACTTGATAATGTGTGAAAGTTAAATATTTAAAAAATATATATTTTGAATTTCGCGCCCTGCACTTGAAGTGGTTGTTGTCATACTGTGGCCGGCCTCGGGCTTGCAGCCAGAAGAAGTATCCTTCCACCAAATCTTACTCTAGTAACGCTACTGTGGTGATGGTACAGGAAACACAATGAGACCATTAGCTTGATGATTGGCTGCCTTCAACACCTTTCATCCAATGGGTAGCTCTGAGGCATGCAGGAGACAGCTTTTAGTGACTTCTGTAGTCTTAGATGTTGCTCTGTTCCAACAGCAGGTGCTATGTAATGTGATTGTAATTGACCCTGAATGTGGTGTAATGCAGGCATCAAACTAGCATCAATGCAGGCATACTTGGTAAATGTGTGGCTATCAGTGGAGGCTGCTGAGCGAGGACTGCTCACAATAATGGCTGGACCGGAGCAAATGGAATGGCATCCAACAAATGGAAACCATGTGTTTGTTGTAATTGATACCATTCAACGGATTCCCCTCCATTACCACGAGCCCATCCTTCCCAATTAAGGTGTCACCAACTTTCTGCGGTGGCTATCAAATGTTGATAAGGCAACTGTAGTTACATTAAACTTCCTTCATCGGTAGGTCTTGGAAAGCAGTTATGACAAGGATTTTCATGAAAAGTTCACTTTGGTAAAACGAGGACCCTAGGTATAATTCCATCGCCTTTCACATGTTTCTCTCAATCCAGTCCATTAACTAAATAATAAATGACATGCATGTAGTCAATCTTGATAAAGCGACTAAACAAGATGCTAAACACAAACACACAGTTCGGAGCTAGCCTGAAAAGGTTGGGCCAAGTGCCCCATCTGGAATCCCGGCCAAGACATTAGCTCTGGGGGGCAAGTCAAGACGAATCCTCTGTCTAGTCGTGGCGGCGCATGGCGTCTTGCCACCAAGCTTCACTACTTCCACGGAGAGGAAAAAAGGGAAAACCCATTTGTAAACACAAAGTAGATGAAGAGGGGAGGGGATGGAGGGATGAAAAGAGGAAGAGTCCCTTTGGAGGAGTGCATTATTCATGACACCACGTCCTATACTCTTCCCTTCTTCATCCAGAGCAGTTAGTTCATGCATAGCGGTAGATAGAAAAATAGTGCCACTTTATAATCCATTAGCATCACTAAATGGAAGGGAAGCCATCCAAGTGGTGAGACGAGACACAGACGGAGCTAGGAACAAGCCCCCTGTGTACATCCTAAATCATGTTCCAGGCCTCTGCATGGATGCCAAAGCTGTGTTTAGCTATGCCAACCAACTACGCCACCCTCTCCTTACTGTTGGTGGGTGCAGTATGGGGGTTGGCGAACAACAATATTTTTCCAGACGAGTGGATGTTGTTGACTTAAGGAAGTTAATTTCAGTTCAGTTCAATTAAATTCAGTTTAGTAAAATTAATTTCAGTTTAGTTCAGTTTATTTCGAGGGGAAGAATCCATGTGTACCAGCATATTCCTTTTTTCAGGTTGAAGAGTCAGGTGCTTGAGTCTACTAAATGTACTGCAATTATTGAAGAAATTAAATGTCTCCAATTATGGTCTGTACAGTATGCCTACAGTATGGTTACTAATTGTGTATGAAAGACCTCCACTTGTACAGTATGTGTTTTGCCTATTAGCTCTCTGAAAGAGATGTAGGCATCTCAAAAGATCAGCTCACTACGTCGATAACAATAAGGGTGCAGTTAGGGGGTTGGCGAACAATGATATTCTTCAAGATGAGTGGATGTTGTTGAACAATGAAGTTCATTTCAGTTCAGTTTAATTCATTTAAGTTGAGTTTAGTTTATTTCAAATGGAAGAATCCATGTGTACCAGCATATTCTTTTGTCTAAATGTACTGAAATTATTGAAGAAATAAAATGTATCCAATTAGGGCCTACAGTATATATACAGTATGCCTTACAACCTAAATATTACAGTGGACAGTTACTAACTATGCGTGAAAGACTTCCATGTGTACAGTACATTACAAAATGCCTTACGAAATGTGTGCGTGCTTATATTCATGTATTAGCCTATTAGCTCTCTGAAAGAGATGTAGTCATTCCAAAAGACCAGCTCACTACGTTGATAACCTGCCAGATATATAATGAACTCTCTCTGACCAGCTCACAGAGTCCCACTCTGCATCTTATGCAAAATCCATAACATCAAGAAAAAATCATTGCCATTGGTCACGCCAAGGCTGGCAGATTTTCCGCAATATTGACATATATGTAGATATTTACGACCAGCAAAGTGCATTACTGGAAGCATCAACTTAAAAAGCAAGTTGCTGGATGAAATAAATTATTAAGGTTGAAAAACCCTTAGGAAAGTAGCTTTTATGATAATAACGATCAGCATGAGGCACAATAATGGAGGCCATTTTGGATCCACAATATTCGTATTACATTTTTTATTTAACCTTTATTTAACTCGGCATGTCAGTTAAGAACGAATTCTTATTTACAATGACGGCCTACCAGCTGATAAAGGAACCCTGACATTATATTCATAAACACCACTGAGACTGAGAAACTCGACACTGAGCCCATCTCTCTCCCCATAGGGAGTCTAGGCTAGGCTACAATCCACCCAGGGCTTAGGCACACAGACAAACAGACAAACAGACAGAGAGAGAGAGAGAGACCACATTAACCTAGTCTACACGCCTCAGAGGACACAACCTGCCTTGGGGAACATAACACCACTACTACCCAGGTCATCCTAGAGGGAATAGTGGTAAAACACACCACAACACAGCTTGGGCAGCACAAGCAGAGCAGGGCATTCTGGGAGAGGCAGGGAAAAAAAGAGAAAAGAAGTGAAAATGGTGACACAACAGCAAGTGAGTGAATGAATGGGTGAGGCCAGAGTAGACTAAGTCCCCCGTTCAGCCACCCACCCCCGCCACACACACACACCGACCCCAACTGCTGTGGTTAAGTTAGAGTTAGAGCACTTCAGGCCGGCCTTGAGGGCTTAATTCATCACCCATACAATCAGGATCTAAAGCCCAATGAAGATAAAGTAGCCCAGTACTAGTGTCTGAGAGCTGGAGAAAACATGCTTGAGTATGCAGTCAGTCCCTCTCACCTGGCAAGAAGAAAATATCTCAAAATGGATGCCAGTTTCTGTCTTCAAGATATTTATTAAAGATTTACAGTTAAGGGGAAATGGAGGCAGGACGGAAGGCTTAGGTAGACAGTGCACCCAGCAACCCTGTCTTACAGGCACGCAAGAGCACACACACACATAGAGACAGACACACACACACTTCCCCCAAACAGGTCAAAAAACAAGTTCATGCAGAATGTCATCATCATTTCAGACAAGAGGACTGAAACTGTGGGATTTGTTCCTCCTTCATCCGAATGAAATCAAACAAAAACAGCAGCCACAACAACAAATTAAACATGTAAGAATGATATGGCTGTGTGGTCCCAAGTCTAAGATTAATGGTCTCTTTTCCTAGTTTAAAATGTAAAAAACATTCAACATTGGCCATGCTGTCCATGAAGCGTGATTTGTGCCTCGTTCAAAACAACTGTTAACTCGGAACTGCAAAATCTGACTTTAGTGAGTTCAAGACAGATGGGAACTTGGGAAAAACGAGCTACGACTGGGAAAATACGTTTTGAACTTTAATCCAAATCGGAATTGTAAATAGGGAACTCGGGCCTCTTTCTAGAGCTCTGACCTGAAGATCACTGACGTCATCATGATTAAACCTTTTTTCAGAGTTCCCAGTTGTCTTGAAAGCACCATAAATCCAGAGAATGGCAGACTTTGATGACAAAGTTTAATGACTAAATTTGGCCACGAAGGACAGTCGTGCCACCTTCCTGTTCAAGTGAGCACAGCACAACAAGCTGAGTCCAAAAATGTATTGTATGCTGCTGCATAAATTATGTAATATGCCAGGGAGATATGTATACTGTAGCAAGCTGTTAGTAGCCCATGTGCCTCACCCTAATAATTTGGTCTATTTTCACCTCTTAATTTCACCTACTGTTCTGACTTGGTGGTGCACATATAGCCTTTAACCTGTTGTTGAGAAATATTATCATTGAATATTGTAAGAGTTTTCATTGTCTGCTTATATGCCCCCTTTATTTATCGGACTGTTCTGACTTGGTGTACAGGGAGAACACTGTAAGAATGGCTCATGTCTGAAATCTGTCGCTGTACATTTCAAAAGTGCTGAACAATTAGTTAGATTCACTACGTCTGTCCTAGCTTGCTCATTAATGTCTTAATCGAAATTACGGATTTCCCCTTATCTGCTTGTCATCCCCTTATGCCATAGTTTATACATCTCAATTGTCAGTAAAAACCACATTTGTTTAAGCAAGTCAGACATATCAGCTATGTTTCTTTTAAAGGCAGTAAATGAGGCTCAATGAACTGTTTCGCTGCCAGACAAGGCTCTGCTGATAGCCAGGTGTAGCAGTGGTAAGGTGTTGGGACTGCTGTTGGGACTCTACTGTTGGGACAGCTTTCTGTAGGCCCTAACAGTTTTGTGGGCGCTGTTTGTGACCATTATAGTGCAATTAATGTATTGTTTAGTGTTGTGTAGTGGATGTGGATTTGCTGGCATGCATCCCACAAGATTGACATGTTGAAATCGTCACTGCCCTTATGTAGACTGCCAGATTTTGATGGCAGAACAACATGAAACAGTTATGGACCAAAATCCGATATGACAACAATTATTCTGTGTGAATGTGTAAGCCTGCTAGTATGTGCTCGTAGGCTGACAATCAATGTAAGTGCACTCTTAACCATCAGATATTGATAATATAGGCCTAAGGCGGCATATTTACAACAGTGTTATAAGTATTGTGGATGTTTTGCGCAAAAAGTTAGGAGTAGATCCTCCACTAGATGATTATATTGGCTCTGTATCCCTACAATCATACACCACTGCAGATGCTGCTTTAAGGAAGCCTAACATACCCTCATACAAAGTCCACATACTACATAGACATAGAATAATTCAACTAGGCTTAATCAATAGCTTTTGTAAAGGCATTGTGAAGGTAGGAGTAGCAAGAACAAGTAAGCAATTCAGATGAAAACATAGGCTTTCATTCTAAAGGAAATGCCATTACAAGTAAAGATATCGAAGAATTTATAGCCCCGTCAAAAGTATTTACAACTCTGCCCAGTCAATTAAAGTGGATGAATGATCTCGGATCTGAAGCGAAGTACTAATGATAGCCTATTACCAAGCATATCTATTGCAAAACACAAGACACGTTAAGGATTAGAATTTGTCACTCGTTTTCATTACATATAAATAAACTACAACTAATTGTGGAATTCACCTGTCAGAGTAAGCTATAGCCTACGCGCAACCTATAGTGAGTGTTTTTCAACCGCTATGTATGGCCCGGGCACGGCGTCTGCAGCAAGCAAATCTCTTGGTGCGCAATAGCAATGCCAGTCCAACCTGTCCCCGAATGCAACCTTCTGGAGATGCTGAAACCCAGTATTTGGGGTATGTGTGCTGTGCCCAACTGAACCAATGCTCCTGTTACAGTGGATAAAGAACTCGCTGAAACAGGCCAGTTTTCCGTTGGCAACAGCATGGTATGATCAACCATTACAGTGCATGACGAAACGTAATGCTTTATTGATAATACACAAGGCTTTATTCATAAAATCACACGCATTTGGTGAATAATTATCACTTACGCTGCGGTTTTGTCCCGAGCAGTAAACCACTGCATGGTTGTGCGCGGAGTAACCGGACAAGGCGAAAGTAGTGCTGATTAGTTTGGGATTATCTCCTCTGGAAGTCCCTCTCCTCTCGTCCGTGTTCCACTTGAATTCGAATCGGCCCAGTCTTTCTGTCCAGTAATGTACCAGGACTCCTCTCGTCCGAGGTATCTCCTTCCAAACCTGGGCCACCGGTCCTCAGACTCTCACTAAACATGGGGGTTTCGGGACCGCTTCGCTCACTCGTTTTCACTACACCCGGTTGAATCTTCCAGAGCGACTTTTGCGGTAACTCCATCATCAGTGAACCTCGGCTCATCCTCAGAAACACCTACCTGTTGGGTGTTGCTATGTACTCAAGTAATTGGGTAGTACTCCAGCCAGACCTGTTCCAGAGCGTTCCGACCAGCATCCGCGCGAGTACCTGTATACAGCTGTAATTCCTCCAGGTGTATTTGGACCGGCGACGGGCACATTGAGCAAATTATCCCCGCATTGGCATTTAGCTGGGTATGAGTGGAGATCAGAAACCAGCTACACAGAGTTAAGTGCAAGCAGGGGCGTCAGCTGGGCATGCCATTCTTAGATCAAGACCAAAATGTAAAAGTAGGCTACAAGAAACCAATAATTTACTTTCATTCCAATCCCTATTAAAATGTCACTAGTGTTTATTACTCTAAACTGGCTTTAGGACCATGCAGATCATTGCTCTGAAAGAAACTACAAGCCTGTGTTCCTTTCTGTCAGAGAGCAGAGGCAGTGCCAGACAGTTTGCTTAGCCAGTCAGTCGTTTAGGCAAGGCGCCTATTTCTTTGATGTCGGCATTTGAACACTTCCTCATACGCCTCGCAGACAGCTGTTTTATGCACTGGTTACTTTCACCTTGATGTCATCTTCTATTGTGTTGTTGATGTCGGCATAGGCGGTGCGTCCAATACACTTGGGGAGGATAAGCTTCCCCTGAATTATATTGAATTTATCAAATGCTATATAATTACTGGGGATTTTACAGAAATAAATTAAATCATGAAAAATACTACACCAGCGAACATGATTTGGCTACAGAGGATCATTTGTTTCTTTAAAAAAAAGTACTGTGGGTTGTTTTAAGCGTGCAATTTGGGCAGCATCCCTGACAAATAGCTGATTGTTCAGTAACAGCTCTCATTGAAAAGCAGTTAAATATCCCTAGGACTATCACAATATTTCAAAATACAATCGTAGGAAAAACATATTTTAGAAAAGCAAATGGTTATTGGTGAAAAGAGAAGACAAAGAAAAGACACTAATCTGTCTCTAGAGTTCTAAATTCTAAACTCCCAATTGAGCGAACAGTAGACTATTTTATTGGCACCAGCGGAGGACATCGGCCATATCCCGGATGAGTGCCCGCAGGCCATATCCCTGGTGAGTGCGCGCATATTCACTGTCTTTATCATTAGATCAGTACCACTGGAAAGCTTCTTGGGGGACAATAATTTCCTCTTCCTGTCTAGATGGTGATCATACTGTATAATTTGTGTCTCCCCTTTTCGAAGTCTAGATTAGATGGTTGCATTCAAGACAAGGTCGTTTTTTACTGATCTGTTTGTCAGTATCAGAATAGTAGGCTACCAATTTGTGCCTTATTAAAAAATACACTGGTTGTGTATCCAGCCATATAAAGTGTAGTAGAATTACATGAAATGGGTTTCTGAAAAGCCACATTTTTTCCTGTGCAAAGAAAGGAGAAGAAATGTCTCTCATTAGCCCTATATGTCACTACACGCTCAGACATACATTGTTCAGAACGGTCTGTTTTGCTAACAATTATTAAACTAAATTATGACTATAATCTACACCACATTAGGAATAGTAGTCTATCTTCCTATCTTACATTAGTCTGCAAAAGTGATTATAGACGCATGCAATCCTTTATTATAAAGGTGCAATTTGATGGTGAAAAAATAGCTCCCCCAAACTTAAAAACCAGGTCACCCATAATACAAGTCAGTATTAGACGTCCATCCATGTCCGTGGACTTCGGGAGATTATGTGGAAACTGGCCACTAGGGGCAACAGTGAGCGCTGTTACCTTAAAGGAGGTTTCGGTTTTGCTAGGGTGTTGTGGATAGGGATGGTGGATAGGTGTAAGCATCTGGTGAAAAAGGTTGCATGTTCAAATCCAGTGATAGAAAGTTGTTTTTGAGATTTTTCTTTTAAGCCTATCCCAAACCTTATCTCTTACCATTTGGAGTAAATGCCTAACTTTAAAAATGTACAATTTTACATTTGAGAAACATGGATGAATGTCTAAATCTGACGTGAGACTGTGAGATATCTTCTTGCGACTATAGGGGGTGCTGTTTCAAATTAGCATAATTGTCTCTACAGATGAAACGGCTTCCTACTCAATTCTTGATCGTACAATATGCATATTATTGTTATTATTGGATAGAAAACACTATCTAGTTTCTATAGCCGTTTGAATTATGTCTCTGAGTGGAACAGAACTTTTTCTACAGCGAAATCCATGACAGGTTTTGCGAAGGTCTGAGAGCGAAGCTCTGATCTCAGTTCAGTTTAAAGCGGTGTGTATATCCTATGGAACGACACGAACTGCACCCGCCTTCCCCTGGATGTCAGTAACCAATGAGAAGTGGAATGGGCTTCCTACGTAGCTGTCAGAGGTTATAAAACACCAAGGAGTGAGGTGCGCCATCTTTTCGACGTTGAACTTTACGCACAGAGAGACCTGGGCATGCCATTTTCGAGCGCTCAGTAATGAACTTTAGATATATCAGTCTGTAATTTAATTTGATATAGGTGTTAGAAACATCATAACGAAGCTATTTGAAATCGAGTTATATCAGATTATGCGAGTATATTGCTATTTTTCGGAATTTCCTCAGTATTGCGTATTGAGGATTTGGACACGTTAGCTAATGTTAGCAATTGTTAGCTATAGTTAGCTGCTACATCAGAAGTTGAATGCAACGTTTTACAACCAAGCAACAATTCTTTTGGACAAAAGTACCACTTGGCCAAGATTCCGATGGAAGCTCGTCGAAAAGTAAGAGCTATTTATGATGTTATTCCATTTTTATGTGGAAAAATGTAAACTCAATAATGGTAAATGGTGACGCAGTTATTGCGGCACTAGTCTGTCTGTAACGCACACTGTATGTCTAGTAACGTTAATTTTAAAAATCTAACTTAGCGGTTGTATTAATAACTAATGCATCTTTCATTTCATGGCCAACCTGTATTTTTTTTGTCAAGTTTATGAATAGTTTTGTTGTATTGTGTTTTGTTTGTTTTGTTGTGTTTTGTTGTAAAATTGTTGTATTATCATGATGCTGCCGGGCAGATTGCTTGAGTAGTTGGACAGTATTTCCATTGTGTAAGCACGATTTGTGCCGCTAAATATGCACATTTTCGATCAAACTCTATATGGATTGTGTAATGTGATGTTACAGGAGTGTCATCGGAAGAATTCTGAGAAGGTTAGTGAAAAAATTAATATATTTTGGCGATGTTTACGTTATCGCTCTCTTTGGCTAGAATCAATGCTCTGGTAACGTTTGCATATGTGGTATGCTAATATAACGATTTATTGTGTTTTCGCTGTAAGACACTTAGAAAATCTGAAATATTGTCTGTATTCACATGATCTGTGTCTTTCGATTAGTGTATGCTGTGTATTTTTACGAAATGTTTGATGATTAGTAAGTAGGTAAACACGTTGCTCTATGTAGTTATTCTAGTCCATTTGTGACGGTGGGTGCAATTGTAACCTATGACATCTACCTGAAATATGCACATTTTTCTAACAAAACCTATCCTATACCATAAATATGTTATCAGACTGTCATCTGAGGAGGTTTTTTCTTGGTTAGTGGCTATCAATTTCTTAGTTTAGCCGAATTGGTGATAGCTACTGGTGTTGAGAGAAAATGGTGGACAAGAAAAATGGTGCTTTTTGCTAACGTGTTTAGCTAATAGATTTACATATTGTGTCTTCCCTGTAAAACATTTTAAAAATCTGAAATGGTGGCTTTATTCACAGGATCTGTGTCTTTCATTAGGTGTCTTGGACTTGTGATTTAATGATATTTAGATGCTACTATTTAATTGTGACGCTATGCTAGCGATGCTAATCAGTGTGGGGGGGGGGGGGTGGGGGGTGCTCCCGGACCCGGGGTAGGTGCTCGGTAGAGGATATTTTAGCGGCAGTGTTTGAAATCAGTCTAGTTGTGCCTTGATAGTGTTTAAAATGTGTTTATTTCACATTGCGCTGTATGCTTGCACTGTTCCACAGGTAAATTAGTCAAGTGATGATGATGTTGAGTAGTGGTTGACATTGTACATACAGTTCCACAGACATTTAAACCTAATATTGCGGTGATAATTAATGGAGAGGCAACTCTAACGCTGAGGTATAGAGCATCTGGATGTCACGTTGAAAGGACAAGACATCTCGGGGAGAGGGGGGCATGTACCACTCAGCTTTCACTGCTAGGGGAGCCCTCGAGTGAATGTTGAGCGGGACATTCGAGGGCTCCATGTCTCCAATGTTGAGCGGGACATTCGAAGGCTCCACTCGAGGGCTCCTGCTAGGGGAGCTCTCGAGTGAATGTTGAGCGGGACATTCCATTAAAATTGCGAGAGTCTCGGGAAGAGAGGGATATGAACTTTTATGGATGCAAGGATGTCTCCATCAGTGAAAGCCACTGCACAGATAGAACAAGGAGCAGAAGTGTAACCGGTTAGACGGATTCCGTTGTAATTTGCATTTTGCCTGTACATTTCATAATATACAGTACCAGTCAAAGCTGGGCCACCTACTAATTCCAGGGTTTTTCTTTAATTTTACTATTTTCTACATTGTAGAATAATATCAACAGCATCCTCCCGGATACCCTAGACACACACTGCCCAAACAGATCCACAGATGACGCAATCTCAATCGCACTCCACACTGCCCATTCCCACCTGGACAAAAGAAACACCTATGTGAGAATGCTGTTCATTGACTACAGCTCAGCGTTTAACACCATAGCGCCCACGAAGCTCATCACTAAGCTAAGGACCCTGGGAGTAAACACCTCCCTCTGCAACTGGATCCTTGACTTCCTGACAGGCCTCCCCCAGGTGGTAAGGGTAGGCAACGACACGTCTGCCACGCTGATCCTCAACACTACTTAATCCCATCCTGTACTCCAAGTTCGCCGCGACTCACCAAACACGACTCCAACACCATCATTAAGTTTGCTGATGACACAACATTGGTAGGCCTGATCACCGACAACGATGAGACAGCCAATACGGAGGAGGTCAGAGACCTGGCAGTGTGTTGCCAGGACAACAACCTTTCCCTCAATGTGAGCAAGAAATATGAGCTGATAGTGGACTACAGGAAAAGGCGGGCCGAACAGGTCCCCATTAACATCGACGGGGCTGTAGTGGAGCGGGTCGAGAGTTTCAAGTTCTTTGGTGTCCACATCACCAACAAACTACAGTATAATTGTCCGAACCCACCAAGACAGTCAGGAAGAGGGCACGACAACACAGTTTCCCCCTCAGGAGACTGAAAAGTTTTGGCATGGGTCACCAGATCCTCAAAAAGTTCTACAGCTTCACCATCGAGAGTATCCTGACCGGTTGCATCACTGGTATGGCAACTGTTTGTCATCTGACCCTAAGGCGTTAAAGCGAGCAGTGCGTTTGGCCCAGTACATTACTGGGTCCAAGCTTCCTGCCATCCAGGACCTACAGTTGAAGTTTACATACACTTATGTTAGAGTCATTAAAACTTGTTTTTCAACGACTCTACACATTTCTTGTTAACAAACTATAGTTTGGCAAGTTGAATAGGACATTTACTTTGTGCATGACACAAGTCATTTTTCCAAAAATTGTTTACGGACATTATTTCACTTATAATTCACTGTATCACAATTCCAGTGGGTCAGAAGTTTACTGTGCCTTTTAAACAGCTTGGAAAATTCCCCAAAATGATGTCATGGCTTTAGAAGCTTCTGATAGGCTAATTGACATCATTTGAGTCAATTGGAGGTACCTGTGGATGTATTTCAAGGCCTACCTTCAAACTCAGTGCCACTTTGCTTGACATCATGGGAAAATTGAAAGAAATCAGCCAAGACCTCAAAAATAATTATACACCTCCACAAGTCTAGTTCATCCTTGGGAGCAATTTCCAAATGCCTTAAGGTACCACGCTCATCTGTACAAAGAATAGTACGCAAGAATAAACACCATGGGACCATGCAGCCGCCATACAGCTCAGGAAGGAGACGCCTTCTGTCTCTTAGAGATGAACGTACTTTGGTGCGAAAAGTGCAAATCAATCCCAGAACAACAGCAAAGGACCTTGTGAAGATGCTGGAGGAAACATGTACAAAAGTATCTATATCCACAGTAAAACAAGTCCTATATCGACATAACCTGAAAGGCCGCTCAGCAAGGAAGAAGCCACTGCTCCAAAACCGCCATAAAAAAGCCAGACTACGGTTTGCAACTGCACATTGGAACAAAGATCGTACTTTTTGGAGATATATCCTCTGGTCTGATGTAACAAAAATAGAACTGTTTGGCCATAATAACCATTGTTATGTTCGGAGGAAAAAGGGGGGGGTTTGCAAGCCGAAGAACACCATCCCACCCGTAAAGCACGGGGGTGGCAGCGTCATGTTGTGGGGGTGCTTTGCTGCAGAAGGGACTGGTGCACTTCACAAAATAGATGGCATCATGAGGAGAGACAATTATGTGGATATATTGAAGCAACATCTCAAGACATCAGTCAGGAAGTTAAAGCTTGGTCGCAAATAGGTCTTCCAAATGGACAATGACTGTAACGGTCCTGACCTGTTTTATGTTGTTTTTGTATGTGTTTATGGTCAGGGCGTGTGTTTTGGGTGGGCAGTCTATGTTTTGTATTTCTAGGTTGGGTTTTGTGTTCGGCCTGGTATGATTCTCAATTAGAGACAGGTGTGTATCGTTTGTCTCTAATTGAGAGTCATACTAAGGCAGCCAGGGTTTCACTGGGGTTTTGTGGGTGTTTGTTCCTGTGTCCTCACAGGACGGTTGAAGGTTAGTCACATTTGTTGTTTTGTAGTTTTGTAGTGTCTTGTTTGCTGTTGTCATTAAAAGATGGCTTATTTCCCTCAATCCGCATCTTGGTCCTATCCATGCTCCTCCTCGTTTGAGGAGGAGAACAACATTGACTGCCTTTACAGAAACACCCACCACAACAGGACCAAGCGGATTGAGGAGAGAGAAAAGGAACTAAAGCAATGGAGAGAAGAGGAATGGAGTTGGGAACAAATATTCAACGGAGAAGGACCCTGGGCTAAGGTTGGTGTGAATCGCCGCTCGCGGGAGGAGAAGAAGGCAGCCACAGCCCAGGAGCGGTGGATTGAGGAGGCAGCACGTATGAGAGGCTGGAAGCCCGAGAGGCTCACCCAAAAATTTCTTGGGGGGGGCTAAAGGGGAGTGTGGCGAAGCCGGGTTGGATACCTGAGCCAACTCCCCGGGCTTGCCGTGGAGTAAGAGGGCGTCGTACTGGTCAGACACCGTGTTATGCGGTAAAGCGCACGGTGTCCCCAGTACGCGTGCTTAGCCCAGTGCGGGCTATTCCACCTTGCCGCACTGGGAGGGCTAGGTTGGGCATCGAGCCGAGTGCCATGAAGCCGGCCCAACGTATCTGGTCTCCAGTACGTCTCCTCGGGCCGGCGTACATGGCACCAGCCTTACAGGTGGTGTCCCCGGTTCGCCTGCATAGCCCAGTGCGGGCTATTCCACCTCGCCGCACTGGCAGGGCTACGGGGACCATTCAACCTGGTAGGGTTGGGGAGGCTCGGTGCTCAAGAGCACGTGTCCTCCTTCACGGTCCGGTATATCCGGCGCCACCTTCCCACCCCAACTCAGTACCACCAGTGCCTACACCACGCACCAGGCTTCCAGTGCATCTCCAGAGCCCTGTTCCTCTTCCACGCACTCTCCCTATGGTGCGTGTCTCCAGCCCGGTACCTCCAGTTCCGGTACCACGCACCAGGCCTAGAGTGCGCCACGAGAGTCCAGTGTGCCCAGGTCCTGTTCCCCGCACTCGCCCTGAGGTGCGTGCCCTCAGCCCGGTACCTCCAGTTCCGGTACCACGCACCAGGCCTATAGTGCGTCTCAGCCGGCCAGAGTCTGCCGTCTGCCTAGCGCCAGAGCCGTCCTGCCATGACCAGCCGGAGCCGTCCTGCCATGACCAGCCGGAGCCGTCCTGCCATGACCAGCCGGAGCCGTCCTGCCATGACCAGCCGGAGCCGTCCTGCCATGACCAGCCGGAGCCGTCCTGCCATGACCAGCCGGAGCCGTCCTGCCATGACCAGCCGGAGCCGTCCTGCCATGACCAGCCGGAGCCGTCCTGCCATGACCAGCCGGAGCCGTCCTGCCATGACCAGCCGGAGCCGTCCTGCCATGACCTGCCGGAGCCGTCCTGCCATGACCTGCCGGAGCCGTCCTGCCATGACCTGCCGGAGCCGTCCAGCCCGGACCTGCCGGAGCCCCTCAGCCCGGACCTGCCGGAGCCCCTCAGCCCGGACCTGCCGGAGCCCCTCAGCCCGGACCTGCCGGAGCCCCTCAGCCCGGACCTGCCGGAGCCCCTCAGCCCGGACCTGCCGGAGCCCCTCAGCCCGGACCTGCCGGAGCCCCTCAGCCCGGACCTGCCGGAGCCCCTACGCCCGGACCTGCCGGAGCCCCTACGCCCGGACCTGCCGGAGCCCCTACGCCCGGACCTGCCGGAGCCCCTACGCCCGGACCTGCCTGAGCCCCTACGCCCGGACCTGCCTGAGCCCCTACGCCCGGACCTGCCTGAGCCCCTACGCCCGGACCTGCCTGAGCCCCTACGCCCGGACCTGCCTGAGCCCCTACGCCCGGACCTGCCTGAGCCCCTACGCCCGGACCTGCCTGAGTCCCTACGCCCGGACCTGCCTGAGTCCCTACGCCCGGACCTGCCTGAGTCCCTACGCCCGGACCTGCCTGAGTCCCTACGCCCGGACCTGCCTGAGTCCCTACGCCCGGACCTGCCTGAGTCCCTACGCCCGGACCTGCCTGAGTCCCTACGCCCGGACCTGCCGGAGTCCCTACGCCCGGACCTGCCGGAGTCCCTACGCCCGGACCTGCCGGAGTCCCTACGCCCGGACCTGCCGGAGTCCCTACGCCCGGACCTGCCGGAGTCCCTACGCCCGGACCTGCCGGAGTCCCTACGCCCGGACCTGCCGGAGTCCCTACGCCCGGACCTGCCGGAGTCCCTACGCCCGGACCTGCCGGAGTCCCTACGCCCGGACCTGCCGGAGTCCCTACGCCCGGACCTGCCGGAGTCCCTACGCCCGGACCTGCCGGAGTCCCTACGCCCGGACCTGCCGGAGTCCCTACGCCCGGACCTGCCGGAGTCCCTACGCCCGGACCTGCCGGAGTCCCTACGCCCGGACCTGCCGGAGTCCCTACGCCCGGACCTGCCGGAGTCCCTACGCCCGGACCTGCCGGAGTCCCTACGCCCGGACCTGCCGGAGTCCCTACGCCCGGACCTGCCGGAGTCCCTACGCCCGGACCTGCCGGAGTCCCTACGCCCGGACCTGCCGGAGTCCCTACGCCCGGACCTGCCGGAGTCCCTACGCCCGGACCTGCCGGAGTCCCTACGCCCGGACCTGCCGGAGTCCCTACGCCCGGACCTGCCGGAGTCCCTACGCCCGGACCTGCCGGAGTCCCTACGCCCGGACCTGCCGGAGTCCCTACGCCCGGACCTGCCGGAGTCCCTACGCCCGGACCTGCCGGAGTCCCTACGCCCGGACCTGCCGGAGTCCCTACGCCCGGACCTGCCGGAGTCCCTACGCCCGGACCTGCCGGAGTCCCTACGCCCGGACCTGCCGGAGTCCCTACGCCCGGACCTGCCGGAGTCCCTACGCCCGGACCTGCCGGAGTCCCTACGCCCGGACCTGCCGGAGTCCCTACGCCCGGACCTGCCGGAGTCCCTACGCCCGGACCTGCCGGAGTCCCTACGCCCGGACCTGCCGGAGTCCCTACGCCCGGACCTGCCGGAGTCCCTACGCCCGGACCTGCCGGAGTCCCTACGCCCGGACCTGCCGGAGTCCCTACGCCCGGACCTGCCGGAGTCCCTACGCCCGGACCTGCCGGAGTCCCTACGCCCGGACCTGCCGGAGTCCCTACGCCAGGACCTGCCGGAGTCCCTACGCCAGGACCTGCCGGAGTCCCTACGCCAGGACCTGCCGGAGTCCCTACGCCAGGACCTGCCGGAGTCCCTACGCCAGGACCTGCCGGAGTCCCTACGCCAGGACCTGCCGGAGTCCCTACGCCAGGACCTGCCGGAGTCCCTACGCCAGGACCTGCCGGAGTCCCTACGCCAGGACCTGCCGGAGTCCCTACGCCAGGACCTGCCGCCCCTTGTCCCGGTGCCGCCCCTTGTCCCGGTGCCGCCCCTTGTCCCGGTGCCGCCCCTTGTCCCGGTGCCGCCCCTTGTCCCGGTGCCGCCCCTTGTCCCGGTGCCGCCCCTTGTCCCGGTGCCGCCCCTTGTCCCGGTGCCGCCCCTTGTCCCGGTGCCGCCCCTTGTCCCGGTGCCGCCCCTTGTCCCGGTGCCGCCCCTTGTCCCGGTGCCGCCCCTTGTCCCGGTGCCGCCCCTTGTCCCGGTGCCGCCCCTTGTCCCGGTGCCGCCCCTTGTCCCGGTGCCGCCCCTTGTCCCGGTGCCGCCCCTTGTCCCGGTGCCGCCCCTTGTCCCGGTGCCGCCCCTTGTCCCGGTGCCGCCCCTTGTCCCGGTGCCGCCCCTTGTCCCGGTGCCGCCCCTTGTCCCGGTGCCGCCCCTTGTCCCGGTGCCGCCCCTTGTCCCGGTGCCGCCCCTTGTCCCGGTGCCGCCCCTTCTCCCGGTGCTGGCCGTTCATTTAGGGGATGTTAGTTTTAGGGTGGTCATTGGGAGGGGAAGACAGAAGCGGGGAGTGACTATGGTGGTGTGGGGACAGCGTCCAGAGCCTGAGCCACCACCGTGGTCAACTGCCCACCCAGACCCTCCCCTGGACTTTGTGCTGGTGCGCCCGGCGTTCGCACCTTGAGGGGGGGGTTCTGTAACGGTCCTGACCTGTTTTATGTTGTTTTTGTATGTGTTTATGGTCAGGGCGTGTGTTTTGGGTGGGCAGTCTATGTTTTGTATTTCTAGGTTGGGTTTTGTGTTCGGCCTGGTATGATTCTCAATTAGAGACAGGTGTGTATCGTTTGTCTCTAATTGAGAGTCATACTAAGGCAGCCAGGGTTTCACTGGGGTTTTGTGGGTGTTTGTTCCTGTGTCCTCACAGGACGGTTGAAGGTTAGTCACATTTGTTGTTTTGTAGTGTCTTGTTTGCTGTTGTCATTAAAAGATGGCTTATTTCCCTCAATCCGCATCTTGGTCCTATCCATGCTCCTCCTCGTTTGAGGAGGAGAACAACATTGACTGCCTTTACAATGACCCCAAGCATACTTCCAAAGTTGTGGAAAAATGGCTTAAGGACAACAAAATCAAGGTATTGGAGTGGCCATCAGAAAGCCCTGACCTCAATCTTATAGATCATTTATGGGCAGAACTAAAAAAGTGTGTGCGAGCAAGGAGGCCTACAAACCTGACTCAGTTACACCAGCTCTGTCAGGAGGAATGGGCCAAAATTCACCCAACTTATTGTGGGAAGCTTGTTGAATGCTACCCGAAATGTTTGACCCAAATTAAACAATTTAAAGGCAATTCTACCAAATACTAATTGAGTGTATGTAAACTTCTGACCCACTGGGAATGTGATGAAAGAAATAAAAGCTGATGTTGCATTACAACCTGCAATTTAAAGATTGCTGTACAGCAGGAACCCATCCAACTTGAAGGAGCTGGAGCAGTTTTGCCTTGAAGAATGAGAAAAAATCCAAGTGGCTAAATGTGCCAAGACATATCCCAAGAGACTTGCTGCAAAACGTGGCTCTACAAGGTATTGACTTTTGGGGGGTGAATAGTTATGCACGCTCAAGTTTTCTGTTTCTTTGTCTTATTTCTTGTTTGTTTTGCATCTTTTTTGTGGTAGGCATGTTGTGTAAATCAAATGATACAAACCAAACCATCAAAATGTATTTAATTCCAGGTGGTAGGGCAACAAAATAGTAAAAATGCCAAGGGGGTGAATACTTTCGCAGGCACTGTATATAGGTGATATCGTCAGCTGCAATGATGACTTGACAGTCAAGAAGGACCAATGTTTAAAGAGGTCATTTGCAGACTCCAAATTGTAACCATTGTGCATCCTATTTGTGTTTCGTATAGTTATAAGGACATTGTGGTAAATGTACAAATATTATCTAGAATGGAGAGCTAAAGTATTATTATGTATTATTCTTAGGTTCCTGGTTTAGTTTGGGTGTCTTCACCTCTTGGCATTGGTCAGAACGCACTGATGGCAAGACAGTGAATGTTTGGCTTGTAGTTTACTGAAGGAATAGACTGTAGATAACAACACAATACAATGCCTTGAAGGTATTCACATCTCTTGACTTTTTAAACAATGTGTTGTGTTACAGCCTCCATATAAAATGGCTTACATTTTGGATGTAGTTTCACTGGCCTACACATAATACCTCATAATATAAAAGTGGAATTAGATTTTACAAATTCATTTAAAAAGCTGAAATGTCTAGAGTCAATACATTATCAACCCTTTTGTTATGTCAAGCCTAATTAAGTTCAGGGGTACAAATGTGCTTAACAAGTCTCATAATAAGTTGCATGTACTCACTGTGTGCAATAATAGTGTTTAACATGATTTTTGAATGACTACCATGTCTCTGTACCCCACACATACAATTATCTGTATGGTCCCTCAGTCGAGCAGAGAATTTCATACACAGATTCAACCACAAAGATCAGGGTTTTCCAATTCCTTTCAAGGAAGGGCATCTATTGGCACCTAATTACACTTTGGATGGTGTGTCAATACACCCAGTCACTACAAAGATACAAGTGTCCTTCCCAACTCAATTGCCCGAAAAGGATGGAAACCGCTCAGAGCCAATGGTGACTTCAAAACAACTACAGAGTTTAATGGCTGTGATAGGGGGAAACTGAGGATGGATCAACGACATTGTCATTACTCCACAATACTAACCTAACTGACAGAGTGAAAAGGAAGCCTGCACAGAATAAAAAATATTCCAAAATATGCATCCTGTTTGCAATAAGGCACTAAAGTAAAACTGTAAAAAATATTCCCTGAATACAGTGTTATGTTTGGGGCAAATCTAACACAACGCATCACTGAGTACCATTCTGCATATTTTCAAGTATGGTGGTGGCTGCATCCATATATATATTCTTATTCCATTCCTTAGATTTGTGAGTATTTGGTAGTTGTTGTGGAATTGTTAGATTACATGTTAGATATTGCTGCACTGTCGGGACAAGAAGCACAAGCATTTCGCTACACTCGCAATAACATCTGCTAACCATGTGTATGTGACCAATATCATTTGATTTGATTATGTTATGAGTATGCTTGTCATTGGCAAGGACTAGGGATTTTTTTTATAACAAAAAAACGGAATGGAGCTAAGCACAGGCAAAATCCTAGAGGAAAACCTGGCTCAGTCAGCTTTCCACTAGACTCTTGGTGATGAATTTCCCTTTCAGCAGGACAATAATAATAATCTCAGGACTTTTATTTTGGCACGACAACTTGATGGACTCTTATTTTGAAATAGGAAATTGCAGGTCTTTTTATTTTAGAGCGACAAATAGAAGGACTCTTATTTTCAAATGAGAAATTTCAGGACTCATTTTGTCATGAGAAATTGAGGGACTCTTATTTTGAAATCTGAAACGCTGGACTTTTATTTTGTATTTTGGCATGATATATCGGGGGATTCTTATTTTAAAGTATTGTTAAATTCTGCTGGATGATTGACGTAACTGAGCTGGATGTAACTCTGAGCCAGTTTCTGGATATAACTCTGTGCTGGATACAGGATGTAACTGTCACCTGGATGCTGGATGTAACTTTCAGTCGGGTGCTGGATGTAAGTCTGAGGTCAATGCTGTTTGTAACTCTGAGTCGGATGCTGGATGCTGGATGTAACTCAGAGTCGAATGCTGGATCCTGGATTTAGCTCTGTGCCGAATGCTGGATCCTGGATTTAGCTCTGTGCTGGATGTGACTCTAAACCGGATGCTGGATGCTGAATGTAACTCTGAACCAGATGCTGGATAATGGATGTATGTTACGGATACAAGTGTTCTGTGTGTATCCTGTGTGTATTTCTTTTCTCTCCTTCTCCCCTACTCACAGGTGACAACAATCAATCCCCAATCAGTCATCAATCAGTCGCTAATCGGAAGACACCTGCTCCTTTTCCCTTACCCAATCACAGTTCCTTTCCCTTGGTTTAAAACCCCTGTCAGTTGTTGTCTCCCGAGCTCAATCTCTTTGTAACATGCCTTCTGTCTGTAGATCGCTTGTGTGTTTTGCAGCTACATGTCTTTGTCCCCACCTGTGAGTATTGTATTGTATTGTATTGTATTGTATTGTATTGTATTGTATTGTATTGTATTGTATTGTATTGTATTGTATTGTATTGTATTGGGTATGGTGTTTGAGTGTTTGTTTGATGGTGGGAAAAGGGGGTAACCAGACAAGTCGCCCTTGGGCTACACTACCCGTAGTTAAACATTGTTAAAAACACTAGTTAGAACTGGGTGGACCACCCCCTGTATTTTTGGTTAGTTAGCTGTTTGTGAAGTAGGCTAGTCTAGCTTAGGGGTGTTTTTGAATTATTATTCTTTCATTCCTTGGGTCTCGCTCCCCCCCCCCCCCCCCCATTTACCGTATGTTTATAAATAAACATTTAATGTTTGATGGTAATTAAGTTGTCTGTGTTATTTGTTCTCACTGTTACGTTTTCACTACTATAATTTGCATGAGTTGTGTTACGGGTCCCATTACCATCCCCCCTAGACTGTCGGGCCAAAGGGATTCGTAACAATGTAACTCTGAGGCGTATGCTATGCTGGATGTAATATCCAGCATCCAGGATCTAACTCAAGAGTTACAGCCTCTACTAAATTAATGGATGCTAAATTTGGTGTGTTTTGCTGTTCTCCAAAGAACATTTTAGAGTCTTAAAATTGTGTAGAAATGCAGTATAGTAGCTTTAACTTCCATAAAAATCTGAACTGACGCCACTGGTTGACCTTAACAAGGGCCCCAAGACCAGAGGAAGCAAAATAGCCCCATAACATCAAAGATACGACCCCGTATTTTACTGTAGGAATGAGGTGCTTTTCTCCATATGCTTCTGTTTTTCGAGTATCGAAAACAAAGGTACCAATCATTTTGACCCGTATCTTTTTAAGATTTGTTTTATTACTTGTTAAACATAATATCTTTCTCTGAGTATTGTATTAGTATGATTTAAGGCATGAGCTGGCACACACCCTAAAAAAGGTTGGTAGAGGTGCTGAATAATGGCGAGTAAACTGTATGCTATAAAAATAGTTGCACACTCTATATACAAGCTCCTAGTTATGTATTGGGTTTATACAGGTATCTATTATGTTACTTTACCAGGGGGAGAGGTAACATTGAGATCCTGCTACTACAGAGGGAAGCCTACTGGATCTCCTATCTAAAAACACTGACCCCTAGTGGTCTGACCACTGACTTTGACCTCAGGCACATTTTATGAACAAGTCTGCTAAATGAACATTCTTTCTACAGCGTATCAGCGCGCGCCAAAGAAATTCCCTTTGTTGATTATGGTTATTATACATTGTGGTTTAACCAAACAATTATATGTAACAAAGATTCAATGAAATGGAAACAATGAAATATGCATATGAAATTAAAAAACTAGTGATGCTATTACTATGTACAATATCTAATGTTACAAAATGATAACAATAGCCTAATACATTCAACTTGTTGTAAACTATTGTCTTTTTAACAGTACATTTTTTTAAATTCTCATCACCCTAATTACTATAACACACCCGTCACTATTGTCATTGGTTGCACTATTGCACTGTTTGTCTACATAACCTGGTTCAAGCATTTATGACATTGCCCTGAAGAACGCACAGTGATGCCGAAACTAGTTTACCCAATAAATTACTCGGAGCTTGTATGTAGAGTGAGACTCTATTTTTTTTTTTTAGCAATTGTAGTAGTATAAAATAATATAATTTCCCAATTGTATTTTAGCATAGAATATAGCTTAGTATTTGTATATTTTATATATTATTTTTTTTCTAATCTTTATCAAGGGTGCCAATAATTATGGACCTCAATGTAAGTGTTGATCTAGCTATGCAGGGTTTTTTTTCATTCTGTAGCCCTTCCAATATAGAACAAATATACATTCCAAATGATTTAAGACAAGTGGTTCAGGTTCAGTTGTCACGCCCTGGCCTTAGTATTCTTTGTTTTCTTTATTATTTTAGTTAGGTCAGGGTGTGACATGGGGAATGTTTGTGTTTTGTTGGTATTGGGTGATTCTATGGTAAAGGGGTTGTTGGTGTAGTATATGGGTTTGGTGTTGAGTGTATGTGTCTAGCTGTGTCTATGTTGGGTGTAGTTCTAGGAAAGTCTATGGTGGCCGGAATGGGTTCTCAATTAGAGACAGCTGATTTCGGTTGTCTCTAATTGGGAGCCATATTTAAGGCTGCCATGGGCTTTAGCTGTTTGTGGGTCATTGTTTGTGTATATGTATAGTTCAACGTAAGTAGTTTGTGTGTGCACTTACGTTTGAAGTTTTCACGATCGTTTGTTGTTTTTTCGTTATTGTTATAATAGTGTGTCGTGTTCATCTTCGTCGTTATTAAAAAGAAGATGTATCCAAATCATGTTGCGCCTTGGTCCTCTCGTTCATGTCAACACGATCGTGACATCAGTGGATGCCATTGAATTATTGCCCCCTTCTGAATAACAAAAGCTTTGACTGATACGCAGTAAATACATTTGTAATATCTCCCTGAATTGTTTATGCTCAAAATGAGCGTTCATCCACAGTACTGTATCACCATTCCCCATCTGGGTTATGAATGCATTCAACAGACTCATACTTTCAGACGAGCTGGCAGCTCCATAAAGCATCCCATTGAGTTCTTAACAGGGAATTTGTCTTGGATCATGAAAACCCCATTGAAGTTACATAGTACAGTCTGGTAGCAGTGAAAAAAAAAGCCAACTTTAGCTCAACATCCATGATTAGTTAGGCCGACTCCATAAGCTTGAATATCAAGCAGGACAAACGTCAACAGAACCAGTATAATTTGTTCAGATCATTACTGTTTGCTTTAGTCTGCCAGGAGTGCAAGATGGGCGGGGTTTACTCTTTTGAAATTACTCTAATAGTTCCACTGCACCAGACAAGCTCAATCAATCAATGGGTCTAACCCATAAACATTAGCTTGCAATAGACAGCATGGTAAAAAATCTAATGCTAACCAAACTGGGGCAATCAGTTATACAGTAGTATGACTCTGATCAAAAGTTCAGAGAACATATCAAAATCATTCCACACATAGAAACAAAACAAAATGTTGACTCAGCAATAGCTTCAACTCAGGGCTTTCCCTGTCCCAATTAGATAGCATTTTTAATGTCTACATCCACACATGAGTACAGTACCTTCGAAAGTATTCACCTCCTTGGCATTTTTCCCATTTTGTTGCCTTACAACCAGGAATTAAAATACATTTTTGGAAATGGTTTGTATCATTTGATTTACACAACATGCCTACCACTTTGAAGATGCTAAATATTTTTGGGGTGAAACAAACAAAACCTAAGACAAAAAAAACAGAAAACTTGAGCGTGCATTACTATTCCACCCCCCAAAGTCAATACTTTGTAGAGCCACCTTTTGCAGCAATTACAGCTGCATGTCTCTTGGGGTATGTCTCTATAAGCTTGGCACATCTAGCCACTGGGATTTTTGCCCATTCTTCAAGGCAAAACTGCTACAGCTCCTTCAATTTGGATGGGTTCCTGCTGGTGTACAGCAATCTTTGTCATACCACAGATTCTCAATTGGATTGAGGTCTGGGATTTGACTAGGCCATTCCAAGACATTTAAATGTTTCCCCTTAAACCACTCGAGTGTTACTTTAATAGTATGCTTAGGGTCATTGGCCTGCTGGAAGGTGAACCTCTGTCCCAGTCTCAAATCTCTGGATGACTGAAACAGGTTTCCCTCAAGAATTTCTTTGTATTTAGTGCCATCCATCATTCTTTCAATTCTGACCAGTTTCCCAGTCCCGGCAAATTAAAAAAATCCCCACAGCATGATGCTGCCACCACCATGGATGGTGTTCTCGGGGTGATGAGAGGTGTTGGGTTTGTGCCAGACATAGCGTTTTCCTTGATAGCCAAAAAAGCTCAATTTTAGTCTCATCTGACCAGAGTTCCTTCTTCCATATGTTTGTGGAGTCTCCCACATGCCTTTTGGCGAACACCAAATGTGTTTGCTTATTTTTTTCTTTAAGCAATGGCTTTTTTTCAGGCCACTCTTACGCAAAGCCCAGTTCTGTGAAGTGTACGGCTTAAAGTGGTTCTATGGGCAGATACTCCAGTCTCCGCTGTGGAGCTCTGCAGCTCCTTCAGGGTTATCTTTGGTCTCTTTGTTGCCTCTCTGATTAATGCCCTCCTTGCCTAGTCTGTGAGTTTTGGTGGGCGGCCCTCTCTTGGCAGGTTTGTTGTGGTGCCAACAAAATAGGAAAACGCCAAGGGGGGTGAATACTTTTGCAAGGCACTGTACACACACAACGTAGCCAGGAACAAATAGGTTTGTTTTTGGGAATGCAGATATAGGCACCCACAGGCAGGCAGCACTTGTAATGACTATTAATTTAAAAAATATAAAAAAATAGGCTCATTAAGAGAGGAAAAAACTTCCCCCCTTAAACCTATCAGTCCTGAGACCCCAGCAAACATCAGCTTTTCATTTATCTGGACATTCATTTAACTGCATGCCCAGCGCTTATATTTAGCCTCACAATTAAGTGTTTTACCATTCTTTTCAGGACAACCAGGGCTACAAGTACAACACAAAACAATTTGACACAAACGGCTCCATTCATAAGTACTATTGACAATTATCAATAAAAAAACAAGATCTGCCAAAACATAAACTTGACAAAAATGTGTATGAATGCTTTATGTACAGAAATTGTTTGCTCAGTGGGAAGTTAATATCCAATTAGTCAGGGACCACCGTGTGGTGTTTGTAGTTTGTGAAAGCAACTATGTGAGCTTATTACAGTATTATAGACACTATATCATGGGATTTCCAGTGATCTTCTATGTAGAAGACACCCTTATCTTCTAACAACTCTTGTGTAGCTTGTGAGCATCAGAGCAAAACATGTTACATGTTCATGAGAGTCAGCTTATCATAGATAGCTTTTACTGTAATAGTGTGTAGCTTAAACCATTCAGAGTCTAGAGATGTTTTTGTAAAAAGTCCCGGCCCCGGGCCCCTTCGGTATCCGCCGTTGTCTCAAAAACACCGTTCTAACTCATCCCTCGTTAATCAAGAAATAGATTAATCCAATGGTCCACCCCATAAGTCTGTAGCTCAAACACACATTATTTAAAAGGGGTTAGAAGTCCAAAGAGTGCCGGCATTACAGTGAGACTCATTGGGTTAATGCCAACAATGAACAGTTTATTTATACATTGTCAACATTTATTTAGGGTGTTTTACGTTGTAGTGTATACCAATAGTTCTCTGGGCTCTCTGCCCCCCTTTCTCTTTCTCTCTTTCTGCCCCCCTCCCCCTCTTTCTGTCCCCTCTCTCCCTCTCTTTCTGTCTCCATCTCTTCTCTCCCTCTCTTT
This sequence comes from Salvelinus fontinalis, assembly GCF_029448725.1. Lineage (NCBI taxonomy): Eukaryota > Metazoa > Chordata > Actinopteri > Salmoniformes > Salmonidae > Salvelinus > Salvelinus fontinalis. The sequence goes on from NC_074667.1 coordinate 4,322,684, forward strand.
CTGTCCCCCTCTCTCTCTCTGTTCCTTCTCTCCCCCTTCTTTTCCTTTGCCCTTTTTATCCATCACACACTTTGTCTCTTCCTCTCTCTTTCACTTTCTAAAGGTGTTCTTCTGGTGTCTTCTGTGATTGGATATTAGCTATTTGCTCTAACTCCGAGAAGTGGTGATGACTTTAAACGTATCCTGGCTTATTGGCATTAGCTAGGCTAGAATGACAGTGAACAAAAGTGAGGTGAAACGCTGCCACGGGAGATGCGACTAACAGGCTATTTGCACATGTCCTTGCACCGTGCAGTCTAGAGTAATTATCTCTCTCTCCGGGAGTCAAACGCTGAGCACTATAATGGCAACATTCTGCTACAAATGTGACCATCTTTTAGATATGTATCATTATTCTTCCCTTTTCCCTCATCTGTCTCTGAGGTTATTGATGCGTGGTGGTACATGGTCCATCACATACATCAGAGACTGAGCTAAATAAAGGCTTTGTACGTCTTTACCACCCAGCACCAAAGCATGTCATTATGACTTCAGCATGTAGCCATTAGTTTCAATGTCTTTTGTGTCACAGGCAGGAGTACTGAAGAATATAATTATTTACATTAAAACCATTGATAGACACTAACTTTTATTTATTTTGTATTAATCTTAATGTATTCAGGGAAAAACCATTGAGACCATGAGACCATAAGTTTTACCTATGCAGCAGGTAGCCAAGTGGTTAGAGGGTTGGGCCAGTAACCCGAAAGGTTAGACCCCCGGTAGACCGTCATGGTAAATAAAATGTTGTTCTGCACTGACTCTCCTAGTTAAATAAATAATAATAAGCTTTACTTTGAGCATACACCCATACATAGAGTGAAGTCAAGTTGCTCCAATATACAAGCTCAATTTCTGTAATTTAACCAATAGAAAAAGACTGTTGCTGTAAGTGTCACGACTTCCGCCGAAGTTGGTGCCTCTCCTTGTTCGGGCGGTGTTCAGCGCTCGTAGTCACCGGCTTTCGAGCTGCCACCATCCATGTTTCTGTTTTCCATTTGTTATGTCTTGAGTGTACACACCTGGTTCCCATTGTTACGTTCCCCAGTTTCTGTGTTGTAGTTTGTGTTTGTGTTTCAGGAAATGGCTTCCTGAAATTCTCCCCAAGCAGCTGATTGGTCGGCCCCGAATTGATGATAGGATAGCTGACCCCGCCCCCTCATCAGGACGCAGCTGTCTTCAATTAGATTCCTTCTGAAGCTATATAAGCCAGTGTTCTGTTGCTCAGAGGATAGATTGATTGTATTTTCTGAGATGATTGCTGAGATAGGAGGCTGATGGCTGTGGGTTATTTACTGTGTTAGTTGTTGCTGGGAGCAGCTTTGGTATGTTCTGTGCTAGTTTGTTGCTCAGTCAGACAGAGCTTATTTGATGTCCTGTGTTTCTCAGTTTGTTTGTGAAATTGTTTAATATTCTGTTTCATTTGTTCACAGGGGGGAAGGGGAAGGCACCTAGGGAGTGCTTAGGCAAGAGGCCCGTGGGCATACATATGCCCGTGGGCATACATATACCAGTAGTATATTCACTGTCTAGGCACACTAGGAAAGACCTGGGTGGACCACCCCCTGTATTTTGGTTAGCGCTCCAGGTGGTGCTAAGTTAGGTAAGTTTCCGTCCAGCCCCTTTTCCCCAAAATGACCGTGTGAAGGAATAAATTCCTAGTAAACGGTAAATTCTCTGCCTTTTGTCATCCTTACTCGCACCTACAGTCCCATACCTCTTTCACTTCACGTATGTTGAGTTGTAGCAGGGTGTTGCGTTCCCTCTTCTTAGAGGTGTGCGTAATATAATCAGGACTCACCCGGGACTCCATTAAAAACACCGGACCATGCTGCTCTGTGTTTAGTGATTGAGGTGTAATGGTAGGTTGTGAGTTTGGATGACTTGTTTAGTTTGTGTGTGTTCAGGAGACTGAATTGTACAAGATTGCTCCCTCAGCGGGCGCGTCAAGTTCATTGAAGTGCCCTCTGTTGATAGTTTGGTGAGGTTTCGGAAAGTAGACCTTTTAGCTGTAGCTGACCAGTATGGATTTGTTATCCCTGAGAAAGCCCTAAAGGCTGAGCTTTTGGTGCTAGTCAGGGAGGGTTTAGTGATAGACTGAATTCTCTCATTGCAAGGAGAGGAGACGGGTAGAACTTCCGATGCCAAGTCGGAGGACAGGGCGGGGGAAGGGGTTGCTCGTGCTCCGATTTGACCCTTTGTCTTCTGCTTCAGGTCGTTCAGATGGGACCGCTAGGCTGACGGTGAGGCTGGCCCGGTTAGAAATGCAGCAAAAAGATAGAGACAGATGAAGTTTTATCTTGAAATTAGGAAAATAGAAGCCGACAAGGTGAGGATCCGACAACTGGAGCTAGACGCTGGCTCCAGTGTGACTCCACAAGCTGCTCATCATCATGCCCACTTCGATGTAAGTAGAAATATAGTGTTAGTCCCTACATTCTGAGAGTCGGAAGTTGATGCCTATTTCTCTGCGTTTGAGCGTGTGGCCGCTGCGCTGCATTGGCACTCGAGGTTTGGCCGCTCCTGTTAAAATGTAAACTGTCTGGGAAAGCCCAGGAAGTGGTAGCTGCTCTCTCCCTGGAAGACAGTTTACACTACGATACAGTTAAAACTACCGTATTGCGGGCTTACGAGTTGGTGCCTGAAGCTTATAGACAGCGCTTCAGGAACCACAAGAAACCCTCTCACTGTACTTTTGTTGAGTTTGCTAGGGACAAAGAGTCTGTTTAATCGCTGGTGTTCAGCCAGCAAAGCTAACACATTTGCTGATATTCGGGAGTTGATGCTGTTGGAGGATTTTGAAAGCAACCTCCCTGATAGAATTGTAGTTCATTTAAATGAACAGAAAGTGGCGACATTGGCCCAGGCAGCAGTGTTGGCAGATGAGTATGCTTTGACACACAAGACTGTCTTTGGTGCGCCTCGTTTTGAAGGCCGAACGATTACGTCATCAGTTCCTCGTTCAGGTTGCTTTTCCTCTGACAACCCTAAGTGTTTTCATGAAATCCGTGACTGTTTTTACTGTCACCAAAAGGGTCACGTGATTGCGGACTGCCCTGTTTTGAAAAATAAACCGAAACAGTCCCTGTCACCGTCCCCAAAAATGAAAAGTGTGGGTTTAGTCAAGCCTTTGTCTCGTACGTTGGACCAAGTTATTAATTCAGTAATTGAGAAACCGGATCCTGTCTATGCTCCATTTCTCTGCCGGTTGTGTTTCCTTAACTGGAGAACAAGCTAATCAAAAGCCTATTCAAATCTTATGAGACACCTTGGCGACGCAGTCAGTTATTGTTACTGATGCTTTACCCTGGTCTCCTGAAACGTATTGTGGCTCGTATGTCCTATTACAGGGTATCGAGACAAAAAACGTACCTGTACCACTACACTGGGTCCACTTAGTGTCAGACTTGGTATCAGGACGTTTCCGTGTTGGTGTAGTGTCTACACTGCCAGTAAAAGGAGTCCCATTGCTACTAGGGCATGATATTGCTGGTGGTAACGTCATTCCTGTGTTAGAGGTAGTAGACAACCCAGAAGTCAGAACTACAGATGAGAAATTGGTTCAAGCATTTCCCCATGTTTTTCCAGCTTTGTGCCCTCGTTAACGCACATCTCGCAATCTAGGAGATGTGGTGGATTTGGCTAGTTCCATTTTTGAAGTAGAAGACAATGCACAGAGTATTCTTTCTGCAAGGCCGACAGTTTTTACTCCTGTAAAAACTAAGGCAGGGGAAAGCGAAATTGCGCCCCAATTACATGACATTCTTTTGTCTGTCACCCCCGAGAAGGTGATTGAATGTCAAAAGGGAGACACCAGTCTTCGCAAGGCTTTTGCGTCGATAATTTCCATTGAGGAAGCTAAAACTAGAGAGACCGCCTACTTTATCGAAGCAGGAGTTTTGATGCGGAAATGGGCAGCTCATGACACCGTTAATGACTGGAGTGAAGTGTGTCAAGTGGTTGTTCCTACACCGTTCTGACAGCACGTGCTGTCACTCGCCCATGACCAGGCGTGGTCCGGACATTTAGGGATCACAAAGACTTATAACCGAGTCCTTCGACATTTTTTCTGGCCAGGTTTGAAGTCTGACGTGGTCCAATTTTGTAAAACATGTCACGTATGTCAACTCACTGGGAAAGCGAATCAACCAGTTCCTCGAGTGCCGTTCTGCCCGATTCCTGTGGTGGGGGAACCGTTTGAAAGTGATAATTGATTGTGTAGGTCCATTGCCAAAAACCAGGTCAGGTAACCAGTTCCTACTAACAATAATGTGCAGTGCTACTCGATATCCAGAGGCTTTTCCTCTCCGTACTATGAAGGCTAAGACTGTGATGAAGACACTAGTGAAGTTCTTATCTACGTTTGGACTCCCTAAAGTAATCCAAACTGATCAGGGATCCAACTTTATGTCCAAACTGTTTTCAAATGTGTTAACTTCTCTAGGGTAGGGGGCAGCATTTGGAATTTTGGATGGAAAGCATGCCCAAATTAAACTGCCTGCTTCTCGGGCCCAGAAGATATGATATGCATATAACTGGTAGATTTGGATAGAAACACTAAAGTTTCCAAAACTGTTAAAATATTTTCTGTGTATAACAGAACTGATTTGGCAGGTGAAAACCTGAGAAAAATCCATTAAGGAAGTAGGGTTTTGGTTTTGTAGTTTTCTATTCAATGCCTTGACTTAGGACTCAAATTGCAGTTCCTATGCCTCCCACTAGATGTCAACAGTCTTTAGAAATTGTTTCAGACTTGTATTCTGAAAAATGAGGGAGTAAGAGCAGTCTGAATGAGTGGACCCTGAGGTGTCAGAGCTTTTTCATGCGCGCGACCGAGAGTGCCTTTCATGTTTACCTTTTATATTGACGACGTTATTGTCCGGTTGAAATATTATCGATTATTTAGGCTAAACACCTTCTAATATACCCCGCTACACACGCCGAGCATGTATCTCTGGTGTGCAAGGTACTTGGTTGACTGTTGGAGCATGACCTGTACGTTAAGGCTGCGAAATGTCTGTTCTTCCAACAGTCCGCCTCCTTCTTAGGGTATCGCCTGTTCGAGTTAGGGGTGGAGATGGAGAATGACCGCATTACAGCCGTGCGTAATTGTCCGACTCCAACCACGGTAAAGGAGGTGCAGCGGTTCTTAGGGTTCGCCAACTACTACCGGAGGTTTATCCGGGGCTTTGGTCAGGTAATGGCTCCCATTACCTCTTTGCTGACGGGGGACCGGTGCGACTGCAGTGGTCAGCTGGGGCGGACAGGGCTTTTGGTTACCTGAAGGCTCTGTTTATCTCGGCTCCTGTGTTGGATCATCCTGATCTCGCCTTAGCGTTCATAGTAGAGGTGGACACTTCCGAGGTTGGGATAGGAGCTGTGCTGTCTCAGCATTCCTGTACCGGGGGGGGGGGGTCTACTGTCACAACTTCCGCCAAAGGTGGTGCCTCCCCTTGTTCGGGCGGCGTTCGTTGTCACCGGCTTTCTAGCTGCCACCGATCCATGTTTCTGTTTTCCATTTTATGTCTTGAGTATACACACCTGGTTCCCATTAAGTTATTGTTTCCCTATTTAACCCTCTGGTTCCCATTATGTTTCGTGCGTGATTGTTCCTGGTTTGTGTTGGTCTTTTGTGTTAGTGTTTGATCCCTGCGTGGATTTATTTCCTGATTATTTTACAGAGTAAAGTTTGTTATTTTACTCAGTTCTGTGTCCTGTGCCTAACTCCGTTCTCACCTCTGCACAACTAACACCTGACAGTAAGAAACAGTGATGATCTAGCAGGGATTTCTCTTATCTTGGGGAAATTGGCAACACCTGAGTGAAAAATAGTTTACCTACAAAATAGAGCAGTCAAGACAGGTCACATCTCAAAGATAAAATACGTTCTGTCTTTAGCAGTATTATTTTGTAAGTGTGGGATGAGCTGCAAGAGAGAAGGTATTAATCTTGTTTTGACACCCAGAGAAGGAATGTCAGATCAAAATTCTGCAGAAGAAGTCAAAACTGAAAATGGCTAGAGTCAACAGGTCTTGGTTTGCACAGCTCAAATAACCAACGTGGCTCTGTCAAAACCATCACAGAACAGGTTTCTTAAAGGTGATTTAAAATCATTCCTTAACTTATTTGTAAGCATTATCCAAATTTAATACAAATAATAAAAAAAATACCTGTCATCTAACGTATTGTATTCATACTTGCTATATGAGCCAAGTTAGAATTCACACCAAGTGACTTAACCCTATTGGGGAGATGTGTAGGGTGTTTGCCATTCACGTCAGCGACCCATATTTGCTTCCCTGCCCCGCCATTTGCTAAGTTGGTGTCAAAAGTGGGATGGCGGCTGTGAGACTACCTGCACAGCCTGGAAGTGTGAGGGAGCTGAGTAGTCATCGTTGCTACAAGAGCCACATTACAATTCCCACAAAGTGAGTTAATGCTATTGGGGTGATGTGTAGGGTGTTTGCCTTTCACACTAGCCACCAAGTTTCACTTCCCTGTTCGCTACAATATTCTAGTTTAATTAGGTTTGTCAAAAGTGACAAAGTGACAAAAAAAAGTGACAAACACACAATGAAGTCACTTGTCATGTCTTGGAGTATATTTTAAATGATTTACTAATTTCAAACCCTACCAACATTTTCATATTCAATTTCTTCTAGTTTTGTTCAAAACAACCAACGTCTGCAGTGACAGGTCTTTGCATGTTAATCGTATCAGATATGTGTTTTTCAGTTCCCTCCGTTGCTACCAAGGTGGCCGATTGGCCCTCCACATCTACACAGTCATAAGACAGATGCATTATTGCCCTGTGTCTCTAGGGCTAACTCAATCTATATCACATTGGCAGCGCTAACAGATTATCATTATCAGGGTCATCCAAACTCTGTAATTAAAAGGCCAAACTTAATTTTGCTATAGAGGTCAAACTAGTTGTCATTGAACTAGAGCGGCTACGCCCCAATACACTTAAATAGCTGCATTTCCCTTTTCCTAAGTGGACAGATGAGGGAATGGAATCAGGGGGTAAAGAATGTTTTAATTTCACCTTGAACCCCAATTTCACAGTCCCTCTTAAATAGCTACATCTTTCTCTTTTAAGCTATTCCCAAATCGTCAGAACTGAAAGAGTGGAATCGTGAAGTAAACATTGAATGTTTTAAATCCTCATTGACCTCAATTGAACAGTCAGGAGTTTTCACCAACTTTGATTCAGTCTAAACTAAAGTCAGTATAGAAAACAAGAGATTATCAAAGGAGAACATGTATTAGTAATTAACATAAATCTGTAGACCACAGTATTTTGGCTACAAAATCCAGATTACCTGTTGGAATACTAAACAGACTGGATTAAGTTGTTTTTGGGGGAATTAATAATTGTAACACTTTTTTCTTCTCAAATAAATATGATCCAAACCTTTATCTCATGCAGAGCCCTGAAGTTTATGCCAAACGTGAATGACAGTGTGTCAATCCATAAGGGCACAAGGCGAGACCCAAATGCAGACACAGGAGGCAGATGGTTGAGCTCTGATATTTATTATAACAAAAGGGGTAGGCAAAAGGCAGGTCGGGGAGAGTTCATAAACCAGGTCAGGGTCCAAACAGTACCAGGCGATAGGCAGGCTCGAGGTCAGGACAGGCAGGGGTTCAGTGATCAGGTCTGAGTCCAAACAGTACCAGGCGATAGGCAGGCTCGAGGTCAGGACAGGCAGGGGTTCAGTGATCAGGTCCGAGTCCAAACAGTACGAGGGGATAGGCAGGCTCGAGGTCAGAACAGGCAGGGGTTCAGTGATCAGGTCTGAGTCCAAACAGTACCAGGGTATAGGCAGGCTCGAGGTCAGAACAGGCAGGGGTTCAGTGATCAGGTCCGAGTCCAAACAGTACGAGGGGATAGGCAGGCTCGAGGTCAGGACAGGCAGGGGTTCAGTGATCAGGTCTGAGTCCAAACAGTACCAGGGGATAGACAGGCTCGAGGTCAGGACAGGCAGGGGTTCAGTGATCAGGTCCGAGTCCAAACAGTACCAGGCGATAGACAGGCTCGAGGTCAGAACAGGCAGAGTGGTCAGGCAGGCGGATACGGCATCAGGACAGGCAAGGGTCAAAACCAGGAGGGCTAGGAAAACACAGAGACTGGGACAAATAGGAGCTAGGAGAAACACTGGTTGACTTGGCAAAACAAAGCAAACTGGCACAGAGAGACAGCAGACAGGGATAAATACACCGGGGACTAATGGGGATAACAGGTGACACCTGGAGGTGGGTGGAGACAATCACAAAGACAGCTGAAACAGATCAGGGCGTGACACAATCAAGCATTTGACTAAGTGACAGTGAGCTGCTTATTCTATTCTCAGAGATTGGTAGCAGATGGCATTGTGTAACCATGAAACTATTAATAAATGTGGACTACAAAACAATACAAGCGTATTTCCATATGTTACAGCGAACGGAAATCTTCTGCTCCATTGTCAACCATCCACCCACAATCAGCACACATCACCCATCCAGCCCCTGGATGGAGAGCATATTGTGGGGTTAAGGGCCTTGCTCAAGGGCCCAATGGTAGGGTAATGTCTTGAGGACAATCAAACCGGCCACCTTTTGGCTAATGGTTGCTGGGCTACCTACCTCCATATTGGTCTGTATATACAGCCTGGTCTCATTGACTAGACGTAACTACTTAGCATGTTCGCTAACCCTTCTCCTAACCCTAACCTTAACCCTTTAACATAACTCCTAACCGTAACCTTAACCCCTAGAATAGCTTAAAGTTAGCAACAACAAATTGGAATTCATAACATATCATGCGTACTGCAAATTCTTAACATATCATACAAATTGTAATTAGTAACATATAATACAAAATGGATGATGGACATCCACAAATGAATACATGCCATACAGAATGTAACATGTCAAACAAAATGGAGCGAGACAAATTTACATTTACTATAGTATGTTACGTCTATACCTGAGTCCAGGTTGGTATATACTGAACTGCCAATACACACAATTTAATAATTATTGTAATATCACTAGTTTGTATGATTTGATTCTGTAGCTATTATTAATCACCAGTAAACACTTGTATTATACCTATTACAATATATGTATAATGCGATAAATGCATCCCTGCAATCCTGTCAGCCTAATCTATAATACTAGAGCAGATACATTAATTCTACATTATTCACACCAGAAACAATAGGACAGCACATTGGTGGCAATATATACATTACCTCTGTTAGACAAACACAGTATGTTGGGCCTCCCAAGTGGCGCAGCGGTTTAAGGCACTGCAGTGCTTGAAGGGCCACTACAGACCCGGGTTCAATCCTGGGCTGTGTTACAGCCAGCCATGACTGGGAGACCCATGAAGCGGCGCCCAATTGAAATGGCGCCAGAGCAGAAGGTAGGCATTTTACATGCCCCCAACCAATTGTGTTTTTTTTTATCTGCGTTGTTTGTAACTTATTTTTTTACTCATTTTGTACATAATATTGCCGCTACCGTCTCTTAGGACTAAAAATAACTTCTAGAGATCAGGAATGTGATTACTCACCACAGACTAGTAGAATCCTTTTTCTTCTTTCACGACTCTGACGAACCCGAGGCAGAGGATATACGCCTCCCTCGGGAATAGGCCCCGAGCCCCGTGATCTGTGTGAAGAGGAGGTGGAGAAAGAAAGGCTGGAGAGCGAGAAGTCGAAGAAGTCGAAGGCGATCGAATAAACCCCCACTTTCTTCAATTCTGCTAGCAAATGTGCAATCTTTGGACAATAAAATTGACAAGTTACGCTTAATATGAAACTACCAACGGGACATTAAAAACTGTAACATCTTATAGACAAGGGGCGGCGGTCTATGTATTTTTGTAAACACAGCTGGTGCACGATATCTAAGGAAGTCTCGAGCTATTGCTCGCCTGAGGGGTAGAGTTTCTCATAAGCTGTAGACCACACTACCTACCGACAGAGTTTTCATCTGTATTCTTTGTAGCTGTTTATACACCACCACAGTCAGAGGCTGGCACTAAGATAGCATTGAATGAGTTCTATTCCGCCATAAGCATACAAGAAAATGCTCACCCAGAGACGGTGCTCCTAGTAGCCAGGGACTTTAATGCAGGGAAACTTAAATCAGTTTTACCAAATTTCTATCAGTATGTTAAATATGCAACCAGAGGGAAAAAAACTCTGGACCACCTATACACACACGGAGACGCAAACAAAGCTCTCCCTCGCCCTCCATTTGACAAATCTGACCATAATTCCATCCTCCTGATTCCTGCTTACAAGCGAAAATTAAAGCAGGAAGCACCAGTGACTAGGTCAATAAAAAAGTGGTCAGATGAAGCAGATGCTAAGCTACATGACTGTTTTGCTAGCACAGACTGGAATATGTTCCGGGATTCCTACAATGGCATTGAAGAGTACACCACATCTGTCATTGGCTTCATCAGTAAGTGCATCGATGACGTCGTCCCCACAGTGACCGTATACACATACCCCAACTATAAGCAATGGATTACAGGCAGCATCCACACTGAGCTAAAGGCTAGAGCTGCCGCTTTCAAGGAGCGGGACTCTAACCCGGAAGCTTATAAGAAATCCCGATAATCCCTTAGACAAACCATCAAACAGGCAAAGCATCAATACAGGACTAAGATTGAGTCGTACTACACCGGCTCTGACACTCGGCAGGTGTGGCAGGGATTGCAAACCATTACAGACTACAAAGGGAAGCACAGCTGAGAGCTGCCCAGTGACACGAGCATACCAGACGAGCTAAACTCCTATGCTCGGTTCGAGGCAAATAACACTGAAACATGCATGAGAGCACCAGCTGTACCGGAAAACTGTGTGATCACGCTCTCCACAGCCAATGTGAGTAAGACAGGTGACCTTTAGACAGGTCAACTTTCACAAGGCAACAGGGCCAGACGGGTTACCAGAACATGTACTGCAAGCATGCGCTGACCAACTAGCAAGTGTCTTCACTGACATTTTCAACCTCTCCGAGTCTGTAATACCAACATATTTTAAGTCCAAGAACACTAAGGTAACCTGCCTAAATGACTACCGACCCGTCGCACTCACGTCTGTAGCCATGAAGTGCTTTGAAAGGCTGGTCATGGCTCACATCAACACCATCATCCCAGAAACCTTAGACCCACTCCAATTTGCATACCGCCCAACAGATTCACAGATGATGCAGTCTCTATTGCACTCCACACTGCCCTTTCCCACCTGGATAAAAGGAACACCTATGTGAGAATGCTATTCATGGACTACAGCTCAGCGTTCAACACCATTGTGCCCTCAAAGCTCATCAATAAGCTAAGGACCCTGGGACTAAACACCTCCATCTGCAACTGGATATTGGACTTCCTGACGTGCCACCCCCAGGTGGTAAGGGCAGGTAACAACACATCCACTACGCTGATCCTCAACGCAGGGGCCCCTCAGGGGTGCGTGCTCAGCCCACTCCTGTACTCCCTGTTCACTCATGACTGCACGGCCATGCACGACTCCAATACCATCATTAAATTTGCCAATGACACAATGGTGGTAGGCTTGATCACCGACAACAACGAGACAGACTATAGGGAGGAGGTCAGAGACCTGGCCGTGTGGTGTCAGGACAACAACCTCTCCCTCAACGTGATCAAGACTAAGGAGATGATTGTGGACTACAGGAAAAAGAGGACCGAGCACGAATGGGGGCGTGCTCGGTCCTCTTTTTCCTGTAGTCCACAATCATCTCCTTAGTCTTGATCACGTTGAGGGAGAGGTTGTTGTCCTGACACCACACGGCCAGGTCTCTGACCTCCTCCCTATAGTCTGTCTCGTTGTTGTCGGTGATCAAGCCTGCATTGGAGAAGGTTGAGAGCTTCAAATTCCTTGGTGTCCACATCACCAACAAACTAACATGGTCCAAGCACACCATGACAGTCGTGAAACGGGCACGACAAAACCTATTCCCCCTCAGGAGACTGAAAAGATTTGTTATGGGTCCTCAGATCTTCAAAAGGTTCTACAGCTGCACCATCGAGATTATCCTGACTGGTTGCATCACTGCCTGGTATGGCAACTGCTCGGCCTCTGACCGTAAGGCCCAGTAGTGGGTAGTGCGTACGGCCCAGTACATCACTGGGGCTAAGCTGCCTGCCATCCAGGACCTCTACACTAGGCGGTGTCAGAGGAAGGCCCTAAAAATTGTCAAAGAGTCCAGCCACCCCAGTCAGAGACTGCTCTCTGTACTACCGCATGGCAAGCGGTACCGGAGTGCCAAGTCTAGGACAAAAAGGCTTCTCAAGAGTTTTTACCCCCAAGCCATTAGACTCCTGAACAGGTAATCAAATGGCTACCCGGACTATTTGCATTGTGTGGCCCCCCAACCCCCAACCCCTCTTTTTACGCTACTGCTACTCTGTTTATCATATATGCATAGTCACTTTAACTATACATTCATGTACATACTACCTCAATTGGGCTCCCGCACATTGGCTAACCGGGCTATCTGTGTTGTGTCCCACCCACCACCCCCTATTTTACGCTACTGCTACTCTCTGTTCATCATATATGCATAGTCACTTTAACCATATCTACATGTACATACTACCTCAATCAGCCTGACCAACCGGTGTCTGTATGTAGCCTCGCTACTTTTATAGCCTCGCTACTGTATATAGCCTGTCTTTTTACCGTTGTTTTATTTCTTTATCTACCTATTCTTCACCGAATACCTTTTTTGCACTATTGGTTAGAGCCTGTAAGTAAGCATTTCACTGTAAGGTCTACACCTTTGTATTCAGAGCACGTAACAAATACACTTTGATTTGATTAGCACTAGTAGTACTGTATGTCTTCACATTGGAATCGCTCTAAAAACATTATTTCCGATTGGACAGAGTTCCCAGACCTGTTCAGAGTTCCCAGGCTACTTCTCTTGTACTGTAGTTGACATGCTGTAAAATGCATTGAGATAGCTTAGGGTGACTAAGGTCAAACACAACACCATTTCTGGTCACAGTCCAAAGATGATCACAAAATAATTTTGAAATGATTCATCTGCATACCAAAAGCTTCAACACAACAAAAATCGTTGCATTTTTACAGTTAAAAAAATCTTAAGTGTTGACGTAATCACGGTATACAGTTGTTGTCTTAATCATAACTGGATCATCAGTAGGACCTGACAGCTGAGAGATTTGTCTCCTAAATGTAATATTTCCGACTGACACTGAGCAAACAGATTGTTGATGAAACGGGCTTATGGGTCCTCCTCAGGACATCTATAACCGTCCTTGTTATTCATCTCCTTTGAAATGCTCCGGATCTTCCAAAGGGAGAGTTCTACTCCACTCCAGGCTACTTTTCTTGGCACTCACAACTTTTGGTTTTGATTGACACCGTACAAAACAATTTGTTCTATATGTGTGACTGCCAGGGTTGTCTTTGTGTGAAAGTTATGTATGTTGTTTACAATAGCACTTATATAAAAAAAAGCTGGTTGTTGTGTGACCTGTATGACTACTTGTGATGACCTGTTTTCACTTTGTTACTCTGTTACAACACTCTTACATTTGCATTATGAGACCAACTATTCCCTTGTAAATAATTCAATTACTTCAGATATTTACTGTGTAGCTAATATCCATACTCTCCAATATGCAGCATGGGGTCGAGAATCAAAGAGAGAACTCAACAAGGTCATCTCAAGGTAAACCCATTCTCACAACAACAGCACACCCCAGACTCCCTTTATGTTGTATTACCACATAATTACCATTCGTCATTTGTTAGATTTCACAGATGTGTACAGCAAACAATATTATCAAGCTGTAAGGGGATTTTCATGAGGCCTTTTGTTTTTCTTCTTTTTTCCTTCACCTTGAGCTCTGTGATCAGAGTCCGTGGCCCAACCCAGGGGAAATCATGGATTCAGTGTCTCAGTTTAAAAAATGTTTTGTTCTAATGTTTGAATTTGAAAGCCAAAGTAATTACTCTGATTTAATTGTTGTAGACACAAACCCTCCTACCCCTCTTAATCACGTTGTCATTGAGGTTGTTGCCCTTTGTACTGGCATATACTGAAAACAGACACATGATGTTGATGTATGGAAAGGCAGAGAATAAATGAAATCCACAAATCCGCATGAGATGTTATGTACATTGAAACAAGAAATGTGTATGTGTTTGTAGACTATAACAGCTGGAGCGCGGTGGGAGACTATGCGTTATTGTCACCAGGAACGAGTTGTGACTTCTCATAGTAATTTACATTGCATCCCAGCTGTCTATTTTAAAGACTGTATATTTAATGTATAACGGAGCTCATTGGAAAGAACTAACAGATCTTGATGGAACCCTCAGTCTAATTGCAGGATAGATACTGCATGACATGTTGCTCTTAGATGTCTCACCATGCTCTTTTCTCTTTAAATGAGATTATTTGTGTTAAGTAACACATCATGTCATTTGTGGGATTTAATGCCGTTTTAGATGTAAATACTAAACACGATCACAAGATTTGTCTGCTACTCATTCAAAGTGTTGTGATTCTGTGATACCCAGAGGCTTAGAAATTGGCAATTGAGCTAATCTGACATATCCAGTAGCACCTAAAATGGCCACCAATATAGGCGAAATGGGTGTCGGTGGTAAATATGTATTTAAATGTTTTAGTTTTTCTTTTGTTATAGTTGCTGCTACGCCCTAATTTAACTTTAGTTAGAGGATTTGCATTTAAAGATAATTTAATGTCAATTCAATTGTTTATTTTCAGTAAAAAACAGCTCTGTGCAAGGTATTAACACAAATCTTAAAAGAAAGAGAATAGAAAGGAAAAATCATAGTCTGCTGCCAGTACAAAATAACTTATTTTTCCCTCTCACCTGTCTTCCCTTTTCACTCTTTCTAGTTTCACACCCGGTGCCCAGAAGGTGTGAACAGGGAAGAGGCCGGGGTAGCGTCGGAATGAGTGGTGAGATGGCTCAGGGACATGGAAGTTGCAGACAGAGAAAAAACACTATGGGTGGTTGTGCTGCCACATATATTGTGGGTTACATCTTGATCCCTTACTAACTACATCCTAACAGGAATGAGTCCTGACCAACTGGTTTATCTATATGGATGGGAAGCTGACTTGAATAAATAAAATCTTGACTTGTACCTCTAGCTTTGCTTGTATATCAACTTACCTAGTAAAGTAAGGGTTTAATACCTTTATGGTACTTTGTCAAAAGGTTGTTCAGCCTGAGTACCATACGTATGGGATGCCAATGTCTCATCTGTGAACGCACACTGTGCTCCACCTCTTATGTCAGAACATCCCATGTCAACAACCTGCTAAATACAGAAATTCATGACATTTCAAATGAAAACACACATTTGGCAAAAAACCACATTCTCTGAAATAAACAAACAAACAAAACAAAGCTGGAGTCGAAGGTCATAAATGGTAGAAGTGAAAACCCAATAACAATTTTGCACCAACAAAGGCCCCAAATGGAACGAAAGCATCAGTTGTTTCTCTAATCAAACGGCTTCCAATGAGCTGCAGTGTCGAATATCCACAGGGGGCGGCCATGTCTGGCCCAGCTTGTGAAATCCCATCCATAGAAATATGATTACTAAAACTACAGAACAAGTCAATGTTCTGCGATGGATAGGCCGGCGGCCATATTGAGTGTACCCATGCCAGTAATTATATTTCTATGTTCACATGTGGATAACCAGTGGTTGAAACTCAACAAACATAGCATCTCTCAGAAGCTCTTCAGTGCCCTTTCCTCTCAGCTAATTATGTTTATCTCTCCAACTGATGAAGGACATTGTAACAGGTCCTAGGTGTAGCTGGTGTAGAGAGTCAGGCGCAGGACAGTAGATATGAGTAATCAAACGTACTTTACTCAAAGATGAGAATATACAAAGTAACAAATACACGCACACCATGACAGACCGAAAATACAAAATAAACAATCACTCACAAAAACCATGAGGGGAACAGAGGGTTAAATAATGAACAGGTGATTGGGATTGTAAACAGGTCTGTGAAACAAAGACAAAACAAATGGAAAATGCAAAGTGGATTGACGGTAGCTAGAAAGCCGGTGCCGGTGGCAGGCCAGTACATCAGGAGACGTGGAGGAGGCCGTAGGAGGGCAACAACCCACCAGCAGGACCGCTACCTCTGCCTTTGTGTAAGGAGGAGCACTGCCAGAGCCCTGCAAAATGACCTCCAGCAGGCCACAAATGTGCATGTGTCTGCTCAAGCGGTCAGAAACAGACTCCATGAGGGTGGTATGAGGGCCCGACGTCCACAGGGGGCGGAGGTAGCGGTCCTGCTGCTGGGTTGTTGCCCTCCTACGGCCTCCTCCACATCTCCTGATGTACTGGCCTGTCTCCTGGTAGCGCCTCCATGCTCTGGACACTACGCTGACAGACACAGCAAACCTTCTTGCCTCAGTTCGCATTGATGTGCCATCCTGGATGAGCTGCACTACCTGAGCCGCTTGTGTGGGTTGTAGACTCCGTCTCATGCTACCACTAGAGTGAAAGCACCGCCAGCATTCAAAAGTGACCAAAACTGAGAAGTGGTCTGTGGTCACCACCTGCAGAATTACTCCTTTTTTGGGGGTGTCATGCTAATTGCCTATAATTTCCACCTTTTGTCTATTCTATTTGCACAACAGCATGTGAAATTTATTGTCAATCAGTGTTGCTTCCTAAGTGGACAGTTTGATTTCACAGAAGTGTGATTGACTTGGAGTTACATTGTGTTGTTTAAGTGTTCCCTTTATTTTTTTGAGCAGTGTATATTATTTTAGTTTCCTTCTTTATTATTTTCCACTAATCCTATCACCCCTCCCCTAATTGGAAAAAATTATCGACAACAATACTTAGGCATCCACTTCCAGCTCATAAATACTACATATATATCATGGACAGTATATTGTACATTAGTTATCGTTTTTTTTTTTTTTTTGTCCCAGCCTTCAGCTACTCGCAACCCCTCCCATCTATCTCAAACACCATCCAGTTTTGATTTCTAGCTGCCATAAATGTTCTACTGTGCTGTGATGTTTCACAAAAGTTTTGAATCTTTCTTTTCTCATAGTTTCTACAGACTGTAAATTAAAGATAAACACATTTGCTAAGAGCATTATCATGTTATTCATAATTTTTTTCAAACCACCCAGCAGTGCTATTTACAGAGTTAGTTCCAATTAAATGTTGACATTTTTCCGCCATTCCTGAAATTGCGACCAAAAACAAGCTACATATGGGCAGTACCAAAACAAGTGATCTAATGATTCTGTCTCTTCACAGCAAAATCTGCAGAGCTGGAATGGTTGTATCCCCCATATATAAACTCACTAACTGTCAACTGCGTTTATTTTCAGCAAACCTAACATGTGTAAATATTTGTATGAACATAACAAGATTCAACAACTGAGACATAAAACTGAACAAGTTCCACAGACATGTGACTAACATAAATGGAATAATGCTTCCCTGAACAAAGGGGAGGTCAAAATCAAAAGTAACAGTCAGTATCTGGTGTTGCCACCAGCTGCATTAAGTACTGCAGATCATCTCCTCCTCATGGACTGTACCAGATTTGCCAGTTCTTGCTGTGAGATGTTACCCCACTCTTCCACCAAGGCACCTGCAAGTTCCCAGACATTTCTGGGGGGAATGGCCCTAGCCCTCACCCTCCGATCCAACAGATCCCAGACGTGCTCAATGGGATTGAGATCCGGGCTCTTCGCTGGCCTTGGCAGAACACTGACATTCCTGTCTTGCAGGAAATCACGCACAGAACGAGCAGTATGGCTGGTGCATTGTCATGCTGGAGGGTCATGTCAGGAGGAGCCTGCAGGAAGGTTACCACATGAGGGAGGAGGATGTCTTCCTTGTAACGCACAGCGTTGAGATTGCCTGCAATGACAACAAGCTCAGTCCGATGATGCTGTGACACACCGCAACAAACCATGACGGACCTTCCACCTCCAAATCGATCCCGCTCCAGAGTACAGGCCTCAGTGTAACGCTCATTCCTTCGATGATAAACGCGAATCCGAACATCACCCCTTGTGAGACAAAACCGCGAATCGTCAGTGAAGAGCACTTTTTGCCAGTCCTGTCTGGTCCAGCGACGGTGGGTTTGTGCCCATAGGCGACGTTGTTGCTGGTGATGTCTGGTGAGGACCTGCCTTACAACAGGCCTGCAAACCCTCAGTCCAGCCTCTCTCAGCTTATTGCGGACAGTCTGAGCACTGATGGAAGGATTGTGCTTTCCTGGTGAAACTCGGGCAGTTGGTGTTGTCATCCTGTACCTGTCCCGCAGGTGTGATGTTCGGATGTACCGATCCTGTGCAGGTGTTGTTACATGTGGTCTGCCACGGCGAGGACGATCAGCTGTCCGTCCTGTCTCCCTGTAGCGCTGTCTTAGGCGTCTCACAGTACAGAAATTACAATGTATTGCCCTGGCCACATCTGCAGTCCTCATGCCTCCTTGCAGCATGCCTAAGGCACATTCACGCAGATGAGCAGGGACCCTGGGCATCTTTCTTTTGGTGTTTTTCAGAGTCAGTCGAAAGGCCTCTTTAGTGTCCTAAGTTTTCATAACTGTGACCTTAATTGCCTACCGTCTGTAAGCTGTTAGTGTCTTAACGACCGTTCCACAGGTGCATGGTCCCGTGTGGCTCAGTTGGTAGAGCATGGCGCTTGCAACACCAGGGTTGTGGGTTCAATTCCCACGGGGGGGGACCAGGGTTCAATTCCCACGGGGGGACCAGGATGAATATGTATGAACTTTCCAATTTGTAAGTTGCTCTGGATAAGAGCATCTGCTAAATGACTTAAATGTAATGTAAATGTAATGTTCTTAACTGTTTATGGTTCATTGAACAAGCATGGGAAACAGTGTTTAGACCCTTGGATTTTTCGAATTATCTTTGAAAGACAGGGACCTGAAAAAGAGTTAACATTCTGTTGGTTGAGAATTTTCTATCAAAATGTAAATTGAAAACTCTACGTTTTGAATCCGGTGCCATTTTGTATATCAGTTCATAAACCATGTGCCATGGAATCAGTACATCGAACATCTCCTCCCAGCTATTTTCCAACCTGTATGGCGCAGCTGTCAATTTTTGGAATTGGTGAAAATTGTTATTTCCCACCAATTAGAAACCCAATACCAAAGCATACTGCTAAATAGCCAACAAAATGGCTACACTAACTATCTGAATGGATCCTTGTATTTTATTTAAATGTTTCTATATGCTCGTTCACAGGACTCTACACACTCACGCACACTGACACTCCAACACACACACACACACACACACACTTAATTTGCTAACACACATAACATGCACACAAACGTATACACGCACTTATACTGTAACGGCTGTCGTCTTCCTCCTCGTCTGAGGAGGATAAGTTAGACGGATCGGAGGACCAATGCGCAGCGTGGTAATTGGTCATCTTGTTTTAATAAAGGTGAACACTCAAAATACAAGACAACAAAAGAGACAACCGAAACAGTTCTATCTGGTGCAGACACACAAAGACTGAAAACAACCACCCACAAAACCCAACAGAAAACAGGCTACCTAAATATGGTTCCCAATCAGGGACAACGATTGACAGCTGCCTCTGATTGAGAACCATATCAGGCCAAACACAGAAATAGAAAATCATAGAAAAACTAACATAGACAACCCACCCAACTCACGCCCTGACCATACTAAAACAAAAGACAAAACAAAGGAACTAAGGTCAGAACGTGACATATACTGACTCTACACGTACAATAATCCTATATACACTGCTGGTTCTCTGTTTATCATATACCCTGGTGCCTAGTCACCTTACCCCAATAAATATCTACATCTATCACCCCAGAATCCCTGCATATTGTAAATATGCTACTGGATTTGAACCAGGATAGAGCTTACTTCTCATATTTCTATTTGTCGTCTTTCTGTTCTACCTTATGTTATTTTTAGTACTACATTGATATTTATTACTGAATTGTTGGACTTAGAGCAAGAAAGGCATTACACTGTACTTGAGCACATGACATTTAAACTTGAATCTTAAAACTAAGGCGTGCAAGATCTCACTTTTGACAGATAATGTATAGTGTTTTTCCTCTTCGCAAGGACACAACCCAGTCATCCACCTCCACCAAGAGAATCATTGGAGGAGAAGACTAGATGGTGCATTTTTAATTGCTGTGTCCCGAACATCAAGTCTCAGTGCATGTTTAAGTGTGCCGTTCAGACTCATTTCAGACCCCATTTGGAAATCTGCTGTCGACTCGTTAGAAGTTGATTAATTGCTCAATAACCCATTAGTCAGTCAGCAGAGGAGAGCAGAAGGCAAGACGAGAGTATCGAGAATCGTGAATGTTGCAAATATATGGAAATAATGTGGTTTTGATGTTGCACTATGTAGACAAAATTGCAAAAAATATGTCTGACAAATACTTGTAACAAGGAATGGCGAGGGTGAGGCACAAAATCCTACATCCCCAGATATCCAGGAGGAGGTTAGACCACCCTGTGTTCTGGTAAATACGTAGGATGCCATTGAATGCTATTCCCTGTTCCCACAAATGTTACAGGTTGTAAACATACATACCAAACACATGTTATGTAGTACTATCTGACAAACCTCTCAGAGCACCAGTGAAAAGATCCTACCACTCACTGCAAACATGTTGCCTCTCATTTTCCCTCTCACACAAATGAAACCTCCAAAGAAGAAGTATTATGTTTATCTTCCATGCATATTAATACAAGTCTCATGTCACCTTTTGAAGTAGGTACTTATCTTTAGAAGGCCCCGCTCATTCCTCGACTTAATGAAGGGATTACCATGTAAAATATGGGAGGCACACTACTGACGAAATGGAAATGGAAATGCTGACCCAGCATGCATCACTCATTATCAATTTGAGCCCTCATGTCCCCCTTATCAGTCTTTCCTTGACGATAACTCAAAGGACTAATTCATTTTCATTAAAGGACTTTTATTTTGACTCTTAATTACACAGAATAATTACTGACAAGAATTACTTTCTTCCTTTCTTACCATTAAATAGTATTGGAGAAGTGGTTGTGGGTGGAAAATAACAGAATCTTCACAACAATATTCTGCGAAGTAGATGCTGAAATGCTTTACCATTTTAATGGACTGAATTACAACACCATGCATCTAAATTATGAAATACCTTCAAAAGATCAAAATATTTATAGGATGAATATATTTATCAAGACATCATGCAGCAGGGGGATATTTTATATTACAGATGAAAAGTAAACATACAGTGACTTGCAAAAGTATTCATCCCTCTTGGCGTTTTTCCTATTTTGTTGCATTACAACCTATAATTTAAATGGATTTTTATTTGGATTTCATGTAATGGATATACACAAAATAGTCCAAATTGGTGAAGTAAAATGAAAAAAATAAATTGTTTCAAAAAAGTCAAAGAAATAAAAAACTGAAAAGTAGTGCGTGCATATGTATTCACCCCCTTTACTATGAAGCCCCTAAATAAGATCTGGTGCAACCAATTACCTTCAGAAGTCACATAATTAGTTAAATAAAGTCCACCTGTATGCAATCTAAGTGTCACATGATCTCAGTAAATATACACCTGTTCTGAAAGGCCCCAGAGTCTGCAACACCACTAAGGAAGGGGCACCACCAAGCAAGCGGCACCAATAAGACCAAAGAGATCTCCAAACAGGTCAGGGACAAGGTTGTGGAGAAGTACAGGTCAGGGTTGGGTTATAGAAAAATATCAGAAACTTTGAACATTCCACAGTGCACCATTAAATCCATTATTAAAAAAAGGAAAGAATATGGCACCACAACAAACCTGCCAAGAGAGGGCCGCTCACCAAAACTCATGGACCAGGCAAGAAGGGCAGTAATCAGAGACCAAAGATAACCCTGAAAGAGCTGCAAAGCTCCACAGCGGATATTGGAGTATCTGTCCATAGGACCACTTTAAGCTGTACACTCCACAGAGCTGGGCTTTACGGAAGAGAGACCAGAAAAAAATCCATTGCTTAAAGAAGAAAATAAGCAAACACATTTGGTGTTCACCAAAAGGCATGTGGAAGACTTCTGCAACATATGGAAGGTACTCTGGTCAGATGAGACTAAAATTGAGCTTTCAGTTTTCCAGGGATTTGAGACTGGGACGGAGGTTCACCTTCCAGCAGGACAATGACCCTAAACATACTGCTAAAGCAACACTCAAGTAGTTTAAGGGGAAACATGTAAATGTCTTGGAATGGCTTAGTCAAAGCCCAGACCTCAATCCAATTGAGAATCTGTGGTATGACTTAAAGATTGCTGTACACCAGCAGGTCCCCATCCAACTTGAAGGGCCTGGAGCAGTTTATCTTCTCTGGGATAGTTGGGACGCTAGCGTCTGACAAGCACCCCCAACCCCCCCCCCCTCACTGATTAGCATCCCGTCACCATGAAAAGGAAAATCTAAATATCATTAAATCACAAGTCCAAGACACCAAATGAAAGATACAGATCTTGTGAATAAAGCCACCATTTCAGATTGTTTAAATGTTTTACAGGGAAGACAAAATATGTAAATCTATTAGCTAAACACGTTAGCAAAAGACACCATTTTTCTTTGTCCACCATTTTTTCTCTCCACCAGTAGCTATCACTAATTCGGCCAAATAAAGATATTGATAGCCACTAACCAAGAAAAAACCTCATCAGATGACAGTCTGATAACATATTTATTGTATAGGATAGGTTTTGTTAGAAAAATGTGCATATTTCAGGTATAAATCATAGTTTACAATTGCACCCACCATCACAACTCGACTAGAATAAATACAGAGAGCAACGTGTATTACCTAATTACTAATCATAAAACATTTCTTAAAAATACACAGCTCACAGCAATGGAAAGACACAGATCTTGTGAATTCAGACAATATTTCAGATGTTCTAAGTGTTTTACAGCGAAAACACAATAAATCGTTATATTAGCATACCACATGTGCAAACGTTACCCCAGCATTGATTCAAGCCAAAGAGAGCGATAACGTAATCATCGCCAAAATATATTAATTTTTTCACTAACCTTCTCAGAATTATTCCGATGACACTTCTGTAACATCATATTACAACATACATATAGAGTTTGTTCGAAAATGTGCATATTTAGCCACAAAAAAACGTGGTTATACAATGACAATACTAGCAAAACTAGCCTGAAAATGTCGGGCGCCATATTTGACAGTGATCTTGTCTCATGAATAACTATTCATAAACTTGACTAAAAAAATATAAGTTGGACAGCTATCGAAAGACAAATTAGTTCTTAATGCAATCGCTGAATTACATTTCTAAAATTATCCTTACTGTGCAATACAAGGTTCGCCAAGCGAAGCTATACCAAAGAAAATGGCGGAATATGCGTTTAACATTTTTCGACAGAACAACGATTTATCATCTTAACCTGTTGGGGATGGGGGCGCTGTTTAGACTATTTATGCTAATTTGGCTAATTTTTTAAACGGCTTCCCACAAAATCCTTGATCGTACAATATGCATATTATTATTATTATTGGATAGAAAACAGTCTATAGTTTCTATAGGAGTTGAAATTTTGTCTCTAAGTGGAACAGAGCCCATTCTACAGCAATTTCCCTGACATGGAGTCAGATTTGAGAAATGTTGGCCACTTTTCTGAAGTCAGTTAAAAGGGCACTGTCGTTGCTATGACTATACGGACACTTCTTACGTCTTCCCCTGGATGCCTTTACGTGATGACGATTCCAACGGGGTCGATTGCGCGTTCACAGGCCCTACAAATGAAAAAACCCTGAAGCTAGTCATTCTTTGGGAGCTGCGTCATGAGCCTAGAGGACACCGGCGCGCACCTGTTCCAAGCGTTAGTTTAGCCTGTTATATTTCTCCGGTCATCTTTTCACTCGTTATAGGAGTTAAAAACATCATAAAGTAGTTAATTTAAAGCGTTTTATAGCAATTTATATCCGTTTAGTGCGATTTTGGGACATTTATTTTTGCAACGATGTGAAAAGTTGGGCACGCTTTTCAGTTCATCCCGAACGCAGTTGACATTTCCACATGGCAAGAGGACAGCTTTCCACCAAAAGACGATTTCTCCCAAGAAAGGATCCTTTGCCCAAGATACTGATGGAAGAACAGCTCAAGGTAGGACATTTTTATTATGATAAATCGTGTTTCTGTCGAAACATTTTAGTGGCTTAGGACGCCATGTTTTTTGACGTAGCTTCGCTTGGCGCAAACTGTATTGAAAAGTAAGGATAAATTAAAAAATGTAATAACGCAATTGTATTAAGAATTAAATTGTCTATCAATCCCTGTCCACCCTATATTTTTTAGTCACGTTTATGAGTATTTATGTATAAGAGTAGATCACTGTCTAAGTGGCGCAAGGACATTTTCTGACCAGCTGAGCTACATTTCACATTGTCTAACCATGATTTTGGTGGCTAAATATAAACATTTTCGATCAAACTCTATATGGATTGTGTAATATGATGTTACAGGAGTGTCATCGGAAGAATTCTGAGAAGGTTAGTGAAAAAATTAATATCTTTTGGCGATGTTGACTTTTATCGCTCACTTTGGCTAGAATCAATGCTGGGCTGCTAATTGCTATGTGCTAAGCTAATATAACGATTTATTGTGTTTTCGCTGTAAGACACTTAGAAAATCTGAAATATTGTCTGTATTCACAGGATCTGTGTCTTTCGATTCGTGTATGCTGTGTATTTTTACGAAATGTTTGATGATTAGTAGTTAGGTAAACACGTTGCTCATTGTAATTATTCTAGTCCATTTGTGATGGTGGGTGCAATTGTAAACTATGCCATATACCTGAAATATGCACTTTTTTCTAACAAAACCTATCCCATACCATAAATATGTTATCAGACTGTCATCTGATGAGTTTTTTTGTTGGTTAGGGGCTATAAATATCTTAGTTTAGTCGAATTGGTGATGGCTACTGGTGTTGGTGGACAAATAAAAGATGGTGGATTATGCTAATGTGTTTTTAGGTAATAGATGTACATCTTTACATATTGTGTCTTCCCTGTAAAACATTTTAAAAATCGGAAATGTTGACTGGATTCACAAGATCTGTGTCTTTCATTAGCTGTATTGGACTTTAATGTGTGAAAGTTAAATATTTAAAAAAAATATTTTTTTGAATTTCGCGGCACTGGTTTTTCAGTGGGGGGGGGGGGGGTGTGCCGCTAGCGCCACGCTGATCCTAGACAGGTTAAATATTTCTTACTATGAGGTGATCTTCCATCAGAATCTTGGGCAATGTATCCTTTCTTGGGTCTAATCTTCTTTTGGTCGAAAGATGTCCTCTTGTCCGTCGAAATGCCCACTAACGTTCGACCGGGACCCCGAAACGTGCCCGGCGCTTCAAAGTGCATCACAAAGCAATGCCTCAAAATCGCACTAAACGGATATAAATTGCTATAAAATGGTTTAAATTAACTACCTTATGATGTTTTTAACACCTATAACGAGTAAAAACATGACCAGCGATATATTAATGGCTAAACAACAGCTTGGAAAGAGAGCAGGTCCGACGTCCATCGTGCGTCAGGCGCAGGGAGCAAAAGAACGGTACATCCGGTCTTTGGCATTTTATACAGGCCCTGATTGCGCAATCGACTCCATTCAAATTGTCACCACTTACTGAAATCTAGAGGAAGGTGTGGGCAGTGTTTGTATCCTCATAGCATTTACAGGGACATTAAAACTGACCTGGGACCAGAGGCCAAGATTTCTGAAATCTCACTCCATATCAGGAAAAGTGCTGTAGAATGAGTTCTGTTCCACTCAGAGACATAATTCAAACGGCTATAGAAACTAGAGAGTGTTTTCTATCCAATAATAACAATAATATGCATATTGTACGAGCAAGAATTGAGTACTAGGCAGTTTAATTTGGAGACCAATTTTCCCTAAGTCGAAACAGCACCCCCTATATCCCAGAGAGGTTATCCTTGAAGAATGGGCAAAAATCCAAGTGGCTAGATGTGCCAAGCTTATAGATACATATCCCAAGAGACATGCAGCTATAATTTCTGCAAAAGGTGGCTCTACAAAGTATTGATTTTGGGGGGGGGGGGTGAATAGTTATGCACGTTCAAGTTTTCTGTTTTTTTGTCTTATTTCTTGTTTGTTTCACAATAAAACCTATTTTGCATCTTCAAGGTGGTAGGCATGTTGTGTAAATCAAATTATACAACTCCCCCAAAAATGTATTTTAATTCCAGGCTGTAAGGCAACAATATAGGAAAAATGCCAAGGGGAGTGAATTATTTCGCAAGGCACTGTAAGTAGATTTAAAAACAAATATTTTTAAACTTTTACTCAAGTAGTATTTTACTGGGTGACTTTCACTTTTACTTGAGTCATTTTCTGTTAAGGTATCTTTACTTTAACTTAAGTATCACAATTGAGAACTTTTTCCACCTCTTATAAAAGTAATACGAATAAAAGCTTGTTTGTTCATAGAGATCAAAGCCACGTCAAGATGACAACATCTTGAGACCAAGTGATGTTCAGTTGAGAGACTCTACTCAGCCTCCCAAGTACACAGGTGAACTGTGCTTGACAGATGACTTAAAATGCTCAGGGACTCAGGAAGTGAGACCTAAAAAATCCCCACTCATTGCTATGCCAACTGACTCTTCCCATTCAGCAAGGCTCATTTCTTCCTAAATGTGTTTGTACCACTCTTCATACACATTCTGACATACAAAGCATCTTGAATGTGTAGCTAACCATATGCAAAGCACAACCCTGTCAGGGAATCTATCAAAACAGTATGCATCAGTGAGGATCAGAATACCCACTCAGTTTTATGGATCTCCACGGTATTACTTTTGGCGAAGGAGATATCCTGTTGACAAAAACTAGGCTCCGTTTTTTTCTCTCACTTCACTGGTGTTGACACAGCTAAGCTTCAACTTTGTTGGTAACTAAACTTTAAGACAAGTCTTTGGTTGTCTATCTTCAGTGGCACAGGTGGATGGGATTATAGTGTATTTCATATATATTCCTTCACTAAAATTGCCTCCACTACTGAGACTGAGAGATACAACATAATGACAGGTTACAGACATGTTATAGACCCTTCCACTGTTATAGAACCATCCACTGTTATAGATCCATCCACTGTTATAGACCCATCCACTGTTATAGATCCATCCACTGTTGTAGACAGTGGATAATCCTAGAGTCACCTCTGCAATGACATTTGACATCTCAAACCTGAATCTCAAATCTTCATCATGATTTCCAGAAGAACTGGAGGTATAGCTTTTCCTTTGGTAGAAGCAAAAGCTCAAGTGATATTAATTTGTATTTTTGTCTGGCATTACTTTATGTCTAGACCAAGTGGCGTTCAGTTGAGAGACTACTCAGCCCACCAAGTACATAGGTGAGCTACGATTTTATTGGTAAATATACTTTAAGGTGAGTCTTTGGGCTGGATTCAATTCGTATCGCTGAAGTATCGCAGAAGATCTGCATTCAAATGTGAAGGACATATGCAGTGTTTAGGCCTACCGTGAATGTAGTCTCCGCGAACGTGGGAACATCGACCTTAATTGTCAATCGTGCTTCAATAAGTATCTTCAGCACTACGGATCCAATAGAGCCTTTTAAGAGTATATCTTCAGCGGTGAAGGTGGATGGGTTTATAATGTATTTCACATACAGGTAACTGCCAAAATAATGGAAACACGTGAATAGATGATGGATACAAAGTATATTGAAAGCAGGTGCTTGAGTTAATTAAGCAATTTACATCCCATCATGCTTAGGGTCAAGTATAAAAATGCTGGGCAGGCCATTATTTTGGCTACCTAGGCTATGTCCCCACAGGATGGCATTGCCCCCATCTATAGGACCCGAGGGGTCACTGAATGGTTGAGGATCACGAAAACTATGTTAAACATATGCCATGGCCATCTCAGTCACCAGATGTCACCCGAATTGAACACCTGTGGTAGATTCTGGAGCGGCTCCTGAGATAGCGTTTTCTACCACCAACAAAATACCAAATCCTGGAATTTCATGTGAAAGAACGGTGTCACATCCCTCCAATAGAGTTTCAGACACTTGTAGGATCTATGCCAAGGTGCATTGAAGCTGTTCTGGCTTGTGGTGACCCAATGCCCTATTAAGACGATTTATGTTGGTGTTTCCTTATTTTGTCAGTTACCTGTATTTTCCTCCACTAAAATTGTCTTCACGCTTGAGACTCACAGATACAAAGCAAAAACAAAATCTGAAGTGAAATTCATTTGTATTTATGAGCCTCACTGCCTCACTGAATTGGGTTGTGTCTGGCACACTGAGAAGGTGCCATGCTAAAATTCAGAGGTGAAACCTTGCAGCATTGTGTAAGGAGCTGGATGATCTGAATACACAATAGCTTCAGACACAATAGCTTCAGACACATTCCCTATGGTGTATGTTGCTCAGTGCAGTGGCGGGATGACAACCCCACAAAAGGTATCAGTTATGTTTTCTCTCTAAGGTGAGTCAATTCATATCATTGAGGGAAAGCAATAGAAAACAGGTTATATTATCTTGTCGCCACAGACCAATGTTAGACAGTGTAATGTGCAGCATTTATGTATGCTGGTTCTTTCACACAAATGTACAAATCAAATTAAATCAAATCAAATTAATTTGATATCTCAAAGTGCTGTACAGAAACCCAGCCTAAAACCCCAAACAGCAAGCAATGCAGGTGTAGAAGCACGGTGGCTAGGAAAAACTCCCTAGAAAGGCCAAAACCTAGGAAGAAACCTAGAGAGGAGCCAGGCTATGAGGGGTGGCCAATCCTCTTCTGGCTGTGCCGGGTGGAGATTATAACAGAACATGGCCAAGATGATCAAATGTTCATAAATGACCAGCATGGTCAAATAATAACAATCACAGTAGTTGTCAAGGGTGCAACAAGCCAGCACCTCAGGAGTAAGTGTCAGTTGGCTTTTCATAGCCGATCATTGAGAGTATCTCTACTGCTCCTGCTGTCTCTAGAGAGTTGAAAACAGCAGGTCTGGGACAGGTAGCACGTCCGGTGAACAGGTCAGGGCTCCATAGCCGCAGGCAGAATAGTTGAAACTGGAGCAGCAGCACGGCCAGGTGGACTGGGGACAGCAAGGAGTCATCATGCCAGGTAGTCCTGAGGCATGGTCCTAGGGCTCAGGTCCTCCGAGAGAGACAGAGAAAGAAAGAAAGAAAGAATTAGAGAGGACATACTTAAATTCACACATGACACCGGATAAGACAGGAGAAATACTCCAGATATAACAGACTGACCCTAGCCCCCCGACACATAAACTACTGCAGCATACATACTGGAGGCTGAGAAAGGAGGGGTCAGGAGACACTGTGGCCCCATCCGATGATACCCCCGGACAGGGCCAAACAGGCAGGATATAACCCCACCCACTTTGCCAAATCTCAGCCCCCACACCACTAGAGGGATATCTTCAACCACCAACTTACCATCCTGCGACAAGGCAATGTCTCCCTGTACAAACAATGTACAGGGATTTGTCCTTGAATATTGAACTATCTAGTTGGCCCAATAATGAAAAGCAGCTGTTCCAAATACTGTTAAATCATCACATTATCTCTGGCTGAATCCCAAATCACCCCCTTCCCCTCACCACTCGGCCCTCCATTTGAACATTCACGTGCGCCTTCGCCATTTGCACAAGTGTCCCAAAGCTCAGGGAGTGAAAATTATAGAGGGTGTAGGCCTAATTAGACCCTCAGATAGCCACTGTGACTGAACCAGCAAGGCTGCAGGCTTCAGAGCTAAGTGCTATCCCGACAAGCACTGTCATATGTTTGGAGTTTGCAATGTCATACTAAATAATGGAGAGACGTGCCTAATTATATGTCTTGTATATGTCTTGTGCATCTGTTTGTGGACTTCGAGACTTGACATGTAACAGGTTAAATTTGATGACAGGGGGGATTTGTTCATTGGAATTTCGTGCTAGTTTTATTATTTAAAAGTGGAATATGAATAGCAAGTCAGGAGTATGCCAAGAAAGTTGTTGGGTTTATTGATCCCGTCACCACTCTCTGGAAGTCACCCTCAGAGTTTCGCTAGGAACACGTGACGACGGAGGGCCCTCCGAGTGAGTTGATAGGTTCTCTCTCTCTCAACGACATAAATTACAGAATATTACAAAAGGTCATAAGTGGTAGAAGTGAAAAATCAATAACAAAAGCATCAATTGTTTCTCTAAACAAATGGCTTCCAAGCGGGACTCCTGCATTCCGGTAACACTGCCAACTGTCACGCTCCACAGCTGCAGTGTTGAAGCCCCACAGGGGGGGCGGCCATGTCTAGCCCAGCTTGTGAAATCACATTCATAGAAATATGATTACCAAAACTACAAGTCAATGTTCTGTGATGGATAGGCCGGCGGCCATATTTAGTTTACCCATGCCAGTAAATATATTTCTATGTTCAGATATGGATAACCAGTGGTTGAAACTCGATTAACACAGCATCTCTCAGCAGGTCTTCTGTGCCCTTTCTCTCAGCTAATTATGTTTTTCTCTCCAATTGATGCAGGGCATACACTTGAGGAAGTTTTGGTAACGCAAGACATTTGGAGAAAAGGTATTGGTTTGGTGACTTGATCTCTAATTATGCATGGCTAGTACAGAACCTAGTACAACTGGATGGAGGGATTTTGTAATTCAATGTATTTTATTAGTCTTTTGTTGGTATTAGGTCTAATGGGTTTCTTGAGCCATAGAAATACATTTTATGGAAAATTACCCAAAGGAAAAGATTAGCTGTGTCATCATTGTAAGGTTCTGCTTTTCTTTTCTTCGTTAACCTTGTGTTCTTTTTCTTTGTGTTCTGGAACGTAGCCTGTCATTCATTTTTGTTCATTGATTTCACCTGTGTTTGTTTCTCACCTGGTCTCATCAGCTCCCTATTTTAATGCAGTACTTTCTGTTTGTATGGTTGTGAGGTATTGTTTGTTTTGACAACCTACCTGTGTTTGACCATTGTCTACCTGTGACCACAATTCCTTCCTTCTGCGAAAGCTTAATAAACATCTGCCGCGTTCTGCGAGTTAATATAGACCTTTTTCTCCCTGAGTATTCATTACAATCATTGTTGCATTCATGTTTTTGTTGTAAATAAGAGGAAAGACGAGATGACTTTTGACCTGCAGTCACAAATCTTTTTATTGCTTTATATCCCAAAACACCAATGAGTCATCATGTAGGAGTATTCTACCAGCAGATCTACACCACCAGGGGTATATGAAATCACTGTGACATTTAAATGTTTTTTACTTTTTCAGCGGGTAGATCAGCTTTAACTATGCAGCTAGATTGTGGCTTCTATCAGTGTAATGGTCTCCATCATTTCCAATCACCTACATATATTTTTGTAAATATATATGTATTATTTTCCATGAACCTTGCCACCCCTCCCCTAATTGGAGTAAATCAATGGACAACAATACTTAGGCTTCCACTTCCGGCTCATACATACTACATACATTTCACGGACAGTATATTGTACATTAGTTATCTTTTGTTTGTTTTAGTCCCAGCATTAAGCAGCCCTCAACCCCTCCCATCTATCTCCGAACACCATCCAGTTTTGATTTCAAGCTGCCATAAATGTTCTACTTTGCTGGGATGTTTCACAAAAGTTCTGAACCTTTCTATTCTCAAAGTTTCTACAGATTGTCAATTAAAGTTAAAGACCTTTGCTAAGAGTATTATTATATTATTTATCGACTGAGTTTGACTTTTCATATCACACAGTAGTGCTATTTGCAGAGTTAGCGCCAAGTAAATGTTTTTTTTCCAGCCATTCCTGAACCTGCTACCAAAAACAAGCTACATATGGGCAGTACCAAAACAAGTGATCTTATGGGGGTAAAAAAAGAAAAGAAAAGATGAATATATTTATAGGATGAATATATTTATCAAGACATCACGCAGCAGTGGGATATTTTATATTTTAGATGAAAAGTATAGATACAGTGCCTTCAGAAAGTATTCACACCCCTTGGCTTATTCCACATTTTGTTGTGTTACAAAGTGTGATTAAAATGTATTTAAGTGTCCTTTTTTGTCAACGATCTACACAAAGTACTCTGTAGTGTCAAAGTGGAATAAAAATTCTAACATTTGTAAAAAATATATATAATAATAATTTGAAAAAAACACAACATTAATATATCTTGATTAGATAAGCATTCAACCCTCTGAGTCAATACATGTTAGAATCACCTTTGGCAGCAATTATAGCTGTTGTTAGTCACCTTTGGCAGGAATTATAGCTGTGAGTCTTTTTGGGTAAGTCTCTAAGAACTTTCCACACCTGGATTGTGCAACATTTGCCCATTATTATTTTCAAAACTCTTCAAGCTCTATCAAATTGGTTGTTGACCATTACAAGACAACCCTTTTCAGGTCTTGCCATAGATTTTCAAGCAGATTTAAGTCCAAACGGTAACTCAGCCACTCAGGGACATTCACTATCTTCTTGGTAATCAACTCCAGTGTAGATTTGGCCTTGTGCTTTAGGTTATTGTCCTGCTGAAATGTTAATTAATCTCCCAGAGTCTGTTGGAAAACAGAATGAACTAGGTTTTCCTTTAGGATTTTGCCTGTGCTTAGCTCCTTTATGTTTATTTTTATCCTGAAAAACTCCCCAGTCCTTAACAATTACAGAATACCCATAACAGCCACCACCATGCTTGAAAATATGGAGAGTACTGTATTTGCCCTAGACATAACACTGTGTATTCAGGACAAAAAGTGAATTGCTTTGCCACATTATTTTCACTATTACTTTAGTGCCTTGTTGCAAACAGGATGAATGTTTTGGAATATTTTCGCTCTGAACAGGCTTCCTTTTTTTTAAATCACTCAGTCAATTAGGTTAGTATTGTAGAGTAACTACAATGTTGTTCATCCATCCTCAGTTTTCTCCTATCACAGCCATTATACCCTGTAACTGTTTTAAAGTCACCATTGGCCTCATGGTGAAATCCCTGAGCTGTTTTCTTCCTCTCCGGTAAATGAGTTAGGAAGGATGCCTGTATTTGTGTAGTGACTGGGTGTATTGATAGACTATCCAAAATGTAATTAATAACTTGCTCAAATGGATATTCAATGTCTGCTTTTTTTACCAATAGGTGCCCTTCTTTGCGAGGGATTTAAAAACCTTCCCAGTCTTTGTGGTTGAATCTGTATTTGAAATGCACTGCTCGACTGTATATGTGGGGTACAGAGATAAGGTACTGTAGTCATTCAAAAATCATGTTAAACACTACTATTCCATGCAACTTTTAAGTGACTTGTTAAGCTCATTTGTACTGCTTAACTGATTTAGGCTTGCCATAGCAAAGAGGCTGAATACTTATTTGTAAAAAACATAATTCAATTTTTGTAAGGATCGACGCTGGAGACAGGAAGCAGGTACAGGGAGAACATTTAATGAACAAGGGACATGAAACAGGACAGGAACAGCGTCTGGACAAGGGAAAAATATGAAGGGAATAACATGAGGAGCAGACAGATAAAGAGGGGGTAATCAACAAAGTAATGGAGTCCAGATGAGTCCAATATTGTGCAGTGGCGCGTAATGATGGTGTCAGGTGTGCGTAATGAAGGGCAGCCTGGTGCCCTCGAGTGCCAGAGAGGGGAAGCGGGAGCAGGCGTGGCAATTTTGACATTATGGGGTATTTTGTGTAGGCCAGTGACAAAAAAAATCTACATTTAATTAATTAAAATTCAGGCTGTAATGTAACAAAATGTGGAAAAAGTCAATGGGTGTGAATACTTTCCCGAATGCACTGTTTCTGAATACATTGGTTTAGTAATTCAACAAAATATGATGGTGGTTCAATAAAATCAAGTGACTTCACTAAATTGATAGTGTTCAATAAACTCTCAAATGTCCACAAATATGCCCAACTGTGCACAAGTTACTGTGTTCTTTTTCCAAAACGATTGACATAAATACCTGACTTGGGATAACGATGGCACATAAATGTAGAAGGAAAAAAACAGTACGTCTCGGCGGAGTTATTATTCATTCGCAGATGACAAGCAGAAGCAAATGAGCTGTGAACGAGGGCAGCTGTCCCTGCTGTTGCATGGAGAACTCTGGACTTGGAGGATACAAGAGGTAGTATTAGTACACAGACAAAGGCTAATGCTAAACTATTAAATACTTCTCATTGGAGGATTGTGGGTCAAGGTAGGTGAGGGTGAAGTGGCGATGAAAGGGACTCATTTTTTCTCAGATTTGGCAGTTGCTGTCCCGGAAATAGCTCCTGTCGTCTAGCTAAGAGAGACTTGATAGAGAATAGAAATTAAAATGGTTTGTGACGTATCCATTCCAGAGATTCTGATTGAGCCTGACAATGTTTTTCTTACAGCTATTCATGTGATTGTAAACAATGTATGGCCCTACAATACTTTAGCGACTTAACAAACAGTATGGAACAGAACAGGCTGTCACGCTGGTATAAATGATTCAGGAAACAGGTGCAGGAATGCATAATAGTTTTTTTTATTATCCTCAAATTACGGTGTGCCGTGTAAAGGCAAGTAAGACCAACAAATACGTAACAAAACACAGGGTTGAAACCCAAACCCAAACACACGCGCACAATGATTAACACACAGGACGAGACCTGTGATCATCTGTGCAATCCACAATGGTACGAAAGCCAAAACACACAGCACAGGTACTAACACAACCAACGGACATAGACCGCACCATGGTGAATAAAGGGCACATATATACAAGTACTAATCAAATGGGAATAGGGACCAGATGTGCGTAATGACAGTTCCCGAGGGATCCGTGACACACGCTTTCATTTGATCCTATATCATGAATGTAGTTCTTCTGAGGCAGGAGGTTGGTAATTCAGGCTTTTCATGTTCAGGCACTTCCACAGAAACTCTGAAAATGGAACTGTGTGACTGTGGCTAATGAAATATGCAGCTCTTGTCCTATCCTTCTGTAAAACATGTAACGCATTCCCTGGTGTCTGACATTTGAATCTGGCTCACATTAACCTTTTATACCAGAACCCATGATGCTCCTTGGTCCTGTCAAAAAGTGCTTAAAATGTTCACTCACAGCTATACACAAAAGGAGTGCTCTTAGACTGTTTTTGATAACAGGAATGACTTTAGGTAACAGGGATGACAAGATAACTGGAATGACTTTAAGCAGCAAAGTAACCGAAAGACCCCTTTCACACAGTTGACCAGAATTTGGGGATTATTAGAGAGCTGTCAGCTCAGCAAGGCCATTCCCCAGTGTTTCCCAAACCTGGTCCTCAAGTACCCCCAACAGTGCACATTTTTATTGTAACCCTGGACAAGCACACCTGATTCAACTTGTCAACTAAGCATCAAGCCCTCAATGAGTTGAATGAGGTGTGTTTGTCAAGAGCTACAACAAAACAGTGTACTGTTGGGGTACTTGAGGACCAGGGTTAAGAAACACTGCCATACTCAATAGAACTGTTTAATAAGTAAATATCCCAAACCCCAGTTCAATTAGGCTGCAACTCAGCCACTTCAGCCATTCAAGAAATTGACCTTTTTCATTACTCATGAATACCTCTGCATTTACTTTCATTCCAGTTATCGCCATTCCGAGGTGAAATATTAAACGAACAAAACCATCCTCCAGGCTTCTGAAGAATAATAATCATCACTGACTCACACCATTCATCTGTCAAAGTTCTTTTTTTTTGCCCAATATAATAGTATTTTATCCAATGAACTCCAAAGTGCCCATAAGTGGCCAAAGTTTTATAGTCCGTTTCTGGTCAATCAATCCAAGTAACAGTTCTGTCTGTGAACCCTTTTTTGTCATTGATTCAACCGACCCAGTAAGCTCCCGCAAGACACCGTTTTGTGCCGAACCAGAGAGGAAATCAAAGTTAATTGACACTTAAACTGATATTTGAACATGGACATGCCCCCCCCCCCCCCCCACACACATTCTGAAATTGTCTTTTTGTCTCCCCCAGCAAAACGTGTGCTTTAGGACCATGCGGAAGCCTCCGAGCGGTCGGGTAGGCTGTTTGGAGTGTTTATCCATGAAAAAAAGAATGATATATATATATATATATATATATATATATATATATATATATATATATATATATATGTATATATATATATATATGTATATATATATGTACTGTATGCTCCCCATCACTTCTAACACCAAAGTTGAGCGCCTGATCGTTACACACAGCTATACCTGCATTAAAGATCCCCCTGTGTGCTGGTGTCTGTCATTGCTGTGATGAAACAAATGCCATCACATCTCCCCACTCGACACACAACTCTGTGAAGTACAAAGTACATCTTAAACGCTTCCAATGTGCAGGGTCTAGTTCAACCTAGCCTGGTGAGCTTTGAATGTTCTCTTGTCCCCTACTTCAAACATTTAAGAAACGTTTCAGACAAACTTATAGAAAATAATAAGTTTTATGAGATTTCAACCCCCTTACCCGTATTGGTAACTCTCCCACGGCATCCACCTTGTCTTTTTGTTGATGTTATTTTACAAGGCGCTAAGAATCAAGGACAAGCATCCATTCCACCAGGGAGGGAAGGAATACACGAGTTTGTCTTCTTATTTGATGATTCCAGATGCTTCATTAGGACTTGATGTCTTTCATCATTATACTGTCATGTTATTCTGTAGCGCTCGGCATCTGCACTCCACTCAGGTTGCACTGTTTGTTTTTGATGGAAATCGATTTTCCTCAAAAATCACATAAACAGGCTTTGAAAAAGTAGTAGAATATTTCAGAATCTTCCAGCAATTGCTGAACTCATGAGAGGAAAGATACTGTATAACGTTGATGTAACGTTGGCCCAATCATCTGGAGTTGAATACAATTCACAGCTGAGATGTGAATGTGAAGAATTGGCTTTCATTTTCCGTTGACTGAGTACAACGGCAGGCGGATTCTTGTTTATTGCACAACTCCATTTTGGGTTTGAAATTACCAAACAATTTCTGTGTGTGCAACACTTTTTATACCCTTTGATATACAGTACCAGTCAAAAGTTTGGACTCACCTACTCATTCAAGGGTTTTTCTTTATTTTGACTATTTTCTACATTGTAGGCATCAAAACTATGAAATAACACATATGGAATCATGTAGTAACCAAAAAAGTGTTAAACAAAAATAAATATATTTTATATTTCAGATTCTTCCAAGTACAGTAAGCACCCTTTGCCTTGATGACATGCTAAAATTCAGAGGTGAAATCTTGCAGCATTGTGTAAGGAGCTGATCTGAATACACAATAGCTTCCGACACAATAGCTTTAGACACATGCCCTATGGTCCTTTGGAGACGGAGAAATTGAAAACGAAAGCACACTCAATGGTATTGGGATGACAACCCCAATTACATAAGGTATCAGTTACATTTTCTCTCTAAGGTGAGTCGAATCTTATCATTGAGGGAAAGCAATTGAAAACAGGTTATGTTATCTTGTCTCCACAGTCCAATGTTAGAGAGTGTAGTGTGCAGCATTAGTGTGTGCTGGTTCTTTCACACAAATGTACAGGGATTTGTCCTTGAACTAGCGATGAGCCAACTTTCTAGTTGGCCCAATAATGAAAAGCAACTATTCCTAAACAACATCATAACCGACATCGATACTGCGCAGCCGTATTCATCGACCTGGCCAAGGCTTTCGACTCTGTCAATCACCACATTCTTATCGGCAGACTCGACAGCCTTGGTTTCTCAAATTATTGCATCGCCTGGTTTACCAACTACTTCTCTGATAGAGTTCAGTGTGTCAAATCGGAGGGCCTGTTGTCCGGACCTCTGGCAGTCTCTATGGGGGTGCCACAGGGTTCAATCCTCGGGCTGACTCTCTTCTCTGTATACATCATTGATGTTGCTCTTGCTGCTGGTGATTCTCTGATACACCTCTACGCAGACGACACCATTCTGTATACTTCTGGCCCCTCTTTGGACACTGTGTTAAGTAACCTCCAGACGAGTTTCAATACCATACAGCTCTCCTTCCGTGGCCTCAAACTGCTCTTAAACGCAAGTAAAACTAAATGCATGCTATTCAACCGATCACTGCACGCACCTGCTCGCCCGTCCAACATCACTACTCTGGACGGCTCTGACTTAGAATACGTGGACAACTACAAATACCTAGGTGTCTGGTTAGACTGTAAACTCTCCTTCCAGACTCACATTAAGCATCTTCAATCCAAAATGAAATCTAGAATCTTCCTATATCGCAACAAAGTATCCTTCACTCATGCTGCCAAACATACCCTCGTAAAACTGACCATCCTACCAATCCTCGACTTCGGTGATGTCATCTATAAAATAGCCTCCAACACTACTCAACAAACTGGATGCAGTCTATCACAGTGCCATCCGTTTTGTCACCAAACCCCCATACACTACTCACCATTGCGACCTGTACGCTCTCGTTGGTTGGCCCTCGCTTCATACTCGTCGCCAAACCCACTGGCTACAGGTTATCTACAAGTCTTTGCTAGGTAAAGCCCCGCCTTATCTCAGCTCACTGGTCACCATAGCAGCACCCACTCGTAGCACGCGCTCCAGCAGGTATATCTCACTGGTCACCCCCAAAGCCAATTCCTCCTTTGGTCGTCTTTCCTTCCAGTCCTCTGCTGCCAATGACTGGAACGAACTGCAAAAA
Source organism: Salvelinus fontinalis (assembly GCF_029448725.1). Classification (NCBI taxonomy): domain Eukaryota; kingdom Metazoa; phylum Chordata; class Actinopteri; order Salmoniformes; family Salmonidae; genus Salvelinus; species Salvelinus fontinalis. Next base: position 4,361,583 of record NC_074667.1, read on the forward strand.
TCTCTGAAGCTGGAAACACTTATCTCCCTCACTAGCTTTAAGCACCAGCTGTCAGAGCAGCTCACAGATTACTGCACCTGTACATAGGCTATCTATAATTTAGCCCAAACAACTACCTCTTCCCCTACTGTATTTATGTATTTATTTTGCTCCTTTGCACCCCATTATTTATTTTTCTACTTTGCACATTATTCCACTGCAAATCTACCATTCCAGTGTTTTACTTGCTATATTGTATTTACCTCGCCACCATGGCCTTTTTTTGCCTTTACCTCCCTTATCTCACCTCATTTGCTCACATTGTATATAGACTTATTTTTCTACTGTATTATTGACTGTATGTTGGTTTATTCCATGTTTAACTCTGTGTTGTTGTATGTGTCAAATTACTATGCTTTATCTTGGCCAGGTCGCAGTTGCAAATGAGAACTTGTTCTCAACTAGCCTACCTGGTTAAATAAAGGTGACATAAAAAGTACAATTCAAATTAAAAAATATACTGTTAAAGCACCATGTTCTCTCTGACTACATCCCAAATCACCAGCTTCCCCTCGCCACTCGGACCTCCATTTGCGCATTCACATGCGCATCTGCAATTTGCACAAGTGTCCCAAAGCTGAGGGAAGGTGTAGAGTGTGTAGGGGCTAAATAGACCCTCAGATAGCCACTTCAGACAAGCCAGCAGGTCTGTAGGCTTCAGAGCAATGTGACATCCCAACACCCTGCGATATGTTTGGAGTTTGCACAATGTCATTCAAAATAATGGAGAGGTGTGCCTAATTATGTCACGTGCATTTGTTTATGTCTGATTTCGAGACTTGACATGTAACAGATGAAATACCTCCCAAATTAAATGTTTACCCGAGGTTACTGAGGTCATATCTTGTAACACAACAGGGGGATTTATCAATTTGAATTTCATGCTGGTTTTATTTTTTAAAAGTGGAACGAGAATTGCATCATTCAAGTCAGGAGTAGTGTCCTGAAGTTGATGGGTTTATTGATCCTATCCCCACTCTCTGGAAGTCACCCTCTGAGTTCCATCAGCAACACGTGACAACTGAGGGCCCTCTGAGCTAGTTGGTAGGGTCTCTCTCTCTCACTCAAAGACATACATTACAGAATATTGCAAACTTAACAAGTTTACCTCCGTTTCCTTATATTCTTAAATGATCCAATTTTGCATATGCCTCAATATACTTACATACATACGCTTATCCTTTAATGGATATTACTAATTTAAATATCTACATTATGATTAATATAATGGTATTGACAATAAGCTCATTATCTCCCTAACGGATCCTCCATATCTCCCTTATTGATCTATTTTCTAAATCTCTGCAGTGAAGCTGGACCTTCTGCTCACCCCATGCTCCTCCATGACCCTGTAGAGTTGATATCAGGCTTAGCCAATCATATTACCTTCATAAATTGAAGTTAAATTAGAAGATAATGTATTTCCTTTTTATTTAGTTGGAGCCCATGTCCAAACGTGTTAGTGCAGATCATTTTTCATATATCATACCATGATTCAGTCCTAGTATTGAAGAATGTTTTTGTTCTGGCCAATGGATTGCTGTTACAACACAGGATAAGTCATGCTTTAGATAAGACTGATGAATGACGAGTAGAGTTATTGTGATTAAGATAAAAATGGGAGTTTTAATTTTATTGACAGTGTGATTGACAACTGTATTTTGTATCTAAGTTATATAAATCAACACACAACACAGGAAAGATGTCAGCAAGTGACTGTATATGCAGTGGTTTCCAAAATGTATCCCCTTGGGTGACAAAAGTCCTCACTAGAACGGATGATGACAGATTTGTTACCTGGGTACAATGATGGGTACAATGATATATATTCAGCCTTTGAATTACGACAAATAGCCTCCGGTGTTGTTGTGCTAACTGATAAATTACTGGATATCTGAAAGCTCCATTTTGACGAGAGGTAGATAATTCATATTTATAATATAATCTGCTGAGCATGTGAAATCATGAATAAATATTCCCTTGTTTTGAAAAGCGGGACAATATTCATGTTTCATAACTGATTTTAAGAATTGATTTATGCTAAACTGGGAGAGATATTGTTCAAATATTGTGGACAGCAGCACACCTCCTCAGATACTTCAGTCTGTAGTAGGACCCCATAAGGAATACTAAATATATTGTTGTTAAAGCCTGGCACTCACTTCACTTTTTTATGTTAAATGTATAAGATTACTCCCACTTGCATGTCAAAAAGTTGCTGAGCTCATTTAGGGGGATTTGATATCCAACCGATTCTCTTGTGATAGTCGACAGAGGTTGATGTCTATCCCCTCTCTTCAGTGGAAGTGGTTGCTGAACGCTTGAGTGACTAGAAGGGCTTTTCATCTAGCTAAGTGCCTCTGTTTATGTAATCGGCTTCTTTGTGAATGTGATTTAGTGGTAGACTTAATAAAATGAATATTATTATTACAATATGCATGGCTTCCTGTCCTCTTCCTGTCCCTGTGGGATGTAAGACAATGGAAAGCTGTCCTCTAGCGCGCCTGTTGTTAGCAGAGGAAAATAACCCCAAGTCAGAAGCAATAGATGCTTATGGAGGTTGTTTTCCTTAAAAACATATTTTTTTCATCTCTATGTTATACTCAATAGGAGACACAAGATTTTGACCGTGCAGTTTTCAAGCAAGACCACCTCACTTGACATCACATGTCATCACTGTGTGTGCAATACCACAGTGGACCTATAGTAATAAGTATTTTGATAAAGGGGGATACCTACTCAGTTGTACAACTGAATGTCTTCAACTGAAATGTGCCTTCCGCATTTAACACAACCTCTCTGAATCAGAGAGGTGTGGGGGGCTGCCTTAATCAACATCCACGGTGCCCGGGGAACAGTGGGTTAACTGCCTACTCAGGGGCAGAACGACAGATTTTTACCTTGTCAGCTCAGGGATTCGATCCAGCAACCTTTCACTTACTGGCCCAACGCTCTAAACATTAGGCTACCTGCCGCCAAAAAGTCAATAGTTGAGTGATTACACTGAAACGCCAGTAATTTTTTGTGATAAACCATATGTGGGGGACATGGAACTATCGTAAAATAATTTATGACAGAAAACGGTAGCTGGTGAAATTAGCATGTTCATTATGATTACTCACAATCAACTATCTTAAACACCAAAAAACACCTTCTCGAGCCCTGTACGGTCTTGACAAAATGTACACCCTTATCAAACTACCTCTTCACTGCACCATGATCCTAACCAAATGTCAGTGTTATACTACAGTATGTGTGGCATACTGTATGTGTGGTAGCCCAGCTCACATTTAAACGTTGTGTAAATACATTCCAGCCTAGCTCCAAGCTTCTATTACCCATCCCACAGGTCTATCAGGAACCCTCGCCAAGGGTTAGAGTATGTGCTTGGGGTTCTAAGGCTGTATTTACACAGGCAGCCCAATTCTGATCTTTTGTCCACTAATTGGTCTTTTGACCAATCACATCAGATCTTTTCACATCAGATATCAGATCTGTTCTAAAAAATAAGTCAAAATACCAATTAGTGGAAACAAGATCAGAATTGGTCTGCCTGTGTAAACGCAGCCTACGAGACCTGTAATACATTGTGAAGGGGTCCCAAGGTGAAAGGGAGAGACAGGCCCCAAGAATAATCTAACCCTAGGTACAATGAGGCTGCTCTGAAGGAGTCAAGACAAATGGCCTTTGTTTACGCCAGGCTTTGCCGTCCAGCAGTATCCATTTCATGTCCACGTCGGACCATCTGCCGAATACGCCTGAAAACTGCGAAAGTGAAATAAACTGTAATCGAAGGAGATCGTTTATTCATATAGAAGTTAATATATAAGTGACAGAGTACTTTTATAGTTTGGTGAGTCCTTGAGGGGATTGTGGCTTTCCAGATGACAATGCTGCCATCTTTTTTGACAAATGGTATTTTATCAAGTGCAAATATTCTGCCTCCAATCAATTCTTCAGCGCTTCTTCAGCTCTTACCGTCTACAGGCGGCTTGAGGATAATGAACAAAAACAATGTGGCCACTTAGACAACGCTCATTGTTGATGTTCGAGTGGTAGCGGGTGTCACACAGCGCAGATGTCAAATTAGAGACGATTTAGCTGTCAGTGTGCAAAGAATGGCGAGGGAATAGATCAGACGGGGAGGTGGCATCCCATGATACCGTGAAGTCATCCTGTCGCCGTGGTGATAATTAAACCTCATGGGAATAACTCTTACTTGTTTGGGAACAGAAAGAAGACACGCAGCGACTTTGCACCCATTCAGGAAGTGGAGAAAATATTCCAAAGAAATATCACTTCTCTAAAATATCAAGATACAGTATAGTATTTATTTATTTTTTATTTATTTTTATTTCACCTTTATTTGCCCAGGTAGGCTAGTTGAGAACAAGTTCTCATTTGCAATTGCGACCTGGCCAAGATAAAGCATAGTAATTCGACACATACAACACAGAGTTACACATGGAGTAAACAAAACATCGTCAATAATACAGTAGAACAAAAGAAAACAAAAGTCTATATGCAGTGAGTGCAAATGAGGTAAGATAAGGGAGTTAAGGCAATAAATAGGCCATTGTGGCGAAGAAATTACAATATAGCAAATAAACACTGGAATGGTAGATGTGCAGAAGACAAATGTGCAACAAGAGATACTGGGGTGCAAAGGAGCAAGATAAATAAATAAATACTGTATGGGGATGAGGTAGGTAGATATATGGGCTGTTTACAGATGGGCTATTTACAGGTGCAGTGATCTGTGAGCTGCTCTGACAGCTGGTGCTTATTAAAGCTAGTCAGGGAGATATGAGTCTCCAGCTTCAGAGATTTTTGCAGTTCGTTCCAGTCATTGGCAGCAGAGAACTGGAAGGCAAGACGATCAAAGGAGGAATCGGCTTTGGGGGAGACCAGTGACATATGCCTGCTGGAGCGCGTGCTACGAGTGGGTGCTGCTATGGTGACCAGTGAGCTGAGATAAGGAACACTGACAGCAGAGTAGTGTTGGAGGCTATTTTATAGATGACATCACCGAAGTCGAGGATCGGTAGGATGGTCAGTTTTACGAGGGTATGTTTGGCAGCATGAGTGAAGGATGCTTTGTTGCGATATAGGAAGCAGATTCTAGATTTAATTTTGGAGATGCTTAATGTGAGTCTGGAAGGAGAGTTTACAGTCTAACCAGACACCTAGGTATTTGTAGTTTTCCACGTATTCTAAGTCAGAGCCGTCCAGAGTAGTGATGCTGGACGGGCGAGCAGGTGCGGGCAGTGATCGGTTGAATAGCATGCATTTAGTTTTACTTTTTATCTACAATAACAAGATACAGTATAGTATCTGCAATAACAGGATACAATATAGTATCTACAATCATGAGATACAGTATAGTATCTACAGTAACAAGATACAGTATAGTATCTACAATAACAGGATACAATATAGTATCTACAATCATGAGATACAGTATAGTATCTACAGTCACAGGAACTTACTGAATAACATGACTGCATTATTGGAAGATTACCCTGTAATACACAAAACTGCCTTTATCATTTGTGAACAAGTATAGGTGACAGCAATTCACAAACTATCACATTAATCACATTGACAATATTTAGAGACACACATACATATCCCCCTAATAGCTGTAGATAATGTTTTCTCCACAAAGTAACATCGTGACAGACAGGAATACAGCAGTATATTGTATAAATGCCTGCAGCAGTGTAAATAGGTGGCTGATTCTGATCTGCAGAGTTGGTGCTTGGGAGAGCATTGTGTACACTTCAGCTCCTGGCTGTAGCTTCTGTAGCTGGCTGAAGCAGGTGTAATGTATCAAGGTTTGTCAGACGGTATACAGTGAGTTGTTAGACTTTGAGTAAAGGTAGGCTTTTAAAACACCTTTTCCCTAACACTGTTGACACAGTTTTTTTTAACACCGTTTTTTCTTTATACTTTTTTAACACTAAACATTAACACTTGGATAACTGTCATGAAGAAAGGAATTTACCCGCATAACATCATTTGGTAACACTGTCACGCCCTGACCTTAGTTATCTATGTTTTCTTTATTATTTTGGTTAGGTCAGGGTGTGACGAGGGTGGGTATGCTTGATTTGTATTGTCTAGGGGTTTTGTATGTATAGGGGTGTTTGTAAGTCTAGGCATATGTAGGTTTATGGTGGCCTGAATTGCTTCCCAATCAGAGGCAGCTGTTTATCGTTGTCTCTGATTGGGGATCATATTTAGGTTGCCATTTTCCCTTTGATATTTGTGGGTTCTTATTATATGTTTAGTTGCCTGTCTGCACTAGCCATATTAGCTTCACGATTTGTTTTTGTTATTGTGTTAGTTTTGTGTTCATTCTTTAAATAAAGAAGAATGTACGCTTACCACGCTGCGCCTTGGTCTCCTCCCTATGACAGCCGTGACAAACACTTTACCTTAAGTATACATTCATTAATTATGTAACTAAATGGTAATACATGTAATTACTATGTAAATGCTATGTAATTGAACTGCAATAAGGGTTTAGAGGTATATGGAAAAAGGATGTATAATTACAAATCAGTTTGTCGGAGGTTATTGTACATGTTTAATTACTCATGATTTATGTGTATACATTTACAAGATGTCTTGACCCATATGTAACTAACATGTTCTGTAATTACACTTTTGCAGTCTCCTGTGTAGAACCATGTTAACCTCTAACGCCTCACAAACCCGGATCCGGGAGCACCCCCATCAAAAAAGCTGACTAGCATAGCCTAGCCTAAAGCCACAGGGATATCATATATTAAATGTTCATGAAATCACAAGTCCAAGACACCAAATGAAAGATACACATCTTGTGAATCAAGCCATCATTTCTGATTTTTAATTTTTTTACAGGGAAGACACAATATGTAAATCTATTAGCTAACCACGTTAGCAAAAGACACCACTTCTTTACTCCACCATTTTTTTACTCCATTAGTAGCTATCACAAATTCGACCAAATAAAGATATAAATAGCCACTAACCAAGAAACAACCTCATCAGATGACAGTCTGATAACATATTTATTGTATAGCATATGTTTTGTTAGAAAAATGTGCATATTTCAGGTATAAATCAGAGTTTACCATTGCAGCCACCATCACAACTCTCACCAAAGCGACTAGAATAACTACAGAGACCATCATGTATTAGCTAATTACTCATCATAAAACATTTCTTAAAAATACACAGCGTACAGCAGATGAAAGACACAGATCTTGTGAATCCAGACAATATATCAGATTTTCTAAGTGTTTTACAGCGAAAACACAATATAGCGTTATATTAGCTTACCACAATAGCAAACATCACAACAGCATTGATTCAAGGGCAAAAATAGCGATAACGTATAAACCACCAAAATATATTCATTTTTTCACTAACCTTCTCAGAATTCTTCAGATGACAGTCCTATAATATCATATTACACAATGCATATAGAGTTTGTTTGAAAATGTGCATATTTAGCGGCACAATTCATGGTTATACAATGTGATTAGTGGCCAAAACTTCAAGAAATCTGTCCGGCGCCATCTTGGAGAGGCACCTATTCTAATCGAAAACTATTCATAAACTTGACTAAAAAAATACAGGTTGGACAGCAATTGAAAGACAAATTAGTTCTTAATGCAATCGCTGGGTTACATTTTTTAAATTAACGTTACTTCAAGCATACAGCATGTGCTAAAGCGAGACCGCACCGGTCTCATAGCGGAATTATTATTTGACATTTGTCAACATAAATACGAATTAACAACATAAAGATTGCTTACAATTTGCCTAGCTTCCATCAGAATATTGGGCAAGGTGTCCTTTCTCCAGAACAATCGTCTTTTGGTTGAAAGATGTCCTCTTCTCATTGCTAAATAGCAGCTAACGACAGCCACCCACTGGAGAGGTGCCCAACTAGTGAAAGCGCGTCACAAAAAAATCCAGGAAAATCGCAATAAACTAATATAAACTGCTATAAGTCGGTTTAAATTAACTACCTTACGATGTCTTTAACACCTATAACGAATAAAAACATGACCGGAGATATAGAACTACTAAAACGAAAGCGTTTGCAGGACGCCATTGTGATGTCTTCTTGCGCCAGATGCCCAGTTGAAAAGAATAGGTGCTTCCGTTCCATGATGATTTATAGTGGCCCAGATTGCGCAATCCACTCCATTCAAATTCTCCCCGCTTACTGACATCTAGAGGAAGGCGTATGCAGTGCATGTAGCCCGATGGCTTACATGGGGACTTATAAACCGACCTCAGAACAGGGACCTCGATTTCAGAAATCTCACTCCCTGACAGGAAATATGCTGCAGAATGAGTTCTGTTTCACTCAGAGAAATAATTCAAACGGTTTTAGAAACTAGATAGTGTTTTCTATCCAATAGTAATAATAATATGCATATTGTACGAGCAAGAATTGAGTACGAGGCAGTTTAATTTGGGAACAATTTCTTACAACGTCTAAATGGCACCCCCTAGTGTCAAGAAGTTAACAATGCATCCTATTATGTAATTTTGTTACATGTAACTACATGTCACTACCCCCAAAAGTATCTAGGCTAGGTCTCCGTCAGCTGTTGTAACAATGCACACCCTAGCATTTACTACAGCTTCAGTAACTATCTTATTTCCATATAATTTGGCTTAAAGGATATACTGATTAAATGTAGAACAATGTATTTACAGTGGATGTAACTAATGTACCTATCCAGGAGCAAGAAACGTAATGTAAAGGGAAACACATCGTGGAATAACATTTACAAATACTATTTACCTGCCTTTGAAAAGGGATTACGGGTTTATTTATCTGGCTTCAAAGGTGTAATGTTGTTCAAAATAATATAAAGTATAATGTTAATGTACAGTCCCTTGCGAAAGTATTCACCCCCTTGGCATTTTTCCTATTTTGTTGCCTTACAACCTGGAATGAAAAAATATTTTTGGGGGGTTTGAATCCTTTAATTCACCCAACATGCCTACCACTTTGAAGATGAAAATATTTTGGGGGGTGAAACAAGCAAGAAATAAGACCAAAGAAAACTGAAAACTTGAGCGTGCATAACTATTCACCCCCCCAAAGTCAATACTTTGTAGAGCCACCTTTTGCAGCAATTACAGGTGCAAGTCTCTTGGGATATGTATCTATAAGATTGGCACAACTAGCCACTTGGATTTTTGCCCATTCTTTAAGGCAAAACTGCTCCAGCTCCTTCAAGTTGGATTCGGTTCCTGCTGGTGTACAGCAATCTTTAAGTTGGATTGATTGGATTGGGGTCTGGGCTATGACTAGGCCATTCCAAGACATTTAAATGTTTCCCCTTAAAGCATTCAAGTGTTGCTTTAGCAGTATGCTTAGGGTTATTGTCCTGCTGGAAGATGAACCTCCGTCCCAGTTTCAAATCTCCGGAAGAGAGGTTTCCCTTAAGAATTTCCCTGTATTTAGCGCCATCCATCATTCCTTCAATTCTGACCAGTTTCCCAGTCCCTGCTGATGAAAAACATCCCCCCAGCATGATGCTGCCACCACCATGCTTCGCTGTGGGGATAGCCTTCTTGGGGTGATGAGAGGTGTTGGGTTTGTGCCGGACATAGCATTTTCCTTGATGGCCAAAAAGCTACATTTTAGTCTCATCTGACCAGAGTACCTTCTTTCATATGTTTGGGGAGTCTCCCACATGCCTTTTGGCGAACACCAAACGTGTTTGCTTATTTTTTTCTTTAAGCAATGGCTTTTTCTGGCCACTCTTCTGTAAAACCCAACTCTGTGGAGTGTACGGCTTAAAGTGTTCTATGGACAGATACTCCAATCTCTGCTGTGGAGCTCTGCAGCTCCTTCAGGGTTATCTTTGGTCTCTTTGTTGCCTCTCTGAATAATGCCCTCCTTGCCTGGTCTGTGAGAATTGGGACGCGGCCCTCTCTTGGCAAGTTTGTTGTGGTGCCATATTATTTAAATATTTTATTAATGGATTTAATGGTGCTCCGTGGGATGTTCAAAGTTTCCGATATTTTTATATAACCCAACCCTGATCTGTACTTCTCCACAACTTTGTCCCTGACCTGTTTGGAGAGGTCCTTGGTCTTCATGGTGCCGCTTGCTTGGTGGTGCCCCTTGCTTAGTGGTGCCCCTTGCTTAGTGGTGTTGCAGACTCTGGGGCCTTTCAGAACAGGTGTATATATACTGAGATCATGTGACAGATCATGTGACACTTAGATTGCACACAGGTGGACTTTATTTAATTAATTATGACTTCTGAAGGTAATTGGTTGCACCAGATCTTATTTAGGGGCTTCATAGCAAAGAGGGTGAATACACATGCACGTACCACTTTTCCGTTTTTTATTTTTTAGAATCTTTTGAAATAAGTAATTTTTTCATTTCACTTCACCAATTTGGACTATTTTGTGTATGTCCATTACATGAAATCCCAATAAAAATCCATTTAAATTACAGGTTGTAATGCAACAAAATAGGGAAAACCCCTAGGGGGTGAGTACTTTTGCAAGGCACTGTAGGTCCTCATGAGCAAGCAGCTTCAAGTTAAGTGAAAAACAGTAGGGTTAACCTTTTTATTACAATCATTGGGAAAATACACTACAATTTAGAATAACTGTTGTTACTGCGCCTATAAGTGTAATTACACTGCGATTTCAATGCAATTACATGTTTCACAGGATATATCAAAATGTCAGTAATTACAATGTTGTTACAAAGAAAAATATATTAACTACAATGTCTCTATACAGGAACAAGCAAATTCATGTAAAGTGAAACAAATTGTGAAGTTACTATGTAGTTACTATATGACAATGATGGCAGACACCCACTATTGTACTTGTAGTTGTGATCAATGGGAATAAATCTCAAATCTCAGAAAAACGTTGTTAATTCACCTTAAAAGTGTAATTGCTATTTACTTTCAATATTGTAAAATATTTTGCAGGGTAAATGAAAAGTTTAAATATTATGTTGCTATAAAGAAAATTGTTTGAGGTACAATGTTTTTACGCAGGAACAAGCAAATTAATGTCAATTCTGTGATTATCTTAAATTGAACATGTACAGACTGCTCTGTCCACTGCTTATTTGGAGCTAGCGTCAACGACTCACAATATTGTTTTGTTGTTGTTGTTAATAATTTACTGCCAGAACATGATGTATCCTTAACAGTTCAACATACACTACCGGTCAAAAGGTTTCGAAAAACTACTCATTCAAGGGTTTTTCTTTATTTTTGCTGTTTTCAACATTATAGAATAATAGTGAAGACATCAAAACTATGAAATAACACATATGGAATCATGTAGTAACCAAAAAAGTGTTAAACAAATTTTATTTTTGAGATTCTTCAAATAGCCACACTTTGCCTTAATGACAGCGTTGCACACTCTTGGCATTCTCTCAACCAGCTTCATGATATAGTCACCTGTAATGCATTTCAATTAACAGGTGTGTCTTCTTAAAAGTTAATTTGTGGAATTTCTTTCCAACTGAGTCAATCAGTTGTGTTGTGACAAGGTTGGGGGGGGGGGGGTATACAAAGGATAGCCCTCTTTGGTAAAAGACCAAGTCCATATTATGGCAAGAACAGCTCAAATAAGCAAAGAGAAATGACAGTCCATCATTACTTTAAGACATGAAGGTCAGTGAATACAGACATTTTCAAGAACTTTGAAAGTTTCTTCAAGTGCAGTCACAAAAACATCAAGTGCTATGATGGAACTGGCTCTCATGAGGACAGCAACAGGAATGGAAGACCTAGAGTTACCTCTGCTGCAGAGGATAAGTTCATTAGAGTTACCAGTCTCAGAAATTGCAGCCCAAATAAATGGTTCACAGAGTTCAAGTAACAAACACATTTCAACATCAACTGTTCAGAGGAGACTGTGTGAATCAGGCCTTCATGGTTGAATTGCTGCAAAGAAACCACTACTAAAGACTCGAATAAGAAGAAGAAACTTGCTTGGGCCAAGAAACAAGAGCAATGGACATTAGACCGGTGGAAATGTGTCCTTTGGTCTGGAGTCTAAATTGGAGATGTTTAGTTCCAACTGCCGTGTCTTTGTAAGACGAGGTGTGGGTGAACGGAGGATCTCTGCATATGTATTTCCCACCGGGAATCATGGAGGAGGAGGTCTTATGGTGTGGGGGTGCTTTGCTGGTGACACTGTCTGTGATTTATTTAGAATTCAAGGCACACTTACCAGCATGGCTACCACAGCATTCTGCAGCGATACGCAATCCCATCTGGTTTGGACTTAGTGGGACTATCATTTGTTTTTCAACAGGACAATGACTTAACACACAGCCAGTCTGTGTAAGGGCTATTTGACCAAGAAGGAGAGTGATGGAGTGCTGCATCAGATGACCTGGCCTCTACAATCCCCCAACCTCAACCAAATTAAGATGGTTTGGGTTGAGTCGGACCGCAGAGTGAAGGAAAAGCAGCCAACAAGTGCTCAGCATATGTGGGAACGGTTGGAAAAGCATTCCAGGTGAAGCTGGTTGAGAGAATGCAAAGCTGTGTGGGCAAAGCTGCCATCAAGGCAAAGGGTGGCTATTTGAAGACTCTCAAATATAAAATGTATTTTGATTTGTTTAACACTTGGTTACTACATGATTCCATATGTGTTATTTCATAATTTTGATGCCTTCATTATTATTCTATAATGTAGAAAATAGTAAAAATAAAGAAAACCCTTGAATGAGTAGGATGTTCTAAAACTTTTGACCGGTAGTGTACGTTTCTGCAAAATTATGGAGCAGTTCCATGTGCCTCATTTAAAAAAACAGACTAACACAAAAAATATATATATATTTTTTTTTTACCACGGGAATACATTGTATCTTACTCTTACTTTCTCTCACATTATCTCGACCTGGAGTGTGTGTGTGTGTTTATATATGTCACGACTTCTGCCGAAGTCGTTGCCTCTCCTTGTCCGGGCGGTGTTCGGCGGTCGACTTCACCGGTCTTCTAGTCATCATCGATCCATTTTTCATTTTCCATTGGTTTTGTCTTGTCTTCCCACACACCTGTTGTCAATCCCATTCATTACCTGTTGTGTATTTAAACCTCTGTTTCCCTTCATGTGTTTGTCAGAGATTGTTCGTTGTCATGTGTTGTGTTAATTGTGTATAGGTGTGCGACGGGTCTTCGTACCCAGATTTGTTTTTATATTTTTCCGTGAGTGTTATGGAGCAGATTACTAGGACTTTAATTAAAGTACTCCATTCCACACTCTATTTGACTCTCCTGCGCCTGACTTCCTCTGCCACTTATACACGCCATTGTGACAGAATCTCTGACCTTAAAAAATGAAGTCAGCAGGAGGAGGCACTTCACTAATGGAGGTTGAGGAACGCGTCCTGGAACACGCGGCGGAGATTGACAGTCTGTGCGCTGCCATGGATCGCATTGTCCAGAGTATGGATCGCTGGGAGAGACAGGGAGCGTGTCCAGTACCTCCACCACCCCCTGGAATTCCTTCGAACGTTTTTTCCCCTCCGGAACAGAACAGGATCCAGTTATCCCTACCCACGGGATACAATGGAGATACTGCCAGCTGCCAGGGTTTTCTCCTAAAACTGAACTTGTATCTGGCCACGGTCTCTCCAGTACCATCAGACCGTGAGAAAAGCTTCGCCCTCATCTCCTGCCTTACCGGGAAAGCCCTGGAGTGGGCCAACGCTGTGTGTGGAGAGGATAAGGCGTTGGACCATTTTGAGGAGCTCATCTGCCATTTCCGGAAGGTATTCGACCACCCATCCGAAGGCAGAGCAGCAGGTGAGCTCCTCTATCATCTGAGGCAGGGGAAGAGGAGTGCTCAGGAGTTCGCGTTGGAGTTTAGGACTTTGGCTGCCGGCGCTGGATGGAGCGACAGGGCCCTGATCGACCACTACCGTTGTAGTCTACCCGAGGACGTCCGTCGGGAGCTGGCCTGTAGAGACACCACCCTCAACTTCGACCAACTGGTGGATATGTCCATCAGGCTGGACAACATGCTGGCTACTCGGGGACGTCTAGATCGGGGTCTGGTTGTTCCATCCTCCCGCACTCTCTCTCCCGAACCTATGGAATTGGGAGGGATGGTGCGCAGGGAGACCGGAGGGGGTACCCGCTCGAGCACCATCTATGATCGCAGAGATCACACTGCTGATCGGTGCCGGGTTGGTTCCTCTGGGAATAGAGAAGGCAGGCAGGGCACTCTGGCATCACCCCAGGTGAGTAGGCACCATACTCATCCAGAGCCCTCTGCTGCACTTATGTTTGTCTCTGTCACCTTTCCGGATTTTTCCCTGCATTCCCAGTATAAGGCGCTAGTAGATTCAGGCGCGGCTGGGAATTTCATTAATAAAAATTTTGCTCATAGTTTAGGGATTCCTGTTGTTTCTGTGGATATGCCTTTCCCTATTCATGCCTTAGATAGTCGACCAATAGGGTCAGGGTTTATCAGGGAGGTCACCGCACCTTTGTCTATGATAACGCAGGAGGGTCACAAGGAGAAGATTAGTCTTTTCCTTATTGATTCCCCTGCGTATTCTGTGGTGTTAGGCCTACCCTGGTTAACTACTCATAACCCCACTGTTTCTTGGCCACAGAGGGCTCTCACGGGGTGGTCGCGAGAGTGCTCAGGTAGGTGTGTAGGGGTTTCCGTTGGTGCTACTACGGTGGAAAGTCCAGACCAGGTTTCCACCGTGCGCATTCCCTCAGAATATGCCGATTTGGCACTCGCCTTCTGTAAAAAGAAGGCGACTCAATTACCACCCCATCGACAGGGGGATTGTGCGATAGATCTCCTGGTAGACGCTGCATATCCCAGGAGTCATGTGTATCCTCTGTCGCAAGCGGAGACAGTGGCTATGGATAATTATATCTCTGAATCCCTGCGTCAGGGGTTCATTAAGCCATCCATTTCACCCGCCTCTTCGAGTTTCTTTTTTGTGAAGAAGAAGGATGGCGGTTTACGCCCGTGCATTGATTATCGAGACCTTAATAAAATCACGGTAAAATATAGTTACCCGCTACCTTTGATCAATACAGTAATGGAGTCAATGCGCGGGGCCCGCTTCTTCACAAAATTGGATCTCAGGAGTGCGTACAATCTGGTGCGTATTAGGAGGGGTGATGAGTGGAAGACGGCATTTAGCACCACCTCAGGTCATTATGAGTACCTGGTCATGCCATATGGGTTGATGAATGCTCCATCAGTCTTCCAATCGTTTGTAGATGAGATCTTCAGGGACCTGAACGGGCAGGGTGTAGTGGTGTATATCGATGATATTTTGATATACTCTGCTACACGCGCTGAGCATGTGTCATTGGTGCGCAGGGTGCTTGGTCGCCCGTTGGAGCATGATTTATATGTCAAGGCTGAGAAATGCTTGTTCTTCCAACAATCCATCTCCTTCCTAGGGCATCAGATTTCCACTTCAGGAGTGGAAATGGAGAGCGACCGCATTACAGCCGTGCGTAATTGGCCGACTCCAACCACGGTTAAGGAGGTGCAGCGTTTTTTAGGGTTTGCCAATTACTACCGGAGATTTATCCGGGGTTTTGGTCAGGTTGCAGCTCCCATTACCTCACTGCTAAAGGGGGGACCGGTGCGCTTGCAGTGGTCGGCCGAGGCGAATAGGGCTTTTGGTAAACTGAAGGCTCTGTTTACCTCGGCGCCTGTGTTGGCTCATCCGGATCCCTCTTTGCCATTCATAGTAGAGGTGGACGCATCCGAAGCTGGGATAGGAGCAGTGCTCTCTCAGCGTTCGGGTGTGCCACCGAAGCTTCGCCCCTGTGCTTTCTTTTCGAAGAAGCTCAGCCCGGCGGAGCGTAACTATGATGTGGGGGACCGAGAGCTGTTAGCTGTCGTAAAAGCCTTGAAGGTGTGGAGGCATTGGCTTGAGGGGGCTAATCACCCTTTTCTCATCTGGACTGACCACCGCAATCTGGAGTACATCCGGCAGGCGAAGAGACTAAATCCTCGCCAGGCAAGGTGGGCCATGTTTTTCACTCGTTTTGTGTTTACGCTTACTTACAGACCAGGCTCCCAGAACGTCAAGGCAGACGCATTGTCTCGGCTGTATGACACAGAGGAGCGACCCATGGATCCCACTCCCATACTCCCAGAGTCGTGTTTGGTGGCGCCAGTAGTGTGGGAGCTGGACGCGGACATTGAGCGGGCGTCACGTGCAGAGCCCTCTCCTCCTGAGTGTCCAGCTGGTCGTCTGTACGTTCCGTCTGCTGTCCGCGACCGATTGATCTATTGGGCTCACACATCACCCTCCTCTGGTCATCCTGGGATAGGTCGGACGATGCGCTGTCTTGATGGGAGGTACTGGTGGCCCACTTTAGCTAAGGACGTGAGGATTTATGTTTCCTCCTGTTCGGTGTGCGCCCAGTGCAAGGCTCCTAGACACCTGCCTAGAGGTAAGCTTTTACCTTTACCCGTTCCTCAACGGCCGTGGTCGCACCTGTCAGTGGATTTTGTGACTGATCTTCCACCTTCACAGGGTTACACCACGATCCTGGTCGTTGTGGATCGGTTCTCTAAGTCCTGTCGTCTTCTCCCTTTGCCCGGTCTCCCTACGGCCTTACAAACTGCGGAGGCTCTGTTTACACATGTTTTCCGGCATTATGGGGTGCCTGAGGATATAGTGTCTGATCGGGGTCCCCAGTTCACATCAAGGGTCTGGAAGGCGTTCATGGAACGTCTGGGGATCTCGGTTAGTCTTACCTCAGGTTTTCACCCCGAGAGTAATGGGCAGGTGGAGAGAGTTAACCAGGATGTGGGCAGGTTTCTGCGGTCCTATTGCCAGGACCGGCCAGGGGAGTGGGCGAAGTTCGTGCCCTGGGCAGAGATAGCCCAGAACTCGCTACGTCACTCCTCCACTAACCTTACCCCTTTTCAATGTGTATTAGGGTATCAGCCGGTTCTGGCTCCTTGGCATCAGAGTCAGACCGAAGCTCCTGCGGTGGACAATTGGTTTCGGCACGCTGAGGAAACTTGGGAGGCAGCCCACGTCCACCTTCAGCGTGCCATAAGGCGCCAGAAAATTGGCGCAGACCGTCGCCGCAGTGAGGCCCCGGTGTTCGTACCAGGGGACAGGGTCTGGCTCTCGACCCGAAACCTGCCCCTCCGCCTGCTCTGCCGGAAGCTGTGTCCGCGGTTTGTGGGGCCGTTTAAAGTCCTGAGGAGAGTGAACGAGGTATGTTATAGATTACAACTGCCCATTAATTACCGTATTAACCCCTCGTTCCATGTGTCTCTCCTCAGGCCGGTGGTGGCTGGCCCGCTCCAGGAGGCTGAAGTGCGTGAAGTTCCTCCGCCTCCTCTAGACATCGAGGGGGTCCCGGCGTACGCTATTCGATCCATTTTGGATTCGAGACGTCGGGCGAGGGGCCTTCAGTACCTCGTGGACTGGGAGGGGTACGGGCCGGAGGAGAGATGCTGGGTTCCGGTGGAGGACGTTTTAGATCCTTCTATGTTAAAAGAATTCCACCGACTCCATCCGGATCGCCCTGCACCTCGCCCTCCGGGTCGTCCCCGAGGCCGGTGTCGACGCGCTGCTGGAGCCGCGCGTCAGGGGGGGGGTAATGTCACGACTTCTGCCGAAGTCGTTGCCTCTCCTTGTCCGGGCGGTG
Source organism: Salvelinus fontinalis (assembly GCF_029448725.1). NCBI lineage: Eukaryota > Metazoa > Chordata > Actinopteri > Salmoniformes > Salmonidae > Salvelinus > Salvelinus fontinalis. The sequence goes on from NC_074667.1 coordinate 4,379,297, forward strand.
TTCGGCGGTCGACTTCACCGGTCTTCTAGTCATCATCGATCCATTTTTCATTTTCCATTGGTTTTGTCTTGTCTTCCCACACACCTGTTGTCAATCCCATTCATTACCTGTTGTGTATTTAAACCTCTGTTTCCCTTCATGTGTTTGTCAGAGATTGTTCGTTGTCATGTGTTGTGTTAATTGTGTATAGGTGTGCGACGGGTCTTCGTACCCAGATTTGTTTTTATATTTTTCCGTGAGTGTTATGGAGCAGATTACTAGGACTTTAATTAAAGTACTCCATTACACACTCTATTTGACTCTCCTGCGCCTGACTTCCTCTGCCACTTATACACGCCATTGTGACAATATAATCAGTGTTTATTTGAACTTAAGTGATAGGGAGAAGTTGATTACGCCTTTTCTCTTTTACAGTGTCGCTCACCTCTGCTGTTGCGTTTTGGTGATCCTTCTTGCATATTGGTTGAGCGTCTCTTTAGAGCTGTCAAACGCTGGCTGTGAACGACCACTGGCATGAATCACATCGTAGCGTAAAAATACTGAGAGTTACATGCCAAGCCTGATAATGATGAGGTTTATGGATAGGGCTATTACAATACAAGCTGGATTGTCTCAGCTCCTAGCTCAATTCCAAATTGACAGGCGCAATACAAGGGTGTGTGTGTGTGTGTGTGTGTGTGTGTGGTGGGAGGGCTGTTGGGTGTGTGAGTGTCTGTATGTGTGTGTGTGTGTGTTGGCTTATGTGAGTCCACGCATGTATTTGTGTCTGTACGTGTGCATGTGTGTGTATCCATTAGACCTGCATGTGTGTAAGACCTGCATTTAATCCTCTGTTTTGTTACTGCAATAGCTAAAATAGCTAAGGTTTGGTTTGGAATAGCTTTCCTTTTTCTGCTGATGTGGAACAGGTCTTTGCTGGCTTACCTCCTACAACATTAATTAATAGTCTAGTCTATGATTGATGACGTCAGCTTTAGCACCCTCACTCCCATTGATCACCAGCAGTGTAGGAGGATGGGACTCCAAATATTACATTTTTCTTCCTTTTATATACCACAGCTTTGTGAGGTAGTCACAAAAAATCTTGTTGATGCTCTTGTTGATTTGATTGAGTCGGGCTTGTTGCTAAACATACTGTTGTTGTCCTACATTGGCAATGTATATATCGCCGCCAATGAATCATGTGCTGTCATATTGTTTCTGGTATGAATTATGTCGAATTAATGTATCTGCTGCAGTACAATTGTTTTGGCTCATAGAGGATTCCAGGGATACATTTATCACATTATACACACATTGTAATAGGTATAATACAGGTGACGGATGATTAATAACAGTTACAGAATCCAATCATACAAAGTTGTAATATTACTGAAGTTATTAAATTGTGTGGATTGGCAGTTCAGTATATACCAACCTGGACTCAGGGGTAGACGTAACATAGAATATTTAAATCTGTCTCCCTCCATTTTGTATGATATTTTACGTTTCGTATGATATGTATTAATTTGTGATTGTCCATCATCCATTTTGTATTATATGTTACGAATTAGAATTTGTGTGCTATATTACGAATTGCAATTTGTACAATATGTTACGAATTTAATATATACATGACATATTAGGAATTCCAATTTGTTGTTGCAAACGTTAGCTTGGTGGCTAATGCTAATGTTAAGCTAGAATAGGGGTTTGGAGTTAAGGTTAGGGTTAAAGTTAGGGTTATGGTTAGGAGTTCATTTAAATAGTTAAGGTTAGAGTTAGGGGAAGGGTTAACTAACATTCTAAATAGTTGCAAAGCAGCTACAAAGTTGTAAGTAGTTGTAAAGATGCTAATTAGCTAAAATGCTCGAGTTGTCGATGATGAGATTTGAACACGCAAACTTTGGGTTGATAGACGTTTAAGTCATACGTCTAGCCATCAACCATGCCCAACCACCCTCTGTTTTTGCCTTAACCTTTTCACACATACCAACTCACTGGCGTGATCATTCTACAGTGGTCCCTGAAGCCTATGCTTAAATCGGTGTGATTAGAACGCGTATTTAGAATGTCCCGTTTCAAATGACGCAACAATCAGCATTTGAGCAGGCCACACTGTTTTTGCAGAAACATTTTGCACAAACACAGTCCTTACAAAGTTATGTCCAGAATGTTAGCAGTTTATTTTAGAATGCAATGTTCAGACATTTATTTTCAGCAAACTTAACATGTGTAAATATTTGTATGAACATAACAAGATTCAACAACTGAGACATAAACTGAACAAGTTCTACAGACATGTGACTAACATAAATGGAATAACGTGTCCCTGAACAAAGTGGGGGTCAAAATCAAAAGTAACAGTCAGTATCTGATGTGGCCACCAGCTGCATTAAATGCTACAGTGCATCTCCTCCTCATGGACTGCACCAGATTTGCCAGGTCTTGCTGTGAGATGTTACCCCACTCTTCCACCAAGGAACCTGCAAGTTCCCAGACATTTCTGGGGGGAATGGCCCTAGCCCTCACCCTCTGATCCAACAGGTCCCAGACGTGCTCAATGGATTGAGATCCGGGCTCTTCGCTGGCCATGGCAGAACACTGACCTTCTTGTCTTGCAGGAAATCATGCACAGAACAAGCAGTATGGCTGGCGGCATTGTCATGCTGGAGGGTCATGTCAGGATGAGCCTGCAGGAAGGGTACCACATGAGGGAGGAGGATGTCTTCCCTGTAACGCACAGCGTTGAAATTGCCTGCAATGACAACATGCTCAGTCCGATGATGTTGTGACACACCGCCCCAGACCATGACGGACCCTCTACCTCCAAATCAATCACGCTCCAGGGTACAGGCCTCGGTGTAACGCTCATTCCTTCAACGATAAACGCAAATCCAACCATCACCCCTGGTGAGACAAAACTGCGACTCGTCAGTGAAGAGCACTTTTTGTCAGTCCTGTCTGGTCCAGCGACGGTGGGTTTGTGCTCATAGGCGACGTTGTTGCCGGTGATGTCTGGTGAAGACCTGCCTTACAACAGGCCTACATGCCCTCAGTCCAGCCTCTCTCAGCCTATTGCGGACTGTTTGAGCACTGATGGAGGGATTGTGCGTTCCTGGTGTAACTCGGGCAGTTGTTGTTGCCATCCTGTACCTGTCCCGCATATGTGATGTTCGGATGTACCGATCCTGTGCAGGTGTTGTTACACATGGTCTGCCACTGCGAGGACGATCAGTTGTCCATCCTGTCTCCCTGTAGCGCTGTCTTAGGTGTCTCACAGTGCGGACATTGCAATTTATTGCCCTGGCCACATATGCAGTCCTCATGCCTACTTGCAGCATGCCTAAGGCACGTTCACGCAGATAAGCAGGGACCCTGGGTGTCTTTCTTTTGGTGTTTTTCAGAGTCAGTAGAACGGCCTCTTTAGTGTCCTACGTTTTCATAACTGTGACCTTAATTGCCTACCGTCTGTAAGCTGTTAGTGTCTTAACGTCCGTTCCACAGGTGCATGTTCATTCATTGTTTATGGTTCATTGAACAAGTTTATGGTTCATGGGAAACAGTGTTTAAACCCTTTACAATGAAGATCTGTGAAGTTATTTGGATTTTTACGAATAATCTTTGAAATAAAGTTTCCTGAAAAAGGGACTTTTCTTTTTTTGCTGAGTTTACATACATAGTATAAACATACATACTGTATGCGCCTACAGTGGAAGCGACAACACAATATACAGAAAATAAGGAACTTACTTTGATAGGAACGCACACATGTCCAAAGTTATTATGTGTAAGGAAAACATGTTACAATTCTTGCAAGACTAGGCAAATGTATGCATACTTGATCTGCTTAAACATGAGTGGAGTGCAGCTCAGTAAAGCCTCAAACATAAATTGTCTGCAATGCTGAAATGGGCTCCTTCTATGTGAATTAATCAGGAGGCGGAACACACCTCAATTCAAACTGTTGATAAAAAATACAACTTGTTAGAAAATAATTTGAAATTGACAAGTTGAAACATAGGCTATAGATAATTAGCAGGCAGCGAGTGTTAACTGTCCTATTGCATAATAATCACATTTTGGAACAGTGAGTGCATTCTGACATCAGGTGCGTAAAACAACTCATGCTGGGGTGACCGTTAGAAATATTTGGAACTCACGTGTGAAAATGTTAAGTAACCTTCTATCTTATGTAACCATACTGAATGTAACATATCATACTAATTTGAGTGTCCCAGATATACCATGTTACGTCTAGTCCATGAGACCAGGCTGTATATACTGATCCAGAAGGGTGGTAGGTAGCCCAGCCACCTGTAGCTGAAAGGTGGCCGGGTGCTGGGAAAAGGGTGGATTTGATCTGGCGGGCTGCTGGGTTCACATCCTCAAGACATTCCCCTACTGTTCGCCTTGAGCAAGGCCCTTAACTCCACAATATGCTCTCCATCCAGGGGCATGGCAGCTTGACCCTGTGCTTATCTCAACAGCATGTGTGCTGTCTGGGGGTGGATGGTTGAGAATGGAGCAGAAGATTTCCGTTGTTCACTGTAACATATGGAAATAAAGTTTAATTGTATTGTAGTCCGCATTTATTAATAGTTTAATGGCTACACAACTCTATGTGAGAAACTGTCAATTTTGACCTAAAATGACATACCCGAATCTAACTGCATGTAGCTCAGGACCTGAAGTAAGGATATTGATACCATTTGAAAGCAAACACTTTGAAGTATGTGGAAATGTGAAATTGATGTAGGACAATATAACACATTAGATCTGGTAAAAGATAATGCAAATAAAAAACATGTATTTTCAACAACAAAACATCTCCATCATCTTTGAAATGCGAGAGATAGGCCATAATGTAGTATTGCAGTTTAGGCGCAGTGTGCATGCACAGATCCAGTGAAGCATTGCGGTACTGGACAATATTTGTATCAAGTCTGCCCAAATGTGCCGAATTGGTCAATTTATACATTTTAAAGTACATAACTATAGAGAACATACAAAAATTATAGGGTAATACGAAATGTAAGTTGGATCATTAGCTTATACACTAACTTTCACACATCTAGATGTGGGTGTAGAGCCACAGTGGGTGTGGAGCTAGAGAAATATACACTAACTTTCTACATCCAGGCAGGGTGGGTGTGGAGCCAGAGACAGCAGAGGTTCCAACTGTAGAACCCACCCTACATTTGAATATAAAAATTGATTTTATCAAACAAAACTCAGCTAAATTTTGTCTTTGGGACCCTCAGGATGACAAATCAGAGCAAGATTATTGAATGTAAGTACATTGTTTACCTTCAGAGGTGAATGTATCAAACCAGCCATGATAAGTTTTGTGTTGTTGTGCACTCTCCTCAAACAATAGCATGATATTTTTTTTACTGTAATAGCTACTGTAAATTGGACAGTGCAGTTAGATTAACAAGATTTTCAGCTTTCTGCCAATACAAAATACATATATGTCCTGGAAAGTTTGCTGTTACTTACAACGTCATGCTAATCGCATTCAAATCAAATTAAATCAAATTTTATTGGTCACATACACGTGATTAGCAGATGTTATTGTGGGTGTAGCGAAATAATTGTGCTTCTAGCTCCGACAGTGCAGTAATATCTAACAAGTAAGGTTTAACAAATTACACAACGTATACCCAATAAACACAAATCTTTTTTCAGTCTCTCGGTCCCAGCTTTGATGCACCTGTAGCGACCTCGCCTTCTGGATGATAGCGGGGTGAACAGGCAGTGGCTTGGGTGGTTGATGTCCTTGATGATCTGTTTGGCCTTCCTGTGATATCGGGTGCTGTAGGTGTCCTGGAGAGCGGGTAGTTTGCTCCTACTAATGCGTTCGGCAGACCGCACCACCCTCTGGAGAGCCTTGTGGTTGAGGGCGGTGCAGTTGTCGTACCAGGTGGTGATACAGCCCAACAGGGTTCTTTCAGTTGTGCATTGTTAAAGTTTGTGAGGGTTTTAGGTGACAAGATACATTTCTTTAGCCTCCTGAGGTTGAAGAGATTCTGTTGCGCCTTCACCACACTGTCTGTGTGGGTGGTCCATTTCAGTTTGTCAGTGATGTGCACGCCAAGGAATGTGAAGCTTTCCACTGTCTCCACTGCAGTCCTGTCGATGTAGACAGGGGGTGCACCCTCTGCTGTTTCCTGAAGTCCACAATCATCTCCTTTGTTTTGTTGACGTTGAGTGAGAGGTTGTTTTCTAGGCACCACACTCCCAGAGCCCTCACCTCCTCCTGCAGGCTGTCTTGTCATCGTTGGTAATCAAGCCTTCTACCGTTATGCCGTCTGCAAATTAGCGCACGTTAGCTTAACTGTCCCGGTATAGGCACAACGATCCTGTAGCGGTTTCAAATGCCATCTGCCACCAATCTCTGAGAATAGAATAACCATAGTGATGGATTCTGTTTAAAAAGACCCCCTACCAGCTCAGTGTCACTCACTCAAATGCTTGACTGATGCGCTGTCATTCACTTTTGGCATCAACTCCAGGGCTCCGTATGAAATAAAGGTTTGGATCATTTTTATTTGGGAACAAAAAAACAGTGTTACAAAAAAAAAAATCGACCTAATCCAGTCTGTTTTTTATTCCAACAGGCAATCTGGATTTCTTTCTAGCCAAAATACTGCATGTGTAAGTCTTCGGCCCAATGTTAATTACAAATACATGTTCTCCTTTGCGCATCTCTTTTGTTTTCTATACTGACATTGATGCAAAGATATGCAGCTAATTAAGAGTATTGGAGCCTAGGTGCTCTAGTTCAATGACAACTAGTGTGATCTTTATAGCAAAATTAATTAGGCCTTTTACAGAGTTTGGAATACACTGATAATGATAATCTGTTAGTGCTGCCAATGTGATATAGATTGAGTTAGCCCCAGAGACAAAGGGCGATAATGCATCTGTCTGATGCCTATGTAGACGTGGAGAGGGCTAGTGGCCACCACGGTAGCAACCGTGGAAACTGAAAAACACATACGATTGAAGTCGGAAGTTTACATACACGTTAGCCAAATACATTGTAACTCAGTTTTCACAATTCCTGACATTTAATCAGAGTAAAAATTCCCTGTCTTAGGTCAGTTAGGATCACCACTTTATTTTAAGAATGTGAAATGTCAGAATAATAATAGAGAGAATTATTTATTTCAGCTTTTATTTCTTTCATCACATTCCCAGTGGGTCAGACGTTTACATACACTCAATCAGTATTTGGTAGCATTGCCTTTAAATTGTTTAACTTCTCTGGGATATGTGGGACGCTAACGTCCCACTTGGCCAAAAGCCAGTAAAAATGCAGAGCGCCAAATTCAAATAAATTACTATAAAAATCCAACTTTCATGAAATCACACATGTAAGACACCAAATTAAAGCTACACTTGTTGTGAATCCAGCCAACATGGCTGATTTCAAAAAGGATTTACGGCGAAAGCACACCAAACGATTATGTTAGGTCAGTACATAGCCACAGAAAAACACAGCCATTTTTCCAGCCAAAGTGAGGAGTGACAAAAAGCAGAAATAGAGATAAAATTAATCACTAACCTTTGATGATCTTCATCAGATGACACTCATAGGACTTCATGTTACACAATACATGTATGTTTTGTTCGGTAAAGTTCATATATATATATCCAAAAATCAGAGTTTAGGTGGGACACTCCTGTCTCACTTGGCCAAAAGCCAGAGAAAATGCAGAGCGCCATATTCAAATAAATTACTATAAAAATCAAACTTTCATTAAATCACACATGAAAGAGACCAAATTAAAGCTACACTGGTTGTGAATCCAGTCAACGTGTCAGAATTCAATTAGGCTTTTCGGCGAAACCAAACGATGCTATTATCTGAGTTAACACCATAGTAAACAAAGAGAGATAAGCATATTTCAACCCTGCAAGCGCGACACAAAATGCTGAAATACAAATATAATTCATGCCTTACCTTTGACAAGCTTCTGTTGTTGGCACTCCAATATGTCCCATAAACATCACAAATGGTCCTTTTGCTCGATTAATTCCGTCGATATATATCCAAAATGTCAATTTATTTGGAGCGTTTGATCCAGAAAAACACCGGTCCCAACTCAAAAGTTACCTGTAAACTTTGCCAAAACATTTCAAACTACTTTTGTAATACAACTTTAGGTATTTTCTTAAATTAAATAATCGATAAAATTTAAGATGGTATGATCTGTGTTCAATACAGGATTAAAACAATCTGTAGCTAGCTTTCTGGTCATGCGCCTCTAACAAACAGTACACAACAAGTGACCCTGATTCAAAATGGCCGTACTTCTTCATTACACAAAGGAAAACCCCTCAAACAATTTCTAAAGATTGTTGACATCCAGTGGCAGCGGTAGGAACTGCAAGAAGGTCAATAAAAAATCTGTATTCCCAATGAAACCTCATTGAAAAGAGAGTGACCTAAAAATTAAAAAAAATCTGAATGGTTTGTCCTCGGGGTTTTGCCTGCTAATTAAGTTATATTATATTCACATACATTATTCAAACAGTTTTAGAAACTTCTGAGTGTTTTCTATCCAAATCTAGTAACAATATGCATATCTTATCTTCTGTGGATGAGTAGCTGGCAGTTGAATTTGGGTATGCTTTTCATCCAAAAGTGAAAATGCTGCACCCTATCCTAGAGAAGTTAACTTGGGTTAAACATTTTGGGTAGCCTTCCACAAGCTTCCCACAATAGGTTGGGTGAATTTTGTCCCATTCCTCCTGACAGAGCTGGTGTAGCTGAGTCAGGTTTGTCAGCGTCCTTGCTCCCACACGCTTTTTCAGTTCTGCCCACACATGTTCTATGGGTTTGAGGTCAGGGCTTTGTGATGGCCACTCCAATACCTTGACTTTGTTGTCCTTAAGACATTTTGACACAACTTTAACTATAGCTTTAACTTCCTGACTAATGTCTTGAGATGTTGCTTCAATATAGCCACATAATTTTCCCTCCTCATGATGCCATCTATTTTGTGAAGTGCACCAGTCTCTCCTGCAGCATATCACCCCCCACAACATGATGCTGCCACCCCCGTACTTCACGGTTGGGATGATGTTCTTCGGCTTTCAAGCCTCCCCCTTTTTCCTCCAAACATAATGATGGTCATATTGGCCAAATAGTTCTATTTTGTTTCATCAAACCAGAGTACATTTCTCCAAAAAGTACAATCTTTGTCCACATGTGCAGTTGCAAACCGTAGTCTTGCTTTTTTATGGCAGTTTTGGAGCAATGGCTTCTTCCTTGCTGAGCGGCTTTTCAGGTTATGTCGATATAGGACTCGTTTTACTGTAGATATAGATACTTTTGTACCTGTTTTCTCCAGCATCTTCACAAGGTCCTTTGTTGTTGTTATGGGATTGATTTGCACTTTTCGCATCAAAGTACGTTCATCTCTAGGAGACAGAACGCGTCTCCTTCCTGAGCGGTATGACGGCTGCGTGGTCCCATGGTGTTTATACTTACGTACTATTGTTTGTACAGATGAATGTGGTACCTTCAGGCATTTGGAAATTGCCAGACTTGTGGAGGTCTACAATTTTTTTTCTGAGGTCTTGGCTGATTTCTTTTGATTTTCCCATGATGTCAAGCAGAGGCACTGAGTTTGAACTGCAGGAGCGGTAGAGATGCTCTTAATGATCGGCTATGAAAAGCCAACTGACATTCACTCCTGAGGTGCTAACTTGCTGCACCCTCGACAACTACTGTGATTATTATTATTTGACCATGCTAGTCATCTATGAACATTTGAACATCTTGGCCATGTTCTGTTATAATCTCCACCCAGGACAGCCAGAAGAAGACTGGCCACCCCTCATAGCCTGGTTCCTCTCTAGGTTTCTTCCTAGGTTTTGGCCTTTCTAGGGAGTTTTTTCTAGCCACCGTGCTTCTACACCTGCATTGCTTGCTGTTTGGGTTTTAGGCTGGATATATGTACAGTACTTTGAGATATCACCTGATGTAAGAAGGGCTATATAAATACATTTGATTTAAATTTGATTCGAAGGTAGTCCTTGAAATACATTCACAAATACACATGCAATTGACTCAAACGATGTCAACTAGCCTATCAAAAGCTTCTAAAGCCATGACATCATTTTCTGGAATATTCCCAAGCTGTCAACTTAGTTTATGTACACGTCTGACCCACTGGAATTGTGATACAGTGAATTATATGTGAAAAATCTGTCTGTAATCAATTGTTGGAAAATTGACTTGTGTCATCCACAAAGTAGATGTCCTAACCAACTTGCCAAAACTATAGTTTATTAACAAGAAATGTATGGAGTGGTTGAAAAGCGAGTTTTAATGACTCCAACCTAAGTGTATGTAAACTTCCAACTTCAACTGTACAAAGCCTTTATTTAGCTCAGTCTCTGATGTCTGTGATGGACCTTGTACCATCAACTTTCAATACCCTCAAAGACAGATGAGGGGAAAAGGAAGAATAATGATACATATCTAAAAGATGGTCACATTTGTAGCAGAATGTTGCCATTATAATGCTCAAAGTTTGACTCCCGGAGAGAGAGATAATTACTCTAGACTGCACGGTGTAAGGACATGTGCAAATAGCCTGTTAGTCGCATCTCCCGTGGCAGCGTTTCACCTCGCTTTTGTTCTCTGTCATCGTAGCCACGCTAATGCAAATAAGCCAGGAAACGTTTGAAGTTATCACAGCTTCTTGGAGTTAGAGCGAATAGCTAATGTCCAATCACAGAAGACACCGGAAGAAAACCTATCGAAAGAATGAGAGAGAGGGAAAGAGACAGAATGTCACGTTCCTGACCTGTTTTCTGTTGTTTTGTATGTGTTTAGTTGGTCAGGACGTGAGCTGGGTGGGAATTCTATGTTGTGTGTCTAGTTTGTCTGTTTCTATGTCAGCCTAGTGTGGGTTCTCAATCAGAGACAGATGGTAGTCGTTGTCTCTGATTGAGACTCATATATAGGAGGCTTGTTTTGTGTTGGGATTTTGTGGGTGTTTGTTACCTGTCTCTGTGTTTGTGTTCTGCACCAGATAGGTCTGTATCGGTTTTGCACATTTGTTATTTTGTAGGTTGTTTGTAGTGTTTCACTTGTGTTTGTATTAAACATGTTTAACACTAGCCGCGCTGCATTTTGGTCCTCTACTTCACCCCTGGAAGAAAGCCTTTACAGAAACACCCACCAAACCCGGACCAAGCAGCGTGGCAACGGGCAGCAGCAACAGCAGCAGCAGTACAAGGAGGAATGGACATGGGAGGAGATTCTGGACGGAGAAGGACCCTGGGCAGAGCCAGAGGAGTGTCGCCGTCCCAAAGCAGAGCTGGAGGCATCGAAAGCGGAGAGGCGGCATTATGAGGCGCTTGCAAGGCAGAGTGGCTGGAAACCCGAGAGGCTCACCCAAAAATTTCTTGGGGGGTGAGGGGGGGGGGGGGGGCTAAAGGGGAGTGTGGCGAAGCCGAGTTGGATACCTGAGCCAACTCCCCGGGCTTACCGTGGAGTGAGAGGGCGTCGTACTGGTCAGACACCGTGTTATGCGGTAAAGCGCATGGTGTCCCCAGTACGCGTGCTTAGCCCAGTGCGGGCTATTCCACCTTGCCGCACTGGGAGGGCTAGGTTGGGCATCGAGCTGGATGTCATGAAGCCGGCTCAACGTATCTGGCCTCCAGTACGTCTCCTCGGGCCGGCGTACATGGCACCAGCCTTACAGGTGGTGTCCCCGGTTCGCCTGCATAGCCCAGTGCGGGTTGTTCCACCTCGCCGCACTGGCAGGGCTACGGGGACCATTCAACCTGGTAAGGTTGGAGAGGCTCGGTGCTCAAGAGCGCGTGTCCTCCTTCACGGTCCGGTATATCCGGCGCCACCTTCCTGCCCCAGCCCAGTACCACCAGTGCCTACACCACGCACCAGGCTTCCAGTGCATCGCCAGAGCCCTGTTCCTCCTCCCCGCACTCGCCCTGAGGTGCGTGCCCTCAGCCCGGTACCTCCAGTTCCGACACCACGCATCAGGCCTATAGTGCGTCTCAGCTGGCCAGAGTCTGCCGTCTGCCCAGCGGTGCCTGAACTGCCCGTCTGCCCAGCGGCGCCTGAACTGCCCGTCTGCCCAACGTCGTCTGAACTGCCCGTCTGCCCAGCGCCGTCTGAGCCGTCCGTCTGCCCAGCGCCGTCTGAGCCGTCCGTCTGCCCAGCACCGTCTGAGCCATCCGTCTGCCCAGCTCGGTCTGAGCCATCCGTCTGCCCAGCGCCGTCTGAGCCATCCGTCTGCCCAGCTCCGTCTGAGCCATCCGTCTGCCCAGCGCCGTCTGAGCCATCCGTCTGCCCAGCGCCGTCTGAGCCATCCGTCTGCCCAGCGCCGTCTGAGCCATCCGTCTGCCCAGCGCCGTCTGAGCAATCCGTCTGCCCAGCGCCGTCTGAGCCATCCGTCTGCCCAGCGCCGTCTGAGCCATCCGTCTGCCCAGCGCCGTCTGAGCCATCCGTCTGCCCAGCGCCGTCTGAGCCATCCGTCTGCCCAGCGCCGTCTGAGCCATCCGTCTGCCCAGCGCCGTCTGAGCCATCCGTCTGCCCAGCGCCATTAGAGCCGCCCGTCTGTCAGGAGCCGCTAGAGCCGTCCGTCAGTCAGGAGCCGCCAGAGCCGCCAGCCAGTCAGGAGCCGCCAGAGCCGCCAGCCAGTCAGGAGCCGCCAGAGACGCCAGCCAGTCAGGAGCCGCCAGAGACGCCAGCCAGTCAGGAGCCGCCAGAGACGCCAGCCAGTCAGGAGCCGCCAGAGACGCCAGCCAGTCAGGAGCCGCCAGAGACGCCAGCCAGTCAGGAGCCGCCAGAGACGCCAGCCAGTCAGGAGCCGCCAGAGACGCCAGCCAGTCAGGAGCCGCCAGAGACGCCAGCCAGTCAGGAGCCGCCAGAGACGCCAGCCAGTCAGGAGCCGCCAGAGACGCCAGCCAGTCAGGAGCCGCCAGAGACGCCAGCCAGTCAGGAGCCGCCAGAGCTGCCCTACAGTCATGAGCTGCCCTCCAGTCATGAGCTGCCCTCCAGTCATGAGCTGCCCTCCAGTCATGAGCTGCCCTCCAGTCATGAGCTGCCCTTCAGTCATGAGCTGCCCTTCAGTCATGAGCTGCCCTCCAGTCATGAGCTGCCCTCCAGTCATGAGCTGCCCTCCAGTCATGAGCTGCCCTCCAGTCATGAGCTGCCCTCCAGTCATGAGCTGCCCTCCAGTCATGAGCTGCCCTCCAGTCATGAGCTGCCCTCCAGTCCGGAGCTGCCACTTGTCCGGAGTTGTCCCTCTGTCCTGGGCTACCTCTCTGTCCTGGGCTACCTCTCTGTCCTGAGCTACCTCCTCTATTGTAGAGGGGAGTTGGTGAAGGTTCCTGGACCATGGTCGGGGGCGAGGGTCGCCACTCAAGGGACGCTAAGGAGGTGGACAAAGACAATGGTGGAGTGGTGCCCTCGTCCACCGCCGGAGCCGCCACAGCGGACAGATGCCCACCCAGACCCTCCCCTTGAGTTTTAGGGGTGCGCCCGGAGTTCGCACCTTGAGGGGGGTTTCTGTCACATTCCTGACCTGTTTTCTGTTGTGTTGTATGTGTTTAGTTGGTCAGGACGTGAGCTGGGTGGGAATTCTATGTTGTGTGTCTAGTTTGTCTGTTTCTATGTCAGTCTAGTGTGGGTTCTCAATCAGAGACAGATGGTAGTCGTTGTCTCTGATTGAGACTCATATATAGGAGGCTTGTTTTGTGTTGGGATTTTGTGGGTGTTTGTTACCTGTCTCTGTGTTTGTGTTCTGCACCAGATAGGTCTGTATCGGTTTTGCACATTTGTTATTTTGTAGGTTGTTTGTAGTGTTTCACTTGTGTTTGTATTAAACATGTTTAACACTAGCCGCGCTGCATTTTGGTCCTCTCCTTCACCCCTGGAAGAAAGCCTTTACACAGAAAGTGTGTAATGAATATAGAGGGCAAAGGAAGGGACGGGGAGAGAAGGGACAGAGAAAGAGGGGGGGGGGCAGAAATAGATAGAGAAGGGACAGGGAGAGAGGGGGGCAGAAAGAGAGAGAGAGGGGGACAGACAGAAAGAGAGCGAGAGGGAGACAGAAAATAGAGGGGAACAGAGCGAGAGGAACCGAAAGAGAGCAAGAGAGAGACAGGAGTACACAGTGGCAGAATACCTGACCACTGTGACTGACCCAAAATTAAGGAAAGCTTTGACTATGTACAGACTCAGTAAGCAAAGCCTTGATACTGAGAGAGGCTGCCTTAAGTAGACCTGGCTCTCAAGAGAAGACAGGCTAGATGCACACTTGCTAACCTCCTGCCAAATGCATGACCATATTAGAGGCTCAAATTTTCGTCAGATTACACAGACAAAGAATTCAAAAACAAATCCAATTTTGATAAACTCCCATATTGTTAGGCGGAGCGTAACGGGTGAACCCAAGGGCAGACTCGGACAAGGGGATGGGGATGAAGTAACCAAGGTATTTATTGGAACACAGGGGGAAGATGGAGTGCAGGCCAGGGGAAGCTCGTGCGGATTGCTGGAGACCTGGTCCGGAGGCTGAGGCTGGAGCAAGAGGGGTTGAGATAGGGTAACAGGATCTGAGTAGTAACAAATAGCTAGAACCGTAGATTGACTGAGCAGAGATTACGATCTGGTAGTGTGGAAGTGGCAGGACTGAGTATTTGTAGAGGTCTTGATTATGCAGCTGGTGGGGATCTGCTCTGACTCCAGCACACCTGTCTCCACACACACACACACACACACACACACACACACACACACACACACACACACACACACACACACACACACACACACACACACACACACACACACACACACACACAGAGGGAAAGAGCACTGGGGGAGGTGGCAGGTCAAAGAGACACAGGATGACCAGTAAAGTGTGCTGCAGGAGCAGATGTGACACATATCTATTGGGTGAAATACCACAGTGTGCCATCACAGCAGCAAGGTGTGTGACCTGTTGCCACAAGAAAAGGGCAACCAGTGAAGAACAAACACCATTGTAAATACAACACATATTTATGTTTATTTATTTTAACTTCTGTACTTTCACTATTTACACATCGTTACAACACTCTATATAGCCATAATAGGACGTTTGAAATGTCTCTATTCCTTTGAAACGTTTGTGAGTGTAATGTTTACTGTTCATTTTATGTTGTTTATTTCACATTTGTTTATCTATTTCACTTGCTTTGACAGTGTAAACATGTATTTCCAATGCCAATAAAGCCCTGTGAATTGAACGAAATTGAGAGAGAGCGAGAGAGTCACGCCTGCACCCGCTCATCCCCCCTGGCGCTCGAGGGCGCCATATTCCCCTGCATTACGCACTCCTACCACCATCATTACGCACACCTGCCTTCCCCCGTCACGTGCAACAGCAACTATTGGACTCACCTGGACTCAATCACCTCCGTCATTACCTCCCCTATATCTGTCTGTTCCCCTGCTCTGTTTCCCGCTTCAGCATTGATTGTCAAATGTCGATCTTTTGCCCGTGTACTGACGCTGTGCCTGTCTTGTTTTATGTCTGTTCCTTATTAAATGTGGACTCCCCGTACGTACCTGCTTATCATCTACGACGCCGTCGGTCCTTACAGAATGCTGAAGCCACCAAACGCAGCATTGGGAGTGCTGGCTTTCTGGTTAGTGGTGACGTTGGGTCCGGGGGCCGCCATCGATGGAACCTGGGGTGCTTAAGCCAGCTCGTCGGGCTGTCACGCCCTAGCTGGCTCGAGAGGTTTCTTGTCCCGGTTGGCTCCAAAGGCGCCCATCCCACGTCAGGCCTCAGCCGGATCGTCATGTTTTTACACCCAGCCGGCTCATCAGGCTGCTATGCCTCCGAGGGTCATTGGGCTCACACGCCTCAGCTGGATCGACAGGCCTTCATGCCTCAGCCAGCTCGCCAGGCTTTCACGCCTCTGCCGGTTCTTCGGGATTTCACGCCCAGCCGGCTTGTCCAGCGTCCGTGCCTCGGGCCGGCCCGTCAGGCTCGCCCAGGTGGGATGCCAGGTGGCAACCCTAGAGGGGGGGTACTGTCATGCCTGCTCCCGCTCTTCCCCCTTGTTTTTTTATTGACAATTGTCAATAGTACTCATGAATGCAACTGTTTGTGTCAAATTGTTTTGTGTTCTACTTGTACAGGGTTGTCCTGAAAAGAAAATGGTAAAACAGTTAATTGTGAGGCTAAATATAAGGGTTGGACATGCAGATAAATGAATGAAAGTCAGATAAATGAAAAGCTGATTTTTGCTCAGGTCTCGGAACTGATAGGGTTAAAGGGGAGAAGTTTTTTTCATCCCTTAATGAGCCTGGTTTTTAACAATGCATAGTCATTCCAAGTGCTGCCTGCCTGTGTGAGCCTGTATCTGCAATTCCAAAAAACAACACTATATGTTTCCAGGCTACGTTGTGTGTTTAAAAAAAAAAAAAAAGTTAAATAGGTAGGCCAGTTGAAAACAAGTTCTCCTTTACAACTGCGACCTGGCCAAGGCAAAGCAAAGCAGTTCGACAGAAACAACAACACCGAGTTGACACATAGTATAAACAAACGTACAGTCAATAACACAATAGAAAAATCTGTATACAGTGTGTGCAAATGTAGTAAGATTAGGGAGGTAAAGCAATAAATAGGCCATAGTGGCGAAATAATTACAATTTGGCATTAACACTGGAGTGATAGATGTGCAGATGATGATGTGCAAGTAGGGATCCTGGGATGCAAAAGAGCAAAAACTAATAAAAATACTGGGATGAGATAGTTAGGTGGGCTATTTACAGATGGGCTGTGTACAGGTGCAGTGATCGGTAAGCTGTATTTGACAGCTGATGCTTAAAGTTAGTGAGGGAGATATACAGTGAGCATCATAATTCAATGGACAGTGACCATTTCTTTGTTATTTTGTTTCTGTACTCTAGCACTTTGAGTTTGAAAGGATACAATGACAATGAGGATAAAGTGCAGACTGTCAGCTTTAATTTGAGGGTATTTTCATACATATCGTATGAACCGTTTAGAAATTATAGAAGCTTTTGTACATGGTCCCCCCATTTTAAGGTACTACAAGTATTTGTTGCTTTGGCTTCATAGATGTGTTTCGTTAGACAGGTGTATTCATTTGTATCGTTAGTGAATGCAGGATAGCTGTTGATGAATAGTATTGATTCTAGACTTTGCTATTGCCTTTGGAGGTTGTTGTTGGGGTGTGACAACACGAGGAAGACAGTGTCGATGCAAATTAAGCTCGTCGTCATAAGGCTCGGAAGTGAAAATCAATCAATCAGGAACATTGCAAAAACCCTGGGCATGCCCAAGTCAACAGTTTGGTTCATCGTTAACAAGAAAAAAACAACCAGTGAACTCAATTATGTCAATAGAACTGGTAGAATGAGGAAGACCACTGTAGTGGATGACCGGAGAATACTCTCTATGGTGAAGAAACCCCCCTGACAACAGCCCAACAGATCAAAAACACTCTCCTGGATGCAGGTGTAGATGTGTCAAAGTCTACCATACGTAGAAGACTACACCAGCAGGACTACAGAGGGTACACTACAAGATGCAAACCACTGATAAGCCTGAAGAACAGAAAGGCGAGATTACAGTTTACTGAAAAGCAGCTAAAAGAGCCCCAAGAGTTCTGGAAAAAAGTATTGTGGACAGATGAGACAAAGATTAACATGTACCAGAGTGATAGAAAGAGGAAAGTGTGGAGAAAAAAAGACATGCCCAAGATCCAAAGCATACCACCTCATCCGTGAAACATGGTGGAGGGGGTGTTATGGCTTGGGCCTGTATGGCTGCCAGTGGAACAGGCTCACTTGATGTGACTGCAGACAGAAGTAGAACAATGAATTCTGAAGTCTACAGAAATATTTTATCTGCTCAGATAAAACCAAATTCCTCCAAACTCATTGGACGGCACTTCATCATGCAACAAGACAAAGACCCTAAACATACTGCTAAAAAAAGTGGAAAATCCTTGACTGGCCGAGTCAATCACCGGATCTGAAACCAATTGAACATGCATTTTACATGCTGAAGGGGAGACTGAAGGCAGTGAGTCCCCGAAACAAGCAGCAACTGAAGATGGCTGCATCTTATGGTGCTCACTGTAAGTCTCCAGCTTCAGTGATTTTTGCAATTCGTTCCAGTCATTGGCAACAGAGAACTGGAAGGAAAGGTGGCCAAAAGATGTGTTGGCTTTGGGGATGACCAGTGAAATATACCTGCTGGAGTGCATGCTACGGGTTGGTGCTGCTATGGTGACCAGTGAGCTGAGATAAGACGGGGCTTTACCTAGCAAAGACTTATAGATGACCTGGAGCCAGTGGGTTTGGCAACGAATATGAAGCGAGGGCCAGCCAACGAGAGCATACAGGTCGCAGTGGTGGGTAGTATATGGTGCTTTGTTGACAAAACGGATGGCACTGCGATAGACTACATCCAATTAACTGAGTAGATTGTTGGAGGCTATTTTGTATATGACATCGCCAAAGTCAAGGATCGGTAGGATAGTCAGTTTTACAAGGGTATGTTTGGCAGCATGAGGGAAGGAGGCTTTGTTGCAAATTAGGAGGCAGATTCTAGATTACATTTTGGATTGGAGATGCTTAATGTGAGTCTGGAAGGAGAGTTTACAGTCTAACCAGACACCTAGGTATTTGTAGTTGTCCACATATTCTAAGTCAGAACCGTCCAGAGTAGTGATGCTAGTCGGGCAGGCGGGTGAGGGCAGCGATCGGTTGAAGAGCATGCATTTAGTTTTACTAGCATTTCAGAGCAGTTGGAGGCCACGTAAGGACTGTTGTATGGCATTGAAGCTTGTTTGGAGGTTTGTTAACACAGTGTCCAAAGAGGGTCCAGAAGTATACAGAATGGTGTTGTCTGCGTTGCGGTGGATCAGAGAATCACCAGCAGCAAGAGCGACATCATTGATATAAACAGAGAAAAGAGTCGGCCTGAGAATTGAGGCCTGTGGCACCCCCATAGAGACTGCCAGAGGTCCGAACAACAGGCCCTCCGATTTGACACACTGAACTCTGAGAAGTAGTTGGTGAACCAGGCGAGGCAGTCATTTGAGAAACCAAGGCTATTGAGGCAGCTTTCCAATCTTTAGGACGATACGAAAGAGAGATTGAACAGGCTAGTAATAGGGGTTGCAACAATTACAGCAGATCATTTTAGAAAGAGAGTGTCCAGATTGCAGTGGGCAGCTGGGAGGAGGTGCTCTTATTCTCCATGGACTTTACAGTGTCCCAAAACATTTGGTGTAACGGGTGACGCTCTCCTCATCCTCGGATGAGGTGAGGAGAGAAGGATCGGTAGACCAATGCGCAGCGAGGTGTGATGACATAATGAATTTATTGAACAAAACGAACACTGACACGAACTATACTTTAGAAATGATACAAAATAACAAACGGACAACGTAGACGAAACCTGAACATGGAACTTACATAACGACAGGAAGAACACACGAGCAGGAAACAGACTACATCAAAACGAAATACAACCGAAACAATCCCGTGTGGTGCGCAGACACAAACACAGGAGACAATCACCCACAAACAAACAGTGAGAATGCCCTACCTAAATATGACTCTTAATTAGAGGCAAACGCAAACCACCTGCCTCTAATCAAGAGCCATACCAGGCAAACCGAAACCAACATAGAAACAGATAACATAGAATGCCCACCCAACCTCACGTCCTGACCAACTAACACACAAAAACTAACATAAATAGGTCAGGAACGTGACAGTACCCCCCCCACAAGGTGCGAACTCCGGACGCACCAGCACAAAGTCTAGGGGAGGGTCTGGGTGGGCATCTAACCACGGTGGTGGCTCAGGCTCCGGGCGCGGTTCCCACCCCACCATAATCCATCCTAGCCCCCTCCCTTCAAGAATGTCCACCCTCTTACTTCCCCCACAAAATCCTCCTAATAACATATCTAATAATGACAATACCGGGACAGAGAGATAAACCAAGACAGAGGGATAGATAAGACTATAGAGGTAGATAAAGATAGAGAGGGAGATCAGGATAGAGGGGCAACTCCGGACTGAAAGGCAGCTCCGGACAGAGAGACAGCTCTGGACTGATGGGCAGTTCTGGGTATCTAGCCTTTTCAGGCTGAAGGTCAGCTCATGGCTGACTGACGAATCTCGACGCTCATGGCTGGCTGACGGCTCTCGACGCTCATGGCAGGCTGACGGCTCTCGACGCTCATGGCAGGCTGACGGCTCTCGACGCTCATGGCAGGCTGACGGCTCTCGACGCTCATGGCAGGCTGACGGCTCTCGACGCTCATGGCAGGCTGACGGCTCTCGACGCTCATGGCAGGCTGACGGCTCTCGACGCTCATGGCAGGCTGACGGCTCTCGACGCTCATGGCGCTCTGACGGCTCTGGCTGCTCATGGCGCTCTGACGGCTCTGGCTGCTCATGGCGCTCTAACGGCTCTGGCTGCTCATGGCGCTCTGACGGCTCTGGCTGCTCATGGCGCTCTGACGGCTCTGGCTGCTCATGGCTCTCTGACGGCTCTGGCTGCTCATGGCTCGCTGGCGGCTCTGGCAGATCCTGTCTGGTTGGCGGCTCTGGCAGATCCTGTCTGGTTGGCGGCTCTGGCAGATCCTGTCTGGTTGGCGGCTCTGGCAGATCCTGTCTGGTTGGCGGCTCTGGCAGATCCTGTCTGGTTGGCGGCTCTGGCGGCTCCTGTCTGGCTGACGGCTCTAGCGGCTCCTGTCTGGCTGATGGCTCTAGCGGCTCCTGTCTGGCTGACGGCTCTGTAGGCTCATGGCAGACGGGCGGCTTTGCAGGCTCATGGCAGACGGGCGGCTTTGCAGGCTCCTGGCAGACGGATGGCTCAGACGGCGCTGGGGAGACGGATGGCTCAGATGGCGCTGGGGAGACGGATGGCTCAGATGGCGCTGGGGAGACGGATGGCTCAGATGGCGCTGGGGAGACGGATGGCTCAGATGGCGCTGGGGAGACGGATGGCTCTGGCCGGATATGGCGCACTGTAGACCTGGTGCGTGGTGCCGGAACTGGAGGCACCGTGCTAATGACAAGCACCTTCCTACTAGTGCGGGGAGCAGGGACAGGGCACACTGTATTCTCAAAGCCTACTCTATCCCTGATGCGTGGTACCGGCACTGGTGACACCGGGCTGAGGACAAGCACATCAGGATTAGTAGGGGGAGAAGATACAGTGGGTTCAGGGCTCTGGAGACGCACTGGTAGCTTAGTGCGTGGGGCCGGAACTGGAGGCACCGGGCTAGATACACGCACTACAGGGAGAGTGCGTGGAGGAGGAACAGGGCTCAGGATACGCACTGGTAGCCTAGTGCGTAGTGTATACACTGTAGGTACTAGGCTGGGGCGGGGAGGTGGTGCCGGAAATACCGGACCGTGGAGGCGTACTGGCACTCTTGAGCATTGAGCTTGCCCAACCTTACCTGGTTGAATACCCCCGGTTGCCCGACCAGTGCGGGGAGGTGGAATAACCCGCACCGGGCTATGTAGGCGAACCGGGGAAACCATGCGTAAGGCAGGTGCCATGTATGCCGGCCCGAGGAGACGCACTGGAGACCAGACGCGTTGAGCCGGCCTCATGACACCTGGCTCAATACCCAATCTAGCCCTACCAGTGCGGGGAGGTGGAATAACCCGCACTGGGCTATGCACTCGTACAGGAGACACCGTGCGCTCTACTGCGTAACACGGCGCCTGCCCGTACTCCCGCTCTCCACGGTAAGCCTGGGAAGTGGGCGCAGGTCTCCTACCTGCCCTTGGCCCACTATCTCCTAGCCCCCCCCCAAGAAATTTTTGGGAATTACTTACGGGCTTTTTCGGCTTCCGTGCCAGACGCGTTCCCTCATAGCTCCGGTTCCTCTCCCAGGTAGCCTCTGCTCTCCTCAATGCCTCCACCTGTTCCCATGGGAGGCGATCCCTCCCAGCCAGGATCTCCTCCCAAGTGTAGCAACCCTTTCCATCCAAAACATCGTCCCATGTCCATTGCTCCTTTCTCTCCTGTCCCTTAATCCGTTTCGTTTTCCCTTGCCGCTTGGTCTTAGCGTGTTGGTGGGTGATTCTGTAACGGGTGACGCTCTCCTCATCCTCGGATGAGGTGAGGAGAGAAGGATCGGTAGACCAATGTGCAGCGAGGTGTGATGACATAATGAATTTATTGAACAAAACGAACACTGACACGAACTATACTTTAGAAATGATACAAAATAACAAACGGACAACGTAGACGAAACCTGAACATGGAACTTACATAACGACAGGAAGAACACACGAGCAGGAAACAGACTACATCAAAACGAAATACAACCGAAACAATCCCGTGTGGTGCGCAGACACAAACACAGGAGACAATCACCCACAAACAAACAGTGAGAATGCCCTACCTAAATATGACTCTTAATTAGAGGCAAACGCAAACCACCTGCCTCTAATCAAGAGCCATACCAGGCAAACCGAAACCAACATAGAAACAGATAACATAGAATGCCCACCCAACCTCACGTCCTGACCAACTAACACACAAAAACTAACATAAATAGGTCAGGAACGTGACATTTGGGAATTTGTGCTACAGGATGCACATTTCTGTGTGAAAAAGCTAGCCTTTGCTTTCCTAACTGACTATGTGTATTGGTTCCTAACTTCCCTGAAAAGTTGCACAACAGGATGTTTTTGTGCTGGTCAAGGGCAATCAAGTCTGGAGTGAACCAAGGGCTATATCTGTACTTAGTTCCATTTTTTGAATGGGGCATGCTTATTTAAGATGGTGAGGAAAGCACTTTTAAAGAATAACCAGGCATCCTCTACTGACGGGACGAGGTCAATATCCTTCTAGGATACCAGGGCCAGGTCGATTAGAAAGGCCTGCTCGCTGAAGTGTTTTAGGGAACGCTTGACAGTGATGAGGGGTGGTCGTTTGACCACAGACCCATTACGGATGCAGGCAATGAGGCAGTGATCACTGAGATCCTGGTTGAAAACAGCAGTGTGAGAATTGAGCATATCCCAGTTTCGGTCACCTAACAGTACACACTCTGAAGATAAATGGGGGGCAGTCAATTCACATATGGTGTCCAGGGCACAACTGGGGACTGCGGGGGGTCTATAACAAGCGGCAACAGTGAGAGACTTATTTCTGGAAAGGTGGATTTTTAAAAGTAGAAGCTCGACCTGTTTGGGCACAGACCTGGATAGTACGACAGAACTCTGCAGGCTATCTCTGCAGTAGATTGCAATTCCACCCCTTTAGTAGTTCTATCTTGACGGAAAATCTTGTAGTTGGGATGGACATTTTTGGTGACATTCCTTAACCAGGATTCAGACACGGCTAGGACATCAGGGTTGGCGGAGTGTGCTAAAGAAGTGAATAAAACAAACTTAGGAAGGAGGCAGCAGCGCCTCCTTCACCATGCTGTCTGTGTGGGTGGAACAGTTCAGTTTGTCCGTGATGTGTACGCCGAGGAACATAAAACGTTCCACCCTCTCCACTACTGTCCCGTCGATGTGGTTAGGGGGGGGGGGGGGGGGGTGCTCCCTTTGCTGTTTCCTGAAGTCCACGATCTACTCCTTTGTTTTGTTGACGTTGAGTGTGAGGTTATTTTCCTGGCACCACACTCTGATGGCTCTCACCTCCTCCCGGTAGGCCGTCTCGTCGTTGTTGGTAATCAAGCCTACCACTGTAGTGTCGTCTGCAAAATTGATGATTGAGTTGGAGGCGTGCATGGCCAAACACAGTCATGGGTGAACAGGGAGTACAGGAGAGGGCTGAGAACACACCCTTGTGGGGCCCCAGTGTTGAGGATCAGCGGGGTGGAGATGTTGTTTCCTACACTCACCACCTGGGGGCGGCCCGTCAGAAAGTCCAGGACCCAGTTGCACAGGGTGGGGTCGAGACCCAGGGTCTCGAGCTTCATGACGAGTTTGGAGGGTACTATGGTGTTAAATGCTGAGCTGTAATCGATGAACAGCATTCTTACATAGGTATTCCTCTTGTCGAGACAGGTTAGGGCAGTGTGCAGTGTGGTTGCGATTGCGTCGTCTGTGGACATATTGGGGCAGTAAGCAAATTGGAGTGGGTATAAGGTGTCAGGTAGGGTGGAGGTGATATGATCCTTGACTAGTCTCTCAAAGCACTTCATGATGACGTAAGTGAGTGCTACGAGGCGATAGTCGTTTAGCTCAGTTACCTTAGCTTTCTTGGGAACAGGAACAATGGTGGCCCACCTGAAGCATGTGGGAACAGCCGACTGGGATATGGATTGATTGAATATTTCCGTAAACAAACCAGCCAGCTGGTCTGCGCATGCTCTGGGGACGCGGCTAGGGATGCCGTCTGGGCCTGCAGCCTTGCGAGGGTTAACACATTTAAATGTTTTACTCACGTTGGCTGCGGTGAAGGAGAGCCCGCAGGTTGTGGTAGCAGGCCGTGTCAGTGGCACTGTATTGTCCTCAAAGCGAGCAAAGAAGTTGTTAAGTTTGTCTGGGAGCAAGACATCGGTGTCCGTGACGGGGCTGGTTTTCTTTTTGTAGTCCGTGATTGACTGTAGATCCTGCCACATACATCTCGTGTCTGAGCTGTTGAATTGCGACTCTACTTTGTCTCTATACTGATGCTTAGCTTGTTTGATTGCCTTGCGGAGGGAATAGCTACACTGTTTGCATTAGGTCATGTTTCCGGTCGCCTTGCCATGATTAAAAGCAGTGGATTGCGCCATCAATCCGCGGTTTCTGGTTGGGGAAGGATTTAATAGTCACCGTGGGTACCACATGGGCATCTCATCACCTAATAAACTCGCTCATCGTATCAGCGTATACATCAATGTTATTGTCCAACGTTATCCGGAACAAATCCCAGACGTGGATGTGAGTACAGTGGAGGTAAACCTAGGCATTGAGTGACAATGAGAGAAATTGTATCTCTGGAGGTACCAGTTATGCCAGGTGAGGTCTCCGCATGTGTGGGGGGTGGGACAAAAGAGCTATCTAAGGCATGTTGAGCGGGACTGGGGGCTCTACAGTGAAATAAAACACTAAGTGCTAACCAAGACAGCAGTAGACAAGGCATATTGACATTAGAGGGAGGCATAAAGCAATCACGGGTGTTGATCGGGAGGGCTAAGACAACAACGGGTAAATGGCGATGAATTGGCAGAGAGGGTCAGTTTGGTACGCACATGACCTGAGTTCGAGGCTGGGGCTGACAGGAAAAAAAGAGGTACCGCATTAGTGAAGAGTCCAGCAGGCATCAGCTGTGTAGCCGATTGATCATAGGGTCCAAAGAGCAGCAATAGGTGAGTCAGGGAGCTGTTCGGTAGTTGCTACTATGCTAGGTGAGCGGGAGACAACGGCGTTCAGAAAGCTAGCGGGCCGGGGCTAGCGGATGGGTCTTCGGCGACATTGCAACGGAAAAGCCTGTTGAAACCACATCGAACGATTACGTCGGCAAAACAGTCATGATTGATCGGCGGAGCTCCGTGTCGACAATAAAGGGTCCAGGCCAATTGGCAAAAGAGGTATTGTAGCCCAAGAAGTTAGCTGGTATATGGGCCTAGCTCGAAGCTAGCTGAAGGCTAACTGGTGCTTGCTTCAGGACAGAGGTGTTAGCTAACAGTAGCCACTCGATTGCAGCTAGCTCGCTGTGATGATCCGGTGTAATGGTCCAGACCCTGCGGCAGGAATACGGTTATGTGGCAGAGAGAAGCAGTCTGATATGCTCTGGGTTGATATCGCGCTGTGCAGACTGGCAGGTATTGTCCGAGCTACAGCTGGCTGGTGTCCGAGCTAAAGGTGGACCGCTAGCCAACAAAGACTGATAGCTAGTAGCTAGTTAGCTGGCTAGCTCTTGATGGAGGTTCCAGTTATAAGGAATAAAAACAGCAGATCCGTACCACATTGGGTGAGGTGGGTTGCAGGAAAGTATATTTAGTTCGTAGATAGAAAGTGAGATTAAAATATATACGGAAAAAAATGACTATTTACACGGGATAAGACACGGGATAGGACAAAGACAAACACACATCCAACTGCTACGCCATCTTGTGTACTCATGTGTGGGTGTACACATTAAAAATGCTATCTAATTAGGGCGGGGAAACCCCTAAGTTGTAGCTATTGCTGAGTCAACATTTAGTTTTGTGTCTATGTGTAGAATGAATTTGATATGTTCTCTGAGCTTTTGATCAAGTCTGAAATTTCAAACCCCAAATACACTACAATTTTACATTTCCTGCATTACAGTTAAGGTCTCTCCTGGAACAGGGTGATCAAATTAAGATCCTACATCTGTATTAGCCTTATCAATGTATAGGTCCGAAAGCATACAACACTGTATTGCATCCATTCTGCCATGTTGTAATAGGGAAATATTTTCTTTATAGACTGTATTTAAACCCATATTTGCTGACTATTTGAAATCAAATAGCTGGGCTTGATTGAGCTTGTCTGGTGCAGTGGAACCATTAGAATAGTTGCAAAAGTGTAAACCCCGCCCATCTTGCACTCCTGGCAGAATAAAGCAAACAATATATATATTTGAAAGATTTCAAATAATACTTGAGCCCAGGTCTGACAGTCAGGAGCAGCATTGGGCTGCTGAGCTGCAGTTGTCTTTCAAAGGGCCAATGTCAACGCACTAGAATGGGACCACATGAGAGAGAGAGAGATCTGGGATTCCCTTTGCATCTCAAAATTATTATTATACAGTCCCCATTGACGTTTGTCCTGCGTGATATTCAAGCTTATGCAGTTGGCCTAACTAAGCATAGATATTGAGCTGCTACCAGACTGTTCTATGTAGCTCTTCTGGTTGCTTTTAAACCCACCACTCAAACTTCATTGGGGTTGTCATGATCCAAGACAAATTCAATATTAAGAACTCAATGGGATTCCTTTTGGATCTGCCAGCTCTTCTGATAGTATGAGGCTGTTGAATACATGCATAACCCAGATGGGGAATGGTGATACAGTATTGCGGATGAACACTCATTTTGAGAACATGAAATCAGGGGCGATATCACAAGATGTATTTACCGCGAGTCCGTCGCAGCTTTCATTGGCATCCATTGAACCTGCACCACCTGTTTTTTAAATGAAATGTATCTTTTTTTATATCCTGGAAGGGCTACAGAATGTCAAGAAAGACCTGCATAGTTTCCAACAAACACACATGTTTATTTATGAGAGTTTTGTCTATCACCAGAGGCCAAGGGGCTATAACACCCACTGTGCAACCACTGTATAACACCCACTGTGCAACATTCAATCCAATTGCAGTACCAATCGTAGAAATATATATACATTACTTTCATAGGAGGCTGCTGAGGGGAGAACGGCTCATAATATTGGCCAGAACGGAGTATGTTTGATGTATTTGATACCATACCACTGATTCCGCTCCAATTATTACCACAAGCCCGTCCTCCCCAATTAAGGTACCAACACTATACTATTTTATAAGTGAGAGTTGTCATTTTTGAGTATTCCAAGACATACACGTGGGCCAATAAGATGCCTTGGCTCATTCGAGACAAGACGGCACCATCAATTCTACACCATAGAAATGCATGAGAAGAAAATCTAAGCCCAAAATGAGCCCCGATTCCTATTGGATGAACAACTACCGGTTGATAGACAAAGCAGTCATATAGTTAGTGCCAAACACTGACAGTGCACATCCAGCTATTCACTTTTAGCATACAAGTACTGCACCAACTGTTGACAGTCTGGCATGAGCTGATGTAGTATTTGGCTTCAAACAAAAAGAGGCAAAATACTCAGCACCTAAAGTGATGGAGAAGTCCCTATCTAATACACCTGTTTGTCACCAAACATAGTATAGGCCATTCAGTTTACAATTGGCTCATTCATCCCCCTCCTCTCCCCTGTAACTATTCCCCAGGTCGTTGCTGCAAATGAGAACGTGTTCTCAGTCAACTTACCTGGTAAAATAACGGTAAAATAAAATAAAAAATAATAAAAAATTCTCTTTTGCTGACTCAAGTCTGCATTGTGTAAGAGTGTCGACTAGGCTACTTCGGTAAGATGGGGGTTTCTTTCTGTAATTATGAAATTATTATAACTGCAGCGGCCATAAGTGTTAAGTGGATAATAAAGTGATTTTATTGATGTGAATTGAGAATACAGACACACTGATGAGTCAATAATGGCTTTTAGTTCAACTTTGAAGATGGAGAAAGTCATCAGACTATTCATTACACTTCTGCTCAAGACTGTGTGCACAGTGCCACCGAATGGAAGTCAAGTAAAATGCATAGATGGAATATATGGGAAATGTAACTACGTGTACTATAGCTGGGTATGAGAATATGCCAGTCTTGGTGGTGGGTATGATTGCTAATTCTTTTTAAAAATTGCAAATTTACCACGTGGTAAAAATACCTCAAGTAGTGGTACTGTACAAATGTGTTCAGTATTTTGAACATACTCAGAGGATGAAGGAAAGAACAGACATAAGGCTTAGCATACACGTTGGCTTCTCAGAGACTGCAGTGTTCAATGTCATTTCTTTCCCTGTTGAGGTATTATAACAACAATAGCAGTATAATTCGGTTCTAAGTGAAATCGGGGCTAAAACCGTCAATATTGAGAATTGGGAAATAAATGTCACACCTACGGAAAGCCGAGACCCTCCTCTTTCCAACTGTCACAACAGCTAAATGGGAGTAATGAGACAAAATGGTCATGGTATTGTAGGCTCGGTCTGGTCCTGCATGTCCACGCTTGGAGCGGGAGTGTAATTTGTACCTTTCTGGGGTGACTAATCTAACAGCTCACATTTGTTGCCTATTTTTTGGACCTAGTGCTTATTTGACTCAGGTATCTGGCTTTATTTGACAACCTTATTTGAAAGAATTTAGGGTTAGTTTGAGGGGAAAATCCCCTCCGAAACATATATTTTGATATTTACAGTGCCTTAGGAAAGTATTCACACCGTTGACACCGTTCTTCCACATTTTGTTTTGTTACAGCTTGTTTTTGAAATTGATTCAATTGAGATTTGGTGTCACTGGCCTACACACACTACCCCATAATGTCAATGTGGAATTATGTTTTATAATTATTTTTAAAAAATTATGAAAAGCTGAAATGTCTTGTGTCAGTAAGTATTCCACCACTTTGTAATGGCAAGCCTAAATAGGTTCAGGAGTGAAAATGTACTTAATAAGTCACATAAGTTGCATGGACTTAAAAGTTGCAATAAAAGTGTTTAATAAACATGATTTTTTAATGACTACCTCATCTCTGCACCCCACAAATACAAGTATCTGTAAGGTCCCCCAGTCAAGCAGTGAATTTCAAATACAGATTCAACCACAAATGCCAGGAAGGTTTTCAAATGCCTCGCAAAGAAGGTTACCTATTGGTTGTTGGATAAAAATAAATCAGACATTGATTATCCCTTTGAGCATGGCGAAGTTATTACTTACACTTTAGGTGGTCTATCAATGTACCCAGACACTACAAAGATACAGGGGTCCTTCCTAACTCAGATGCCGGAGAGAAAGGAAACCACTCAGGGATTTCACCATGAGGCCAATGGTGACTTTTAAACAGTTACAGAGTTTAATTAATGGCTGTGATAGGAGAAAACCAAGGATGGATCAACAACAGTGTAGTTCACAGAGTGAAAAGAAGGAAGTCTTTAACCTGTCTAGGATCAGCGTGGCGCTAGCGGCACACCCCCCCCCCCCCCACTGAAAAACCAGTGCCGCGAAATTCAAAAAAATTATTTTTTTAAAATATTTAACTTTCACACATTAAAGTCCAATACAGCTAATGAAAGACACAGATCTTATGAATCCAGTCAACATTTCCGATTTTTAAAATGTTTTACAGGGAAGACACAATATGTAAAGATGTACATCTATTACCTAAAAACACATTAGCATAATCCACCATCTTTTATTTGTCCACCAACACCAGTAGCCATCACCAATTCGGCTAAACTAAGATATTTATAGCCCCTAACCAACAAAAAAACTCATTAGATGACAGTCTGATAACATATTTATGGTATGGGATAGGTTTTGTTAGAAAAAAGTGCATATTTCAGGTATATGGCATAGTTTACAATTGCACCCACCATCACAAATGGACTAGAATAATTACAATGAGCAACGTGTTTACCTAACTACTAATCATCAAACATTTCGTAAAAATACACAGCATACACGAATCGAAAGACACAGATCCTGTGAATACAGACAATATTTCAGATTTTCTAAGTGTCTTACAGCGAAAACACAATAAATCGTTATATTAGCTTAGCACATAGCAATTAGCAGCCCAGCATTGATTCTAGCCAAAGTGAGCGATAAAAGTCAACATCGCCAAAAGATATTAATTTTTTCACTAACCTTCTCAGAATTCTTCCGATGACACTCCTGTAACATCACATTACAACATGCATATACAGTTTGATCGAAAATGTTTATATTTAGCCACCAAAATCATGGTTAGACAATGTGAAATGTAGACAAGCTGGTAAAGAAAACGTCCTTGCGCCACTTAGACAGTGATCTACTCTTATACATAAATACTCATAAACGTGACTAAAAAATATAGGGTGGACAGGGATTGATAGACAATTTAATTCTTAATACAATTGCGTTATTACATTTTTTAATTTATCCTTACTTTTCAATACAGTTTGCGCCAAGCGAAGCTACGTCAAAAAACATGGCGTCCTAAGCCACTAAAATGTTTCGACAGAAACACGATTTATCATAATAAAAATGTCCTACCTTGAGCTGTTCTTCCATCAGTATCTTGGGCAAAGGATCCTTTCTTGGGAGAAATCGTCTTTTGGTGGAAAGCTGTCCTCTTGCCATGTGGAAATGTCAACTACGTTCGGGATGAACTGAAAAGCGTGTCCAACTTTTCACATCGTTGCAAAAATAATAGTCCCAAAATCGCACTAAACGGATATAAATTGCTATAAAACGCTTTAAATTAACTACTTTGTGATGTTTGTAACTCCTATAACGAGTGAAAAGATGACCGGAGAAATATAACAGGCTAAACTAACGCTTGGAACAGGAGAGGGTCGGTGTCTTCCACGCGCGTTACGCAGCAAGAAAAGACTTGCTAGCTAAAGGTTTTTTTCATTTGTAGGGCCTGTGAACGAGCAATCGAGCCCGTTGGAATCGTCATCACGTAAAGGCATCCAGGGGAAGACGTAAGAAGTGTCCGTATAGTCATAGCAACGACAGAGCCCTTTTAAATGACTTCAGAAAAGTGGCCAACGTTTCTCAAATCTGACTCCATGTCAGGGAAATTGCTGTAGAATGGGCTCTGTTCCACTTAGAGACAAAATTTCAACTCCTATAGAAACTATAGACTGTTTTCTATCCAATAATAATAATAATATGCATATTGTACGATCAAGGATTTTGTGGGAAGCCGTTTAAAAAATTAGCCACATTAGCATAAATAGTCTAAACAGCGCCCCCATCCCCAACAGGTTAAAGAATACAAATATTCCAAAATATTAATCTTGTTAGTAATAAGGCACTAAAATAATACTGCAAAAAAAGTGGCAAAGCAATTCATTTTTTGTCCTGAATACAAAGTGTTATGTTTGGGGCAAATCCAATTCATCATATTACTTAGTACCACTCTCCATATTTTCAAGCATAGTGGTGGATGCATCATGTCATGGGTATGCTTGTAATCGTTAAGGACTGCAGAGTTTTTCAGGACAAAAAATCAACAGAATGGCACTAAGCATAGTCAAAATCCTACAGGAAAACCTGGTTCAGTCTGCTTTCCACCAGAAACTGGGAGATAAATGTACATTTCAGCATGACAATCACCTAAAACACAATGCCAAGTCTACATCGAAGTTGCTTACCAAGAAAACGGTAATGTTCCTGAGTGGCCAAGTTACAGTTTGGACTTAAATCTACTTGTAAAATCTATGGCATGACCTGAAAATGGTTGTTTAGCAATGATCAACAACCACTTTGAGAGCTTGAAGAATTTTTTAAATTATAATGGGCAAATGTTGCACAACCCAGAAAGACGCACAGCTGTAATTTCTGCCAAAGGTGCTTCTACAAACTATTGACTGAGGGGTGTGAACACTTACGTAAATGAGATAATTCTAAAAACATGTTTTCACTTTGTCAATATGGGGTATTGTGTGTAGATGGGTGACATTTAAAAAAATATTTAATCAATTTTGAATTCAGGCTGTAACACAACATATGTAGAATAAGTCAAGGTGTATTAACTACTTTCTGAAGTCACTGTACATTTTCAAGATTTTGGACTTTCAAGAAGCGAAGTGTCACTAGCCACATTATCATAATAATGCAAAAATCATGACGTGGCAGGTGATATTTTGCTTCTTGAAAGTCCAATATCTTGAAAACTTGACTGCTGACAAACAAAACATTTTGGGTCTGTATCAACAGTGGTCTTATGCAAAATAAATAGTGGATTTACCAATTTAAGAGTTGGGAAAAACAGGACAACAAGGCATCACTCAATCTTCAACTGTGTAGGCCTAGTTGACCTAGGCCAAAGGTTATAAGTGCAGCAGTGGTGCAGCTGATGGGATACCTTACTGACGGTAAGAAAAGTATTTCATTCTGTTTAATGCAGTTTGTCTTTGAGGACAATGAAGCTGATTTCAAATCTGAACAAAAAACAATGTTAGCCTATTGACTTGTTAAGTCATTGAAATTCATACCCAGCAATGAGTGAGTGTGGAGTGTCACCAAGCGCAACATAGCTTCAGCGTGTAAATCAGCTAGAAAGCTGTGTCGGCATCGAGTGATTGTCTCTGGTCCCCTCCCAGTTAGGGGGAGTGATGACCTCTACAGCAGAGTCTCACAACTCAATCCCTGGTTGAAAACTGTTTTCTGCCCCTCCCAAAAGATAGAATTTGTAGATAATTGGCCCTCTTTCTGGGACTCGCCCACAAACAGGACTAAGCCTGGCCTGCTGAGGAGTGATGGACTCCATCCTAGCTGGAGGGGTGCTCGCATATTATCTACGAACAAAGACAGGGCTCCAACTCCCCTAGGTCTACAATGAGATAGGGTGCAGGCCAGGCAGCAGGCTGTTCGCCACTATAAACATACGTAGTGCGTTATGTCACATTTGGCATTTCTCCCTTTGGTTGGAATGGCTATGTCATTCTTTACACACCATTTAGAGAGTATGACACATGATTATAGATGATTTGTGAAGCATTTATGTTGTGCTTATGAAGCCTTATGTATGCTATATAAAACCTTTATAAGTTGTACTTCGTTTAAAGTGGGACCCAAAAATACAACACAAGGTTCCTAATGTTTGGCATACTCAGTGTAAAGGGGACAATACCATGTGGGAAGATGACACACTTCTTTTGAGTGTAAAAGGAAGAAAAGTGTCCCAACATTGTAGGAGGAGATCCTCCCTCAACTTAAAATCCTTAGTGTATTATAATACAGATATAGACATTCGTCTTGTCCTATATCTATGTGTCAATATCTTATCACATGCAGCACACCTGGATATAATAACAGATGTGTCTATTTCATTTCTCTCCAACTTCCATGGAGCCTTAGTTCAATAGCCTGTATGATAGAGGCAGTC
Organism: Salvelinus fontinalis; assembly: GCF_029448725.1. Classification (NCBI taxonomy): domain Eukaryota; kingdom Metazoa; phylum Chordata; class Actinopteri; order Salmoniformes; family Salmonidae; genus Salvelinus; species Salvelinus fontinalis. The sequence continues at coordinate 4,412,961 of NC_074667.1, forward strand.
TTTTACTCAGCTATGTGCCTATATCGTATGACACATACCGCACCTGGATATAACCACAGTTGTGTGCTGCTCCTATTCTGTGTATAAGTCTAAAATTAACTCCCGTTCTTCCAAACGCCTTTATGACAGAGGCATGAGGTTTTGAGAAGAAGATGATGATTCACCTCCCAGTCGGTGATCTTTCTGTCAGACAGCCTCCTGCTAGATTTTTTTCGGATGGGTAATAACACGATAATTACAACATGACCTAACAGCTCTTCTTCTAACAAATCTCCCTCCCTCCTTCAATCACTCATTCCCTCTATCCTCGTCTCTTCTCTTCCCACATCTCCCTCTCCCTCCCTACTCCCTTTACTTATACCCCCTCTATCCTGCTCTCTTCTCCACTCATCCCTCTATCCTCGCAGGGGTAAATGTAGCCCCGTCAGAAGAAGCATATGCAGAAAGCAGGAGAATCTGCAATTGCTGCAGATGTAAGATGCCTCTGAACCCATGCACGGGATCTCAGTGTGAGCTCTAGTCGCTGTGCCCATCAGTGACGTCACTCTCGGTGCTACGATGCGGTACACACTAACCCGGCGCCCAGCAGTGGGTGTCGACCCGTTTCCTCTCTACTTCTGTTTTGATGTTGTTTTGTTGTTCCATATCAACCTTCATACAACAATAAGCTACTGATATTGTACCACAGACGTGTGCCTGCATGGAACATACAGTACAGTGATCTATAAAGAACTTGTACCATAATACATATAATACATGCTCAATGTATAGACCTAACCTTTCTATGGAGGTGAACGGCCACTGTTTTGATAAGCCATACCGAACGCTTTACTATGGTCTGTTCTCTCAGTATGTTGCAGATCTACTCAGTGTGAAGTACTTTAACCTGACAGAGCCACACCTCCCCCTGTTGAGGGAAAAGCGTACTGCTGCAGACAGTTTCCACAAGCATAACCACTGTTACTGATAACTTTAAAACACCTCATAACTAGGGCCAGGAGATTTTCCTGATCATGTGACAGGGATGTGAACAGGAAAAACTCCAGGCCCTACACCATCAAACTGAAACAAGACCCTTTTCATATCGTCAGAGTATTGGATAAATAATGGTACTCCAATGACTGTTGCTCAACAAATACACACAATAAACTCTCTATGATGTTCTACGAAAGGGTCTTGAAGTCCAAGCAAAGTACTGTACCCATTACCAGGGGTTCTTAAACTTGTTAGCTCGTGACCCAAAAGAGAAATTGACCATTCTGCCAGGACCCAAATCGTCATCCAATGACCCAAATTAAGAAGAAATAGTGGGTAATTATAGACGCATTCTCATAACTCGCGGCCCACCTCTCACATGCCCAGGGCGCAGTTTGGGTCCCGACCCATAGTTTAAGAAACCCTACATTAGACAAATGTTTTGCCAACATGTTGCACTTCTGATCATTTACGCTCTGTTTCATTTCCGGCTGTCTAATGGAAGAATTCTCTGGGCTAGTATAGTTCACAGAAATTGCATTTTAGTCCCATGAATGATGAAAACGTTTAGTTAGACTAAAAGCTTACGATAGCTCCTGGTTTCTGCACTCACAAGCGCCAAAGGAAAGGAAAAATGTCATGCATTTAATTGGCAATCATCAAGAGATATGGCTCTCAGGGATATTATCAGATCATATGACTGTCTGTGCGCCAACTAGTTTGATTCAGGTTTTATGAGAATTTCATTTTTCCTCAATTAATTATGAATCCATTTTAATCTCTTCGATTTCCTTTCAATTGAATCACAGAAAAGATGAACAGGAAGTTAAAAATAAGCTTTTTGGGAAGAATTGTGTTGATTATCAGCTGGATCATCTTTTTCAATTCAGAATACATGCTTTATTATCTATTCATTACCAATTAATAAGACATTCTTCGAAAACAAAACTAGATTTGACTCCATTATTCAACTTAAAGGAAGGCTTCTACTCTACAGCGTTCATAACACAATGCAAATGAGTTTTAAACAGAGCTATCACAGAAACAGAGATAAGCGAGGAATATGAGGCACCCAGGTGGATTCTAATGAAAACCTGTCAGTCTCACTGCATCTTGGCTTCATATTTGTTTGAGTTGCTAGTAACATTTAAATACCAAAAGCAAACAGTCGCACAATAAACTGCTTCATATTGACTACTGCCTTTATTTCTCTGAATGTTGTCTGTCTTTTATTTTTACCGTTGTACTTATCGTAAAAGTGTCTGAAGCTATTATGAGTTCACCAATCATTATGCAAGAAAGTGAGTGTGTGTGTTGTGTGTGTGTGTGTGTGTGTGTGTGTGTGTGTGTGTGTGTATTCAGTATTCAGCACCATGGCCCAATAACTAAAGAGTCCAACCTCATTGAACTCAGTTTTAACTACCTGGCTGTAAGCTTCCCTTCCAAGGAGAGACCATTAACGTGTAAGACCATTAAACTCCCGGGTACTGTATGTTAATGATCTTAGGAAGGCGGTGAGGAGTGTGTGTGTGTGTGTGTGTGTGTGTGTGTGTGTGTGTGTGTGTGTGTGTGTGTGTGTGTGTGTGTGTGTGTGTGTGTGTGTGTGTGTGTGTGTGTGTGTGTGTGTGTGTGTGTTTGAGTGTGTATGAGTGTGCACGACCATGTGTGTGGGAGGGTGTGCATGTATGCATGTGTGTGTGCCTGTTTACGTGCAGCTGGCCTACTGTGTGTGTGTGTGTGCGTGTGTGCGTGTGTGTCTGTGTGTTTGAGTGTGTATGAGTGTGTATGTGCACGGCCATGTGTATGGGAGGGTGTACACATATGCATGCCCGTGTGCCTGTTTACGTACAGCTGGCCTACTGTGTGTGTGTGTGTGTGTGTGTGTGTGTGTGTGTGTGTGTGTGTGTGTGTGTGTGTGTGTGTGTGTGTGTGTGTGTGTGTGTGTGTGTGCGTGTGTGTGTGTGTGTGTGTGTGTGTGTGTGTGTGTGTGTGTGTGTGTGTGTGTGTGTGTCTGTTGTATTGTCAAATCCTTGTCGAGCCTCCTGTAGGGACATCATCGTCAAATCACATTAATTGTAAGCTCAATGGATGAACACACCATCTGTAGTCAAAACAAAAGGCCTATTGTAGCAGCCTGGTCTTCATTCAAAATATTGCAAACACAGAACGCCCCTAGAATGAATTGAACGAGTAATCAGTAGAACCAAAAAATAAATTCTTTGTTTGTGTTGGTGTGTTTGTGTGTGTGTTGTCTTTCTGCGAACGTTTCCCTTTCATATACAACCCTTCTCCCAAGAAAATTGCCGTTGTGTTTCATATGTGTGTGTGTGTGTTTGTTTGGAATGCATGTGTTTGTGTGTATGTATGTGTGCATGCTTCTGTCTGCACATTTCTTACCAGTCCCTCTCCACTCTGCTGCTTTAGAAGGTTACCAGCAAAGGCATTTCTCCCTCTAACTCTCTGCTCTGAAGCCTCTCTGCAGACGTGTCCCCTCAGGGAACCCTCTTTACTGAAATAAAGCATTTCCAATGACAATTAATATTAGAGCATGCAAATCACTGAGGAGAGGACCAAAGTGACATTCCCTCACCAGTGTCCTCACTCGCCCTCCCTCCTCCTCCCTACTTCCTTCCTTCCTTCCTCGAGGGACAGCCAGCTCCCTCTCTAAAGTACACGACACAGGCTCCATCATGTGGAGTTAATAGAGAGAGGATGGCTGGTTTGTTACTGCTACACTGCACGCTGGCGCCCCTGTATTAGAGGTCCCGGTTCTAACCTCAGTGGTTCACTGTGTGATATACTTCTACAGTTCCTGGGTGGTGTGTGTTTGCTAGACTTTGAGGTGTTGGCTCAAAGTGAAGAGAAGACATGTCCTGCTATTGCTTTTTATCAGATGCATCTTTGGGTGTAAATGTTGTTACAGGATGAATAAGCCTTCTGATAAGTCTACTGATGTGGAACGACCACTACCAGTAATACAGGTTGTTGTCTGTAAAGTAATTCAATTTACTGCAGTGTGCTAAATCAGAGTCACACAGGGTGTTTCTTGGTAATCCTAAACAAATCAACTTTGAAACAAAAGTATACGCCTCACATGGGCTTAAAACAAAGAAGAAACCTGTACTGTGTCAGAAGCATACCACTCTGCATCCTCCTGCTGGCTTGCCTCTGAAGTTAAGCAGGGTTGGTCCTGCTTGGTCCCTTGATTGGAGACCAGACGCTGCTGAAAGTGGTGTTGGAGGGCCAGTAGGAGGCACTCTTTCCGCTGATTTAATAAAATATCTAGGGGCAGTGACTGGGGACATTGCCCTGTGTAGGGTGCTGTTGTGTCTCTGACTGATTAAATGAGATGACAGGCTATTTTATCAAGTTGATTACCTAACGTTTAATTGATTACGTGATTGAATTAAACCATGCAACAATTAACTCATTAATAACATGCGGCACCACGGAAGAGTGTTTATAGAGCTGCTCTCTTCCGAATAAACTCTCTTAAAGATCTGAAGACCTTTTGTATCAATAGTAGTCAATTATTAATCGTCACCTCATTCAGTCTCATTCTGATTGTTGTAAAGTACTAGGTTATCTGCACGAACCCTGGCTAACAAGTTGAATCAGCAATACACAAATTGGCTTAATTATTTATTTACTAATCACACAGAATGACATGTATATACACAGGATAGATCATACATCGATTACTAATCATGTCATGAAATCATGAACTAATCCAATATGACGGCTGGTTACACAAAGGAAGGGGGTTGGGTTTGAAGGAAAGAGAGGGAAGACTGAGGGACAAAGGAATTGGGTCTCTATTGGACCTTGAGAAGCTATGCTTCTGTAAATGCAGAATCGTACGCATTCTAATAACCACTCATTCGGAAAAGGAAAATGCAAGATATATATTTACTCTGAGCTGTGCTTCGATAGAAGGGTCGAAGATGAAATACTGGTTTGCCCAGCAGAGATTGCCATTGTCCTTTGAAGAATCTTTCTGGTCGTAGCGTTGTAGAGCGAATACGTTGAAGTACCCTGTCGTTCTTAGGAGATTGTCTGACCTTTCCTAGGCCACATATGTTTACAGCTGCAGCTGATAACTCGACATCTAGGATGTATCACTTCTTCTTTCGTGAATAATAGTTTAAAGTTCATACCGAGATTCCATAATCAGCTCGTGCTGTATTCTGGCTGGTCTAGTCGAAATTAACCATTCCAGCTTGGTGATCGTCACCTCCATGTTGAAATTCGCCCTTTTTAACGTTCGGACAGCAGTCTTCACATTTCTGGAACTAAATGTTAATGATCGTTACGGGGGCTTTTGTATTGGGTAGTAGAAGGTGCGTGTTTCATCCTTCTAACCAATGTCTGTGCTCCCATGGGTGGGGTTACTGATTGAGTAAAAGTTTACTTATAAAACAATTCTCTCATTTAGAAGCTAAAATCACATTTTATCTTCTCACAAATAGTTTCATGTTTAATCACATTAAATCACAAGTTTTGCAACATTTTGATGTAAATCTGATAACTAGAATGTGTAGACTTTCAAAGATATAATTATGTCGTCCTTTCATCAGTAACAATCTACCAAAACAATGACTGATCTGACATCATATTCTTGAAGTACCAATGGACCCTTCCATTACAGAAATATGGTCTCATTGTTCAGCTTTCTGATGTTACCATCCTGTAGAGTCTTTCTCTGTGGCAACAAAGGGCTTTCCAAAAGTCCATTCTGTAGAGTGGAGAGAGAGAGTTTGGGTATTTATGGGGGGGGTCATAAACTGGTGGGGGGGGAGTGAGAAGGGGGGGGGGGTATGACCCTCACCCAATAGGACAGTCATGACAGTGCTGACTTTTGGATATGACTTTAAATGGATATCCTGACTCTCTGTGGTCACTGAAGATCACATGGCACTGTGCCCTGTGAAGCTGTTTAGAAGCCTCTAGGACCTAGACTTGGCGCTCCAGTAACGCTAGCCGTGTGGTAGCAGAGAGAACAGTCTATGACTAGGGTTGCTGGAGTCTTTGACAATTTTTAGGACCTTCTTCTGACACCTCCTGGTATAGAGGTCCTGGATGGCAGGAAGCTTGACCCCAGTGATGTACTGGGCCGTTCACACTACCCTCTGTAGTGTCTTGCGGTCGGATGTCGAGCAGTTGCCATACCAGGCAGTGATACAACCAGTCAGGATACTCTCGATGGTGCAGCTGTAAAACCTTTTGAGCATCTGAGGACCCATGCCAAATATGTTCAGTCTCCTGAGGGCGGATAGGTTTTGTCGTGCCCTCTTCGCGACTGTCTTGTTGTGCTTGGACCAAGTTAGTTTGTTGGTGATGTGGATACCAAGGAACTTGAAGCTCTCAACCTGCTCCACTGCAGACCTGTCGATGAGAATGGGGGTGTGCTCCTGGACTGTGTTATAACTATGTAGTTCCTTGTCTTTGATTGATGTAAAGGCTAAGAAGGGGCTTTAATTACCCAGGGTGTGTGTGTTTCCACCAGAAACACACACACTCTCCTGTACTCCTCCTGTACTTCCCTTTAAACCTCCTCTCTCTTCAAGCAATTACGTCTTCTTTTCTTCAGCGCTAGACTCCCTGACTTTAAGTCTGGGCTTTAACCTGTTGGGGATGGGGGCGCTGTTTAGACTATTTATGCTAATGTTGCTAATTTTTTAAACGGCTTCCCACAAAATCCTTGATCGTACAATATGCATATTATTATTATTATTGGATAGAAAACAGTCTATAGTTTCTATAGGAGTTGAAATTTTGTCTCTAAGTGGAACAGAGCCCATTCTACAGCAATTTCCCTGACATGGAGTCAGATTTGAGAAATGTTGGCCACTTTTCTGAAGTCAGTTAAAAGGGCACTGTCGTTGCTATGACTATACGGACACTTCTTACGTCTTCCCCTGGATGCCTTTACGTGATGACGATTCCAACGGGCTCGATTGCGCGTTCACAGGCCCTACAAATGAAAAAACTCTGAAGCTAGTCATTCTTTGGGAGCTGCGTAACGCGCGCGGAAGACACCGACCCTCTCCTGTTCCAAGCGTTAGTTTAGCCTGTTATATTTCTCCGGTCATCTTTTCACTCGTTATAGGAGTTACAAACATCATAAAGTAGTTAATTTAAAGCGTTTTATAGCAATTTATATCCGTTTAGTGCGATTTTGGGACATTTATTTTTGCAACGATGTGAAAAGTTGGGCATGCTTTTCAGTTCATCCCGAACTCAGTTGACATTTCCACATGGCAAGAGGACAGCTTTCCACCAAAAGACGATTTCTCCCAAGAAAGGATCCTTTGCCCAAGATACTGATGGAAGAACAGCTCAAGGTAGGACATTTTTATTATGATAAATCGTGTTTCTGTCGAAACATTTTAGTGGCTTAGGACGCCATGTTTTTTGACGTAGCTTCGCTTGGCGCAAACTGTATTGAAAAGTAAGGATAAATTAAAAAATGTAATAACGCAATTGTATTAAGAATTAAATTGTCTATCAATCCCTGTCCACCCTGTATTTTTTAGTCACGTTTATGAGTATTTATGTATAAGAGTAGATCACTGTCTAAGTGGCGCAAGGACATTTTCTTTACCAGCTTGTCTACATTTCACATTGTCTAACCATGATTTTGGTGGCTAAATATAAACATTTTCGATCAAACTGTATATGCATGTTGTAATGTGATGTTACAGGAGTGTCATCGGAAGAATTCTGAGAAGGTTAGTGAAAAAATTAATATCTTTTGGCGATGTTGACTTTTATCGCTCACTTTGGCTAGAATCAATGCTGGGCTGCTAATTGCTATGTGCTAAGCTAATATAACGATTTATTGTGTTTTCGCTGTAAGACACTTAGAAAATCTGAAATATTGTCTGTATTCACAGGATCTGTGTCTTTCGATTCGTGTATGCTGTGTATTTTTACGAAATGTTTGATGATTAGTAGTTAGGTAAACACGTTGCTCATTGTAATTATTCTAGTCCATTTGTGATGGTGGGTGCAATTGTAAACTATGCCATATACCTGAAATATGCACTTTTTTCTAACAAAACCTATCCCATACCATAAATATGTTATCAGACTGTCATCGAATGAGTTTTTTTGTTGGTTAGGGGCTATAAATATCTTAGTTTAGCCGAATTGGTGATGGCTACTGGTGTTGGTGGACAAATAAAAGATGGTGGATTATGCTAATGTGTTTTTAGGTAATAGATGTACATCTTTACATATTGTGTCTTCCCTGTAAAACATTTTAAAAATCGGAAATGTTGACTGGATTCATAAGATCTGTGTCTTTCATTAGCTGTATTGGACTTTAATGTGTGAAAGTTAAATATTTTAAAAATATATTTTTTTTGAATTTCGCGGCACTGGTTTTTCAGTGGGGGGGGGGGGGGGTGCCGCTAGCGCCACGCTGATCCTAGACAGGTTAACTCAACATGACATCATGGACTATTGAAGTTGACATTATCAGGGGTGGCGCTAACTCTATAAGGGATGATAGGGGACCAGGATTACAGTCATTGCTAAAACCGATGTATTACTGATCATCAATGATCAAACGCTATGTGTACAGTGCCTTGCAAAAGTGTTCACCCCCCTTGGCGTTTTTCCTATTTTGTTGCATTACAATCTGCAATTTAAATGGATTTTTATTTGGATTTCATGTAATGGACATACACAAAATAGTCCAAATTTGTGAAGTGAAAAAAAAAAACTTATTTCAAATTTAAATAAAATATAATAATTAAAAATATATATAAATAAATAAAGTGCATATGCATTAACCTCCTTTGCTATGAAGCCACTAAATAAGATCCGGTGCAACTAATTACCTTCAGAAGTTACATAATTCATTAAATAAAGTCCACCTGTGTGCAATCTAAGTGTCACATGATCTGTCACATGATCTGAGTATATACAGTGATCCCTCGCCACTTCGCGGTTCACTTATCGCGGATTCGCTATTTCGCGGATTTTCAAAATGCATTTTTTTTTTTTTTGGTGCATTGTGCTCTGCATTCTGATTCGCTAAAAACTCACTCCCGCTTCTTGTATCAAAACATGCTACGAATTGTGCTATCATTTTGTCGTCTCGTGCAGTTATGTGTACGTACATAAAACAGCTTAGCAAATTTACATTAAGTTGGCCAAATTATCTTGTAATTTCGAACATCTCCTAAACCCATAATGTCGACGAAACATGGATAGAGGCTGGTTATATGGATAGGGATAAAAAAGTTATATGGATATAAAAAGTTATATGGATAAAAAAGTTTTCCATTTCGCGGATTTCACTTATCGCGGGTCATTTTCGGAACGTAACCCCCGCGATAAACGAGGGATTACTGTATACCAATTCTGAAAGGCCCCAGAGTCTGCAACACCACTAAGCAAGGGGCACCACCAAGCAAGCGGCACCATGAAGACCAAGGAGCTCTCCAAACAGGTCAGGGACAAAGTTGTGGAGAAGTACAGATCAGGGTTGGGTTATAAAAAAATATCCGAAACTTTGAACATCCCACAGAGCACCAATTAAATCCATTATTAAACAACTTAAAGAATATGGCACCACAACAAACCTGCCAAGAGAGAGCCGCCCACCAAAACTCACGGACCAGGCAAGGAGGGCATTAATCAGAGAGGCAACAAAGAGAGATTTGAGACTGGGATGGAGGTTCACCTTCCAGCAGGACAATGACCCTAAGCATACTGCTAAAGCAACACTTGAGTGGTTTAAGGGGAAACATTTAAATGTCTTGGAATGGCCTAGTCAAAGCCCACACTTCAATCCAATTGAGAATTTGTGGTATGACTTAAAGATTGCTGTACACCAGCAGGAACCCATCCAACTTGAAGGAGCTGGAGCAGTTTTGCCTTGAAGATTGGGCAAAAATCACAGTGGCTAGATGTTCCAAGCTTACAGAGACATATCCCAAGAGACTTGCAGCTGTAATTTCTGCAAAAGGTGTCTCTACAAAGTATTGACTTTGGGGGGGTGGATAGTTATGCACGCTCCAGTTTTCAGTTTTTTGGTCTTATTTCTTGTTTGTTTCACAATAAAACATATTCAAAGTGGTAAGCATGTTGTGTAAATCAAATGATACAACCCCCCAGAAAATCTAATATATCTATCTATTTTAATTCCAGGTTGTAAGGCAACAAAATAGGAAAAATGCCAAGGGGGTGAATAGTTTTACAAGGCACTGTAGGTATCATGTTCCTTGGGTGAAGAACCATTGAAGTCAAAGCACACTAGAAATGCAATCACATGATTAACTTCAGTGTTTGATGCCATTCTCTCTCTTCTCTCTCGTAGAGTCAGGTGATTTATCAGGAGGCTAGAGGAGAAGTGTTCCAGTGTACACGTCAGAGGCAGAGTTGGCTACCCCTGTGTCTCACTGCTTTCCTTCTCTCTCTCTCTCGCTGACTAATATTGGCATTGCAAGTTGAACGTCATCATCACATGTTTTACTTCAACAGTGTTAAACGCCTTTCTCTGTGTCTGTATCTCTCCTTCAGTCTAATAATACCAGCCCTATATCGGCAGCAGGGCTACACTGTGCTGTGTTGTGTGCTCTGGCTGCTGGGTGTCTGGGGGCACTGCAGTCCATTTCCTTGAGATGTCAGGAGCAGCAGTAGGGAGCGCTGGGCTGGCCCCCTGTTGGCATTGATCTTTGGTTAATCTCCCCTCCGTCTCCCAGGGCACCGGCCCTGATCTGACTTTGAACGATTAAAGAGTCCCTCAAGTCAGTCTGATGCAGCGTCACCATGCATCACTAATGGCTCCGGACGTTACTTTTCTGGTCTCCGTCTCTCTTTCCATTGTTATTTCTCTTTTTCTCCATTCTGCTCTCCCTCTCCCCCTCTCGGTCTTTCTCTCTCACCTACATCGCTCTCTCTCACTCCCTCCATATCTCTATCCCTGTCTCTTCTCCATCGGTCTCTTCTATCGCTCGATCATCTCCTTTCTGCCTCTCTCTCTTTCTGTCACTATCTCCATCGCTTGCTCTCTTTCTCCATCTCTCTCTCTCCCATTAACCCTTTATTAGGGACACAGGGTTCTGTATTACCGTCAGAATTATCACCACTCTTGCATTATGTTGCCTCAGATACCCTCACCGGACAGGGAGCGTGATGAGGATTTTATCGTGAAGTCATTGTTGTGATAAAAGAATAGGCTATATTGAGTGCTTTATGCATGGTAAGGTTTGTGCTATTACTTAAAGTTGACATATTATCAAGTATACCATTACTGGAATCACTTATGAGATGCTAAGTCACATCTACTACACATACTGTACTTCAATGTATTTATCTCTCGAAGTATGCATATGAGAAAATACATTTTGTCATTGTATTTACCAAGTATGCATGTAAAGGTAAATGCAACATTTGTCAATGTATTTGTCATGTATGCCTGGATAAGAAAATACCAACACCTGTTTGATTCGAATTTTCTTTATAGGTTGAATATAACTTCCTCAAATACATAGTATTTTTTTTTACAAATATTGTAAGAAAATGAAAACACTGTTAACATCAACTTTCTTTCCATTTAATAAATATGATTGTAAATGCATAAAACAATTACACACAGCACATTTAAGGTCAAAACAAAAAACATTGTTCACCTAAACTTTTGTATTTTTATATAAAAGCTTTACAGTAATAAAACTCTGTCTACAAAAATAATCTCACTAACTCTATGGGGGAGGAGAGCGAAGTTATAGCTTAGGGATGAACAAAATCAAGTCCTTGTGAAGTGTGAGTGTCTGCTGGTTTCCTTTTAATGCCTTCACACATCTGGATAATGTCCTAAAATGGACACCATACTGCTGGTTTCACTGGTAGAAATCAGACCTTGTTTCAGATGTTAAACAAGGATTTACGGTGTCCATATTAGAACTGCTTAAGAAACAAGACATTCATGCTGTTGAGAACTGGACATGCCCGTTTCTTACTCTAGCTAGTCTGTCGTTCGTATACAGCCCAGCCCACACCTTGGATTCCTGTCCTGTGACATCACAGTATGTTATAACATCCTGTCCTGTGACATCACAATATGTCTGAACATCCCGGCCCAGAGTTTCCCTATCACTTGCCAGCAGAGCTTCCAGGAAGTTCCACCTGTCTGCCTCCATATGTGAACCTGAAGGATTCAAAGGCAGAAGGTGCTTAACTTGAGCCAGTGTGGGCCGGTGGATTCGTTCTCAGCTGAATATTGCCTAAGGGGTGGTTCTGAGAGCTCCGCCATTGTTCTATAGGTCAAAATACTTATATGGAGCACGAAAGCTTGTTATTCGAAGACTTACGTTAAAGAGACCATTCACTCAGAAAAGTCTCTTAAATCCTTTAATGTGATGATAATCAGGAGTAAATATAGGGTCATATTGCTAGAGTTTCCTGCTGCTCTGATGGAGTTATATATTCTGTAGTTCAACCAGTCATTTGTTAAAACATTAGCCAAAAGCTGTTACAATGTCATAGTTTTTGATATACATAAAATAGCAACTTTATAGTATTCTTTCTGAGGAAATGCCTATGTTCTTGTCGACTTGTAAGTAAAAAATAAAACAAAATAAACAAAAGATTAAATTAGGTTTGTTATTTAAAATAGTACTAGCATGCAGCCTCAAATATACATGTTTAAACCGGAGGATGGGCTGTATTTTTTATATATCTAAGAAGCTTTGTTATGAAACACTATTGGAAGATTGCAATGTAACAATGAGTTAGTCCAGTCCATATCTATGTGAAAATACCTCTTATTTCTAAGGTCATAGACATGAACATTGCCCTGTTTCTTTCTCGATTTACAGTACATCAGTCAAAAGTTTGGACACACCTACTCATTCAAGGGTTTTTCTTTATTTTTACTATTTTCTACATTGTAGAATAATAGTGTAGACATCAAAACTATGAAATAACACGTGGAATCATGTGGTAACCAAAAAAAGTGTTAAACTCAGAATATATGATATATTTGAGATTCTTCAAAGTAGCAACCCTTTGCCTTGATGACAGCTTTGAACACTCTTGGCATTCTCACACCCAGATTCATGAGGTAGTCACCTGGAATTAATTTCAATTAACAGGTGTACCTTGTTAAAAGTTCATTTGTAGAATTTCTTTCCTTTCCTTCTTTCCTGAGTTTGAGCCAATCAGTTGTGTTGTGACAAAGGTAGGAGTTGTATACAGAAGATTGGTAAAAAACCAAGTCCATATTATGGCAAGAACAACTCAAATAAGCAAAGAGAAACGACAGTCCATCATTACTTTAAGACCTGAAGGTCAGTCAATGCGGAACATTTCCAGAACTTTGAAAGTTTCTTCAAGTGCAGTCTCAAAAACCATCATGAAACTGGCTCTCATGAGGACCGTCACAGGAAAGGAAGACCCAGAGTTACTTCTGCTGCAGAGGATAAGTTTGTTAGAGTTACCAGCCTCAGAAATTGCAGCCCAAATAAATGCTTCAGAGTTCAAGTAGCAGACACATCTCAACATCAACTGTTCAGAGGAGACTGTGAATGAGGCCTTTGTGGTTAAATTGCTGCAAATAAACCACTAGTAAAGGACACAAATAAGAAGAGACTTGCTTGAGCCAAGAGACATGAGCAATGGACATCAGACCGGTGGAAATCTGTTCTTTGGTCTGATTAATCCAAATTTGATATTTTCTGTTCATACCGCCATGTCTTTGTGAGACGCAGAGTAGGTGAACGGATGATCTCCATATGTGTGGTTCCCACCGTGAAGCATGGAGGTGGTGGTGTGATGGTGCTTTTCTGGTGACACTCTGTGATTTATTTAGAATTCAATGCATACTTAAACAACATGGCTACCACAGCATTCTGCAGCGATACACCATCCAATCTGGTTTGCGCTTAGTGGGACTATCATTTGTTTTTCAACAGGTCAATGACCCAAAACACACCTCCAGGCTGTGTAAGGGCTATTTGACCAAGAAAGAGAGTGATGGAGTGCCTCATCAGATGACCTGGCCTCCATAATCACTCGACCTCAACCCAATTGAGATGGTTTGGAATGAGTTGGACCGCAGAGTGAAGGAAAGGCAGCCATAAAGTGCTTAGCATATGTGGGAACTCCTTCAAGACTGTTGGAAAAGCAATTCCAGGTGAAGCTGGTTGAGAGAATGCCAAGAGCGCAAAGCTGTCATCAAGGCAAAGGATGGCTACTTTGAAGAATCTCAAATATAAAATACATTGATTCGTTTAACACTTTCTTGGTTACATGATTGTATAATAATATTGAAGACATCAATACTTTGTAGAAAATAGTAAAAAATTAAGAAAAACCCTTGAATGAGTAGGTGTGTCCAAACTTGACTGGTACTGTACATTCTAGGTTGTGTGTTGGTGGCTGGGTGTTTGTGTGTGTGTATACAATATGTATGCTACATAGTTCAAGTCACTTGGAATATTTTAGCATCACTGTCCAGCTACAGTAGAATAATGCTTATATGAAGATTCCAGAAACATAACAATTTTCCCTCCATAATTGTCTTTATGGAATGACAATAAGGGTCTTCTGAAATGCCATAACCATCAACCAAACAATCACGTCTGTCAGAACAACACTTCGGGGTTCGACTGCGTCCAACGCTGCTTCTCAAAACAAGTTAACCATCCATGTACCCTACCATCTGCGCTCTACTTCCTTTGGTTCTTGAAAGGGGGTACAATACGCTACAGAGATGGAGAACACGGGGCCGAGACTGGGTGACATTAGCCTAAATGTGTCACCAACCTTAACCAGCATTGAGCTTGACTGGCTGCATTAACTAAATTCCCGACTAGACTTGCAGTTCTGTTCTGTTCTCCCTATTTCAATGCTCTGGTGTGTCTTGCCATAAAAGGCAGTCCACTCTTTTTTCGCTCTGAACGCTCCACTAGAGCTCCGCTCCACTATTTCATCTTAAAGTAGCTGTTTTTCATTTTAACTTTCGCAACCTCCAGTTAACTTGGGAAAAAAAGGTTACTTTGAGAGGATATTGACTGATTTTGATGCCCCCCCCCCGAAATAACTGTCTTCTGCCCATTTCTCTTCTATGAAATCAGGTGTAACTAATGCATGGTGTCAGAGGGAACTGAAAACGTAACGCATCTACATTGGTTTATCTTGAAGTCCCTACCATGGTAGCAGGCTAGCACCATGTTTCTCAGGCAAGCTATTACAGTGGGGGAAAAACAAAGTGTCATACAACTAGTGTTTCTCGTTAAATATAGCTCATAGTGTAGAGATGAACAGAAAAGTTCAATAAAATCACCAAATCGAGACAACCAAACCCTGTATCTGTCTTCGAATTATTACATTGTAAGCAAAAACAAAACATTTTAGTACAAAAGTGTATTGTGCCATAATCAGCTTTTCGTGAGACAGTGATTGGAACGGAAACAAAATGGTTGTATTAATAATTGATATCGTTTTTCAGTTTGCAATTTGTTATTAAAATACACAAATATCACAGACATTCATGATTTACAAAATAAATGTGATTTTAAATTCAATTATATACTTTAAAGTATGTTCTTATGAATAAATAGTGTACCACTTCTGTTAGCGACACACAGTAGCGAAAAAGGATGTAAGACACTTACAGAAAGCTAACCAAGAGTGTTGTTTTTTATGCAGTTTTTTCTTTAGATCATGCTGGCTTTCCATTTGTAGTTATGTACTTGACTTTGTATAAATACATTTCATCAAAAATTATTTTTTATTGGATAGACATATATTATGTATAAAAAAAAAACCTGTATACAGTTTCTTCTGGTTTTCACAGAGCACAGTAAGTGTCAGCAAAGTCAGTAAAGTCCAACATGCACAGGTATAAAGCTCAAAACCATTGTGTCCGCTCAAATGATTCAAAAAGTCCATGACACAGAATGGAGTCGCTGTTTTCGGAGTTGTCCAGAGTTTTTAAACGTTGATGTACGTGGGGAGTTCCGTTGAGAACTTGACATGTGCGTGAGGTTTGATGGATCCTTTAAAAGGAGAAAATGATGGGAGACAGAGACATGAGGAAAGATGTCAGAAGACATTCCAGTCAGTATGAGTTAAGTCACATTTCTCCACAATGAATGAGGCTCTTGCTCAAACCTAGAGTGGAATGGGGCTATCAATTTATTAATCAAAACCTCAGTGAAAGTCTCTTATGTGAATGACGAGATTATCTTCATGGCAACCGATATAGTATGTGAAAGCGATGGAACAAAATGTAATTATATGACAAGAAATTGCAGTCAAAGTGAAATAAAATTTGTAGTACTAGACTTAGTAACTACAGTAAAAAAATAAATATATTTTTTAATAAAAGTGGCGTATTTATTCACCGATGGGCCGTGTGTTTAACTCTGCGTCCATAAGCTCCGGAGAAGTCACCAGCTCCCTCGGAGTGTTCGGGGACACCAGGGTGCTTTCCGTCGGACTTACTGGACTCGGGATCATTTCTTGTTCTTTTTCGTTCTGCATCTGCGCATAGACGTTGAGGCCTGGGATCTTCCTTGAGGAAAGATTTACAATGAGACGGGGGATAAAGAAATTTGCCAGACTAATAAAATGGGAGAGGGATTGCCTGCCTCGGGGACCAAATCATTCTGATGCTCCTCTTTACAACCCAATAATGTGTAGCCGAACCCAGGAGATATACCCAGTTGACTTAAATGCTTTGTTTCGATGCCTTGCGGCCTTATGTCTAATTTTGTATATATTTGTATGTAAAATAGGATTATACTGTATGCTTTTGGAAGGCAGAGGGTCTGGGGAGTTGTAGTCGTGTTTGTGTGTGTCTGTAAGTTGCTGTTCGTATGTATATGTTTGTATTTGATTCAAAAAAAGGGAACACAAAAAATACAATATTATTAAAAAAAGGCAATTAAATATTCTACTGTATAAACACATTTATGTTGTAAGAACTATGCGCTGTTTGGCTTTCGCTCTTTCGCTCTTTCTCTCCCTCGTCTGTTTCTCTCTGTAGATCTCGTCTCATTGACCCCTACTGCTCTTTTCACACAGAACTGTACCAAGGTGGACGGAAATAATTTAACATTTCAGAAAGGTCAACTAGCAAAGCTCAAAGGGCTAAATATTGATAATGCCTGAAGGCTGACTGGCATTTCATTTGCGGACAGAGAAAATGCCTCGACAAAAGGATTCTAAGAAAGTTGAAAGAGATAAGCCATTTCTCCCTTGAAACTGAAAGTTTTCAAATAGACGTTTGATAGACAGTATTTTTGTTAAATGCCAAATGTCTAGACACTCAGTAACTCCCATTTGGTTAGTAATTTTCCCCAATGTCCTTTCTGATGTATAACCATAATTATAATGTAGCTCATAGCTCACAATTGGTGTCAGAAGTGGGATTAGACCCTAGTCGAACAGTGAGATCATAGATCACTCCTCAGTGTCCTAGCCAATTCAAAATGTTTCGTCAACACTCAGGAACTTTCCCACTTGGTTAGTAACATTCTCCCAACGTCCTGGCAACTTACAACCAGATATGGGTTATAGAGATCATCTCTACAGTATATCATGAGCACTGTACCTTTTGAATTTGTAGACGACAAATATCGCCAAACCCAGAACCACAACCGACAGCAGCATCAGCATGGCCGAGCCGCTGTGGTTCTCACTCGTGTCCACTAGGGGCGCTGTAGAGGTGGGAGACAAGAGTCACACAGTACAGTATACATTAAATTCCAAACAGTTTCCATAGAGAACAAGTAAATCATGTGTTTAAGAAGTCAACATGAAAAGTGACACCTACTAATTAATAAAATACAAAACATAACATAACATAACAATAAAATTATTTATAAAAAAATATAAAATTGTATTGTGATTACGTTTTTGATACGGTAAGTATTTATTGACTTCTCTTACTCTTTATCTTATAAGCCCCTAGGACAGTAGCAGCATCCCCAAAAGGAAGAGGCACACATACTTGTAACGATGCTCACTCTCTGAATGTCTCTGTGTAGCTACATGATGGGAGCCAATCAGACAACAGGGTTGGGGGGGTGTTAGTCGCTGGGCAGGAAATAGACCTCCTGGGCCTGTATTCACAAAGAGTCTTAGTGAAGGAGTGCTGATCTAGGATCAGGTCCTTCCTTTCCATATAATCTTATTTGTTATGATCTAAAATGCAAAACTGATCCTAGATCAGCAGTCGTATTTTGAGACACTTTGTGAATACGGGCCCTGGCTCTCTATTTCTATCTAGAACTATCTCTATCCATCTATATAGTCATTAAAAAGACCCAGTTATCCTCAATACACCGAGCAAACACAAACAAAATGTAGGTATTTGTACTCGAAGAGATGCAGACACTTACCTGCTGACAAATGTGCAGCGTATACTGTGACCTGGACCCCAGGCCGAAGGGTGAACTGGACCAGGTTTTGGTTGAGGGCGCTAAGCAAGATTTCAGAGAGCTAGAGAGGGAGAGACAAACACAACAACAAAAAACATTAATTTCAAGTATATGCGCATCAATTGACATAATAATTAGAGTATTAAGATTTCTAAATCAACTTATTGGAGCTTTTTATATCAGAGATATGTGAGAGTAAATTTACATTGAGCGTCTTATCCAGAGCAACTTACAGGAGCATTTAGGGTTAATTGCCTTGCTCAAGGGCACACAATGTTGTCCTGTCACCGACAACGATGAGACAGCCTATAGGGAGGAGGTCAGAGACCTGGCAGTGGGGTGCCAGGACAACTACCAATCCCTTAATGTTTTTTTATTTTTTTATTTAACCTTTATTTAACCAGGTAGGCTAGTTGAGAACAAGTTCTCATTTACAACTGCGACCTGGCCAAGATAAAGCAAAGCAGTGCGACACAAACAACACAGAGTTACACATGGAATAAACAAGCATACAGTCAATAACACAATAGAAAAAAGAAAGTATATATACAGTGTGTGCAAATAGCGTGAGGAGGTAAGACAATAAATAGGCCATAGTAGCGAAGTAATTACAATTTAGCAAATTAACACTGGAGTGACAGATGTGCAGATGATGATGTGCAAGTAGAAATACTGCGGTGCAAAAGAGCAGAAAAGTAATTAAAAACAATATGGGGATGAGGTAGGTAGATTGGATGGGCTATTTACAGATGGGCTATGTACAGCTGCAGCGACCGGTTAGCTGCTCAGATAGCTGATGTTTAAAGTTAGTGAGGGAAATATATTGCTGATATATTTGTGAGCAAGACAAAAGGAGCTGATCGTGGACAACAGGAAAAGGCGGGCCGAACAGGCCCCCGTTAACATCGATGGGGGTGTAGTGGAGCGGGTCGAGAGTTTCAAGTTCCTTGGTGTCCACATCACCAACAAACTATCATGGTCCAAACACACCAAGACAGGGCACGACAAAACCTTTTCCCCCCTCAGGAGACTGAAAAGATTTGGCATGGGTCCCCAGATCCTCTAAAAGTTATATAGCTGCACCATCGAGAGCATCCTGACACGTTGCATTCACCTCCTGGTATGACAACTGCTCGGCATCTGACCGTAAGGCGCTACAGAGGGTAGTACGTACGGCCCAGTACATCACTGGGGCCAAGCTTCCTGCCATCCAGGACCTATATACTAGGCGTGTCAGAGAAAATGCCAAAACATTGTCAGAGATTCCAGTCCCCCAAGTCAAAGACTGTTTTCTCTGCTACCACACGGCTAGCGGTACCAGAGCACCAAGTCTAAGACCAAAAGGTTCCTTAACAGCTTCTACTTCCAAGCCATAAGACTGCTGAACAATTAATCAAATGACCACCGGACTATTTATATTGACCCCCCCCTCCATTTGTTTCTACACTGCTGCTACTCGCTGTTTATTATCTATGCATAGTCACTCTACCTACAAGTACAAATTACCTTAGACTAACCCACTGTATCGTCATTAGCCTCATTATTATTATTTTGTACTTTAGTTTATTTGGTAAATATCTTCTTAACTCTTTCTTGAACTGCATTCAATGATGGTTAAGGGCTTGTAAGTAAGCATTTCACGGCAAGGTCTACACTTGTTGTATTCGGCGCATGTGACTGAGTAACAGATGTTCACTTAGTCGGATCGGCGATTCAGACCAGCAACCATTCGGTTACTGTCCCAGCGCTCTTGACCGCTGGTCTACAGATCAACACTAAATCAACTCCAACTGTATCTAAACTGCATAAATCATCTCAATACACTTCACCATACAGTATAAGAGACATCTAGCAGTATCATTAAATAGTATAACTACTCTAGTCATATTATTGGTTCGTTTCAGAACGAGTTTCTTCTCATGCATACCATGCTGGGGCAGATCTTTCCACCACATACTTACTGATACCCACCACGACTCACTGATACTACACACCCCCACGGCTCACTGCACGCTCCCTCCACCCAGAAACCCATTTAAAGTGAAATATCTATGGATGAATCCATGCAGGTTCTCGCCACTTTAATACATAATGCAGGGCCTATTTGATGAAAAACCTTGCTTTTACTACGGTTTTTAGAGCGACAAGTAACCTTCTGCACAGAGAACGTGCAGTTTGGACATAAATCAGACATATCACCCTGACCTTGAGGCTACAGCTGGAATACAGTGTTTCCTTTCTTGATGCTTCCAATTTAGTCCGGACATGGTCCCCTGAACTATACCGTCCATGTGATATCAAATCACACAAATGATGATTTGTACCATTATAAATCTAAACTGTAACACATTATGTCAGATATGTCATTTAACAATGTTGTATCCTTTTTACTTTGCATTCAGGCCAAAGACTAAAACAGAGAATATATATGCAGGTCATGCATAGAAAGACCCCGGCTAAACAAATTCCCTTTTCCCTGCGGAATCCATCTTATTTCTTTGCTCGGCTTCATTAATTTTATCTGCCTCATTTACCAAATTAATTGTGATATGAGTAGTTTCTCCCAGTCCTTCACATTCCTTCCCGCTTTTATATTTCTTACCAAGTTTAAAATTAGACTATAGCTATGAATAATTACTTTTTCCTCACTGTATCGGGTTCACTAAATCTATTATACATTCTAATAAGCACAACCGCACATTACACTTTCAAGATGCAAGCCTTGAATAAAGATGTATTGCTGGGGCCTGAGTGAGAAGGGTCTTGCCATAGCCAGGCAGATTTGGGGGGGGGGGGGATACAATTCATTTCTTCCTAGTTCTATTCTACTCACATCTTTTTAATGATCATCCATGATCTATTATATGGGCCTTGGAGCTAATTCAGTACATCTTGATACCTGCTGGTGATTCTGTGGCCAGTTTCAGCAGAGACACTATCTTTGTCTGGGTTTATTCCTGTGAAAGACTGCAACCCCCGCCCTCTCACATAGAGATGACTCGGGGTATTCTACAGTCAAGTTGTCCGCAGTGATGGCTTTTAAAAGCTTGTCACACTTATTGATGAGGCTAGTTGATATTCTGCAGAGTGTGCGTGTGCGTGTGTGTGTGTGTGTGTGTGCGTGTGTAAGCCCATGTGGACAATATTGACATCTACTGGAGAAAATATGAAGCCTTAAAAGCCATACAAATACGTTGCAATTCTGTTTTCAGACCATGTAGCAGTATAGACCAACACAGCTATGTGTTAGTGAAGAATGTCAGAAAAGGGAATAGTTCTAAGCCTACTCATGTTTAGTTCAGTGGAAACCTCTAAATTATGCCAAATGGAATAACAAGGAAATCAACAGATGGCGAACATGTTGGTGCAAGAAAACAAGTGCTTAGCTGTCAAACCCAAACATCCAACAAGCAGAGTAATATCCCCCTAAAATATAGCTCCAAGTGTCATTCAGTGATAAGTATTTGTCAAATTAACACATAAAAAGTATGCTCCTACTCCCACTCAAACATCTGGCATGAATCAATATAGGAACTTAATGTATTCAATTTTATGGTTTACTTATGGAAATTATGAAAACCTAGTTGTCAGATACCCATTTTGCTAATAGTTAACTGACAGGTAACACTGACAGATATGTTTTTTTAACCTGTTACAAGCATGAATAAACCTTTATATCATGTTTTTTGAATAACTCACAGAAAACGCCTGTAATTGAATCAATCATACCTGGTCTAAATGAGCTGAGTTCTTCTCTGGCTTGCCCTCCGTTAACTCTTTGTCTAGCAGGAGGAAAAACTCTGCTGCCGTGGGCAACCCTGGTAGGACGGTGACAAGGAGCAGCTCCGGGCTCACCCCTGTGGCCTAGAGAAAGATGAGGAGGAGGGAGAGAAAGAAGAGAGAGATGAGAAGGGAGAGGGGTAGGATGGGGAGTTGGGAGAGGAAGGGGAAAAGAGGAAGCGGGAGATGGAGAGAGAGACGAGGAAGATGGAAGAAGAGGAGGGAGATGGAGAGGAAGATGAAGATGGAGAGGAGGAAGAAGAGGGAGATGGAGAGGGAGAGGAGGAATAGGAAGATGGAGGAAGAAGAGGAAAGGGAGGAAGAACAGAAAGAGGACCAGACTGGATTGCTTTTCATGTCACTCAACTTGGAAAGCAGTCGCATCGAAAAATAGGAATTGTCTGTATGATCATAATTAGTGTGACTGTGATACAATGCTGTGAAACTCACTGTGATGCATTATTACTAACATCAATGAGACTTAGATCTGAAATTATTATACTACTCAGGTCCTGAGCTGTTTGTATCAAATATGGTTTGATTTCCGTTCTCAAATATACTGAAGACTATGAGCAATTCAATACATTTTGTGGATACTACAATGTCTATCCAACATGTCATGTGTGGATTTGAAGTACATTATACAGTTGAAGTCGGAAGTTTACATGCACTTAGGTTGGAGTCATTAAAACTCGTTTTTCAACCACTCCACAAATTTCTTGTTAACAAACTATCGTTTTGGCAAGTCGATTAGGACATCTACTTTAATTTTTCCAAGTAATTTTTCCAACAATTGTTTACAGACAGATTATTTCACTTAAAATTCACTGTATCACAATTCCAGTGGGTCAGAAGTTTACATACACTAAGTTAACTGTGCCTTTAAACAGCTTGGAACATTCCAGAAAATGGTGTCACGGCTTTAGAAGCTTCTGATAAGCTAATTGGCATAATTTGAGTCAATTCGATGTGTACCTGTGGATGTATTTCACAGCCTACCTGCAAACTCAGTGCCTCTTTGCTTGACATCATGGGAAAATCAAAAGAAATGAGCAAGTCTGGTTCATCCTTTGGAGCAATTTCCAAAATGCCTAAAGGTACCACGTTCATCTGCACAAACAATAGTACGCAAGTATAAACAACATGGGACCACGCAGCCGACATACCGCTCAGGAAGGAGACGTGTTCTGTCTCCTAGAGATGAACGTCTTTTTGTGCGAAAAGTGCAAATCAATCCCAGAACAACAGAGGCCGCTCCTCTGGTCTGATGAAACAAAAATAGACCTGTTTGGCCATAATGACCGTCGTTATGTTTGGAGGAAAAAAGGGGAGACTTGCAAGCCGAAGAACACCATCCCAACCGTGAAGCACAGGGGTGGCAGCATCATGTTGTGGGGGTGCTTTGCTGGTGCACTTCACAAAATAGATGGCATCATGAAGCAGGAAAGTTATGTGGATAGATTGAAGCAACATCTCAAGACATCAGTCAGGGGGTTAAAGCTTGGTCGCAAATGGGCCTTCCAAATGGACAATGACTCCAAGCATACTTCCAAAGTTGTGGAAAATGGCTTAAGGACAACAAAGTCAAGGTATTGGAGTGGCCATCACAAAGCCCTGACCTCAATCCTATAGAACATTTGTGGGCAGAACTGAAAAGGCGTGTGTGAGCAAGGAGGCCTACAAACCTGACTCCATTACACCAGCTCTGTCAGGAGCAATGGGCCAAAATTCACCCAATTTATTGTGGGAAGCTTATGGAAGGCTACCCGAAACGTTAGACCCAAGTTAAAGAACTTAAAGGCAATGCTACCAAATACTAATTGAGTGTATATAAACTTCTGACCTACTGGGAATGTGATTAAAGAAATAAAAGCTGAAATAAATCTCTACTATTATTCTGACATTTCACATTCTTAAAATCAAGTGGTGATCCTAACTGACCTAAGACAGGGACTTTTTTTACTAGGATTAAATGTCAGGAATTGTGAAAAACTGAGTTTAAATGTATTTGGCTAAGGTTTATGTAAACTTCCGACTTCAACTGTATATAAAAAAGTATGTGGACACCCCTTCAAATTAGTGGACTAGGCTATTTCAGCCACACTTGTTGCTGACAGGTGTATAAAATTGAGCATACAGCAATGCAATCTCCATAAACAAGCAATGGCAGTAGAACAGCCTTTCTGAAGCGCTCAGTGACTTTCAACGTGGCACCGTCAAAGGATCCCACCTTTCCTACAAGTCAGTTCGTCAAATTTCTGCCCTGCTAGAGCTGCCCCGGTCAACTGTAAGTGCTGTTATTGTTAAGTGGAAACATCTTGGAGCAACAACGACTCAGCCGCGAAGTGGTAGGCCACACAAGCTCACAGAACAGGACCGGCGAGTGCTGAAGCACGTAGCTCACTACCGAGTTCAAAACTGCCTCTGGAAGCAACGTCAGCACAAGAACTGTTTGTCAGGAGCTTCGTGAAATGGGTTTCCATGGCCGAGCAGCCGCACACAAGCCTAAGATCACCATTCGCAATGCCAAGCGTCGGCTGGAGTGGTGTAAAGCTTGCTGCCATTGGACTCGGTTACTGTCCCAACACAGTGGAGAAGCTTTCTCTGGAGTGATGAATCACACTTCACCATCTGGCAATCCGACAGACGACTCCGGGTTTGGTGGATGCCAGGAGAATGCTACGTGCCCCAATGCATAGTGCCAACTCTAAAGTTTGGTGGAGGAGGAATAATGGTCCAGGGCTGTTTTTCATGGTTCGGGCTAGGCCCCTTAGTTCCAGAGAAGAGAAAACGTAATGCTAGACCATATAATGACATTCTAGACGATTCTGTGCTTCCAACTTTGTGGCAACAGTTTGGGGAAGGCCTTTTCCTGTTTCAGCATGACAATGCCCACGTGCACAAAGCGAGGTCCATATAGAAATGGTTTGTCGATGTGAAAGAACTTGACTGGCCTGCACAGAGCCCTGACCTCAACCACGTCGAACACCTTTGGGATGAATTGGAACGCCGACTGTGAGCCAGGCCAACATCAGTGCCCGACCTGTGAGAGAAAAATTACGTATTTACTTGCTTTGTTTTAATATTAATAGTTAACAATTATATGCTTAACAAATAGTAAGAGATTTTCATAACTACTAATGCTGTGCTTTTGTAAAGAGATGGTTCTCCTCTAGCTCCCTGCAGCTGGTCTGTGAGTTTACTCAAGGACATAGGGTGACCTGAGATAGCCTGGACGGAGTAGAGCAAACCCCTATTTGTCCTAATCCAGCAATGACTAAGCATTTTTAGGTCTGCTATATGGTGCCTCTGTTTTTTAAAAGTATTGTTGAGCTCTCGGTCCAACGATCAAGAGTGTGGGGTCAACCAGCTTCATTATTGAAATAATTAATTGATATTAAATAAAGATGATTGTTTGAAGAAATGACAAAGTCTCTCTCACTTGGTTAGAATTTCCACCATAGACCTCACTAATACTCTTGTGGCTGAATGGAAGCAAGTCCCCGCAGCAATGTTCCTACATCTAGTGGATAGCCTTCCCAGAAGAGTGGAGGCTGTTATGGCAGCAAAGGGGGGACAAACTCCACATTAATCCCCATGATTTTGGAATGTGACGTTCAGAGAGAAGGTGTCCACATACGTTTGTTCATGCAGTGCATGTCCCTCACACTGACGGTTGATTAAATTCAGAGCTACAGTCCAGCTGGGTCTAAATTCACTAAACCATGACAATCAGACATTCAGTGAGATTTATTTGTACATGTATGGCCTCCACAAATACGACCCTGAACTCACAGGCGACCAGCAATTCCATAGTTCAATGTGACAAGGAAGGGAGTGCAACAGCAATTTAGAATTTACTTGAAGTAATTTTCCCTTGCCAGTTATCATAAAATGTGGATTCATCTCAGTCACGACCTGAGGTCACAGGGAATGTATTGTAAAGTGGACCACAGACTAAAAACACTGAAACAAAATATAAACGCTAAAGAAGTTGATAAACAAAGCGTTTCATGAGCTGAAAAAAAAAAATCCCAGACATTTTCCATATGCACAAAAAGCTTATTTCTCTCAAATGTTGTGTACACATTTGTTTACATCCCTGTTAGTGCTCCTTGCCACAATAATCAATCCACCTGACAGGTGTGCAATTGGCATGCTGACTGCAGGAAAGTCCACCAGAGCTGTTGCCAGATAATTTTCATATCTCTACCAGAAGCTGCCTCCATTAGAGATTTTGGCAGTACGTCCAACTGGCCTCACGTAGACCACATGTAACCACGACAGCCCAGGACTACCACACCTGGCTTCTTTACCTGCGGCATCGTTTGAGGTGGTGGGGGGGGGGTATTGGTGATTGGCTGGGCCTGGCTCCCAAGTGGGTGGGCCTACGCCCTCCCAGTCCCACCCATGGCTGTGCCGCTGCCTAGTCATGTGAAATCCATAGAATAGGGTCTAATGAATTAATTTGAATTAACTGATTTCCTTATATGAACTGTAACTCAGTAAAATCGTTGAAATTGTTGCATGTTGCGTTTATATTTCTGCTCGGTATATACTCTGTGTGTGTGAGTGTACGTATGTAACATACAGTTAGATACAAGGATCACTCACTTTGACCATGGAGTTCTTGATGACTCTGCTGACGTCCAGTCTCCATTCGGCCACGTCGGGGTTGTGGTCGTCCAGGTTAGATGAGAAGGCTAGTAGATGTGACCTGAAATATTCTGCACAGAGAAACAACTATATGACGATCAGCTGATGACGATGCTTTTCTATTTCTGCCCTATTGTCTGAAATAATGAATGTGTCAAATGAATGAGTAGTTAACAATTACTTTTAAACTACTTCTAAATAGCTACTTTAAAATCATACTTACTAGCCAACCTCCAGTGCATTAAAATCTACAAAGTCACCTAGAAACCAACCTCTAGCAGTATACATGGCTGTCTGGCTGTTTACAATACAAAACAAACAAAAGAACAGCTCACTGCTCACCGTGGACAGCGATGGTTTTCCGGTCCTGCAGGATGGCGTTCCCAGCGGACACCTGCACGGTGACAGTGTTGACGCCTTCCCGGGAGAACGTGCACGCCACGCTCCCTTCCAGGGTGATTATCGGCTGCAAAGAGAAAGAAAAAGAGAGAGAAAGAAAGAGAGAGAGGGAGCGAGCGAGAAAAGGGAAGAGCGAGAGAGCAAGGAGGTTCCCATGGGAGGCCCTTATCAACCTTGTTAACATCTCACACAGGCACTATTTACACTACAGAGGTGTCAGCCGGGAGGCAGGCAGGCAGCCACAGACATAAACACAACCCACATCGCCCCCCAAGGAACCATGATCGCAGCTGTGCTACATAGAACTGTCCGGGGAGAGTTCCATGAGACACCAGCATTTCTCTCTGTCGTTACTTGGATCTCCATTTGTTCTTAAAATGGCTCTGACATGCTAATTCTGGATAATTTCCTCATGTACTAGAGTAGCTAGCAGCTGCATTAGTAGCTAAACTCATTGCCCAACCAAAAAAAAACAAATTCTGAATTAAGTCAGACAAATACTGCTCTAATTTGTAAATCTGGCACAAATCCTTCTTCACGTCACTTTATCTTACAGTGTGAAGGATGAGCATACAATAAAACTACAAGTCCCAGCAGTATTGAAGTATCTTATCTTACCTCAGTGTTATTTCCGAACCACCAGATGTAGGTGACTGTTCCCACTTGGCTAGGCCACAGCACAGCGGTGAGGTTGACTTCCTTACTCTTCACCGCCACAAAGGGAGCGGAGAGATGGATATACTCCAGCTGACCTACTCAGTCACAAAAATACACGACAGTGAACCCACTGAGACTGACTCCACAATGTTTTGGGGCCTCTAATGAAATGGATAAAGGTGCATTCAAAATGATCTGCCCTAAAAATGCATCACAGTGAACTGACTGAATCCACAAAGTAAGTTTGTAGCCCCTTATGATATGAAATGAAGGCACACAAAATACATATTACAGTGAACCGATTGACTCCTTAAAGTTTTCTGGCCTCAAATTAAATAAAGGTAAGCAGGAATCTTCAGAGTATCCGTCTATGGGCCCCTTATGAATTGAAGGCACATTAAAAAAAAAGTGAGCTGCATTCAGAGGATCTGGTCCATTCTGGGACGTTGTGGTCGCCATCTGTGTGTTATTTTTCATCCCTGGCACTCCTGGGTCCTGGCTGGTCCCATTTGTAACGGCTGGCACATCAAGATCGACAGATTGCAAGGTCCCACAGCTCCCTGATCAATAAGTCAACTACGTTACATCTGTCACCCATGAAACCACCAGTGGTGGTCAGCCCCATCATCACAGAGAAGACGGGAATGACTTGCATGTTAGAGTTAGAGTGGGGGTACCCTGAAGGGGCATTATATAGAGAAAAGGGCTTCGGCTTGACTGGAATTGTAATGGATTTAAGCTACCTTCATCTCCACTGATGTCGGACCATGACATGCATATTACACAAACAGATAACAAATATAACGTTCTATGCCAGTGTTTCCCAAACCTGGTCCTCGAGGTACCCCAAACAGTATATATTTTTATTGTAACCTTGGACAAGCACAGCTGATTCAACTTGTCAACTAATCATCAAGCCCTCAATGAGTTGAATGAGGTGTGCTTGTCCAGGACTACAATACAAATGTGTACTGTTGGGGGTACTCGAGGACCAGGGTTGGGAAACACTGTTCTACGCAAGTAAAAGTCTGCAAAGGAACAATTTTGTGTGTCAGAATTGTATAACTACCTCACTCATATGTCTGTAGATTACGGGCTACACTGACATAAGGTAAGGTACGGGAAGAGATAAAACTACACTCACATGTTAAAGGTTGAAGACCAACCATGAAGTATGGCGGTGGAAGACCATGACTTGGTGAACCCACAGTGAGAGAGACAGACTCACATGTGACGTGGAGGTACAGCACCACGCTCTCCGACCCCAGGCTGTTCTCTCCTGTAGCGGTCACACGGTAGATCCCCACAGCCTTGTAGACGTGCTTGACCCCATCCTCTATGGAGCTCACGTTGGAGTAGGTCAGAGCGTGACCGTCCCCGAAGTCCACCATGATGCTGGTCCTGGCTCCGTCGCCCTATACAGGAGGTAACAGTCATCAACGATCGAAGAAAGAGAACGCTATTCTTACAGTAGCTACTGTCGGTATGTTTGAAATAACATTTCCATGAACATGTTATTAGCTAAGACTTTATATGAAGATGAAATGGCATAGTAATATAATAGAGAGTATTTTGTTGCTATTACAGAAGTGGAGAGTTGACATACGTTTGACAATACTGAGTTAAAGTCAGCGCCCGGTCTGAATGAACAGGGAGCCAGTTACTGTTTTGCTCCTTAGGAAAAAAACACTCACCTCTTCAAGAAACACCAGGAAGGTGACATTGGTGCCCAGCGTAGCTGTCAGCTTTCCTTCACTGGTGACGAGGTGCAGGCCTTTGGGGGCCTGGGTAGGACAGTGCTGCCTCCTGGCCGTGTACTCTGCTATCACGCCCGCTGTGCAGTTATTGGACACAACCTTCCTGTAGCTGAATGTACATAGGTCACAACTGCGGTTAGAGGCTTTGCTGATGGATACATGAGCATAGAGAAGGACGACCTTAGCAGGTTGGCAGGTTGGCTATTGAGAACACATTCTCTTACAATAAAGTCCTGTCATTTGAAATATCCTTATTCCAAGTGTACCTTCGCGGTCAGTTTTAATTAAATAGTGAATGAGTGTACATACAGATGTAGGAACTTAATTTGAGGCAGAAAATAACCTTTTACTGCAGTAGGCTAAATCAGGGTCACACGGTGTGATTCTTGGTAGTCTTAAACAAATCTACTTTGAAAAAAAGAGTATACAACTCACACACGTGGTTATGGGCTTAAAAAAGAAGACACATGTACACATGTCAGATATAGAGTTGAAATGTATTCAATTTTTAATTTTCATCCCAAAATTACTCTTTATATACACATCACAGGAGACTGAACTATACCAAAACTGTTTGACATAGAAACACTGGATTTTAGATGTTTTTATGAAAAATTCCACCAAAAACAGCTACTTTGGTCATTGATGGCAAGAAAGGGCTACTGAACATTTTTGTAAGGTTTGATAATTTTTTTGTAAGGGAAAATGATAAACTTCAGAAGCCTTTTTAAACCTCAAATAAACTACAAATTGTACATTTCCTGCATTGTAGGAAAGTTCTCCTTCAACTGGGTGATCAAATTAAGATCCAACATCTGTAAGAGGCTAATGAGAGTCCTGGGGAATATCTGCTTACCCAGTGCTGTTGATGAAAGTAGTCCCTGTGGTACAGCTTCTAGACATGGACGATGGGAGGAACCAAAAGGCGGGGGTGCACTTGCCGTCACTTCGCCTCTCGTAGCCATAGTCACTGTAATGTTTGGATCATACCAAAATAAACAGTCGAGTGAAATGCTACGCAGTAAACTTTTATAAGTGATTCAATTCCTGACTCATAGTGGTGACCCTGGAGTGAAAATAATTGAAGAATTTCACTGGCACTTATTGATTTTACAGAAATGTTGTAATAATATGATTGTATTTTCAGTTTTTCAAACCCAGCCAAAGTTGTTTATGCTACAATAATAGCATTAACACAGTCAAGTGAAATTCTACAAAGTTTGTTTTGATACATTTGATTTATGTGACAGAGGAATTGTCTTTGAGGGTTTGGGGTGGGACTCTGCACTGGGGCCTGAAAACACATCTCAAACAAACTGATTTGACAAAAACTCTATTTTATTTGTACATTTTTTTAAACAGGTCTCTGGTTTGTTTGTCCTATAATTAAAAGGCAACGTTGCCAGCACGCGCGTCCTCAAAATGATAGGAACAAATTGGCCCAATTAGGCCGACATGCACAGAGATGCAGAAGTGTTGTGATAGTTAATGAACACTATTAAGCCCGATGATTAATTGTCTCTTACTAAAACTCATTCCAAGTTCACCGCCTCACTCAAGGGGCCCATGGATTTGGGAATTAACAAAAGCAACATTAATAATACTGATAGATAATTAAAAGAAATGGATTGTGAAGTTTGTAGCAAATATGCTTTGGAAATGCGTCGTTGATGAACAGAGTCACTGGCAAGAGCTGAAAACCACACAAGCAGTGACAGAGTTGGTTTCTTAAACGTATGGTGACATTCAAGGAGAAACACACACACACACTTCCCTATCCCACTTCCTATCCCCATGCAAACTTGGATCCTGTCAACCCTCCTCTCTCTCTGCGCTTTTTCCTTCATTCTTCGACACACACACAGCTTGGAGTGGTGCAGTTGACTGCATTCCACTTAGCCGGGGAAGCCTCCAAGAGAACCCAGAAGCTAAGTCTCTGCAATTCTAATCTGGAGTGAGCTTCACCATGACGGTGATCCCTTATCTTTTCATCCTCCACTCCATATGCCAGTGGTATATTGATAGGGCGGCTTAGGCAGAAGTTGTAACGCTAGATGTGTTTGTGGTCGAGTAGTGTGTTGGAGTCTCTCCTCATGTACCATCAGCCAGTTCCGGTTAGTTGATCTATTCCAGTACTATTCCATTCAAGTAAACCGTTAACTTGTGTAATGTTTACCATGTGTATTGTGTGCCAGTTTACTTACATTGTATTTACACTGTACCTACTTCTGCATAATTTAGGGATCCTTAATGTGAAGCGGGACCCATCTGTCTACTCACCACTCAAAGTCGGCCTCTGTGCAGTCGCAGGGCGCCGAGGTCATCGTGACCGAGTATGTCTTACCCATAACGCACCTGGCTATGGGCTTCAACTTCCTGTAGATTCTTTTCACTCCCATGATGCACGGCTCGCCCTGTGGATATATTTTCCGGGTTTAAAATGTATTTGGGAGAAAAAGGGTTGCTTTTGTTACATTTCACCCCATCGCCATACATAATTTACTGCGGTGCGGTGAACCATGCCTGTATCATACTGTGTGTGAAAAGGCATGCCGTTGCTTTTTCATCGCTTATTTTGCATCGCTGCCCACTGAGGCTCATGTTGTGTGGTGTGCTAGCGGTAAGCGATGCTAAACTTAAAAACACTTCTCTCTCTCATGTATCCTAGACCCAAGCTGTTACAGCTCGCTTGACTTAGTTTCGGAAAAACATGTAGATTTTTCGTTTTGGTACATAGGGCCGTGCTGGATGAATCAAAATGTGTTTTTTTTAGGGGTAAAACAGTAGTTCTGCTATTCTCTCTCGTAGAGTCAGGTGGTTTAACAGGAGGCTAGAGGAGTGTACCATTCAGAGGCAGAGTTGGTGTCTCTCTCGTTTCAAATAGTGATACCTACGTAGATTACATACATATGAATTTGGACTATGACAGCAAATACACTGAATGTGGAGTCAGGTGGTTTAACAGGAGGCTAGAGGAGTATACCCCTCAGAGTTAGAGTTAGTTCGCTCTCTCTCAACGTGATAACACAAATGGCCTGATTGTGGCTTTAAGGCCATTTGGACACAATCTGCTATTTCAACACCTTACCCTGACACAGACTGTTGCTTTAAAAAAAAAAAAACACACACCACAGCCTTTCCTTTGGGCCAGTTCCCAATCTGTTCTTCAATGTTTACCTCAATAATTGAATTGGACTGTTGTCCACTTCCATGGCTATATGTTTTGATCGTTAGGGCCAGCCCAATCATATAGCTGTCTGAGTCAATTATGGTAGCTTGGTCAGAATAAAGAAGCACTCTCCGTCTCATCCTTATGTTTCACTCTGGGTCTGTCTAGGCTTGAGGTGGAGCATTCGCTCTGGCTCAAACGTATGCAGTGATTTATAAAGAGAGTTGTAGAGACATGCATATACATCAGCAAGAATTAGAGGGACTATGCCTAAGTGCTTTTGGGCCTGAGGGAGACGAACGCCCGGCACCTGTCCAGCGCACACTCAAGAGCTCAACGCAAAGCAGAGGGTGGAGGTAAGGTAGTGATCAAGCAAGTACACTGCATGCCAAAACTGTTATTCACTCTATCAAGGGTCTCGGTCTATCTAGACCTCTCTGTCAAGTAAATGATAAGAGATGGAGGTTTGTGGGAATGGCCCCAGAAAACACATAGTAGCAGTTGGGGCAGCATGTAGCCTAGCGGTTAAGTGCGCTGAGCCAGTAACCAAGAGGGCGCTGGTTCGAATCCCCGAGGCGACTAGGTGAAAAGAAATCTACCGAGTTTGAGCAAGGCACTTAACCTGGATAAGAGAGTCTGCTAAGTGACAAAAGAATGCATGTAGCAGGTTAAAGACGCATTATGCAGAAATTGCTCCGCTGTTTCCTGGTTGCTAAAATTCTAATAGTTTGCCTAATTTCAGTGTGTGACAAGTATAGTGCAGAGAATCATTGTAATATCTAAACCACTGTGAAATCTATTTTCTGTAACCAAAACTGTTTGAAGCTGGTGTACAAAATTGTGAGACTCAAAAACAAAACTTATGAACAGGAAGCATAGAAGTAGGACACACAGAACAGATCTACCACTTCTTAGAATTGCTTTCAATGAGAATGACAGAATTTGGTCGGGTCGCCCAAAAAGTTACATATTGCAGCTCTAACGTGATAACATTTTCCTGACGTTAGACATCTTTTTGAAGAAGTCAGAGTAAGTTACAAGTTTTATCCCCATCTTAAAAGTTTGGGTGACACTTCAAAATAGAGATAAGTGCAAGATATAAAGTGCTCACAACTTCTTGCAATGGAAGTTGTTTGCTCATAAAGCACAGAGTTGGGTTGTTAGTGTTCTACATGTCAGGAGCTATCCAAGGCTGAAATGACCAGGCTGAGGTAGGCCTGTGAAGCCAGTTCTTCTGCAGACAGAGTTATGTAGGTGCCATTACCCGGTTGTGTAGGTGCCATGTCTGGTAATCCCCCTCTGTACATCTCCGGTTGAAGATGGACCTGAAGTCAATCTTGACCAGCTGCCACTCGGACCGGTGACTGACGTGGCCAAAGATCCTGCAAACAGCAAAGACCCTTACAGCTGCAGCAGAAAAGGTACACTGGTATCTGGTTGTCAGTTAGCAAACAGTCTGGTTATAAGGACAGGTGGCGGCAGAGGGAAAAACTCTAGTCAAACTAAGGAGTGTCGGGTCCGGCACCCATAATAGGAAGTCCCTCAGTTGTCAGACCGAGGCGTCAGTCAAGACAAGAGACTTCTGAGCTGAATAAAATATACTTAGGAGTAGTTGGCTAGAGGAATGTAAAAGTGTGAAGTCAACATATTTTCTTTCTTGGACTTGGACGAACAGGACAGTTGTTACTAAAAGCTTCAGAGAAATGGCATTTGGCAACTAATGGAATGTATACTATGGAATCCAAATGAATCACTTTACAAGACGAGATATGTCTTAAATATGTGTATTTCCCTCAGATTCAACAAAAGTGTCAGCCGAAATTCATGGTTATGACACCACAGCATTCACAAGTCTCAGAAAACATTCCTTCTCAGAGAAAATTGGGTGGGAGTTTAACTGGAATTGACCTCCTCTCTGCTAACCAAACACATTTATCACAATCAATCCATCAATTAATGGACTGAGGCGCTGGTCCATAACTCTCACTAACTGTAAAATCATTATTAATTGATAAGAAAATGATAAATAATGAGGTGTCCATACACAGAGATGCAGAACAGCTGTACTAGGCTGTCAACAATCTCCTAACAGTATCATATCCCACAGTCATGCCTGTCTCAGCTGGTTCAGAGAAGTGTATAGCACTCTGGGCCTACAGAGAGAAAATCATTGATCCTATAAATTCCTTCCATCTTCCCTGCTCTCTCTTTCTTTCCTTCCCTCCCGTCATCTGTCTGTCTCTCCCCTCATCTCTCTCTCGTCCCACTTCTGTCCTTCCCCCACCCAGACTCAGCAGCTGTGGCCTATCCTTCTGTTGCCGTGCCCGACTACAAAGTCAACTGTCTGTCCGTCACTCAGTTACGGTGATGACAGGTGTTAGAAAACACTGATGTAAGGGCTACGGGAAACCTTTTGCAGCAGCCGTCAAAGTTTTACACCAAAAAGTGCAATGCGAGCAGTATCATCTCATGTAGTATAGCTAAGTGGGTCATTCTAGAACGAAAGACGAAAAACTTAATATGCCGTGTTTCTTAAAACTATTGAGTCAATGTTGCTACATAATGCAGAAAGAAGTTGTAGAGTCGTTCTTTCCTCTTCGGTCCTTCAGACAGAGTCTATTTTATTTTTGATGATGTTCCTCGTGTTCTTCAAACGGAGTGCTCTGCTGTCGCCGGTCTCCCGACACCACTGATGTCTCTGTGACCATAATCCCGAGACAGATGGTTTTGATGTGAGGCTAAACCTTGAGAGGGATCTATTCCATTCATGTTAGGGAAAATGAGCAGTGAGCGCTGCCGTTACTACCAGGGGTTTGGATACGAGCAAACTCCCACCCTCGCACACAACGTCAACACATCTAACACGGTTACGGTTCATTCAATCTCAATTCACTATGTTAACATATCAAACATACTGTTGATCTGCAATCAGATGGGATTTCATTTTACTGTGTGGTGTAGTGGTAGCGCTGCAGTCTATACGGACAACATACATGTAACGATCGTCTGTGGTGGTAGAAGGATCGGACCAAGGTGCGGCGTGGTAAGTGTTCATGTCTTTTTAATAAACAAAACTGAACACTGGAACAAAACAATAAACGAAGTGAACAAACGAAACATGTGTGGCGACAAACACTGACACGGAAGACAAACACCCACAAACCAAAAGACAAAACAGGCTACCTAAATATGGTTCCCAATCAGAGACAATGACAAACACCTGCCTCTGATTGAGAACCATATCAGGCCAAACGACAAACCTAACATAGAAACACAAAACATAGATAACCCACCCAACTCACGCCCTGACCACACTAATACAAAGAAAATACAAAAGAACTATGGTCAGAACGTGACAATACAGTACACTTCTGGGCCAACGTTTGAATCCTGCATCCACCCCTTTTCGGCTCGGAGATTCCCATTACCGGTCTCCCTCTCATTCAAAATTGGGTAAATAAAGTTGACTTACGTCATGATGAGAGTCTCCTCCCCCGGCTCCCCTAGTAATCCGTCCACAAACAGAGGCGACATGGTGAAACTGTATTTATTCCACTGTCTCCCCTCGTCGAAACTCATCCTGTGAGAGGAACCATAGAAATAATGTATTTAACAGTATTAGAGTATTTTGTTCTGTATCTCTATGGGAGAGACCATAGCAATAGAATGAGAACTCCATTCGTGTATTTAACAGTATTATGGTATTTTGTTCTGTATCTCTATGGGAGAGACCATAGCAATAGAATGAGAACTCCATTCGTGTATTTAACAGTATTATAGTATTTTCTGCTGTATCTTTATGGTGGAAACCATAGCAATATAATAATAACACATACCAGAACATATTACAGTGTACAATATTACAGTATTATATGCATCTCTACAGGAGAAAACACAAATCTTCCCCAGTGTCTCATCAAACTAATACAAACTGAATTTAAATTATTCCACCATAACACAGGATATGAGCACTGCATTCTAAAGGCACTGAAAGGCAAGGCTTACATCACGTAACGAACAGGGAAAGGTGAAATTGAATGGCAATCGTCAAAGGAGGCGAATATCTCACGGCCTACTGGTTTGGAATTACACTAATAACTTCCTATGTTCTTAGACATACTCATTACACTATCAGGCTTATGGGAACGTGAGGATTGAGTCTTCCAGAGAGAGAGAGAGAGAGAGCGAGAGAGCGAGAGAGCGAGAGAGCGAGAGAGAGAGAGAGAGAGAGACGATGCAAACCATGCCAAATTCTATTTCTCTAATAGAGATTCACCATAGGTGTCGGATGGGGAGTGGAGTGTGTCTTATAGCCACCAGGGCCCCTCCTTGGTCCAGGTAGAGAACACTGTACTCCTCATCAAAGATCTGAAAGACAAAAGGTATAAAGTATAAACTCATTAATTTACTAGCGTTATTGATTACCAAGACATTTTTGTTTAAGTAGTGGACTTTAATGTTGATGAAAGAGCAACCTAATGAATGAAAGTACACACACACAGGCATGCAAACACATACACACACACCCACTACACACAAACCTGAAATGAGTTATGGCTCAAATCAGCATGATGATAATACATCAGACACCCCTCCCCCGTATGCCCCTCTTTCTCTCCCTTCACCCCTCTCCTACCCGCACTCCCTCCACCCCTCTCTCCCACCACCCCTCCGTCCCTCTCCCCCTCCGTCCCTCTCCCCCACATCCCTCTCACCACCACCCCTCTTCCACCACCCCTCCCTCTCCCCCTCCGTACCTCTCCCCCTCCCTCTCTCCCTCCACCCCTCCCTCTCCCCCTCCGTACCTCTTCCCCTCCCTCTCTCCCTCCACACCTCTCCCTTCACCCCTCTCCTACCCACATTCCCTCCCACCACCCCTCCCTCTCACCACCACCCCTCCCTCACCCTCTCTCCCACCACCCCTCCCTCTCCCTCCACCCCTCTCCCTTACTCCCTTCCCCTCCCTCTTCACCAATCTCCCTCTTTTTCCACCCCTCCCTCTCCCTACCCCTCTCCCTCTTCACTCCAATTTCACCCGCTCCCTCTCGTCACCCCTCCCTCCCTCTCCTTCCATCTTCACCGCTCCCTCCCCACCCATCTTTCCCTCCACCCCCCTCCGTCCGTCCCGCTCTCCCTCCATCCATCCATCCATCCCTCCCTCCCTCCCTCCCTCCACCCCTCCCTCTGTCCCGCTCTACCCCTCCCTCTCTCCACCCCTTCCTCCCTCCCTCTCCCTCCCTCCACCCCTCTCCCTCCCTCCACCCCTCTCCCTCCCCCTCTCAATCTACCATCTCTCCCTCCACCCCACTCCCTCCACCCCCTCTGTCCCGCTTTCCCTCCCTCCCTCCCTCGCTCTCGCTCTCCCTCCCTCGCAATCCACCCTCTTTGCGGCCGTCAAATAAGGGAGGTAGAGGAGAGGTGGCACAGACACCCACCCACAGGCATCGTTGCAAAGGCAGGCAAAGGCAGGGGGGCTACCGAATAACATTAGTCTAGAGAGCTCATTTGATTATCTGCACTAAATCACAGCGGCGGGTGGCAAGGTGGTGGATTAAACACCATCCTGGGGATCTCTCCCTCCCTCTCACCTGTCTCCACGTGTTGCCGGCGTCCGAGGTGATGAACATGCTCACGTTGCTGGTGGTCAACTCCGCTCCGATGGAGCCTGAGGAGAAGAGTGGGGTGAGGTTGGGTGAAGTGTTCGGGATGAGAGAGTCCCGTAATGATTTTAGCCAAGTGCTAAACTATTGATATCCTTGAGGGTGTGGGGCTGATTTAAATACAATCCAAACTTCCACAGCTGCCTGATGTACTGTACATAACCTTCATGAAATAAGTTTCTTAAATTACAGAAGTGATTGATGTCATTTCTCCCTGAAGGATGTAGATTGTACACTCGAGTCAAAGTCAGTCATGTCCTTTCATACATTAACTAAAAAGGTTTCCTAACACACATTACAGTAGTATAGTCCATTTACTGTGCTGTATTAGCCATCCAGTCTCCTCTATCACAGACCTCTGCTATCAGACTGAGGCTATTGGGCCTTCTACTATAATTACTCCCATTTAGTGGCTAATTAGAGTCACGTGGTTTAACAGGAGGCTAGAGGAGAAGTCTCTCTCTCTCTCTCTCCCCTTCATGTACATATCTACCTCAAATACCTTATTATTACCTATCCTGACGCCTAGTCACTTTACCCTGCCTTCATGTACATATCTACCTCAAATACCTTGTTATTACCTATCCTGACGCCTAGTCACTTTACCCTGCCTTCATGTACATATCTACCTCAAATACCTCGTACTACTGCACATTGATCTGATACTGGTACTCCATGTATACAGCTACATTCTTGTGTATTATATTCCTCATGTTACTATTTTTCTTTTTATTCAAATTTCTTAAACTCTGCATTGTTGGGAAGGGCTCGTAAGTAAGCAGTTCACGGTAAAGTCTACACCTGTTGTGTTCGGCGCATGTGCCAAATGAAACGTGATTTGATTAGATTTGCACCCTAGGATTAAGGGCTTTTATCCAGTGTTGAGGTGAAACAGTGCTCTGCTCAACTTCCCTATAGCTGTTGCTTTAGAGATCTATCCCCCAGCAAAACACGGTCGGTTGCAGTAGCCTACTTTGAATGGATACAAAGATGTGAAAACACTATTTGTGTGTTTGTATGTGAATGACTGGTCCCACAGCTGTTGTCCCAGAGCCATGACTCAGCTAAACACAGTCAGTCAGTAACATTATGGATATAATATTCTATATAATGGATACAGAGATGTTCTGTAATAACAATTCCACTTGTACTAGCGATAACCCTTCTGTCATACTATGCCAGTTATACTACCCCATGAAGTCCTCCAGAGTTCTCCAGAGACCCCATGGCGCGGTCTAGTAGTAGACTAGACACACTCCTGACTCCTAAGGCGTGTGGAGACATGTCATAGACTAGTCTAGCCCAGCAGGAATTAAAAGCCCTACAGCTACAAATGGGAAGCCATTCTGAGACTGATGCTGATAGTGAGTCCAAAAATGGCACCCGATTCCCTATTTAGTGCATAGGCTCTGATCAAAAGTAGTGCACTACATTGGGAACAGGGTGATATTTGGGACACGACATAGTCTCTGACCCTCCTGTGGTGTTTGTTTTACTCCACTAACGGAGGGGAGATGATGAGTGCATCGAGGGGATATGCACTCCTGTGCCCGGACTCCCAGTCGGCAGCCATAAAGGGCTAAACCGTGATGGGTATAGTTTTGGGCACCACTGTGGGTTTCTGTAATATGGAAACCTGTGTTTGGTAACACATTTGAGCTGACACAGACATGCTGCCACCTAGGTTCCCGTGGGAGAGAAAAAACGCACTGTGGATGGTAGGGCTGGGTGGTTTGTTTTACAACAAAAAACGAGTGTCCCTTTTTACACAACGGGTGGGTCTAATCCTGAGTGCTGATTGGTTAAAACCGCATTCCAGCCGGTGTCTATTCCACAAGTTACCACCGGCTAAAGCTAGACGTTATAATGCCTATTTACTCTGTTCCATCTGACTGCGCAATCCACCGTCTCATCAGCCCAGCCAGGCACTTTATAAAGCTCACATTTCTTTTAGACTAATATTTCGTTTTCAACAGCGGAGAAACCTTGCTGTCTGTCTCTCTTTGATTCAATATTCAAATTCAATCTCCAGCTGTCCCATAGTAATGAACGTGTTGTGAGTCGGGAAGAGACAGACAGGCAGGCAGGCAACGTTTCTCAGCCAGTTTAAATCATGAATCAGATGGCATCATTTTTATGGATGTATACAAAGAAATGCCAATTGGAAAAAAAAGGTCAAACGAAACAAAGTGCAGCTAGTTTGCAGTCTTTCCAGCTTCAGTTTGAAGTGATTGACTTCATCTCGGGCCTAACAACACCCGTGCCAATATATCCTCCAAACACCGGCTTCTCTGCATTATCACTTAAATAGAAGCATGTTCAGTTGGGTGGCAAGGGTGGTATTTTAACATTATATATTTCGTCTAGATTTAGTCTCTGTTCATGTGCAAATGGGAGAATGTCATATCTGACTGAAAGGGCCATGTAAAGCCAGCGATGAGCAGTGTGTCACGAAGAGTCAACAGTTCCATAGAGCACAATATAAAAGACAATAGAAGGGCGCTAGTCAGGCAGTGACTGGAGGAGAATAAGAAAAGGCACTTAAGAGGAAGAGCAGGCACTCTGACGATTCTGTCCCACTCTAGAATTCCCAAGTGTAGCACTTAGCTAGTAAATCTATCTGTATACAACGCACAGTGGTGACAGAGCGGGGACGTCAGTATGGGTCCACAACAAATAGTATGCATGGCCGTCCTAAAGTATGCCGGATCAGAAACTTTTCAGGAAGTGCTTTGGGCTGAGTACATCATTTAAATCCAGATATATTTGCAACGTGAATGAAGCCCCTGAGTTGTATAACTGCCTGGGTTTGAAAACTTTAACACAGGCCTATATGTTCTTCCCGGAACGATAAGGTATGTAAATTGTCAAAACTCAACTCATAAAGTCAAAAGAAACACCTCAAGTATCTGAGCTTCACAAAATCTTCGCAAATAAACGTAACTTTAAAAATCCACACTGTCACTTTAAATTAAATCCCATGTTCACCTACCTGAGGCCACAATGATCCCCGGGGCAGAGTCCTTGCTCTCGATATTCCCCGACGTGTAGGGGTTGGCCGACACATGTAGGTGGAGGTGTAGGGAACAGTATGGCTGGGGAGGAAGGACAAACAGAACAGTTAGTCTGACTCATTAACAAACAGGGGGGGGGGGGTCTGTCAACAGAATAGACTTAACTATGTCAACACAAACGCTCATCAGAGAAGACCCCCAAGCAAATCGAGGTGGGATTTATTAACACATACAGGAACACACACAACCCCCCCCATCATAAATCCTCACACAAACACTACTCCCCATTGGCTCCTTCCACCATTAGTTTTGATGGGAATAACCTTTAGCTGCACAATTCTCATTAGGACACTGCAAATGCCAGTAGTGAGAGCGTGTGTGTTGTGTGTGTTTAGAGGTTTATTAAAATGCTGACATTTTCTGACAAATGACTGCATCATACTGGGTGAAGGCGAGGTGCGCTATTGAATCACTAATTACTTTATCAAAGGGTAATTCTTTTGGGGTGTATTAAAGAAGCTAAAAAAGGGGGCTATGCTCTACCCCTTGGCTGACTGGGACCTGTCTCTATAATATACACTGTAATAAAGCTGACCATTAGAGCAAATCTGTGTTACTTTTAGACGGCCAGCACACTTACCTATTAGAAAGACACCGAATAGAGTTGATATCCACAAACAACACAGCAATGGTCTCAACTTTGGCCACTGAAAGTAGCTACTAGCTAGCATGAAGTTTGAGGAGAAACAAAGAAAATAAGGGCATAGTTTGTCTCTCTCTTTATCTCTCTCTCTCTCTTTCTGACACATCTCCAGCTCTAAACGTAAGATCAGTTGATTGGACTGGATCAAAATCAAAATGGCTGACCTTTCAGCTCCGCTAGCTTCCTCCGCTGCACAACCTCCGGAGCGCTCAGCTTTGACGAGCAGTGCTCTTTCAGAGCTCTATCCCCCCCTCCCTCACCACCGCGGCAACGGCCCGGCTCAGTCAACTTCTGACAAGGCCCCGTTGACAAGTCCAACAGTGTTATGACGTGTGTGCGTGTTTGGTACGTGCGTGCATCTGTGTGTGTGGTGTGTGTGAATCTGTGTTTTTGTGTGTCCTCACTAGTTCACAGCGGATGCTGTTGCCCCTCAGGTCAGCAGTGGGAGCTTGAAGTAGCCTCCAGTCTCTCCCTCTGTTGTAGGTGATGTAAGTCTTCACCACGTTGTCCATCTTCTTGTTGGCGAGGAACATCCCTTTTATACCTGCCACCTAGGAGATAGAGATTAGGGAAAACATGTTTGGAACATGTAATTCTTCTATTATATCCTGCTATCAGCACCAAATTGTAGCTCGTCTAATTATGAGTGGTTACTTCAAGGAAGGTTCTAGACCTATTAGTAGGGAAATGGTCAGACACATTGTTCTCAACTGAAAGTGCTCTTATGGCATTCTTTGCCTTTTATTAACATAAAAAGTGAAAAATGTACGTTTGTTATGAACAAAATACAAGACCAGGCTGTCTCATCAAGATAATGGATGAGGGTTAAAAATACCTGACTAATGTTACGCATTTTCATAGAGTCCAGACGATAAATCAAGTCTTGCTTATCTTGTAATACAAACATATATTATATGGTGTTTAGCGAGATGTTATCACGCTTTTACGGCTATAGGATGTTTGTGTGCAACGCCAGAGGGGATCTACTGTAATATGCATCATAATATATTGTGCTCTGCTTAATGCAGGAGATATTATTGTTATACAGATGTCGGATCTTAAATTAGACCTACATTGTCACAGCAAAATAACCCTGCAGCAGCGGGATTTGAATGTTAAGTCCATGATGTTGCTTGATTGGTGGTTAGGCTGTTAGCTGGCAAAAAGTAGGCTACATAACCGTGTGTTAGTGCGGGTTTTCAGTCCATTTATGTCAATCACAAAGCTCATCTGCATTTTCTGCAGTGCAGGAATATTCTCAGCAACAAGAGAGAGATCAAATTAAGAGCCGACATCTGTAACACAATCATATCTCCCTTATTAAGCAGAGCACAATATATCATGATGCACATTACAGTACATCCCCTCTGGCGTTGCACACAAACATGCTATAGCCATGAAAGCGTGATAACATCTCGCTAAAAGCCATTTATTATAAAATAAGTAAGAAGCGATTTATCGTCTAGACTCTAGAGACTGTAGTAAGATACGTGTGTCCTAAGTTAATCTGACTTGGGGGCTTGGGAATAACTCTGAATATGAAATTGAGTTGAAGTCCTCACGTGCATCTGCCAAGCACTCCCTTCTCGTCAATAATTGACAGATACTTCAATCTCGCCTGGAGCTCAGATTTTAGCATATGCTGTGTTTCGGGTCCCCGACCCCAATCAAGGGACTGGATTTGATTCTATCGCCGATCGCAAGGCCAAATGAGGGGTTTAGACACGGCTGGTATATCATCAACAGCCTAATTATTTGATTTTCCATGGAGCTGATATCCATTCAGAGCTGCTATTTTCTTCCCTGGCAATCTGTTGCCCCTCGTTTGTATCAGGTATGTAAGCTAATGTCTGCAGTTACTCATCAAAGAAAATAAGGTGCGCGTCAGCAGTTCTGTGTTCATTCCAAAGCGCGTTTGAAAATGGAACAGCAACTCGGTTAACGTCCAAAAGTGACAGGAGATTACTTGATTCTCCACACCTCCTGGTTCTTAAACTCTCCCACATTGATCGCTAGTCAATACAATCTAATATTACCGGAGTAGGTAATATAGAGAAAGAATAGGTCTCTTTGGGAAGATTGCATTGAAACGAGGCTGTGTTTGATGGTTATTATCAGTGATGTATTCATTCCATCTGTCAACTGTGTGATTGGAAATCGCTCAATACACCTTGTACTTGGGGGTCGAACACCTTGAAACTGTATAGTTTGTACTTCTGCAAACAATCGATATCATGGCCCCACAGGGACGCCACCCTTCAAAGCCTACTATAGGCCTGGGCCTATATTCTGTACCACTAGAGTATGTGGTATAAGTGTTCCAGAGCATTATGTATACTGTATACAGTATTTACCCCATACAGGTCTATCATGATGTTGTATACAGTATTTACCCCATACAGGTCTATC
Organism: Salvelinus fontinalis; assembly: GCF_029448725.1. Taxonomy (NCBI): domain Eukaryota; kingdom Metazoa; phylum Chordata; class Actinopteri; order Salmoniformes; family Salmonidae; genus Salvelinus; species Salvelinus fontinalis. The sequence continues at coordinate 4,457,545 of NC_074667.1, forward strand.
ATGATGTTGTATACAGTATTTACCTCATACAGCTCTATCATGATGTTGTATATTTACCTCATCAAGGTCTATCATGATGTTGTATACAGTATTTACCTCATACAGGTCTATCATGATGTTGTATACAGTATTTACCTCATACAGCTCTATCATGATGTTGTATATTTACCTCATCAAGGTCTATCATGATGTTGTATACAGTATTTACCTCATAAAGGTCTATCATGATGTTGTATACAGTATTTACCTCATACAGGTCTATCATGATGTTGTATACAGTATCCTAACCTCATGCAGCTCTATCATGATGTTGTATATTTACCTCATAAAGGTCTATCATGATGTTGTATACCGTATTTACCTCATGCAGGTTTATCATGACGTTGTATATGTACCTCATGCAGGTCGATTATCACGTTGTAAATTTACCTCATACAGGTCTATCATTGAGTTGTATATTTACCTCATACAGGTCTATCACGACGTTGTATATTTACCCCATACAGGTCTATTATGACATTGTATATTTACCCCATACAGGTCTATTATGACATTGTATATTTACCCCATACAGGTCTATTATGACGTTGTATATTTACCTCATATAGCTCTATCACAACGTTGTATATTTACCCCATACAGGTCTATCATGATGTTGTATACAGTATTTACCTCATAAAGGTATATCATGACGTTGTATATTTACCCCATACAGGTCTATCATGATGTTGTATACAGTATTTACCTCATAAAGGTATATCATGACATTGTATATTTACCCCATACAGGTCTATTATGACATTGTATATTTACCCCATACAGGTCTATTATGACGTTGTATATTTACCCCATACAGGTCTATTATGACGTTGTATATTTACCTCATATAGCTCTATCACAACGTTGTATATTTACCCCATACAGGTCTATCATGATGTTGTATACAGTATTTACCTCATAAAGGTATATCATGATGTTGTATACAGTATTTACCTCATAAAGGTATATCATGACGTTGTATATTTACCCCATACAGGTCTATCATGATGTTGTATACAGTATTTACCTCATACAGGTCTATCATGATGTTGTATACAGTATTTACCTCATACAGGTCTATCATGATGTTGTATACAGTATTTACCTCATACAGCTCTATCATGATGTTGTATATTTACCTCGTAAAGGTCTATCATGATGTTGTATACAGTATTTACCTCATACAGGTCTATCATGATGTTGTATACAGTATTTACCTCATACAGGTCTATCATGATGTTGTATATTTACCTCATACAGCTCTATCATGATGTTGTATATTTACCTCATACAGCTCTATCATGATGTTGTATACAGTATTTACCTCATACAGCTCTATCATGATGTTGTATATTTACCTCATACAGGTCTATCATGATGTTGTATACAGTATTTACCTCATAAAGGTCTATCATGATGTTGTATACAGTATTTACCTCATACAGGTCTATCATGATGTTGTATACAGTATTTACCTCATACAGCTCTATCATGATGTTGTATACAGTATTTACCTCATACAGGTCTATCATGATGTTGTATACAGTATTTACCTCATAAAGGTCTATCATGATGTTGTATACAGTATTTACCTCATACAGGTCTATCATGATGTTGTATACAGTATCCTAACCTCATGCAGCTCTATCATGATGTTGTATATTTACCTCATAAAGGTCTATCATGATGTTGTATACCGTATTTACCTCATGCAGGTTTATCATGACGTTGTATATGTACCTCATGCAGGTCGATTATCACGTTGTAAATTTACCTCATACAGGTCTATCATTGAGTTGTATATTTACCTCATACAGGTCTATCACGACGTTGTATATTTACCCCATACAGGTCTATTATGACATTGTATATTTACCTCATACAGGTCTATCACGACGTTGTATATTTACCCCATACAGGTCTATCATTGAGTTGTATATTTACCTCATACAGGTCTATCACGACGTTGTATATTTACCCCATACAGGTCTATCATGATGTTGTATACAGTATTTACCTCATAAAGGTATATCATGACATTGTATATTTACCCCATACAGGTCTATTATGACATTGTATATTTACCCCATACAGGTCTATTATGACGTTGTATATTTACCCCATACAGGTCTATTATGACGTTGTATATTTACCTCATATAGCTCTATCACAACGTTGTATATTTACCCCATACAGGTCTATCATGATGTTGTATACAGTATTTACCTCATAAAGGTATATCATGACGTTGTATATTTACCCCATACAGGTCTATCATGATGTTGTATACAGTATTTACCTCATACAGGTCTATCATGATGTTGTATACAGTATTTACCTCATACAGGTCTATCATGATGTTGTATACAGTATTTACCTCATACAGGTCTATCATGATGTTGTATACAGTATTTACCTCATACAGGTCTATCATGATGTTGTATACAGTATTTACCTCATACAGCTCTATCATGATGTTGTATATTTACCTCGTAAAGGTCTATCATGATGTTGTATACAGTATTTACCTCATACAGGTCTATCATGATGTTGTATACAGTATTTACCTCATACAGCTCTATCATGATGTTGTATATTTACCTCATACAGCTCTATCATGATGTTGTATACAGTATTTACCTCATACAGCTCTATCATGATGTTGTATATTTACCTCATACAGGTCTATCATGATGTTGTATACAGTATTTACCTCATAAAGGTCTATCATGATGTTGTATACAGTATTTACCTCATACAGGTCTATCATGATGTTGTATACAGTATTTACCTCATACAGCTCTATCATGATGTTGTATACAGTATTTACCTCATACAGGTCTATCATGATGTTGTATACAGTATTTACCTCATACAGCTCTATCATGATGTTGTATATTTACCTCGTAAAGGTCTATCATGATGTTGTATACAGTATTTACCTCATACAGGTCTATCATGATGTTGTATACAGTATTTACCTCATACAGGTCTATCATGATGTTGTATATTTACCTCGTAAAGGTCTATCATGATGCTGTATACAGTATTTACCTCATACAGGTCTATCATGATGTTGTATACAGTATTTACCTCATACAGCTCTATCATGATGTTGTATATTTACCTCATCAAGGTCTATCATGATGTTGTATACAGTATTTACCTCATACAGCTCTATCATGATGTTGTATATTTACCTCATCAAGGTCTATCATGATGTTGTATACAGTATTTACCTCATACAGCTCTATCATGATGTTGTATATTTACCTCATCAAGGTCTATCATGATGTTGTATACAGTATTTACCTCATACAGGTCTATCGTGACGTTGTATATGTACCTCCTGCAGGTCGATTATGACGTTGTATATGTACCTCATGCAGGTCTATCATTGAGTTGTATATTTACCTCATACAGGTCTATCATGACGTTGTATATTTACCCCATACAGCTCTATCATGACGTTGTATATTTACCTCATACAGGTCTATCATGACGTTGTATATTTACTCCATACAGGTCTATCATGACGTTGTATACAGTATTTACCTCATACAGCTCTATCATGATGTTGTATATTTACCTCATCAAGGTCTATCATGATGTTGTATACAGTATTTACCTCATACAGGTCTATCGTGACGTTGTATATGTACCTCATGCAGGTCTATCATTGAGTTGTATATTTACCTCATACAGGTCTATCATTGAGTTGTATATTTACCTCATACAGGTCTATCATGACGTTGCCCTCGTGTCCCATGCTGCTGACTACGTTCTCCAGGGCCAGGGTGTAGAAGACCCCTCCAGTCTCTGACACGTACAGGTTGTAGGTGTCGTTCTGGTTCCACTCCTGCACCGCCGCAACCACCCGGTTCTCATCCGTACTGATCACATGCAGATCCTAGCAGAGAAATAACGTCAGCGGGTTACATTTGACATTAAGTTGCATATATACTGTATCATGTAATTAATTACAGACGAATATACACAGAGTGTACACGCCCAACAGTTTCCTGTGTGTATCAAGAATGGTCCACCACCTCAAAGATATCCAGCCAACTTGACACAACGGGGGGAATCATTGGCGTCAACATGGGCCAGTATCCCTGTGAAACCCTTTCGACACCTTGTAGAGTCCATGCCACGACGAATTGAGGCTGTTCTGAGGGCAACTCAATATTAGGAAGGTGTTCTTAATGTTTGGTACACTGAGTTAAATGAACATTTAAATTAACCATTTTTACAGCGATTTTGTTTCATTACAATTCAATAATTAGTTGGTAGCTAACCATTTCAATTAGATTGCATTGGTGAAACAATCAGGTTTAATTAATGCCATGCAGGCCCAACTGTAATTTCAGTTACACAAAATAATTACACAATACTAATTACACGGGAATGAATGACTTAATGAAGAGAGTATCAAGCAACATAGACTCAAACGTCCAATTTCTAAATCCCCATGTAATTATCAAATTAACAGAGGTGATGCAGTATGTAACTCTCAAAATGTATAGCTTCCCCCTCCTTTTCACCAGTAAGGTAACAGAAAAACGATCTACTGCTTCAGAAGTATTGCACAGTGGAAGGGATCTGATTAAATACAATTTTGATTTGATACTATCTCTAACTACTGTAGCTCCGCCATGGAGAGAATAGTTCAACCCTGACAAATTTTGCATGCATCTACCCATTTAGAACGCATTCTAATTAATCCAGCACATAATCACAAGAAAATAACAAGTTATAAATTGAATCTAACCTCTCCCTTGATTAACCTGAACAATTGACACTCTGAACCAGCTTTGATTTCTATGTACCCACAATCAACGCCTGTTAATAATAAGATGTCAACGGGTGTATTACAGTGGCCTTTCGAGAACCTCCGTCTACCCAATTTACCATCCCAACCCCGCTGGGTTTAATCATAAGAATAAATCAGTATCAGACCTCATTCTCACCAACGTAACTCCAGCGAGGAGGATATTACACTTATTAACTTGAATTGTGTGCTTGTCGGCCCGCACTAACACAGAGGGACACAAGCTGTTCTCGCTGGTGAATTTCATCTACCTCTGACTGCACCTGCAACACCTCAGTGTGGAGAGAGAAAGAGCGAGAGAGAGAGAGCAAGAGAGAGAGAGAGAGAGAGAGAGAGAGAGAGAGAGAGAAAGAGAGAGAGAGATGAGGATGGCCCATGGCTTGATTGAATAAAACATGTTTAATTGTCAACGGAGAGGCGGGAAGGCCACAAGAGAGGCCACAGGCATATAGCTGCATTGAATAACAATGCCAGAAACAACGGTAGTCGGTTTCGGCCTCAGTTCACTCATAAATAACAAAGAGATGCTGGATAGAAAGCTACCTGTGTTGTTTCCAGTATTGGTCTCATGATGGCTTAGGTTTGAATTCCCATAGAGGTTATTCTTTTGATGTATTTAAGGTAGGTTGAATCATAGATATATAACCACTGGACAGGAGTCTGGTCGAGTGGGTAACACTCTCGCTTCCGGAACCATATACTCCCTCCTGCAGCAGGGATCCCGGTTTGTTCCCAGCATGAGCCCTAGACACTTCTGCACGCTCTACTCTATCCTGGCATGTTGATAGACACACATGGTCACGCAATGGTTGGTGGGTTATACCTTAGGCAAGGTGTATTTGGGTAGCTTCATGGGTGTGAAGACTTCCCGCTTGGCTGACACGTAGTAGATTGGACGCCCACCAGTTGACACCTGCAGGTCATGAAACCATTGAATGAAAACACATTCAAGATATACGACCCATCAAAGCATACTACACACTAAAGCACTGATTAATATGATCTGTTATAATTCATTTACAATAAACGTATTACATGTTCTCTCACTCACACACACCCCTTTGGATTACATTAATAAAACACGTTCATCAGTAAAACGCACCAATCCCAAAAATACATAATAGCCTTAAAATAAACACTTAAGTGTAATATGATCTTCAACATTTCTGATAATCCTACTACATGTTGTCTTACACACACACCTCTGTTCTGGTTCACGTCAGATATGGGCAATTACCTACCTGGACAAACACATACTCGTCTTGCACCACAAGGGAATTGGGGTCAATGTAGCCAGGGAACGGCTTGCCCTTATTGGCCTCGGTGCAGTTCTGCAGCTTGCAGGTGACGTACAGCGCCTCTGCACACACGGAGAGAAGAAACCGCAGCCATAGAACCAATGATCATATTAGCCAATGGGGGACAGGCAGCCTTCACCGCGAGCTAGCCTTCCATCAGGTGTCTCACATTAATTGCATCAATAAAGTGGCGAGCAAAAAGCGAGAGGAAAGTGGATGGAGGACCAGGGAGGCCAATTGCTTTCTTTCCTCTCAACAGCGGTGTGAGGTGGGGAGCGAGGTGTGGGACTGGCTGTCCCTGTGTGTTAGGCTTCAGCTAAATATGTTGTCTGGTTTACACAGCGAGCCGCGTGATCAATGGTGATAGCCATACATGGGCAAGGCTTGCGCTGTCACAAGGGTGTCTGTATCTGTGGCGGCTGCTAACTGGGAGTGATTCTGCCACTCCGGCCAAAAAGGTGTTTTTTTGCTTTCTGTCAGGGATTAGAGGGGAGTTTCTATTTTTGTCTATTGAGTTAGTTGAGGACCGGGGAGAATAACCCTTAAGTTTTGAGAGACGTATCCCCAGTACAATGGCGAAGATTAACTATGAGCTGTGTATGTCATGTGTTACCTCCATATGCGTCTCACCCTTTTGACGTTAGGATACATGTTCATGACAGAATAGAAAAACATAAACTGTGAATTGGTATTGTATCATGCATATTGCGTCACTGTATCAGGTAGATCCATTCAAATTAATTCTGTTCTGCCAAACCATGGACGGATGGCCATTGGGTTTCCATCCATTCCATTGACATTCAGAATGTTGAGCATCGGGATCACTCTGGTTTTAAAAGGCATTCTAATATATGCATTACTTTCCTCAATCGTCATTGTGTCCCCCCGCGCCTTTAAATCGTGTGGCCAATAGCCCTTCATACCCTCTCAATCCCTTTCCATTTTAGTTCAAGGCCCATGGTACAGTAGAGACACTGGAAAACTGAGGAACAGAGCAGGAACTCTGAAAATGTAATTACTCACGTCCTTCAGAGATTATGGTTTCCAGGTGAATTAAGCCCGGTTCTTTGTCTAAACCCGTTTTGGACCTGCGAGGGAAAATACACATTTCTTTCAGGTACATCACTATTCTTTAGCAAGGAAAGACAGAAGGATATCACTGATGCTAACGAGCCTATACTTACCTTCTTATCCCTGACATTGCTTGTCAGATAAATTCAGAACACTGAGGGGAAATGACAACCAGAATGACAATTGCAAGAAACTTCAAGGGCCCCAGGCTATACCTCTGTGGAACACCTCAAAAGGTTGTACATTGAGGTAAAAAGGAAAACTACCTCAGGTGTTGCGTGTGATGTCACCGTGTTCAAGGCAAAACCTTACGAAACTGCCCTTACTTTCCTGACAGATTGATGGGGAACGCATCCTGACATCATTAGTAAGAGGGAAAGTAATTGATTTGCTTGCTCAGAACGCCCGCAGACAAAGTGCAGCTACACAAAATCATTACAGGCCTGAAAGATTTACTAAAAGGAAATCAGAGGGATATCTTCATAGAGCAAAGGAGACAGCACACAAAGGGAAAGGATATCACGCACAGAGCCCACCCCCCCGATCTTAATTATGGCAGTTTGTCAGTATTGGTGATTTCCCAGATAATAACGCATCATCTCTAATTCTCCCTCTCGTTCTCCCTCATTCGCTCTTCAGTTTAAAAACTAAGGGTGAACAACCATTCTTTAAGCTCACCTATTTCAAGTCTCATAGACTGTACTATAGGGTGAATCTGAACCTACAGCATCTACAATGTGAGAAGATGTAAGGGGCAGTAATAATGATTTGACGTTTCATTAGCTGTGATGTTGTCTCCCTTGAGACTAGTGGTAAAAAATTAGGAGAAGGATTGTCATGAGATGGAGCTCTTGCCTCACATTAAAAAAACTCAGAGAGAATGTGACCTATAGATGTGATCCAGATTCCAGATGAAAATCTGCTCACGACTGGCAGGTTGACGTTTTTTGGGACGAGTCCTGTCCTTGAGTCAGAACTGAGCGATTTCCACTTGATGGGCCAGCTGCAAAGTCATATTGGCTATATTGTACAAATGTATAAGCTCTTTGGTTTAATTTAATGTTAGGGTTAGGCATCAGGGTTAGCAGTGTGGTTAAGGTTAGGTTTCAAATCTGATTTTATGAATTTGTGGCTGTGCTAGCGACACAAAGCTGCCTCTAGAACAAGATTCATGACGAAACATGTTAACCTGCTCACGACTGTGCCTTTTCTTTTCAACTACAATGGTCTGATTCAGAAAGGAAGTTTCCCAAAACCTTATTAACAGGGTTGACACAGTTCTAAAAATACATCTCACTCACTCAAGGAGTGCAGAAGCAAACCCTCTAGGCATCGTCCTCCCAGAACTGCCTAGCTTGTTACCCCTGACAGTTTCGCACAAATTTACTCAACAAAAGCTTTTTTTATACATCCGACTTAAGCCAGTTGTGTTAAAAAGGACTGGATTTGACAGTTCGTGTCTGGCAGACGTGGGACCAGCTACGAAGTAGAACAGATGGAGAACAGAGGAGGATAACAAGAAACGAAACAGAAGGAGGAAGATCAAATCCCTGCAGAATATAGATAGAAGACAAGAGCATTCTCATGGGGTGGATTTGACTGACACGGTCAAGTAAGGTCATGCTTTCGAATGACCTAGGGCTATTTGGTTCAAACAGAAGATCAAATCAAACTACAATGCTCTTATCAAATATTATCAAGGACTGCTGTATCCCAAGACAGAGAAATTCCAAAAAAATATATTTTTCCAGCATTAATTGTACAAGGTAATTCATACATATCCAAATCCATTTAACGCCCTCAAATTAACATTCCAAACGTAACTCCAAAACCTTGTATATAACTTTGCTTTAGGAATAACATTGAACAGGACCCTCCAGGGCTCCAACAGGTCCAACTGAAATCACAAAACTCATCCAAAATCCAACTCATGTGTTGACTACTCCGTCTGTTCACATTCCCTTGTTCACTAGCCACGCTCGACCAAACGAAGACCACATCGTTAGCTGCATTCCAAACGCTGAACCATTCAGCACAGTGAGTTCACTAACAAGCCCTAATGCGCCGCTGCATTCATTAGAAGTCTGAACCTCTTTGGAGTGTCAGTACCTTGCTATCTCATGTTGAGAAAGAACAGGCGCAGACACATCAATAATGTAATGCAAAGAAGAGGATTCACTCTGGCATATCTCCTTCCATTAAGAATGTGGAACGACCAATGTATAGTTAAATGTATAGTTAGTCTCGACATTAGGGAAGACAGGAAGAAGGGTAATGGTTGCTGTGCTTACCAGTAGAATCGATTGGGGGCCACCCTCTCATGGACAAGTTGCCACCTCCTTCCAAACTCCACCGAGCTGTACAGCTGTGGGGAGAAAGCCGATGGGAGTTACATACTGTATTCAGTCAGACAAGACAGATTAAATGAATAGTGTAAAATAAACATTCAACACAAACCCTAAAAGTCCAGATAGTTAACTTTAATTCAAATAGTTTAGCATTTTCCCATTACAGTCAATGTGATACAATATGAGCATAACTCGTTATAGAATTAGTCCTGGTCACTTCACAAATAATGCAATTACTTATACCTCCCTAGGAAAAAAATTCTCTCAAGTTCATTTACATTCTTGAGAAGCTATGTTACCTACATGGCACAAGAGGGCAACAAAAATGTGCCTCAGAAAGAATCACCAGAACAGGGCAGAAGCTGAGGACACAATTGACACGGTCAATTCTCCACACATTCCTTCCATGTGAAAACCCCACACACATTCCCAGGTTAAATATGAAGCTGTAAAAGGGATTGTGTATGGTGAGGGTGTCATTGTGCTGGAGATATGGCTACATACTCCTAACAAGGCTAGAGATCAGCGGGGGGGGGGGGGGGGGGCTGATGTGTGTGTGTGTGTGGTGGGGAGCCTAGCAGGGGAGCCGCGGCACAGCCGGTGGTCTCAATGTGAGCATTGTTTCGCTAGTCAGCACTTCGGTAGGTTGCTGAGATATCCCAATCTCTACTGAGAGCTGCTACACAGAGATGGTTCTCACACACACACATAAACATCACAGTCTCTATCGGTAGATGATATGAGCCGAGGGGGGATTCTTTCAAGAAACAGGAAAGCTTATTTGGGGAAGGAAGCATGGTACAATTGAATATCCTGAATAAGCATGGAATAAATGCCTTTTGTTTGCCTTATTTTTCACTATTTATTGTGGAGTCAGTATTTTTTTCTTACTAACTGGTTACTGTGAAGTATCCAAGGTAAATACATGAATAATGTCAATATCGGGCTTTGTTTTGTTTGTTGTTTTTTGAGCTTAATGTGTTTAATGCTGTCCAGCCAATGAGGCGCAAACCTTGTGAGAATGGTCAAGTTGTGAAAGTTTGGATGTTACTTTTTTTGTTTGTTTTTTTGTACAAAAACAGCTACAACAGCTAAGCCAAATTATGTATTAGTTTACTGATTACAGCAGAGAAGTCAACGAGGCATAAGACTTTATTTAATTGTTTTAGTTTGTGGACTTTTTCCATTTTAAATGTGAGCGATCAAGCATAACATGCAAACAGTAATTTATTAACGGCCGACTGAATGGTAATACTGTTTGTTTATATTTGTTTATTTTTTTTAAATTGTAGTTATTTACTCTTTCCTGAAGGGTGAAGTCAAGGCCTCAGTTAACAGACCTCAATATCAGCACATTTTCATTCAAATAATCCCCTTGAAAATTATTGTTATTCAATGGATAATCATATTTAATTAAACTAATCCGAACCACTATTAAAGCCAAGCTGAATTGCAGGCATTTGAACTGTAGTGAAATGATGTTCCTTTACTTCAGGTCTTTACACAATGGTCTTCAAAGAACACCAGTGAAGGCCAACCATAAAGGTCTTCAGTCCACAACACATACTAATACCATTTGTAACATCATTAACCATTCCATAACATTAGATCACATTGAACACGTTACTATGCTTGTACTAAGCTGCATGTACTATACAGTCTGTTCCTTCCATACCATATGTGCCATATAAAATATCTGACTATGAGCATATGCTATTCTGGCCACAGAACAAGGTCAATATATTTCTATGTCAATACATGGCAGTGGAAAATGTGAAAAATGCTATTTGAACTGAGCTATGACTTTCATAAGGAACAGAGTTGAATTAAACAGATGCAAGGAGAAGGAAGGAAATCACTCTGGCTAATTAGCTAACCCCCACAGTGAGGTTGTGTCTCAAATTGCACCCTATTCCCTAGTTAGTGCAATCATTTTAACCAGGGGCCATATGGATCTGGTCAAAAGTAGTGCATCATATAGGGAATAGGGTGCCATTTGAGACACACGGTGTTAGCACTTAGTCAGGCAAGTCGGAGAGGGATTTGTACATTGAAATACGGACTGGCTAGAGAGCCAGTTCCTCAATCTAGGAAATGCCAAGGAGGAATAGCTCCAGGGCACCATAGAGAGTAAATAAAGAGAAGGGGAAAGACAGGAGCAGGAGAGAAAAGGGAGGGAGGGAGACGAGGGGCGAGTGTGAGAGATTGAGAAGGAGAGAGAGTGAGATTAAAAGAGACAGAGTGAGAAAGGCAGAGATAGAAAGAGAAAAGTCAAGAAAGTAGTGACGGTGTATAGAGCCTAGCATATATATATATACATACACATACATACAGTGGGGAGAATAAGTATTTGATACACTGCCGATTTTGCAGGTTTTCCTACTTATAAAGCATGTAGAGGTCTGTAATTTTTTATCATAGGTACACTTCAACTGTGAGAGGTGGAATCTAAAAAAATCCAGAAAATCACATTGTATGATTTTTAAGTAATTAATTTGCATTTTATTGCATGACATACTGTAAGTATTTGATACATCATAAAAGCAGAACTTAATATTTGGTACAGAAACCTTTGTTTGCAATTACAGAGACAATACGTTTCCTGTAGTTCTTGACCAGGTTTTCACACACTGCAGCAGGGATTTTGGCCCACACCTCCATACAGACCTTCTCCAGATCCTTCAGGTTTCAGGGCTGTCGCTGGGCAATACGCACTTTCAGCTCCCTCCAAAGATTTTCTATTGGGTTCAGGTCTGGAGACTGGCTAGGCCACTCCAGGACCTTGAGATGCTTTTTACGGAGCCACTCCTTAGTTGCCCTGGCTGTGTGTTTCGGGTCGTTGTCATGCTGGAAGACCCAGCCACGACCCATCTTCAATGCTCTTACTGAGGGAAGGAGGTTGTTGGCCAAGATCTCACGATACATGGCCCCATCCATCCTCCCCTCAATACGGTGCAGTCGTCCTGTCCCCTTTGCAGAAAAGCATCCCCAAAGAATGATGTTTCCACCTCCTTGCTTTATGGTTGGGATGGTGTTCTTGGGGTTGTACTCATCCTTCTTCTTCCTCCAAACACGGCGAGTGGAGTTTAGACCAAAAAGCTCTATTTTTGTCTCATCAGACCACATGACCTTATCCCATTCCTCCTCTGGATCATCCAGATGGTCATTGGCAAACTTCAGACGGGCCTGCACATGCGCTGGCTTGAGCAGGGGGACCTTGCGTGCGCTGCAGGATTTTAATCCATGACGGCGTAGTGTGTTACTAATGGTTTTCTTTGAGACTGTGGTCCCAGCTCTCTTCAGGTCATTGACCAGGTCCTGCCATGTAGTTATGGGCTGATCCCTCACCTTCCTCATGATCATTGATGCCCCACGAGGTGAGATCTTGCATGGAGCCCCAGACCGAGAGTGATTGACAGTCATCTTGAACTTCTTCCATTTTATAATAATTGCGCCAACAGTTGTTGCCTTCTCACCAAGCTGCTTGCCTATTGTCCTGTAGCCCATCCCAGCCTTGTGCAGGTCTACAATTGTATCCCTGATGTCCTTACACAGCTCTCTGGTCTTGGCCATTGTGGAGAGGTTGGAGTCTGTTTGAGTGTGTGGACAGGTGTCTTTTATACAGGTAACGAGTTCAAACAGGTGCAGTTAATACAGGTAATGAGTGGAGAACAAGAGGGCTTCTTAAAGAAAAACGAACAGGTCTGTGAGAGCCGTAATTCTTACTGGTTGGTAGGTTATCAAATACTTATGTCATGCAATAAAATGCAAATTAATAACTTAAAAATCATGCAATGTGATTTTCTGGATTTTTGTTTTAGATTCCGTCTCTCACAGTTGAAGTGTACCTATGATAAAAATTACAGACCTCTACATGCTTTGTCCATGCTCTGGACACTATATTAATACATACATACATACATACATACATACATACGTACACACATATACATATATATATACACACATATATATATACACTGCTCAAAAAAATAAAGGGAACACTTAAACAACACAATGTAACTCCAAGTCAATCACACTTCTGTGAAATCAAACTGTCCACTTAGGAAGCAACACTGATTGACAATAAATTTCACATGCTGTTGTGCAAATGGAATAGACAAAAGGTGGTAATTATAGGCAATTAGCAAGACACCCCCCAAAACAGGAGTGATTCTGCAGGTGGTGACCACAGACCACTTCTCAGTTCCTATGCTTCCTGGCTGATGTTTTGGTCACTTTTGAATGCTGGCGGTGCTCTCACTCTAGTGGTAGCATGAGACGGAGTCTACAAGCCACACAAGTGGCTCAGGTAGTGCAGTTCATCCAGGATGGCACATCAATGCGAACTGTGGCAAAAAGGTTTGCTGTGTCTGTCAAAGTAGTGTCCAGAGCATGCAGGCGCTACCAGGAGACAGGCCAGTACATCAGGAGACGTGGAGGAGGACGTAGGAGGGCAACAACCCAGCAGCAGGACCAGTACCTCCGCCTTTGTGCAAGGAGGTGCACTGCCAGAGCCCTGCAAAATGACCTCCAGCAGGCCACAAATGTGCATATGTGTGTGCGTATATATATATATATATATACACACACATGTATATGTATATGTATGTGTGTGTGTGTGTGTGTGTGTGTGTGTGTGTGTGTGTGTGTGTGTGTGTGTGTGTGTGTGTGTGTGTATATATGTATGTATACACACACATATACATGTGTGTGTATATGTATATATATATAAATAATACACACACACGACCAGGTGCATCCTATAACAACAGCAAAAAAAACTCCCGAAGTACAATAAGCATCTCCCCTGGAAAAAGTATTATTATTATTTATCAGATGTGAAACATTAGGCCCAAATGGCTCTGGCTGCAAGCAAGGCATTTTATTAATGGTAATGGTCATTCTCAAAATGGCTATATATCGCAGGTCTGGAATATATCTTTTGCATAATTACCTTCTCTCTTGTCTCAGTAGTTCACCGACAATTACCATCACAAGACAGTGTCTCATATATTAGATTATTATCTATTCGATAAAAATATGCACTTCATTCCCTTAGACTCAATGAATTATAAGCACAATGTTTATATGTTTGTCTGATTCATCGAGCTTAAATGGGGATATCAAATCCCTGAGTCATGGAGGAAAGGAATTAGTCAAACCATTGGTCTTAGGGTATATAATACACGTTTAACCTTTGTGAAGGTGCTTATGACTGTTTATCGGTGTTCACCTCTGCTGGTTTTGCAGAGTGAAAATGTCACGGCATCAATGAAAATGTCACGTTTCTATCTTTTGTAGTAAAAACAATAGAGAAAGATTAGTCTTTCCAAGGATATCAACCAATTAGTAGAGAATTAGTAGGCAATTAGTTGGCAATGCCTACTCACAATTGGTCAAAATCACGCGATGCACATCTTCCTCTATTTTTTTTTACTACCAAACATAGAAATAAACTATTGTCAAATATGTTGATGTTGGGGGTGGTGCTGGAGATGATGAATTTGAAGTTTAAAAATGGTGAAGTTTCCTTTTAATAAGGGACTTCGGTATTGGTCCTCAAAAGTCCCCATACAGCAAAAGAAAGTCCTCATGTAGGGCCATCTGTAGGACTCTATGAAATATAGGAAGTAGGTTGAGTGTATGGCACTATACAGTCCATTTGGAAAGTATTCAGACCCTTTCCTTTTTCCACATTTTGTTATGTTACAGCCGTATTCTAAAAAGGATACAACAATTTTTCCCCCTCAATCAATCTACACACAATACCCCATTATGACAAAGCTGAAAAACATCCCCACAGCATGATGCTGCCACCACCATGCTTCACCATAGAGAGATTGGGAAACTAGTCAGGATTGAGGGAAGATGAACAAAGCAAAGTACAGAGAGATCCTTGATGAAAACCTGTTCCAGAGCGCTCAGGACCACAGACTGGGGCGAAGGTTCACCTTTCAGCAGGACAACGACCCGAAGCACACAGCCAAGACAACGCAGGAGTGGCCTCGGAAAAGTCTCTGAATGTCCTTGAGTGGCCCAACCAGGGCTCGGACTTGAACCTGATAAAACATCTCTGGACCTGAAAATAGATGTGCAGCAACACTCTCCATCCAACCTGACAGAGTTTGAGGATCTACAGAGGAAAATGGGAAAAACTCCCCAAATACAGGTGTGCCAAGCGTGTAGCGTTATACCTAAGAAGAATCAAGGCTGTAATCGCTGCCAAAGGTGCATCAACAAAGTACTGACTAAAGGGTCTGAATACTTATGTAAATATGATATGTTGTTTTTAAATACATTTGCAAAAATATCTAAAAACCTGTTATTGCTTTGTCATTATGGAGTATTGTGTGTAGATTGATGAGGAAAAAAACCAATTTAATACATTTTAGAATAAGGCTTTAACGTAACAAAATGTGGAAAAAGTCAAGGAGCCTGAATACATTCTGAATGCACTGTATATGGAGTACATGGCTCTATATACAGCTTTGGTCTCAGCCACAAGAACTGAATTTATTCAAGTATGAGCAAATCCGTTTGAGCAAGTTATGACTAATTGACTTTGCCACTCAGTTGAACTTAAACATATTACACAGTCTAGTGTTGTTATGTCAACAATCATCAATCCACTTCGTGTGAATGCTACTCGCTTTCAGGAAAGTTCAGGGCTACATTCAGGACTACTTTTAGCTTACATCCACCGACACCAATCAAGTCTCTAACTCGTCTAATCTCTCTCTCTCTCCCTCTCTCTTTGTCATATCTGAATATGAGTAATGAGTCAGACAATAGCCTCTCGCCATGGTTACGCCACTCAATCACCGGCAGAGAAAATCGTCCAACTGATGCTGCCTCACCCCTCACTCTCACCCTCCACCTGACTCATAACAGCTCACCTTGTTTTGATGTCTGACAGAGGGCAAAACCGACAGAAGACAGAAAGCCTCTGATGACAAAAGAGACAGTAGCTAGCTACCAGATACAGCAGTTAAGTGATCTCTCTCTCTGTGTGTGTGTGTGTGTGTGTGTGTGTGTGTGTGTGTGTGTGTGTGTGTGTGTGTGTGTGTGTGTGTGTGTGTGTGTGTGTGTGTGTGTGTGTGTGTGTTTTCTAGAAGTCCCTCAATCTAGGACATGCAAATAATGAGGAGAAATAGCTCTAAGGGCCCACTGCAAGAGAAATGAAGGGAAGGGGAAAGACAGGAGTAGGGGAGAGGGAGTGCGGAAGGAATGGAGGGAGGTAGAGAGGTTGCCTGACGACTCAAACTGAATTCTTCCGCTGCTCATCTAAGACTGCCATCATTGAAGCCATTTGCCTTGACGTCAAAATGAGGGGTGTTGTACAAAAAATGTCATCAGTGATTGGATCATTTCTAACTAAGCAGGTTATCAAAGTATTCAAACCCACTGCTTTACCCACGTTTGTTCTGGCTCTGGCCCAACCCATAGGTTTCTGGGAACAATCAAAATGGTTAGAATTTGTTTGCTTTCAAGAAATCGTCGGGGGAGGTACTCAAATTCAGACTCATTGCTGAGAATGATCTAACGCTCGTGGGCGTAGCGTAGCATTTATCTTGGGCAAGGAGTCTGGGTAATCAGGTAAGTAGAGAGGGGGGGTGGGTAGGTAAGGAGAGAGTATGCAATTGAGATTGAAAGAAAGGGAGTTTCCTGTGTGTAACAAGAATGGTCCATCACTCAAATGACATCCAGCAAACATGACAACCGTGGGAAACATTGGCATCAACATGGGCTGGCATCCCTGTAGAATGCTTTCGACACCTTGTAGAGTCCATGCCCTGACAAATTGAGGCTGTTCTGAGGACCAAAGTGGGAGGGGGGGGTTTGCTTCAACTCAATATTAGGAAGATATTCTTAATGTTTTGTACACTCAGTGTATATGCATGGCCAGGTGCATCTTATAACTACAGCCTAACACCTCCCAAGGTACACTAAGTACCTCCACAGGAAAAAAAAGAGAAACATTCATTATTTATCAGATGTGAAACATTAGGCCCAAATTGCTCTGGCTGCAAGCAAGGCATTTTATTAATGGTTATGGTCATTCTCAAAATTGCTATAAATCGCAGGTCTGGAATATATATTTTACATATTACCATCTCTCGCCTCAGTAGTTCATCGGTAATTACCATCATCAGACAGCGTCTCATATATTAGACGGTTATATATTCTTAAAACATACGCACTTCATTCCCTTGGACTAGACTGTTGATGATTAATCGCCACATTTTTTACACCTTTGATGCCTTGCCCGAAAATACTGTAGGGGATATCAAATCCCTGACTCATGGAGGAAAGGAATTAGTCAAACTCTCAGTCTAAGGGTATCTAATACACGTTTAACCTTTGTCAAGGTGCTTAGGACTGTTTATCTGGGTTCACCTCTGTTGGTTTTGCTTTCTCCTAAAGTTATTGGAAGGGATGCCGGGCCTACCTTTAACGGATGAGGAGCTTAAGGGACTTAGGGATTCGTCCTTGTAAGTCCCCAAACTGCACCGGACAATCCTCATGTAGGGCCACCTGAGCCACATATACAGTAGGACTCTATGAAGAATGTGGAGTATATTGAGTGTATGGCACTATATATGGAATATATGTAGAATATTGAGTATACAGTATGGCACTATATACGGAGTATGGCTCCATATACAGCCATATGTAGTAGATTGAGAATATGGCCCTACAGTTGAAGTCGGAAGTTTACATACGCCTTAGCCAAATACATTTAAACTCAGTTTTTCACAATTCCTGACATTTAATTCTAGTAGAAATTCCCTTTTGCCACAACTTTGGAAGTATGCTTGGGGTCATTGTCCATTTGGAAGACCCATTTGCGACCAAGCTTTAACTTCCTGACTGATGTCTTGAGATGTTGCTTCAATACATCCACATACTTTTCCTCCCTCATGATGCCATCTAATTTTTCCCACAACACCATACTAGCACCCCCGTGCTTCATGGTTGGGATGGTGTTCTTTGGCTTGCAGGCATCCCCCTTTGTCCTCCAAACATAACGATGGTCATTATGGCCAAACATTTCTATTTTTGTTTCATCAGACCAGAGGACATTTATCCAAAAAGTATGATCTTTGTCCCCATGTGCAGTTGCAAACCGTAGTCTGGCAATTTTGGAGCAGTGGCTTCTTCCTTGCTGAGGGGCCTTTCAGGTCATGTCAATATAGGATTTGTTTTACTGTGGATATAGATACTTTTGTACCAGTTTCCTCCAGCATCTTTACAAGGTCCTTTGCTGTTGTTCTGGGATTGATATGCACTTTTTGCACCAAAGTACGTTCATCTCTGGGAGACAGAACGTGTCTCCTTCCTGAGCGGTATGGCGGCTGCATGGTCCCATGGTGTTTATACTTGCGTACTATTGTTTGTACAGATGAATGTGGTACCTTCAGGCATTTGGAAATTGCTCCCAAGGATGAACCAGACTTGTGGAGGTCAACAATTTTTGAGGTCTTGGCTGATTTCTTTTGATTTTCCCATGATGTCAAGCAATACATCCACAGGTACACCTCCAATTGGCTCAAATGATGTCAATTAGCCTCTCAGAAGCTTCTAAAGCCATGACATCATTTCCTGGAATTTTCCAAGCTGTTTAAAAGGCACAGTCAACTTAGTGTATGTCAACTTCTGACCCACTGGAATTGTGATACAGTGAATTATAAGTGAAATAATCTGTCTGTAAACAATTGTTGGAAAAACTACTTGTGTCATGCACGATGTAGATGTCCTAACTGACTTGCTAAAACTATAGTTTGTTAACAAGAAATTTGTGGAATGGTTGAAAACCTAGTTTTAATGACTCCAACCTAAGTGTATGTAAACTTCCGACTTCAACTGTATGTATGTATGTATGTATGTATGTATGTATGTATGTATGTATGTATGTATGTATGTATGTATGTATGTATGTATGTATGTATGTATGTATGTATGTATGTATGTATGTATGTATGTATGTATGTATGGAGTTTATGGCCCGAGTCTCAGCCACAGAAACTGAATTTGTTAAAATAAAGCAAATCGTTGAGTAAGTTATGAAGACTTGACTTTGTTGAATCGATTCAATATATTGGAGTTTAGACGAGTGGAAATCAACCTTAAAACCCACTCAGTTTCTTAGTTGAGGGCTATCATAAGTTTAAATCCACTGGATATGCTAATCACGTCTCTCTCCCCGGTAACACACCTCACTCAACTGCAGAGTAAATAGTCCCACCACATCAATCACCCCACCGCCTGACTCAGAAGAACAGTCATTTAATTACCATAGTGAATTATTGTAATGTTTGTTTGTCAATTAATCCCATAAGGGATGGGTTGCCAATTGGCGATTTGATGTCGTCTTGTTTTGATGTCTGACAGAGGGCAAAACCGACGAAAGACAGAAAGCCTCTGATGACAAAAAGATACAGTAGTTAAGTGATCTCTGTGTGTCAGTCAGTTCTCACTCCTCTTACCTTCTGGTCATGGCTGTAGGCAAGGATCCAGTCCTCCTGCTCGGGGTGGAAGAGCAGGCTGAGGATGTAGAAGCTGAGGCGGTACTTCTGATACGTGGCTCCCTCATCGGAGCTGATCAGCAGGCTGCTTTCCACTTCCGGGTCAGTCAGAAGCATGATCTGAATGAGAGCAGACATAAATAGAATCAGAGCTAGCCATGGAGGGAGCTGGTCCTGGAAGACTGGGAGATATTATAGTTGGCTTGGAAGTGAGGCTTGGTTTCAATCAGTGTTGGATAAAGATACCAAAATATATACAATTTAAATCTGAGTTAAACCATGCAGTGGAGGCTCCTCAGAGGAGGAAGGGGAGGACCATCCTATTCAGTAAATATCATTTAAAAAAATTGTGAAACATTAAAACAGTTATCCTTTTTTAGAAAGAACTATACCAAATATATTCACATCAACAAATTATTTATTAAAACACACTGTTCCGCAATGAAAGTCTACAGCAGCCTCAACAGCACTCTGTAGGGTAGCACCATGGTGTACTCGAGGGGACAGCTAGTTTCCGTCCTCCTCTGGGTACAACAACAACAACAAAGAAATGTCCGGAAACTTGCAGGTGCCTTGGTGGAAGAGTCGGGTAACATCTCACAGCAAGAACTGCCAAATCTGGTGCAGTCCATGAGGGGGAGATGCACTGCAGTACTTAATGCAGCTGGTGGCCACACCAGATACTGACTGTTACTTTTGATTTTGACCCCCACTTTGTTCAGGGACACATTCCATTTCTGTTAGTCACATGTCTGTGGAACTTATGTTTATATGTCTCAGTTGTTGAATCTTATGTTCGTACAAATATTTACACATGTTAGGTTTACTGAAAATAAACGCAGTTGACAGTGAGAGGAAGTTTCTTTATTTGCTGAGTTTAATTTAGCCTACTCAAACACCTGGCTCAAACAGAGAGGGATGCTATGTTAGCTAGCTGGCTATGGCTATCCAACACTGGAACTCTTCCAAGTCAAGGTAAGCTTTTGGTTTTATTAATGTATTGCGACCAGGGCCCATCAGTGTAACTGCTAAACTGCTTGCTGCCTGTACACTGTACTGCATGATTGTAGCAGGTTTACTAACATGTTAGTTCTAATAACCATGTTTACTATGACCTTAGCTAATATGGTGACAATGATGTAGGCTGTGTGTCGCGGTTAGGATGATATGAAGGTTTGGCTTGGAAAGTTTTTTTCGGCTGGTCACAGACAGCTGATGTGTTGTGTACTGAAGTCCATAAGCGAAGGGAAAATGTGAGCGGCGGAGAGCGTGTAGATGCGAGAAGCAAAATAATCATGCTGTTTGTATGTGGCTGCTATGAAAGTGAACTGTGTTTGCGTGGGATTAGGGTGTATTCATTCCGCCAATTATGTTGAAAAACATTTCTTAAACAGAAGCAAATGTAATGAAACAGGGATAAACATACCTGAATTTGTCCAATAAAAACTCTTGTTTGAAACTGTTGGATTAATGATTACACCCTAGATCAGCTAGATGCAGCCAAGAGTGTGCAAAGTATTGACAATACTGTGTGCACAGTATTGTCACTGTCTGTCATCTTGATTACTCAAATGTCTCTCTCGACCTTTGCAACCAAGTGGTAAACCTTTCATAGGTTAGACTGTAGCAACCTCGTGACGGGAATTTGAGTATCATGTAGTAACCTAAACCTATCAATTGTACATTGAGCTGGTAACAGAAATAAGACCATGCCCATCCTCCCTCATCTTAAATGTCACCGACCGCCACTGAATCCATGTGATGGGCAGCTTGAGAGTTTGAAGTTGATTGAAAAAAAGTGATATTATTATTAGATTATATGATTTGATTACAAAGTCTACATTTAATAACAGATATAATGTACGTAATTTGCGGTTCTAAATTGGCGTCTTTAGACTCACAGTCATGTCCTGCGTGTTAGATATCTCAATTATAAACCTGTGTTCCGCTTTGCTAGAGCCTAATTATTGTTGTACAGACAGTCTTTTAAACACACCCTTTGCCTATCTTGTAGCGAGTGTGTATGGGTAACGCATTCAGATTTCTCTCCCTATTTTTCTCCTGCTGTCTGTTCAGTCGGGCTTTGAAAGCTCTAATTTCCACAAGGCTTTGTTCTTTTCTTGGAAGTTCACAATTTTTTCCCTGTGATTGTGCCAAGAGAGAAAAAAAACACATATATCAAAAGATATAATCAGCAGCAAATGTAATTGAATCAGTCATCCTGAACACTTACATAACCCCTTATCAGTAGCACAGTGGGGAAGTAGAGAGTGTGTGTGTGTGTGTGTGTGTGTGTGTGTGTGTGTGTGTGTGTGTGTGTGTGTGTGTGTGTGTGTGTGTGTGTGTGTGTGTGTGTGTGTGTGTGTGTGTGTGTGTGTGTGTGTGTGTGTGTGTGTGTGTGTGTGTGTGTGTGTGCGTGTGTGTGTGTGTGCGTGTGCATGTGTGCTTCTCGAGTCACTATGTTAATAAAACCATGAACTGATTGGCACTTATCCTAACTCATCCATCCCAGTAGTGCCCACAATTACAATGTCAGACAACAACTCTGAAACCTCCACAGTTTCAGTGTCAAGACATTATGGCACCGTCAAACCGTCGAAGTCTAGGAGTCTCCTCACACCACCATATTTCTATAGTTCACCAACCCCAGCAAAACCACTGTTCACATTACGCCAGCAAATTGTCATTAATGACATCAGTCGTGCAGGGATCACACCGCTATGGAACAATGCTGACTGGGTTATAGAGGATAGAGATGAGGCTAACAGAGTAGGGAGACAGAACCTTCAACAAACAACCCAAGGTGATTTTAACAGGTTTCCCCATTTGACAAATCTCCTAAGTTTCCCTGATTACCATCAATAGGCATGGATTTGGGAATGGGGCATGATGTAAAACGCCTAACACACTTCCAGCAGGCACCATTGGCTATATAACATAGCAAGCTTGAGCAGGCGCGGCTGAGACTCTAAGTCATTTGTCAAACTATGCATGATAATGGTAGCTATAGTGGGCCGACCCCAAACACAAGTTCATCAATCACAGTGAGCTAGCGTAGCGCCATACGTGATCCACATGCTGACCAATCCAATCAAATATCAGATGCAGCAGCCAACACATATTATTTTTACATTCCATACACAATTAACAGCGTTTTAACTCTGGGCACTATTAAAACTTTGTCTGCTCCTATAACTGTGGAAACAACACCCTATTGTGATACAGCCCTATTCTAGCCTATGTAGGCTAATGCAGCTATTGTGATACAGCCCTATTCTAGCCTATGTAGGCTAATGCAGCTATTGTGATACAGCCCTATTCTAGCCTATGTAGGCTAATGCAGCTATTGTGATACAGCCCTATTCTAGCCTATGTAGGCTAATGCAGCTATTGTGATACAGCCCTATTCTAGCCTATGTAGGCTAATGCAGCTATTGTGAGGGGAGGATTATAAGCGGTTTCATGAATTCGGGAACACTCACATGACTTATTTCAATAATTTGTTGTTAGAATATGGAAATCGATATATCCTAGTGCGACGTGAAAATGGGTTAGGGAGATTCTGGCGAGCTTCTCAGGGATCTGATTAGTTCCACTTCTAACCTTCAGATGAGAGAGAAATGAGGGGAAGAGTTGGACAGATGTGGCAGTGAGGGAATGAATCCTGTAGGAGTTGTGTTGAATACCATATTCTGCTTCATAAGACGACATTAACCATCAGCGGTAAACAGGGCAATGACGTTGCCAAGTATTCAGCTGTTATACTGTCATCTAAAAACTCATCTTCACTTAACATGGTTAATATACGCTTAGCTTCAAGCCTTTAGACTTATGTTATGGCAGAGCTTTACCTTGTCATTTTACACATTTATATAAAATTGTGTAAAAAATGTTAACAACATCCTCATCATTCAAAAGGACATGACTGTTTGTTTAGACATAACTGTATCTTTAGATACACTATCTTGGAGCTTCACCTTGTAATTTAACAGATTTATATTACAAGCTGCATAGAAATGTCAACATCCTCTTCACACAACATGACAATACGGTGTCATGTTTAGACAGGAAATGACAGACGTAACATGTTGACTCAATCAACGTTTCCAAGGGTCATTTGAAGAAACCATCTCACACTGGTCGAAACAACTCTGAAAATGCTTATGCAAATGTTGCGTCATGTTATGCCGCCAAATTAAATCCTTCACTTTTTGCTTTACCGGAGTTTTATAAATAAAAGGAGAAACACTAAAAAGGAATCATGCTGACCCTGAAACTTTCTCCAGAGTTCCATGCTCTGTAATCCACACAAACGCTGGCATTTTGTTCATTTCTACACTTCACACTTTCCCCTGATGGAGCACGGGGAAAAGAGAGGGCATGCCTGGAATTGCTACCATTGTGTGTGTGTGTGTGTGTGTGTATGTGTATGTGTGTGTGTGCACGCTCCAGTGTGTTTATACCAATGTGCGTGTGCATGTATTTAGTTTATGAGGCCAAAGGGGTTCAAAATGACCAAAGGATAATGAAGCAGCCACCAACTGCAAGACGTTTAAGAAGTGTGCGATGAATAACACACTGAGTTAATAGCCGTGCAGCAGTAAATACTCAGTGATAGAATATTAATGAAATTAGGCCCATATTTTCCATTTCACCCCAGTCACAGTAATTGGATTGTGAAGCCTCTCTCTAAATCCAAGCGTAACACAGTCGGTGCCCAAGCAACACATATACTCTGTCTGCACTATAGGAAGTTCAAATGGCAAGATTTCAAGGAAATTCATGGAGAAGAGTAGAGGGAAAGTAGAACTCACTAAATTGTAGCTCCTAACAACAGACCCCCACTTTTAGGCTGACATGCTGCTACTAGTTTGACTACCCAGACATGATTATGAGAGTTTGAATGGGCATGTTTGAATGGGCATGTTACCTGTAAACCAGCAGCAGGTGCGTTGTTGTTGAACGGAAAACAATAGTTGTTGCTTGTTTGCTCATGTCATCCCATGGACTGTCGGTGACCAGTAAGTGAACTCCTCAGACAAAAAGGTCAGTCTTGACTGTCTCTTTAGCCTTGTAGAGATGTCTGAAGAGCAGCAGTAGTGTAGAAGCCATGAATCAGCCACCATCTAGTGGCCCAAGTCAAAATTACACAATACCCAACATAACTAGACCAAGGGTCTTCAACCTTTTCTTGCCAAGGGACCCCCCCAGGAAGTGTAACTCCAAACACATTTTGTCTAAGAGCACTGGTGTAGCGCAGTTTCTCTGGACCCCCGCAAAGCCTACTGCGTCAGCCCCTCAGTATAGACTTCCGATCGCTGTCCGTGGTTCTGAAATGGCAACGTCTGTGTGTCTGCCTATCGATAGGCTATCAGATTGGTGCTAGTGCTTGTAGTAGCCTACAGCTTTGCTTTACTGGATACACATTTGTTTTTTTGGGTCGTCCTTTTCTCATGTTAAGCCTAACATTTATGTTTCACTAAGTTTTAGGCCTACAGTGTTGCAATGCTGCTATTTAGAATGCTGACTGGTTGCAATTATGTATTTACTTGCTCGGTAATTAAAGTAGGACATTCAAACATTGCAGATTGTAAAATGCATGTTCTATGCAACAACATACTAATCAGTAACCAATTTATGTTTTTAATAGGATACAACGGTCCTGTAGACCTATAGCCTACCTTTGCCGTCCTCACGTTCTCGCGCAGCTTGGGTCGAACCAAAGATCAAAACAATAGCTTACTAGGGATTGTTTCATTATGCAGACAATGCAGTCTAGCCTACTAGCCTATCTATAGCTATATACAGTATTTAGCATGGTAGCCTATTTATATTACACACTGGAACTCGGACTCCACGCTGTGGGCTATCCGTCTCATCACTTGTAGGCTTACCAATGTTCACAGAAGGAGGGGGGGGGGGGGGAGTCTCTGGCAGTACCCATCAGGTTGGTTTTCTGGGAGAGGAGGAGGCTCGATACTCTCACTAGAGGAACGGTCACTATTCGCAAGAAGTGGGGGAGCAAGGCCCCTCTCATAGCAGGGCCCGGGCAGTGAGGTCTCAGTCTGGACTGGCAAGCTGCTAGCTGCTGCATAACTAGACCTACTAGCTTCCACCTGGTGTTTCGTTTCGCTGTGTTTTTGTGCACCACTTGCCTTTTGTTCATCCATCTTGAACAATGCACTCACTCTCCATCCGAGTCCGACCTGATTCACCTAACTTTTTTGAACTATTGATAGCCAATTAGGTGAGGAGTCCGTAAAATTAAAAATATCTATTTTCGCAGACCCCCTACAGTACCTCCATGGACACCCCAGAGTTTTAAAATAACAACTACCTCTGTTTAAAACTTAACAATTTGGCCGTTCTGGTCAGCTAGTCCAATTTAGATTTTTGTTAGGGCGATTCCAAAATGTGTGCAAAAACAGAAGAAACCTCCCCAGCAAATAAGTTCGAGTTTGATGGACAGGAAGTTTATGGGTTTTTCCATGGGGGAAATCATGAATAGAAACCATCCAACTTCGCAGGAGAAAAGGCAGCAAGATCATTTTGCGTAAATCTTATAAGACATACTGCTCTTGAACTACAGTAAATTTGAATGTACATCTATCTACTGTGAGTGAAATGTTCCAATATTCACATGGACATTCTATATTAATGTCTTAAGAACGTATCTTAATAATGCTATTACAACTGAGTTAATTGTCCACAGTGCATTTTAATTACTGCCAGAATTGCTTCATTTCCTCTGTATGCCCATCTGGAATTAATAAAAATGGCCTACTCTTTCCTTTGTAAGAAATCTCAGTCTAACACACTCACTAAAACCTAGGAAAGATAATACATCTTTAATGAAAAGCCCTGCAATGCCTTGGAGAGATCATTTCTGCCTAATGGACTTCACTCTCTTCATCTGCTAATACAATGTACTGTACTTGCGCTTACTAAAGACATACCTAAGGCGTTATTTAGCGGTTGCTGCTTTGAACCCAGGCTATAACCTATTTATGGAGAACATGTCAGCAATAGAAAGGGATTGAATGGGTTTAACTACAGGGTTATGTTCATTTAGGGCAGGTTTTAAAATGTTTTACAAAGGGAAACTAAAATGAGCATTTCTTAGTGGACAGGTCCAGGTAGTCTCTTCCTCTGTTTCAGTCCGTTTTTGTCCATTTGAACACAACCCAGGTCTTGCTTTGGATGGGAGACCGAGTAGATGGCTAATTGAGGCTACGGGCAAAAAGGGCAATCAAGCAGGGACAAGGTCTGGCATGGGAAAAGAAGGGAAGTCTTCATAAGAGGGTAATAAAAATGTCAGCCGGGAGACTTGGGTTGCTCGGGCAAAGGTCTCACCAAAGTGAAATGGGGGCCAAGCGGGAAGAAGAGAAAGAGGGACATTGAACAAGTGAGAACACACTGCGACAAATGGTGCATGGATCATCTTCTTGGATTTCTATTCAGACAGACAGTATCATTATTGCCTCGTCATCAGTTCACCTCTTCATTTCACCCGTATTTGATCACTCCCTTAAAACTTTGTCTTGTCTTTTGCATACACTATTACAGCTCTCTATTCTGGACTATAATGAGCCCTTCTCTTTATTTTCCTTCCCCGATGGAGTCCACAAGCCAACCAGGAGCTGCAACACTTTGAACTCTCCTTATTAACACAAGTACTGTCTCTTGAGCTCAGGCATTTGAGGTCTAGACTAATTGACTATCTCCTTGACATTCCCACTGCACTCCGGCCCAGACCTCACCAACACTAACATTGCATCTTCACACTGACGGTAATTGGGGCTTTATGACTCCCATCCTAGTCCCTACCACCCAACACACACACAAAAACAAATTGGAAGACTTGGTGGAGTGTTGTGTACAACAAGCACATCTAAATCGGGGATTGATGCATAATATTAAGCATATTAACGATAACACTGTTTGCGTTGCCTCTAGAATAATTTTTTTTTTTAAGAATTTAAAAAAATATGTATATGATATTTTTTGGAGTGCAGACCCTCATCACATAATGAGGTCATACAAGGAAAGGCACGCAACAAAGTTTGAGCTAGGTCTACTTGAAGGGCAAGGAAGCACACCGTTTTGCCACACCCTTGATTTTGCTTCGTCACAAACAATCACGATACGTGGAACATTAATAAATCAGAAGGGAATGTAAGAATAATCGCACGTGGCGTCATGCAATGCGATCTGTTTGAGATTGTGGAAGCACTCCAAGGGGTTCTCTCTCTCTCCATTGGCTTCTCCCTCCCTCTTTCTTTCTCCGCCTGCTCATGGGTCTTAGTGTTCTTGCCTCACTCTCATTTGTAGATTCTGCCTTAGGGCTGACAGATGTTCTATATTTTTTTCCACCGTTAGGTTGTTCGCTTCCATCACATTTACCACCACATGCAAAGCTACTCCCTTCCTTCATCCAGAGCATGGGTAACTCGCCTTGACTCAGATCACGCCTGTATTGTCTCCCATGAAGTACAGTGAGATGAGTAACCACTCCCGTGCTAGTGTTTACCTCCACCAGCTGAAGGACGGTGAGGAACAGGTCAATTGCACCATGCTAGCATGCTAAACTATCATGCTAGAGCCAGTTGGGTCCCATGGCAGTTCCAGTTGCTAGCACGCTAAACTAACATACTAGTGCTAGCTGGCTCGCATGGTAGTTCAAGTTGCTAGCACGCTAAACTAACATACTAGTGCTAGCTGGCTCGCATGGTAGTTCAAGTTGCTAGCACGCTAAACTAACGTACTAGTGCTAGCTGGCTCGCATGGTAGTTCAAGTTGCTAGCACGCTAAACTAACGTACTAGTGCAAGCTGGCTCGCATGGTAGTTCAAGTTGCTAGCACGCTAAACTAACATACTAGTGCTAGCTGGCTCCCATGGTAGTTCCACGTCCCTGTTTTGCTTTTGAAGTGTCCCTGTATATGGGATGTATCCTGCAAACAGAAGTTATCACACCATGTGTTGCAGCTAGCTGATCATCCACTATAGCTATTAAGACAGATGTTTGCAGTTAATGATATCCTTGCATACTGAGTTTAGCATTCGTATGACATAATCACATGCGTTGTAACCTTGGTGTGTTATCTTACAGTCAAGGCTGAAAGTAAGATTTTCTTAACCTTTCTAAGACACACGTTCTGCTAGCGGAACCTCCCCCCCAACATTCCGCTGAAAAGGCAGCGTGGGAAATTCTAAAATATTTTTTTGAAATATTTAACTTTCACACATTAACAAGTCCAATAGAGCAAATGAAAGATAAACATCTTGTTAATCTACCCATCGTGTCCGATTTTTAAAATGCTTTACAGCGAAAACACAACATATATTAATGTTAGATCACCACCAAATCCAAAAAACACACAGCCATTTTTCCCAGCCAAAGATAGTCACAAAAGCAGAAAGAGATAAAATGAATCACTAACCTTTGATAATCTTTATCAGATGACACTCATAGGACATCATGTTACACAATAAATGTATGTTTTGTTCAATAATGTGCATATTTATATCCACAAATCTCGGTTTACATTGGCGCCATGTTCAGAAATGCCTCCAAAATATCCGGAGTATTTACAGAGAGCCACGACAAATAACAGAAATACTCATCATAAACTTTGATGAAAGATACATGTTGTACATATAGTTAAAGATACACTTGTTCTTAATGCAACCGCTGTGTCAGATCTTTAAAAAACTTTAAGGAAAAAGCATACCATGCAATAATATGAGACGGCGCTCAGAAATACACAACATTTCTCCACCATGTTGGAGTCAACAGAAATACGAAATTACATCATAAATATTCCTTTACCTTTGATGATCTTTCATCAGAATGCAGTACCAGGAATCCTAGTTCCACAATAAATCGTTGTTTTGTTCGATAATGTCCATTACTAGTATCCAATTAGCTCCTTTTGCTAGCACGTTTAGTTCACATGTCCAAACGCTGGCGCCCGTCGAGGCGAACTCGGACGAAAACTTAAAAAAGTGATATTCCAGGTCGAATAAACTGGTCAAAATAAGTAGAGAATCAATCTTCAGCATGTTGTTATCATATATATCCAATAACGTTCCAACCGGAGCGTTTGTTTTTGTCTACAGAGTAATGGCGCTATTATGAGTAATGCGCGTAACCAGGAACAAGCATTCTGCCAGACCACTGACTCAAATAGCTGCCATCCGGCCCCACATCACACTAGAGACTTCATTCCACGTTCTACTGACTGTTGACATCTAGTGGAAGGCGTAGGAAGTGCAAGCAGATCAATATCTTATTGGGATGTGAATAGACGATGAGTTTAACATCAACCAGCCCCAGAATTTCCACTTCCTAATTGGAAGTTTGCCTGCCATATGAGTTCTGTTATACTCATAGACATGATTCAAACAGTTTTAGAAACGTCAGAGTGTTTTCTATCTAATAGTAATAATAATGTGCATATATTAGCATCTGGGACAGAGTAGGAGGCAGTTCACTATGGGCACGCAATTCATCCAAAAGTGAAAATGCTGCCCCCTATCCCTAAAAAGTTAAGTGATGGCAGTGGAGCTGCTTCTTAATCATTTTACTGATGTATGAGGTCAGTACTAAACTGACATATGGAATTGTTTAAAGATGTTCATATGATGGATCATTTAGCTATTTGATTTAACATTTTAGGAGCCCTTTAGGTATCCCAATAAAAAATGTTTTTTAAATGGGATAAAATATTGAATTGTGTTTAGCCCATAGAAAAACATTCATAAATGTCCAAAAAACATAGTCAAAAAAATAAATCATAAGGAAAAAGGTTTCAAAGTGTCTGTCCTATATAGGTAATATAAGTAAGCTCAGGAAATATTTGAGTTTTTTTGGACACATACTTAATAACCCCTTATGTTTTTTTGGCACAAAGCTACCTCCATACCTCCACTCAATTACATGGGTCACCTTCAGATGAATCCTGTGACACTTGTGGGGGTTGTAGAGCAAAACAAAGAACACCATCGTGTTTGTGAGATTTCCCCCCTTTCCAGGGGTTATGGGCCAAACCGTTCGGATGCTACAGACGTTTTCGTGAGAAGACCAATTTTCGGGATGTCTCATGGTCTGACAAATACCGCTGTAGCTCGGTCACCTTCCACCGCAGACGCTGAAGGCCAACATAAGCGGATGCGGTGGATTGAGACGCAGCCAATATATCTAGCTTAAACTGACAGATTTTAAATGGGGATTTTTTTATTATGTTACTTAGATTGACGCATTGGTACGTCAATACACACTTAAAGATTTGAACCAGTGTGCTACAGAAGGAAAATAATCCTGCAGCAACATGGAATTTGCATTATGTGGATTATAATTAATGGACATTTTTTGTGGGGGTTGATACATTTTATGTTAGGGCAAATCAAGTCTGACATTTTAAAGTTGAAATTACAAACTTTAGAAGCCTTTTTAAACATTGAATACAATCGAAGTCTGCATGTCCTGCCGTGCAGGAAAATTCTCAGCAACAAACGAGTGATCAAATGAAGATCCTACATCTGTACGTACCCTCATTTGCACTTCTTTGGGAAGTGATGGGGACATTTCTAAAGAGTTTGTCTTTACTACTTTGAGGACAGTTCGAGGACATTAAATATGAATTTGCACTTATAAATATGTGCTTGTTCCAAAAAGAGTGGCAATGAATGGAAGTATTTGAACTCCGTAGTGGGAGAGATCTCATCTGAAGCAAATTCATATTCCACCCACCTGCCTGTTGATGCTGTCTGAGCTGGACAGAGGCTGTCATTGTTTTGGAGCACAACCCACACACACAGAAATAATTAAGGCCTTCGCCTGAAACATTTGTGCCGATGACTGCCGCTTTAGTCAATATGTTCATGAGAAAAAGCATTCTTCAGTATTTTCTATAAGCGCCGGCCGTCGGGTAAATAGCCGATAACACTCATTGTAAGCCGGCTACTTTTTCCACTTCATAAATTACCTAGGCATTTTTCATTTAAAAGTTTATAAAAGGTGTCGAAATGACTGAATAAAGTCAATCTCCTATGTCCCTTTGCTATTCATAAATCATACAATGTAGTTATGTCCATGGTATTGCATCGGGACATGTAAACCAAAAGATCTTGTTTGTTTTTTCCGAGGATTCGAAGCCCATGAAAGACTTGCCAGTGACCGTAAAGTGGCTCATCAGTGTAGCCTAGTGATGGGTTGTTCGCGAACTAACGGCTCTTTTTTTAATGGATCTGCTAGGTGAACGGAACCGGATCTCATCGGTAAGTGACGTGTGTTTTGGCTCCCTCATTTGCATAGGCCAGCAGCATACCACCCTGCATACCACTGCTGGCTTGCTTCTGAAGCTAAGCAGGGTTGGTCCTGGTCAGTCCCTGGATGGGAGACCAGATGCTGCTGGAAGTGGTGTTGGAGGGCCAGTAGGAGGCACTCTTTCCTCTGGTCTAAAAAATATCCCAATGCCCCAGGGCAGTGATTGGGGACACTGTCCTGTATAGGGTGCCGTCTTTCGGATGGGACGTTAAACGGGTGTCCTGACTCTCTGAGGTCATTAAAGATCCCATTGCACTTATCGTAAGAGTAGGGGTGTTAACCCCGGTGTCCTGGCTAAATTCCCAATCTGGCCCTCAAACCATCATGGTCACCTAATAATCCCCAGTTTACAATTGGCTCATTCATCCCCCTCCTCTCCCCTGTAACTATTCCCCAGGTCGTTGCTGCAAATGAGAACGTGTTCTCAGTCAACTTACCTGGTAAAATAAAAAATAAATAAAAAATACTGGTAGGCTACTCCTGCTTTTTAGTCGATTATCTGCAGATAAATTATGAAAACATTCTGATGAAGATGTCGAATTCTCACTGCAGGAACAATAAGAAGTGGAGAGAGCGCCTCATTCTGGTCCAAAATATGATACAGATTGAAGGTTACAAAAGATCACGTACATGATACTTATACGCTAGTATTAAAGATATTGATATAGGCCTACTGATTTAATTAAAGATAACAGACAACTGGTGCTTTCTGTTTAGCAAAGCCCATGTTTAACACCTGCTTCATTCTTCAATCATACCTGTTGAAGTAAGACTGTAAATGTGACTTGAATCTCAAGATAGGTTTAATGTTAAAGAGGTTTTCTTACTTAGAAAATAGTTGTGATCAGAACTAGGCCTAGACAATATCCAAAACTACTAACACACCACATTGCAATCATTTTCAGTCATATTACTGTAAAGAAATATCTTTCTACAACAACAAATTTGACCAAAATGCGAGGAGAAGTCATTCAATTATTCTATAATTTAGGGGTGCATTTTGGATGGAACCAAGGCATTAAAATATACCAGAGGGCATCAAAATTGAGCTTGTTCTGCAATTTTCACGGAAAAAACAGCTATTACTTCCAATAACAACAAAAAAAACGCTGCTTCCGAGAAAGAACCAGAGAGGTTGTTTGTCTGAATCTGTCCGTCGCTCAATCAGCCTCCCTTCAAATTCCTTTCTTTTTCTGGAAGCATTAGCCGCCCTACCAAACATTTATACAAGATAATGATCTGCAAGCATGTCAGAGGGGTTGTCGATATTTACCGTCAGTACGCGTTATTTCTTACACATTTCTCTGTATTAAAACCTGTTTATCCACTATTTTGCTTGTGGTTACTCTTCAACTGGACTGCTTTGATTCTCTGCACCTTAGCACACATGCACTCACCCACACAGACATATACACATCACAACGGCTGCTACAAGACTATTTATACATTGCCCCCCCCCCCCGCCAAAACACGTGTAAATATTGGACTATAAATTGTGCCTTCCTGTATTATACTTATGCTAAAATGTTTATTCTATTCTACTGAACCATTAACTTTATGTATTTATTATTATCTTTTATTATGTTTTATTGTGGTTTCACTGTCCGGAAGGAACCTGCCAGTAAGCGGTTTGTTGGACGATGTATACCATGCGTATCCCATACATACAAGTAATAAAACTAGAAACAACTGATACAGTTATTTGCCTTCGCAAGCGTTTCCCTTATAAGCGTTCTCATACTCAGAACGAGTCAGAATACATGCAGTGTTCTGATCTCAGTGGTAAAATAGTGGTCCATTGTTTCTGACTGGTCCTTGTACACCAGTGACCCCATGCATCTCTCTTCCACTCCTCTCTACTCCTCCATTCCCTGCAGTAACAGAAAGTTGACTTACCCCAACAGTGTGGGTGACAGCTAGCCAGAGTGATGATGACAAAGGTAACCTGGGTCCCACAGGCTCTCTCTCTGTGTGTGTGTGTGTGTGTGTGTGTGTGTGTGTGTGTGTGTGTGTGTGTGTGTGTGTGTGTGTGTGTGTGTGTGTGTGTGTGTGTGTGTGTGTGTGTGTGTGTGTGTGTGTGTGTGTGTGTGTGTGTGTGTGTGTGTGTGTGTGTGTGTGTGTGTGTGTGTGTGTGTGTCATTAGCACCCAGCTACTCATTTTTACATGTCATATCACCTGAGTTCAGTGTTAAAGGGGTGGCTCTGCAGTAGTATGCTGTTGCCATTTTAGAAACCCACTAGCTGTGTTTTGTTTAGAGAGACGTACACTGAGTGTACAAAACATTATGGACATCCTTTTTGAACACCTTTTAGAGTCCAGTGCCCCGACGAATTGAGTCTGTCTTGCGGGCAAACCAATATTACAAAAGGTGTTCCTACTATTTTGTACAGTCAGTGTATAAGCTAGAAAGTTTGCTGCAGAGACGGGTTGAATTACTAGGTACGGTCCAGTAAGGTCTTTGTATGATTACAGGCTATTTGACTCTTGACCTTCAAGGCATATACCTTCCACTTCTTGTCAATAAAACGTTTTAAACAGCGCGGGCTAACGTTCCACAGGCTAACAGTCCACACTATTCCGCAGGCTAACAGTCCACACTATATTTAAAGGAAATGGTCAAGCTCACTAAACTGTATTCCCTGTATGTCACACTATCAACATCTGTTAGCTTGACAAGCTTTTTCTGGTCTTTGATGTTTTTTTATTTTGCATGATTATCTAGGCTTACCTCCTACCTCTTGTTAATACAAAGTGTCCATGTTCCAAACAAAACAGGCCGGCATTCCACATGACAGTCCACAGCAATGATAAAGCTCACTGCTGTTTTTCCCATCCTCTCACCATTAGCGTGACACCTCTTTCCTGGTCTATGACAGAAGCTTTCTCATTGGACTGTACACGGGGGTGAGGAGAGGTGGAGTGGAGGTTAGGGAGCGCATTTCATCTTCATTATCAGACGAGAATTAACTAGGAGAAAATGACCTGTTCCGATTAGAGTCTTGTTAAAAAGGGAGGAATGTGAGAACGGAAAGGATGAAGGGAGATGGGACTAATGGTTCGAATTGTCAGGATGGCTCCTCTTGAGGGTTGTGGGAGAAGGGGTTGGATGGGGTTGGGGGTGCAGGGGGTGGAGGGGGGGGGGGGGGTGAGCCAACGGTCGCAAATATGAAGAGCTTGTCTATCCTTTGATTAAAACACTGGAATTTATTAAATCCTTCTTCTTCCTTCCTTTTTTTTGTCTGGTCTATAATTCATTAGTTCCGGAAAGAGAGAGAAGTTATAGGGTCGGTATAAATATTAACGATTGGAAGTATTTTCTTAGAAGATCACTGCTAACTCTCTGGGTGGAGATTAGCATGGCTTAATGGATGTGGCGGATATTGTTGAAGATGACAGAGGCACCCAACAGACATGTACTTACTTCAAAAATGTATGTTCGTTTTATATTGGCAGTTGACATCAGCATTGCAAGTCCATTGACGTGCCTTCGTAAGTGTGTCCAACTGCACCGCAATGAGTAGATCAACTTTTTCGACTTCAAAATGACTTTTATCAGTTATACTGATAGATCGTTCGAATTTGAGTCAAGTGGGCTGTTTTATATGAGTTAGGACATTTGTCAGCATTTACAGTGTAAGAAACACCCCACACAGAGAGGCATTTAGAAAGCAGATGGAAAACTAGAATGTTAACTATGAGATAAGACAAAATAACAACACTTAAAAACGCATAAATGCACCTTACCTTCCTCTTGTTGTTGGGACTGACGTACAAGTAGCTGAGGATTGTTTTCGCCCCCACTTTCTCATTGAGCTTCTGGTAAGTGGTTCCGTAGTCGGTTGACCTGGAATTTAATCAGAGTGTTTGATGAAGACTTGATGAATTACTTGTTGTAATTAAAAAATCCCCTGGAGAATGTTTAGTAGTAGCATGCACAATTACGTCCCACCTCCTTGTGGTTCGCTGTTCTACGACGACACACTCAGATTACAAGGGATAAACAACCATAACCTAGCCAGGGTGTATGTCTCCAACTCTCTGACCAATGTCCAGCTCTTCTTTTAAAAACAGCACAGAATTCGAAACAGCATCACCCAGGAGCAATTTTTCTGGAATAGTTTCTCTGTTATGGTCCAGGAAAATATTTTAAGTCAAATCGTGTCATTTACTCCTTCAGTCCAAACTGTTAGGAGAAAACGGCACAACAAAGTGCAAAACTTCACGTAAAAAGCTGAAAGACATGCTGCATAGCCTCAAGTGGACTGTTCTATAGCTGGTCAAAGATGAAGCCATTGAACCATGAGTTAGACTAGCTTTATGTAAAGTTTTCACGTGGCCTCCTGCATTGTCATTCACACAAAGCTTCCTGTTTTGAAAGGAAGTAACGGCAATGTTCCTGTGGATTTTGAAAAGAATACTGAAAAGGCAAAATAATGTGTGAAGTGTTTTTGGAGGTCGTGTCTAGGTAGCACAACTTTGTGGTTTCAAAGTATCACCATATCTGTCGGCATAAAACTACTAACCCAATATGGATCCCAACAGTTGAGTCAAAGCTAACAGTGGATGAAAGGGGGATTGTGCTGAAATATTTAAGCGATGGTCAGAGTACTAATGTGAAATGTGTGTTCCGTCTGGGATGTGACGTTCCAGAACGTCTCGAAGTTTGAACAACTTATCTCCCCTGCCAGGTTCATTTTATTCATAGAGAAGCGAGGCTCAATCAAGGAGCTATTTCATGTTCAGCTAAAACACACACACAAACACACAGCCGTGCAAAGCAGGCAAAGCTTCATAAAACACATCATGCATCACCCTTCAATGCTTGTTACTACTACAAACAAAGCAATCACCGACTTCGATAGAGGGTTTTCATTCATCCTGTGCTTATAGAAATGTTAAATCCTGATTTTGGAAACTCAATTGAAATGGAAGCGGTACAACTTTGAAGTCGTTTTTTTGTAGTGAAGTTGACAAAGAACAAACAGAAACACACAAATAGCTCAGCCCCGTGACACCAGCCTGGTGACTTTCATTTTCCTTTTTTCAGATTTATTATGGGATGGTTTCCATGTCGATTAAATATGGGCGAACTCCTGAATACCAGCGGTAGCATCTATCAACGGGTGGATCCATTGACACTTTGGACCACAGGACAATGACATCATCTGGCTATTGATCTGCTCCTCATAGAACCCCATCATACGGCTGCTGTGATTTAAGGCCCAATTACTTACTTTTAGTGGTGCAGCAACTCTCGACATGAACCAATGAAACTAATACAAATCGGCCACCCCCCCTCACATCATATACCTAGCTACTCCTCACATCATATACCTAGCTACTCTTCACATCATATACCTAGCTACTCCTCACATCATATACCTAGCTACCCCTCACATCATATACCTAGCTACTCCTCACATCATATACCTAGCTACTCCTCACATCATATACCTAGCTACTCCTCACATCATATACCTAGCTACTCCTCACATCATATACCTAGCTACTCCTCACATCATGTACCTAGCTACTCCTCACATCATATACCTAGCTACTCCTCACATCATATACCTAGCTACCCCTCACATCATATACCTAGCTACTCCTCACATCATATACCTAGCTACTCCTCAAATCATATACCTAGCTACTCCTCACATCATATACCTAGCTGTTTTAGTTGAGGGTTCAATTTCAAGCTCTTTTATTCATACAGGACTAACGTGATACTGCCTTGTTCTTTTCATGGACAACAACAACTTTATTTTGGGAGGAGACGTAGAGCACCCCCAGTACATGCCCAATTAGATTTCCCCCCATATATCTACTGTACAGCCCAAAGCCCTGTTGTCTTCCCTATTGGAGTTTAATCAATGAGTGGGGGGTATCTGGAGATGGTTAGCTAGAGGTCGCTAATCGCATTAGCGGGGTGCAACGTAAACAATAAACAGCTTGAAACGTCCAACGGATGGCAGCTTTGCTGAGTATTCCAAATTAATTCATGAATGCCTCGGCGCACTCTGATAGCATTTCTCTCTCGCCACGCCGCTTTGAGAGCAGCAGGTTGGGCTTGTACCCCTTCCCATTTCTGCCCCAGGTTTGATGGCTGTCTTCCATTCTTAAACTACCAGCGTCTCCGTCTCTCCCTCTCGTGAAGTGAGGGAACAGTCAATGTTAGACGCACCATTAACAGGGTAATGAAGTGTCACGCCCGTTCACGTTTGAGCCATCCACGACTTAAGCCACTAAAGGCTAGTGGTTAGGACTTAAGTGGAGACAGTCATATAACGCTACATTTACCACTGCTGTGGCTGGGAGATAGGCCGTGGGGTGACCCACAGATCTGTTGTGGGCAAGACCGCTGAAATTACTAGAGAATCCTGAGGTCCATATTCTGTTTTCCTCTTTCTCATATGAGGGCCGCAATGTTCCAGCAGTCCCGCGCCGCTGAGATTTGTACAGATTTGACAGGCCTACTGTTACAAAGTCTCTTAAATGCCAAAACCGCATTCTATCAACTTTAATGAACGCCAAGTGGAACAAATGTAAGAGCATTCAATTTGTCCCTCTTTTTACGAAAGCCCGGGGTAAAATAAGGCGAGACGTCATAAAACGTGTTCCGCTGAAAGGAGTCTATAGAAGAACAACTCAAATCCTCGAACTGCGGAGTTTACAAATGGACAGTCAAACACTTTCTATTTTCAGCCAAGTCTCAAACATACTTGTACATCACAAATAACCTATTGGGCAGCGAATCTCAAGGTAGCAAGAACGCAACCTGTCGACCTACAAAATACAAGATATTACAACTATAGCCAAGGGAGTGGATTATGTATGAATTCAGTTCTCAGTAATGCGGAGAAGCCCCTTGAGCTGAACGTGCAGCGAGACTCGCTTGAGCTGCACTCAAGGCCAGTCAAAGTAAGTGCACTTGGACAACACTGGAGAGCACATTGGCTGTCCGTGAGTAGCTGTGACTCATATTCACACTAATGCCTGTTTGCTTTGGTCTGAATTAAACATCTGGTCGGTCGGCTGGAAGGTTCTGGCGACAGGTGCACCATTTTTGGCCGAAAAGTCTCCTCGATGAGGAGAGGGCAAGTTGCACCGTTTAAATATTCAAGGTGATTTTGTGTAAGCCTTTGATTTGTCAAGCTCTTTTGGTGATGCACTTATGTATTTATAATGCGGTATACAAAGGAGACAGAACACGAAACACAACCTTGTTGCTCCTAAAATCCGATATACAGGCAGTCACTGAAGACTTTACACAGAAATGTACACAGAAGACTTGCAATGACAAAGTATGATGGTGCGTTACCTCCACAATGAGCTCTCTGTGACACTGTTCAGGTTGAAGTCAAACAGCTTGGTCAGCATGAGAATCACCTGCAAGACATGAAGATAAATCCTTATTAATACACTTTAATACAGAGCCTACAATAAAATGCACGTTTCAACACACAATTCATCTTAAAACATAAGCGTAATCACATGTCACATAGCCTTTCAAAACATTTTATGATTCGTCCTGAATTACATGGTCAGCAGTCAAGGAGTTCGTGTTTCTTCTACAGTATGTGAAATCCAAGGAAATGATCTGTTATTGGAGTTACAAGCCACAGGTCATCAACAATTTGGCCTCTAACACCCCCAAAAGGTTGCTGAATCAAATCCCCGAGCTGAGAAGGTACAAATCTGTCATTCTGCCCCTGAGCAAGGCAGTTAACCCACTGTTCCCCGGGCGTTTATGACGTGGTTGTCGATTAGGGCAGCCCCCCCCCCCCCCCCCGCACCTCTCTGATTCAGAGGGGTTGGGTTAAATGTGGAAGACATATTTCCATTGAATGCATTCAGTTGTACAACTGACTAGGTGTCCCCCTTTCTTTTCCCATGTTCAAGTGGTGTCCCTTTATTTCATGATCACTGGTGTAATACAAGATGCTTCTTCCATACTTTCGAAAATCACCCATCACATCCTTTCAAAATAGAAAGCAGAAGGGACAGACAGGAAGATATTAAATGTTGGATATGTAGCTTCTGTAGCCACACATGAAAAGGCTTAGGCACCGTGGGAAACTCACGGTCTACCTGATTATACTATTATACAAATGTGTCCTCCACCTAGCTTGTTCATGGGATCTGACTGCTGACTAGCAAGCTCAGCTGAACTGTCAGGGAAAGGAACTAAAAGATACATCAGACGAACAGCGTGTGACGACTAATTATTAAGAGCTCATTACTTGATCACATCCTATTCAATCTAAACGCGGCACTGTAAATATTCTTTATAACTGTAACACCTTTAAAGTGCATGGAATTTAGAAGGAAAATCTGGGTCGATCCAAGTTCAGGGAAAATGAAAAGACAGATAAATTGCATTCTGCCCAAAGCAGAATGAGAACGACAGAAGCACGGATTTACAGAAGCACGGAACTACAGAAGCACGGAACTACAGAAGCACTTGCAATCTATTTACTTTATGACTAGAGGTATATTTCAAATTCATTGCAATTTGTGAAGGTGGAGCTATTCACCAAGCACACCTGTAGTTTACCAGTCTACTTTGACATGGTACCATTGACATTTCACCCAATGTTTGCTGTCTGTTAGCATGTTGCTAACTGTGTGGAATCACCTGGAGTATGACGTCATGGGTTTGACAGTTTCGGGATTGTTCAAATGCATGTGGATGTCATACAACAAAGAGGTCAGTAACAACATGGACAAGTCCAACAGATCCAGCAGTAGTCTTATGTCCATCTTTATCAGCCTCATGTCATCCAGATGACCTTAGCATCACCTACATAGCCTATTTTCCTCCCTCCAAACACCCATAGGCAGGCTGAAACTTTTAAGAGGAACTGCACTGTATGCATATTCAGGGAAAAAAAGTCCATAGTGTAAAGCAAAAATAAAACTACCGGAGCCTATAAACAATTTGTACATGCCGTCTCCAAGACCGGCTACACAATGTTCCTTGGCTGCACGCTGCGTCATGGCAACATCCAACTGTTTCTCTGTACCTCGGATACCTTTGAGTCTACCTCCCGCTGCATGTTGGAGGCAGGCATGGCGGAGGAGGAGTCACCGTGGGAGTTGTGTGACTTTGTGAAGTGTGTTCCGCCAGCGTGGGGGCCCCGCGAGTGAGTTACAACGGCAGAACAGATGCACCTCTGCAGTGGGGAATTACATTGTGAGGCAGGCCCCTTTGATCACCCTGTATTATGTATGAGGCAACATCTGCGACCTCGGAACGCACCGAACCAATACCACCCCCCCCACACACACACACACACACACACACACACACACACACACACACACACACACACACACACACACACACACACACACACACACACACACACACACACACACACACACACACACACCTGCTTTGGCTCAACCTGTGGAGGAGTTTAGGTTAGAGAGAAGAACCCATCAACACAAAACTCCTTTAAATTAAGAGCTTGTTCACAATGTAGCCCGGTGTCTCCTCTAAGCGTCTGAGTGGTAGATACTCCGGTGAGGAGAGATTTACCCCAAGGGATGAATAACCTTACATGTGCAGATGAGACCAATGCATGCTAATGACCCAGTCCATTTTGCTGGCCAGCTGGAGGGGGAATTCGCACACAGGCCCGTACACACACGCACAAAGGTGCGCACACACACACACCCACACACAACCACCTCCACAAGGCTTCTCTCTCTCCCTCTATCTCCGTCCCTCCTAAATTCTACCAAACCTCTAAATTCAGTTTTTCTATGTCTGTTTGACAGAGCAGGTGCCCTTGTACCAATGTATCTCTGTACTCCATGCCTAGGCCTCCACCTCCGCCTGTTTCTGTGTACTAGAGCCAGGTTCTCTATCACCTCGCCCAAACAACCAATAACCTGGACAGATAAAGTCCTTTAAAAGCAAAGTAAGCAAAGCTTTAAAAGCAGGGCAGGCCAGGCGGGGCTGGCTGTGTAGCTGGCATCATTAGCTGAAGGACAGTGTGCATGCGGACCCTTCTGTCTGCCACATATGGAGCCTAATGTGGGTGGCCATCAGCGTGCGTCCGTGTCAGATGGTCTCCCCGCTGGAAAGTGCATATGCTACATTACCGAGCTTGCCAATTAGGCCCGTGGGTAGACTCCTACTGTAAATATTACCTTGCCGAGCAATAGAAGGAAAAGACAGACTTAAAAAAAAATTAAGATATCTGAGAAGGGCTAACGATGGGGAGCGAGCTGTGTGAGGGAGTGAAGAAGAACAAGAAGAAGGTCATTCTACCAGAAGCGGTTAGGAGTTGTTTGAGGGAGAGAAGATGGAGGACTGTGACTTTCATCAGCTTGGAAGGTGTTTGGGTTTACGTGGCTGTGGTAGGTTGAGGCGGGAGCTCTGTTTATGGATGCATTATGCTGAAAACCCCACATTGAAGTCAGTCACTGGGCTTCAGAAGATGTTTGAGGTGGTAGGCCTGGTGAGGTCTGTATTAAGATAAGTGTCCCTCTTTCGAATAAGTAAAACTTTCAAAGTGCATTGAAGGCCAGTTGGAGGGAGTTTGCAAATGTTATGCTAAGTCTCTGGTTGGCAGAATTTTAGGGGGTATTAGAAATGCAGAGAGGTTTGAGCTCAGGGTGCGGATCAATAACAGCTGTGTTTCTGCAAAGACTTAAGTGCTTAGAGTTTCTCTTTCACACACAAATACACACAGAGAGAGACAGAAACAGACACAAACACACACACAGAGAGACAGAAACACACACAAGTACACACACAGAGAGACAGAAACACACACAAGTACACACACACAGAGAAAAACGCACATCTTTGTTGCCAGAAAATGGCTCGTTGTGTTTCCCGCTATCTGGTGATTGTCCTTGACAAGGGGAGAAAAAAAAGAGAGAGCCCAGAACTGTAAACAAATAGAACACATAGGGACCCTAGCCACAGCTTTGTCTGACTGTGTAACTCCCAGAAATGAGACATGTTAAGCACACACTTCAGGGCATTCATATACAAAAAACTTTTTCTGAAATCCCCTTTTTCTTCTGTATTTCTTCAACTAAATTGTAATCACGAGAGAGAGAGAGAGAGAGAGAGAGAGAGAGAGAGAGAGAGAGAGTTGTCATGTTTTTTCCTGACTGCATGCTAAAGTACAATCCCGTATTCCTCACTCTCGTTAATGTTTCAGGTATCGTCTCAGATATTCAGATACTGTAGTAGGTGGATGCACTCTAGAGTCTTGAGTGTTCCAAGATGCAATTTCGTAACCATGTAGTGAACACCGCACGCACTCAATACTTCTGTGCTTTTCATCTAGAAGGAATGCATTACACCTCTGCACACTACATATCTATTATATTCTTGAGAAAAAACAAGT
The DNA here is from genome assembly GCF_029448725.1 of Salvelinus fontinalis. Taxonomy (NCBI): domain Eukaryota; kingdom Metazoa; phylum Chordata; class Actinopteri; order Salmoniformes; family Salmonidae; genus Salvelinus; species Salvelinus fontinalis. The sequence goes on from NC_074667.1 coordinate 4,501,369, forward strand.
CAAATATATAAATATCATATCTAACCATGATTCATCTTCCTAGATGTTCAAAAACCTGAATCTGTCAAACTCCGGAGGGATCATCGTGACAACATGCCTTCTCTCTGTAGGATTAGCTGTTGTCGTTTCATATTTTGGAAATATTTCACAATCCATGCCTATCCCAGATATGAAAGTAAAATGTAGCTGCGAAACCTTGATTTTCAAGTCATCTGTCAAGTTCTTGGATATCCCACCAAAAATCTGTCTCCATTGAGGTTCAAAATGTGTCATTTGAGAGCAATGTCCCAGGGTAGGAAATGTTAGTTTAAATACCAGACATTTATAGTGATGTTCTGGGTTTTGGGATGCCTATTTCTGGGGCCTAATTAACTAGTCTTGTGTTAATGTTTTTTTCTTTTTTTCTTCTGACAATATTACCCAGAAACCACAGTGATATCGTTTTCTGTATACTTTAAGACCAACATATTCAGTGTTGTAAACCCATTTGTTGACATAGCCCCAGGGTTTTAGTCAAAATGCATGGCTGGATATCGTATGTTGATATGTATATTCCAGGTTGGATACTATGTTAATAAGATGTTATATTGTACTGACATACTTAGTAGTTATCTGCCATGTGTGTATGTGTTTAGCCCTATCAGCAGAAGAACAGAAACAGACACACCATGGTGGGAAGAAGACTAAAGTTACTAATATACACATCCAAAGTGAAAACACAGATTTTCATTGCTGTAGTTTGACTGCCACCTACAACGCTAATGACCTGACTAGATGGCAGGATTCACTTTCTTCCCAGCGTGATCACTGTTACAGGGGAAGACATGGAGCTACTGTGTGTGTGTGTGTGTGTGTGTGTGTGTGTGTGTGTGTGTGTGTGTGTGTGTGTGTGTGTGTGTGTGTGTGTGTGTGTGTGTGTGTGTGTGTGTGTGTGTGTGTGTGTGTGTGTGTGTGTGTGTGTGTGTGTGTGTGTGTGTGTGTGTGTGTGTGTGTATGAGCTACTGGGCTCCCCGACTTCATTTCAACTGAACACTGTTGAATTTACTTTTATACTACCAGTCAAAAGCACCAGCAATTAACTAACTGCACCTCAGATTGCAGCCCGTTCAGAGGAGACTACGTGAATCAGGCTTTCATGGTCGAATTGCTGCAAAGAAACCACCACTAAAGGACACCAATAAGAAGAAGAGACTGGCTTGGGCCAAGAAACACTATCAATGGACATTAGACCGGTGGAAATCTGTCTTTTGGTCTGATGAATCCAAATTTGAGATGTTTGGTTCCAACCGCCATGTCTTTGCGGGACGCAGAGTAGGTGAATGGATGATCTCTGCATGTGTGGTTCCCACCGTGAAGCATGGAGGAGGTGTGATGGTGCTTTGCTGGTGACACGGTCTGATTTATTTAGAAACCACACTTAACCAGCATGAGGTGACTACCTCATGAAGTTGGTTGAGAGAATGCCAAGAGTGTGCAAAGCTGTCCAGTCAAAGGGCGGCTATTTGAAAAATCTTAAATATATTTTTATTTGTTTGATACTTTTTTGTCTACTACATGATTCCATGTGTGTTATTTCATAGTTTTGATGTCTTCACTATTATTCAACAATGTTGAAAAAAGTAAAAATAAAAACCCTTGAATGAGTAGGTGTCCAAACTTTTGACTGGTACTGTATACAGCAGGGAACTATGCATATAGACTGCAGAGATCTATTGTTTTTGGGGTTTGAGAGTGTGTGTGTGTGTGTGTGTGTGTGTGTGTGTGTGTGTGTGTGTGTGTGTGTGTGTGTGTGTGTGTGTGTGTGTGTGTGTGTGTGTGTGTGTGTGTATGTGTTTCTCGAGTCACTATGTTAATAAAGCCATGAACTGATTGGCACTTATCCTAACTCATCCATCCCAGTAGTGCCCACAATTACAATGTCAGACAACAACTCTGAAACCTCCACAGTTTCAGTGTCAAGACATTATGGCACCGTCAAACCGTCGAAGTCTAGGAGTCTCCTCACACCACCATATTTCTATAGTTCACCAACCCCAGCAAAACCACTGTTCACATTACGCTAGCAAATTGTCATTAATGACATCAGTCATGCAGGGATCACACCACTATGGAACCATGCTGACTGGGTTATAGAGGATAGAGAAAAGGCTAACAGAGTAGGGAGACAGAACCTTCAACCAACAACTCATGTGCGTGCGAATGAGCGTGTGTGTGTCTGCGCATTGAATGTGCGCACGTGGGTCTTCAAATGAATGATGTGTCTGAAAACAATGTTGATTCGGGTAATAAATCACTCTTCAGTACTTTGCCATAAGGGGAAGATAACACTTGACACAATTATTGAAATTGAATTCATGGACACTCTCGCTCTAGACAAAAGATAACGGGACTATTCACATTATCCCAAGTAGGTAAGGTTCCTGCCTGCGTAGAATGAAAAGCCAGAGCTCCAACAATTGAGTTTTACCTTCCAAAGTAGGTTACAATCCACCCACTGGTTAAATATAGTACATCACTTCCGTGCCGCGAGAGAGGAATGTGGTTGCTCACTCCTGATCATTTGACAAATAAAACTGAATATATGAATGTTAATCCAATGAACCCGTTCACATATCCCCGGGGAATATTGCAATAACCCATAAAACCTTGAACTGTCAACGTGGAAAATCGAGTCTTATGTTAGCGGTGACAGAAAGGTGTGGATATGAAAGCACTATGAAACTCAAGCACTCAAAGTTTCTAGTGGCATTGAATAGGAATGACAAGTATGTGGGTATATGATTTTCAACGAGTTGAATATCAAGTTTTATGTTAGCGGTAACAGAAAGGTGCGGCTATGAAAGCACAACACAACACAACACAAACATACTCAAAGTTGAGACTGGATGCCAAACCGAGTCTATGAGTAAAATGCTGTGCCTGACTTTGGATTTTGGTATTAGACTACAGAGGCCCAAGAGGCCCAAGAGGCTAGTCTAGTGGCCGATTTCCCCCTATGTGTTAACACAACCTACATGACATTATTAACTACAGTCGCTACACTACTAGACAGATGGAGCGTGATAAATAAAGCTAAAAATAATCTCGCTCATTGCAGATTCATTATTTAGATGGTCATCCTCAGAAGTAGCATCAGCTCACAAACGGGATAATAAAAGGTATTTACAAAGCTAAATCTATCCATCTATCTATCTGGCACAGGCACTCTCTTCTCCCTCTCTCCATCTGAGGCTAAATAATCGGTCCACTTTTTGTCTCAATGATATCCCTTGATTTGCCTCCAGTTTGGGGCTGGGTAGTTTGAGTAGTAGGAGCCGAAGGCAGATGAACAGTCCCTCCAGGCATTGCTGCCAGAGCGAGCGAGCGAGAAGCAGGAAGAGGGAGAGAGAAGAAGGGAGAGACAGAAGGGAGAGACAGAAGGGGGAAGAGGGAGAGAGAGCGAAGGAGGAAGAGGGAGAGAGCATGAGAGCGAGAGAGAGAGAGAGAGAGGGTGGTAGTAGCTAACAAGCTCTTCTCTGTCAATCTCTCGCTTTGTTCCCATTATTCAGAATCAAAGACTCCTGATTCCCAGCATTTGCATGTGATTAAAGGTGATTAGCAGTACAGCGCCACAGTCTAAACCAACACTTCCCTTCCTTGGAATCACCACGGCACACCCACCTACTGCTGGTGTTGCAATCACCACCGCCATGACAGACCACCTTTTTGTTGCTGTTCGGCTCTGTTGTGTAACCATTGTGTGAGGCACCTCAATGTCAACATCATTCACGTGCTTCATTTGCGTCAAAGAAAAACACGTTGGGAAAAAGACAAACCAAAGTAGACATGTTGAGGGATAAAAACGATACAGATGAGAAACAAGCTTTTCAAGTGGCTGAGTTTGACGCGGTGGCTAAAGAGATAGCCGTTAACACGAGAACACAGAGGAATGAGAATTGCAATCAACGGGGGTCTTAACCTTGTCTCGCACGTCACTGTAATGAGATGATAAAACGGATCCCCGGGGGGTTGGAACAAGCCGTATTCTAGCGCGTACACAGAAAGCTGTATCAATACGGGAGCAATTGCTGCTGAGCTTCATACTCTGGTAATAGAATAGGAGACACGCGCTGCACACCAATAGGCACACTCAATTTCAGCACAAGAGAGCATTGTATAAGCTACAGTAAGAAAATGTATGGCATTCAGAAGTAAAAAATGTCGTCAATGTTAGAGATATAGCAGTATTCAGCGTAGTCAACAATGTTGTCAATGTTAGAGATGTAGCAGTATTCAGCGTAGTCAACAATGTTGTCAATGTTAGAGGTATAGCAGTATTCAGCGTAGTCAACAATGTCGTCAATGTTAGAGATGTAGCAGTATTCAGCGTAGTCAACAATGTCGTCAATGTTAGAAAAGTAGCAGTATTCAGCGTAGTCAACAATGTTGTCAATGTTAGAAAAGTAGCAGTATTCAGCGTAGTCAACAATGTTGTCAATGTTAGAGATATAGCAGTATTCAGCGTAGTCAACAATGTCGTCAATGTTAGAGGTATAGCAGTATTCAGCGTAGTCAACAATGTCGTCAATGTTAGAGATGTAGCAGTATTCAGCGTAGTCGACAATGTTGTCAATGTTAGAGGTATAGCAGTATTCAGCGTAGTCAACAATGTCGTCAATGTTAGAGATGTAGCATTATTCAGCGTAGTCAACAATGTCGTCAATGTTAGAGATATAGCATTATTCAGTGTAGTCAACAATGTCGTCAATGCTAGAGATGTAGCATTATTCAGCGTAGTCAACAATGTCGTCAATGCTAGAGATGTAGCAGTATTCAGCGTAGTCAACAATGTCGTCAATGCTAGAGATGTAGCAGTATTCAGCGTAGTCAACAATGTCATCAATGTTAGAGATATAGCATTATTCAGCATATTCAATATTTCCTGTATAAAGCAAAACAATTACAAACAAGAGGAAGGAGAAGACAGAACTCTGGTTTCAATCACGGTCCAATGGAGTTTGATCAATCTCCCCATGATGTCAGATCTGACCAAGACTTCAACCCAGTCCACACAGGAAATCATTCAAGGCCAGGCCGTTAGCGCCAGCCTTGGCTGAGGAGGCCACACACAAACAAGGACAGAAGGGAAGCCGCCATGCTAGGGCCAGAAACACCAAAAGATTGATAGGACCAGACGAGACCAACACTGTAGCCAGCAAGGGGGAAAACACAATCAGTTGTCGAGTCAACGGCACCCATTTCTAAAGTGTCATCTGGAGACGATCTCATTGGCTACCATCCACCGAATCCATTTACAGGGGGTGCAATGCGATTCATTGATCTGAACGGTGTCATTAACTAGGGGTTAATACAGGGGACATGATGTAAACACGATCAATGTCCGTCACACCGAGGCCTCTCCTTTCAACACAGCGCTTAATAAATAGCCTCACCTTCACTGTAATGTAAACTCCATTCAAGTACAATTTATAGGCCTCTATCACCTCCTTGATTACTTATGGTATATCATCATATGGGGGGCGCATTCCACGCCATGAACAGTAGTACTCTAAACTTGGAATTGCCGCGACACCTTTAGCGTTGACCTTTGCATAGATGTCCCAGTAAATCATGTAAATAGTGGGGTTAGTGAGCTGTGGTGTATTTGTTTACTACAGAGCGACATGCCTGGGCAAGTCCAGGCGGAACCATACGGCTATTTAAAATCTCAACAATAATGAGTTGTTGTGTAACGGACAGGCGGGAGGCCCCTTTTGGTTAGTGGTTCGGGATCGGGAGTGATTGATTGGTTGGTTGGTTGGTTGACCCGCGTCCGCCGGCCCCCTTTACTGTTTTTAATGGCGTTCTTGACACTATATCCAATTACTTAGAATAATTATTTGGGCTTGGAGAGCTGATGACTGGCTGCATTTTGGAAATGTGAGACTGGATCGCGTCCAAGTTAATGCATAAATTAATAGGGCAGGCCACTGGGAGGGGAGTTGTTCAATCTCTCATGGAGAGAGGAGGTTACTGTATACAAGGACCTCCTCAGTGACGAGTCAGTTGAAAGCAATAAACCCAGGGGGTTATTGGCAGGACATAAACCTCCACTCCCCTTATCCTCTTGTCTATTTAATTGTTTATTGTGACTTCACATATACAAACGGCAGCACACGCAGATCCACTCACCTCTATAGGCCCGAGAAAGGAAAAAGGGGAATGGGATTCTCCTTGGTCAGCTAAAATGGAGGAGAGCGAATGAGCCCTAAGGGAAAGCAGGGAGATTATGGAAAGGGGAATTAACAATTGAGAGACGCATAACTTGTTTAAAGTTTTTATCTATTGACTAATCGACAAAGACTCAGGCAGGATCCATAGAAAGCCAAGGGAAGCTGACCTTTTTGTTGCAGATCGTTCCACATGTTCTTGTAATGCAGGGGAGAAAAGTCCCGTTTGAAAGGCACGGCTAAAATAAGCTGCTCTGCAGAATACAGTGTACAAGTTGGCGGATAGGAACATTCTGCTTACTTTTCAGGGACAAAAGTTCAGCTCCGTCTGTGGAGAAAAGTGTCAGTGGAAGAGACTGAGCATACTAATTAATAAACTCTAAAAACATACTGATGTTCAGTAGGTACTAATACCATTCTAAATTGATGCATTTAAATCCCAAAACTTGAAACAAACCCTTCACGAAGTTGTTCTTTTTGACACTGACTTTGTGAAATTAAACTCCCTCTCCCTAGACAGTTATTACTTGATGATTAAATCTTCAATCTCAAATCTATGCTAACTGTAAAAAGGTCGCCAGCTAATTTGATTTGTGGGCTCCCAAAGAAATTCATTATAAATCTGAAAAACACATGGAGGGAATTCGTATTTGAAATGTGTTTTATGATTACAGAAATGTAGAGAGCGGCTTTATTGTACAATATGTACTATACAGCTACGCAAAGTTCAGTTAGATGTAATTCATTTTGTGTATCCTGGGGATATGGTTATTATTAGCAAAGGGATGTATGATAATACCTGAAATGAGGAAAACAAGCCTGATCCATTCATTACAATTAATTTCCAGCATTCCAAACTCTGCCAATTCAGCACTTAGCTTGCCTTACCAATCGTACTGTCCACCGTATTTACCAGATGGAATTAGTAATATGTAGATGTATTGACTTGGCGAGGTCACAGGAGGTAATTGTTACCCACGTATGAGACGGAATCCACTGTACTACAAACTAGCCACTTCTCTTGGTTTCAAGTGAGATGAATGGCAAATGAGGATATTATCTGAAATAATAATAAATATATATATTTTTGTCAAGTGTTTGGCAAATGTCCAGTTGTTTGCCATCTATCATTATTTGGGTTCCTCAGGAATAGTTGTAATGATTCTGTATAAATGTTACAGAAACTATTCAACACTATACAGTACTTACACAAAACGGAGGACTCATCAGAACCACAGCTAGTTTGTTCTCCGGCTGACGTTTATATATAAATACAGTATACATCCAGTCTCTGTGCATACCCAAACATGCTTTCCAGCCATCCTCTCATCCCCTACTTCCATTCCTCAATCCAATCATTTCAATCTCTTTGTACCAGCATTCGATGGTGATGGCAGGCACAGCTCTTTTTTTCATATTGATGTGCAGGAATAGACAGACGAAACAGATTTCCACGGCTAGGCTAGAGGCAGGGAGCTAACTGGAGCAAGCAGACGTCAGGGCCCATCAGCATGCTATGGGATGATTGCTATAAGGATCCCATCCGCCATTTTAGCGCTAGGCACTAGATTATGGGGTGGCGGCTAACATGTGACGAGGCTAAAACGGCATGAAAAACCTGGTGTTCATCGAATGAGTGAATCTGGGTTGATGGTGGATTTGAGTTCTGCAGTGAGCAATGTTTGTGTCTTTGGGTAGATTTTGGATTGTTGTTGATGCTGTCATTTTTCCACTCAAATGATACCCTTACAATATATTTTGATACAGATGTAGGATCTTAATTTGACCTATAATGTGACAGGAAAATAATCCTGCAACAACAGAGTTTGAACTTTTAGTACATTTGTGTTGCTTGATCAGTGGTTAAGCTATTAGCTGGCCAAAAGTAGGCTACATGAAAAGTGCAATACTGTTAATACAACCATGTGTTAGCGCGGGCACAGGAAAATTGTCAGAAACAAAAGAGTGATCAAATTAACATCTTAGATCTGTATATCTTTAGTGTATTACTACATACAGGGTTAAGTGGAGAAACACTGTTGAGGCTCTTTGCTCCACTGGGAGCTAAAATGAATAAGTCAAGTAAATAAGTCAGTCATAGTGTATAACTATTTTAGTGTTAGCTGTAGTAATGTGTTAAGAGGGGGTAATACTTAAGTAACGCAGACCAACTTGAAGTGTTTAACATGCTAGGCATTCTGGTGCTGCCGTTACAGTTTCCAGTCGATGTGTGCCTAACCTGCCAGATGTGTTTGTTTATACTCAACACACAAGATCATATCTTTGCCAGAATCTATGCAGACGGCTGCATAATCAGTGGTAAGACAAGGATGTCCTGTCTCACCACAAACTGATTGGAAAGAGAACTAAAACAGTGGGCGTGTTACAGTTAGCTAAGATGAAACATTTTCTCTGTCATCAGACAGTCTGTCATACAGGTAGATGTTCGGGATATTTACACAAACCTTAATAAATTACATCAAATTACTTCCCTCGACATCTGGCCTGATCCCTATTGCAAATATTCCCCTGAGATAATTAAATTGATGCCTTATACACTACCAAGTAATACACAGTCAATATATCTCACTGAACTTTAATAGCAAAACAAATTATGATTTGAGTAACCCTCTAACCCTCTAAATGGAATTGACACTTATTGACCTGTCATATGGTAATATACATGTAAATGCATTAACTGAGGGTACTCCTTTGTAGGAGAGCGATGGGGAATTCAGAGCGATGGGGGAATTTACAATGAGTGAATCAGACTTTCATTAGTGATGGAGAAAGAAGTTATTTGACAGAGTAGCGTCGACATACGACATCATAGGATCTGACACCAGGGCTGGTGATGAGTGATAAAAGAAAGACAGCATGACTTTTAAACAGATACACACAATCTCTCACATACACACACTCTCTCACACACACACACACAGTCATGCAGACACACCACCCACATCACATTAAAATGCTTGTTAATTTCAAGCAGATCTGACACTAAAATATGCCTCCAAACAGCTAAAACTCCCACATTCAGTTGAAAATAAAAAATTATATAAATTAGACCAATTAACAGGATGCATATTCTTGATTTTTTAGTCCAATTAGATGAATGGAATAAATGCTACCGCTGGCAGCGTTTTTTAAGACTGTGTGTGTGCGTGTGTAATTCCCCATATTGAGCTGTCTGACCTTCTTGAAGAGTTTGAACAAAAAAAGATTCCCCTTAATTTGGATGACGGAGACAGCCGGATTTTATTAATGAGCTTTCGCATCTTTCCACGCTGATATGAAAAAGACTGCCTCTTTCTAACTATCAGATCATTTATAAGCTGAAATAACATGCAGGGACCAATTAGGTACTGCCTGGAAAGGGAAAGAGGAGAGATGGTCTAATGGGATGGTTGGAGGATTAGAGGAGACTTCTGAAGCATTGCCTCGTTCACTTTCTGACCTTGTTATTGTACCTTGAGATGCTAGAGATGATGTCTTAGAAAACAAGGATGCTAACACGTGAACAGTTCATTGGAAAGACTGTTGATACATTAAAGAGCTAAAGCTTAAGTAGTTTAGCTAATATCTTTGAGATATAGTGGAACGTGGGTACAGGAAGGGATAGTGAGATTCTATGAGACATCTCCATTTATTCGCTGACCATCTCTATTTTGGCACATTTACAAAAAAGGATGTGGTTTCATCACGTTATCTATGTCATTCGTGTGTGTGTGTGTGTGTGTGTTTTTTTTACTTGTCCATTTAGGTTCCTAAATGAATGTGGGAAACTATAGGTCCTTATCAATAAAACTTCACAATATGGTACAGAGTGTTCAATTTGGCTGCTTGCCAATTTGACCTGGTCTATCAATCAATGTAGCCTATCATGTCAATCAGCGGCAATTGTGATTAAACACACTGAAAAACAAATGTTGAAAATGGGCTGTTAGCCAACTTCGCTAGGTAGGCCTACATTAGTTGAAGAAAAAAAGCACATTAGATCTACTTAACACTATACTGTATGTTTATCCAACTGCACAAAGTTTCTACTGGTAGCTTGCAAAGTAAACATTATCAGCTAACAGTACATTGGCAAATGTGCCCTTCTACCGCTTGACAGGCAGAGCCCACAAAGGATGGGAAATTAAACTAAACCACTCATAATCGTCTGGTATAGCTCACTTTTATTTTGTAATACTCAAATATACACATTTATGCTAGCAAATATTGAGAGATATTGTGAGGTTACCCTCCGTATCTGAAATGACCTGATCAATTGAGGTTTACTGATTATGAAAAACAGTTACTTGCTGTATAACTCTGATGATAGAGCTAAATGTGTGCAATTGTTTTGCATGGAATAAATGGGAAATTTGATGTTCTGACTACACTCTTAGAACCTTTTTTTCTATCAAGAACCTGAAAGGGTTCTTCGGCCGTCCCCATAGAAGAACCCTTTTTGGTTCCAGGTAGAACCTTTTTGAGTTCAATATAGAACCATTTCCACAGAGGGCTCTACATGGAACCCAAAAGGGTTCTACCTGGATCCAAAAGGGGTTCTCCCGTGGAGACATCCGAAGAACCCTTCTGGAACCCTTTTTTCTAAGAGTGTATGCTGTTAAAGAGGTGATGATTTCACAACCAAATAATTAACAATCCCTTAAACTGGGGATCCTTGACCCCCTGCAGGCAAATCGAACACTCTGCACCTTATTGTGACGTTGTATTGATAACGATCTGTAGACCGGTTGTGCTGAGAGGGTTAAAACCACATTCAGCATTCCGAGGGAGAGCACAAACACAGTTGTCTCTTCAGCAGAATCAAGTGTTGTGATTATATTGTTCCCTCGCTGTCCATAATGTGTCAGAATCGAATCTCATGGAGCTATATACATATACTGTAGGTAGGGGTAAAGGGACTAGGCAACAGGATAGATAATAGACAGTAGCAGCAGTGTATGGGGTGAGTGTGAAAGTGTGTGTGTAAGTGTGTTCGTGTTATGTGTGTGTAGTGTGTGTGTTGGGATGTCAGTGGCAGTATGTGTGGCTAGAGTCCAGTGTGTGTGCAGTGAGTCAGTGCAAAAGAGTTAGTGCAAAAAGGGTCAATGCAGGTAGTCTAGGTAGCCATTTGATTAGCCATTTAGCAGTCTTGTTTAGAAGTCTTATGGCTTGGGGGTAGAAGCTGTATCATAGCATGTATCTCATGACTTAAAAATCCTCAGCCTTTAAAACAGAAGGTCAGGGATCAGCAAATCCTCACCGCTGGCCAAGGAGCTTATGAGTCCATTGAGAGGGAATCACATCTTCTCTGATTACCTTCCCAGCGTGAACATGAAGCCTATTGATATCTAATCTGTCTGCAATTTCATCTGTCCATGTTCTGACCGATTCCCTTCTCTAAAGCCTGATCCCTCCTGTGATTCACCTGAACACGAAAATGTCATCCTTCCTTTGTCGACATGTGAACGCATGACAGCCTTTAGTATGCCGGTCGACATTTACTTTTCACATACAAATGACATCCGTGGTATAATCTATTTGGACTATAAGTAGGCCTGTGTGTTAGCATAACATCTTTACATTGACATCTAAATGACGTGTGTAATATATATGGAATATAACTCCAGCACAATATCTGAAGAGGAAATGTCAAATTAGATTATTTGGTCAGTAGCCTTATAACGACATAACCTTAGTTGTAGCAATAAACCCTGAAGAGAATATGAATGTAATGGGGGTAAAATGAAATGGAATGTCTTACGTCACATAGTGAAGTGCTAGGGCAATTTGTGCATAAATGATTCTGAACAGATGGCTTGGTTTGTGCGGATATCTCAGGAGAAGACTGCAACTGTTGCGCAGTGGCTTTTTTTTTTAAACAAAACAAATGTATTCCAAATCCCTCCTTACCAGACCAACAAATCTGGAGTTTAAAGAGAAGACATTTTCTAAAAATAACAACCCTCAAAGAGTTTCTCGGTAAAACACCAACGGAGGTATAAAGCAAAAAAGTGAACGGCTAAGCTTGGAGACCTTTGGGATAATTGCATTACGTCGCTGTGAAAATGGCATCAAATGATGCATAATTCGATTTCTGGGAGGTGAAACAGCGTACCTACAGCTATACGAACAGGTGGTAAACCTGATTATCATGGTAGAGTTGTACAGGGAGTCTTAGCTTTACCCAGGAACCACTCTGGAAGGTATTGCATAGATGATTTATGGGGTAGAAGTGTCAAGATGCAGCTGACACTCAAGCATCCGCTGATGCCATATCATCACATAAACTACAGTAAAAGGCCTAAAGTTTTTGGTTATTAGAAGGACAATATCAGTCTAAGTTTTCAGCAGTCTGAGTGTCATATATGTGACTCACCACCTGGATTCGGTCTTAGGTAGCAAGTTTTGAAATTGTGTTTTTTACATTATACAAAAGTAGAGACTCAGAGCTACAAAATGGTATATCATGCACTGCATTTGAGGAACAATGGGAAAGTAACTGCTTTGAAAGTTGAAAGTCAGAATTTTTGTGATCACTGTTAAAGCTAAAATCCTTAAATCGAAACAGTTTACTTTTGGGGTGGGGGGGTAAAAAGCTGAAGGATGGGCCTGGAGAAATGTAACGACTCACAGAGATTTGGATGCAAGGACATGATAACAATTATAGTTTTAACCATGTTTTGAGGCTATACAGTGCTTGGTAACATTTACATTGTTTACAAACATTGGAGTAAAACAAGCTTGTATTTTGGGTTCAGAAGGGGTACAACAGAACTAAGCTCATGATGCATTTATAAGTTATATTCTTCAAGAACCAATCGGTACATATTAGTACTATAGTCCAAAAATGGATGTAGCAACTAAGACTTCCAGCCGTAATCAGGGCGAGTCGTCGATAGTTCAGCCTTATGTCATCAGCGTTCCATTGACTGTGAACCCATCCACTACACCATAACAGTTGGATATTATATAGCAACTTTAATATCGCATGGCATCATCATTCCGTATGTCTTCGTTTACTATAAGTGGCCATTCAAACACAGAGCGTGTTTTCCTCAGTATCCAACAAAGAGGTCTTTATGTCTTTATCGAGCGGAGCTTGAGGACCATAAAGACTGCTAAATATACAAGGAGGAATGGTCAATTGTTTGAGGGAAACTGGCTGAAGGTTTGTCTTAGAGATGTTCAGCATTGTTGTATTCAGGGTATGTACTGTTGTTCATTGAAAAGATCTGTATACTATCGGTAGAATACATAACGCAAATATGAATATTAATGTCTGTCATTATTGCACAGCCTTATTCACTTTGTTCAAGACTTCCTTTGGAACTTTCAAACGCTAGCGCTTAGCGAGAACCATAAAGATTCAAGGGTGAATTATATCTCAAGTTTCCCTTATCAGTGGCTGACACACTAGCTTACCCCCAACAAGCCGCGCCGTGCATTTTGACGACTAAGTGGAGAAAAAACACTGGCGTCAGCTAAATAAACGGTATCGGAGTATGAGAACATATATAACCCGATCAGGAGACAAAAAAGGGGAGAAAGGAAGAATTTGTTATAACGAAACAGCAGCTTTTGAAATTACATTCATTATGTATTCGATGCTAAGAGGGTACCGCTAACACAACAGCTACAAAAAGAACTTGTCACACTATTTGGCTTCCAGACTTGGGAATAATCACCTGGGCAATGTAAAATTAATTCAACAGGAAAAGTATTTTAATACCTGTTATGTGCTTACATTTTAAATCACGGCCATAATTGGTGCACATGCCCCTGTTCCCATTGATTCCACTTCTTCTACTGCTTTCCATCCGCCCTTGTTGCCTCCATCTCCCAGCTCCTCAATATAAAGGGAGCCTTTTTAACAGTATCTGTGTCGGCTACTCGGCTCGGAAACATGACTAGGAGTTGTGCCAGGGGCTTGCAAATGGATTCTGAGCCCCTTCAATAATGGTGCTTTGAGCTGGTATCAGCACAAATAGAATAAAAGGGGGCCTCGCTTTACATTTTCATTGATTGGGACGTAACTTCTTTGGTGATAAATTACTCTTTCACAGAGGCATTGCACGCATGCCTGTCTTCTGGCCACGGGTAGCCTGCTCCATTAGACTAACGTGCATTTCGCCTCTCGGGTCCCTGCCAGATTGTTGTCAGCAATCTATAATATCCACGAGCACCGTTCTACAGCATGATGCTTGGTTCTGAAGATGCACTTACAGTATACCTTTGGCCAAAAATAGACAGGTGGCTTTTCCTTTCTTTTAAAATAGTCACCTGACCGGGGAGGCTTCTTTATAGTTTTTAGAATGACGTCATCCTAATTGTTCTATAATACATAGCTGTGGTATTCATTAGGTCATGTGTAAGGTTGTGTGTAAATGTGATGTTCTGTTATGGATTCTGACACACTCACTCTAATACATCTACCCCTGGATAGTTAAAATTGGACTCGTTCTGTCATTTCTTGATTTCTTGTTTGGATTTTTTCATTATTTGCGCATTTGTAATTGAGCTAGTAACATAAGCATTTCACTGCACCAACTATCACACCTGCAAATCTGTTCGCGCGACCATTCAATTTAAGATTTCAGATCTTTTGAAGACAACACACTACCTAATAATCTATAACTACTTGGTTGTATAAGTATACAGGGGAAACTGCAGTCATGTTGCATGCTGTTAATGTCAATATAGCTAATTGGCCAAATCTGGATTCATGACAGGAAATGTTCATTATCTCTGAAAGTGGACTAGCAGTATAGTCTCAGATTAGCCTATTATGACTCCACTATGTATAAATAGAGTGCATTGGTATCCCCACGGAGAGACTGCATTTCCTGAGTACAGCTGCAAGGATGCAGAATTTAATATAGAAGTCATTTATGCAGATCAGTTTAGTGTAAGCTGGGCCTGTTGGGCTTTGTATTGGAAATTGCAGGTGTAAGCAGCTCTGCCAACTTGGATGCAAACATGCCAAGCTGGTCTTTACCAACATGTTAATGAGCACTTAGATTATTCTAATGTTCAAGGTCCCAGAATTGGACGCAGACTTAAACAACCGTACCTCAAGCCTAATGAGCATAACTTTTTTTGAAATATAAATACATGGAAAAATTCAAGGCCATATTTTCTGCTGTGATGAATAAAACATGGTTTCAAGGTAACTGGGGCACCGTGGAACTCTAATATGTCTGGGGCTTGGGACACGGTAAGGTCAATAATCTGGCAATTTGGAACAATTTTTTTAATGTTAACTGCTATAGTCACATTGAAACCAAAATATTCACTTATTTATGTTAACTTAATTCATCGTGAAGCTTTCCGGGACAGGCCATACTACGACTGTAATATGTGGTTGTCTCACCAAGCCATCTTAAGATGAATGCACTAAGGTCACTTTGAATAAGAGCGTCTGCTAAATGACTAAAATGTTAAACAAAAAATGTCAAGAAAATAACTACTAGCCCCAACTTCTATGTAAATGTGTGAGCTGACCAGGAAGAATTCCTGGCACCAAACTTTGATAGACATAAGGAGGATTGACAGCTAGCTAGGGCATTCAACAGGCCTATATTCATCCAGCTAGCTAGGGCATTCAACAGGCCTATATTCATCTAGCTAGCTAGGGCATTCAACAGGCCTATATTCATCCAGCTAGCTAGGGCATTCAACAGGCCTATATTCATCTAGCTAGCTAGGGCATTCAACAGGCCTATATTCATCCAGCTAGCTAGGGCATTCAACAGGCCTATATTCAACCAGCTAGCAAGGGCATTCAACAGGCCTATATTCATCCAGCTAGCTAGGGCATTCAACAGGCCTATATTCATCCAGCTAGCTAGGGCATTCAACAGGCCTATATTCATCCAGCTAGCTAGGGCATTCAACAGGCCTATATATTCATCCAGCTAGCTAGGGCATTCAACAGGCCTATATTCATCCAGCTAGCTAGGGCATTCAACAGGGCTATATTCATCCAGCTAGCTAGGGCATTCAACAGGCCTATATTCATCCAGCTAGCTAGGGCATTTAACAGGCCTATATTCAACCAGCTAGCAAGGGCATTCAACAGGCCTATATTCATCCAGCTAGCTAGGGCATTCAACAGGCCTATATTCATCCAGCTAGCTAGGGCATTCAACAGGCCTATATATTCATCCAGCTAGCTAGGGCATTCAACAGGCCTATATTCATCCAGCTAGCTAGGGCATTCAACATGCCTATATTCATCCAGCTAGCTAGGACATTCAACAGGCCTATATTCATCCAGCTAGCTAGGACATTCAACAGGCCTATATTCATCCAGCTAGCTAGGGCATTCAACAGGCCTATATATTCATCCAGCTAGCTAGGACATTCAACAGGCCTATATATTCATCCAGCTAGCTAGGACATTCAACAGGCCTATATATTCATCCAGCTAGCTAGGACATTCAACAGGCCTATATTCATCCAGCTAGCTAGGGCATTCAACAGGCCTATTTATTCATCCAGCTAGCTAGGACATTCAACAGGCCTATATATTCATCCAGCTAGCTAGGACATTCAACATGCCTATATTCATCCAGCTAGCTAGGGCATTCAACAGGCCTATATATTCATCCAGCTAGCTAGGACATTCAACAGGCCTATATTCATCCAGCTAGCTAGGGCATTCAACAGGCCTATATTCAACCAGCTAGCAAGGGCATTCAACAGGCCTATATTCATCCAGCTAGCTAGGGCATTCAGCAGGCCTATATTCATCCAGCTAGCTAGGTCATTCATTAGGCCTATATTCAACCAGCTAGCAAGGGCATTCAACAGGCCTATATATTCATCCAGCTAGCTAGGACATTCAACGGGCCTATATATTCATCCAGCTAGCTAGGACATTCAACAGGCCTATATTCATCCAGCTAGCTAGGACATTCAACATGCCTATATTCATCCAGCTAGCTAGGGCATTCAACAGGCCTATATATTCATCCAGCTAGCTAGGGCATTCAACAGGCCTATATTCATCCAGCTAGCTAGGGCATTCAACAGGCCTATATTCATCCAGCTAGCTAGGGCATTCAACAGGCCTATATTCATCTAGCTAGCTAGGACATTCAACAGGCCTATATTCATCCAGCTAGCTAGGACATTCAACAGGCCTATATTCATCCAGCTAGCTAGGGCATTCAACAGGCCTATATATTCATCCAGCTAGCTAGGGCATTCAACAGGCCTATATTCATCCAGCTAGCTAGGGCATTCAACAGGCCTATATTCAACCAGCTAGCAAGGGCATTCAACAGGCCTATATTCATCCAGCTAGCTAGGACATTCAACAGGCCTATATTCATCCAGCTAGCTAGGACATTCAACAGGCCTATATTCATTCAGCTAGCTAGGACATTCAACAGGCCTATATATTCATCCAGCTAGCTAGGACATTCAACAGGCCTATATTCATCCAGCTAGCTAGGGCATTCAACAGGCCTATATTCAACCAGCTAGCAAGGGCATTCAACAGGCCTATATTCATCCAGCTAGCTAGGGCATTCAACAGGCCTATATTCATCCAGCTAGCTAGGGCATTTAACAGGCCTATATTCATCCAGCTAGCTAGGGCATTCAACAGGCCTATATTCATCCAGCTAGCTAGGGCATTCAACAGGCCTATATTCATCCAGCTAGCTAGGGCATTCAACAGGCCTATATTCATCCAGCTAGCTAGGGCATTCAACAGGCCTATATTCATCCAGCTAGCTAGGGCATTCAACAGGCCTATATTCATCCAGCTAGCTAGGGCATTCAACAGGCCTATATTCATCCAGCTAGCTAGGGCATTCAACAGGCCTATATTCATCCAGCTAGCTAGGACATTCAACAGGCCTATATTCATCCAGCTAGCTAGGGCATTCAACAGGCCTATATTCATCCAGCTAGCTAGGGCATTCAACAGGCCTATATTCATCCAGCTAGCTAGGGCATTCAACAGGCCTATATTCATCCACTCAAATAAACTGTAGATACAGCAAAGTCTTTTACATAAAAGTAAGTGAAGCAAAGAGTGGTACCACCTATACTGTAAGACAACGCAGTGTAACTGGTGCAGATGCCTAATGAATATGGTTTGCGTTGGCTTTTCTGGCTCCCAGATTTATTACCTGCATATTACCACTTCATGAATTAAACATAAAAAGTATTTGAAAGCAATTTTAAAACATTTGGGATTATGGCTTATAGTTCTGCAACTGATCCCATAAAACAACCACTTTAGATGCATACTGTTACAGGAAGAGAGCGAGAGACACACGGGCATTTTCCTTTTTGCAAGTCTTCAGCTTCAGTGTAAAATAAAGAGTAATGGCTTGCATAAAATAAAAGCATGTGAGCTAAATAGTGTGTTGTAGAATAGCCACATATTACAATGACAGCATGGGTTCCCTACTCTGTAGTATATCATTCATAATGAGGCATCGTTACAAAAGCGAGAGACACCATGGAGTATTGCTGGGGACCCTGAAACACCCCCTCATTTGGACTATGGATAATCCAAACACTAATCAAACAGGTGATTAGTCAGCAGAAGTTCATTGGTTCTCCCTCCTAACACATCCAGTGGGATTGTAAGATAAAAACGTAATGTGAAACGGAAACGGAGGGTCCATCCCACTTGCTCTTAAATACAACATTACGGCAATTACCAATAAGCAAAGAAGCTCCAGAGGCTCGAGTGGGAATTCGGGAAAATTGTTAACCTCAAAAAAGCTAAACTACTTAGCATAATACGGCAGAACATAATCCCTCCCCAATGTAATCAATTTAAAGAGAAATGTGTAGTAGGGGGGTACAACTAAGCCAACCGCCACTTCCTCCATGTAACAGCTGGCAAGGGCTTCCATAACAGGGAGTCAGGGGACTGGCCACAGCTGATGCTTCCCCCATTAACTTTCAACTTATGGATAGTGTGGCTCTCCTCCAAAGATATCTTGAACCTGGCTCCATTATGATTGCCAAGGTCGTATCTGATGAAAACCTGATGAACCAGCAGTTTGTTTTTCAACGCTTTTATTTTTTCTTCCTTTCCTTCTGTCCTGGCGAGGGCTTCTTATTGAACAGTAGGGGACCGGGAGCTTTTAATTACAACGAGAACCGCAGAGTTAATTGAACATAACAGAGGCACTAATTTCGTGTTACAGCAAATGAAGATGTTACTTATGTAAATTGGGTCCTCGTCCCACTAGGGGGTTGGGGACTTTGCTTTAGATGCCAATGTCACACTCTTCTCTGGTGCCAAGTGAAATTCGCAATCTCAGAAGTGACTTTTCATATAAAGATTTTCTCTGAAAGTAAATAGGCTATCGAATTACATTATTTTTTCATCAAGACATCTCATAGGTCACACATCAATCATTCCTCTTCTACGTCTGCTCACCACTTTTCCTTTTGAGGGCTGACAACCCGAAAAACTAAAAAATAATATGTTTATTCATCCCCTTGAGAGCAGAACACAACCAGGACTAAAAAGGTCCTCCCTTCCAGAATAAGCTTAACAAATGGTTTGGGGGAGGGAGTGTTTTTCAGTGTTTTTCTCCTCCAAAAACGATTGCTGTTGAGATGCCCATGTTAAAGCCCCCATGCAAGGGGGGGGGGGGGGGTGACGCAGGGCCGAGTTTGGGAAACCAAGCACTAGCTCACCAGAAGATGCAGGACTAGAACAGCCTGTCTGGCCTATACCCTGTCTGCCATCTATTAACTGCAGAATGCCATGATTATCTACAGGGCAGACTATAGGTCACTGCGTCTCAGAGGCCTGACACACTAAGTGCTACTTGCTGTTTTCCTCTGAGATGCAGAGGCCCGTGATTTAATCTGCAGTATCATCAAAGTCTATTTCATATTTTTGCAAAATAGACTTTGCGATGATACTGGAGATTATGAATTGTTTAAATGTTTCTAATGAGTAAACAGACTTGAATTAGACATTTCGGAATGTTTTCTGTTGTCGATAGTAATACATTCTCGTCAGTTATTTACATAACATAATTAACAGATGGTAAACAAGGTTATGATGAAAGTCAAAATCATGGCATTTAAGTATCTTTTCAAGTTCGTCTTTTATAACTCAAGCTCTGGAAGGTTAAACTCACAGTAAAAAGTATTTATATTCTGATCCTGACAAAATAAGGAAGACCTTTCTTAGTGACTGATTCTGTTTTTGTGTCTGATTGTATGGAATTGTTCGTGATCAGACACTTTCTTATCCTGATAGTATATTAAATACATGTCGGGACCAATTTTTTTTACAGAAAGTATTGAGTATTACATATGATAAGGAAAGACACACTATTAATATAATATTAATAAAACAATAACTTTATTGAAAGAATATGGTTAGGGGAATACATTGTCTCACTCAAACTTGAAAACAAAGTTGCATAATATAGACTAGGTCTTTACCAAATAGGGCTATATTCTGTATGCCACCCTTACCTTGTCACAACACAACTGATTGGCTCAAACGCACTAAAGAAAGAAAGAAATCCACAAATGATTTTGAAGATAGTTGAGTGAATGCCAAGAGTGTGCAAAGCTGTCAAAGGCAAAGGGTGGCTACTTTGAAGAATCTCAAATATATTTTGATTTGATTAAGTTTTTTGGTTAATACATGATTCCATGTGTTATTTCTTAGTTTTAATGTCTTCACTATTATTCTACAATGTAGAACATAGTAAAAATAAAGAAAAACCCTTGAAGGAGTAGGCGTGTCCAAACTTGACTGGTACTGTACTTTGATATACATACAGTGGGGAGAACAAGTATTTGATACACTGCCGATTTTGCAGGTTTTCCTAGACATGTAGAGGGCTGTAATTTTTATCATAAGTACACTTCAACTGTGAGAGATGGAATCTAAAACTAAAATCCAGAAAATCACATTGTATGATTTTTAAGTAATTAATTTGCATTTTATTGCATGACATAAGTATTTGAAACACCTACCAACCAGTAAGAATTCCGGCTCTCACAGACCTGTTCGTTTTTCTTTAAGAAGCCCTCCTGTTCTCCACTCATTGCCTGTATTAACTGCACCTGTTTGAACTCGTTACCTGTATAAAAGACACCTGTCCACACACTCAATCAAACAGACTCCAACCTCTCCACAATGGCCAAGACCAGGGAGCTGTGTAAGGACATCAGGGGTAAAATTGTAGACCTGCACAAGGCTGGGATGGGCTACAGGACAATAGGCAAGCAGCTTGGTGAGAAGGCAACAACTGTTGGCGCAATTATTAGAAAATGGAAGAAGTTCAAGATGACGGTCAATCACCCTCGGTCTGGGGCTCCATGCAAGATCTCACCTCGAGGGGCATCAATGATTATGAGGAAGGTGATGGATCAGCCAAGAACTACACGGCAGGACCTGGTCAATGACCTGAAGAGAGCTGGGACCACAGTCTCAAAGAAAACCATTAGTAACACACTACGCCGTCATGGATTAAAATCCTGCAGCGCACGCAAGGTCCCCCTGCTCAAGCCAGCGCATGTCCAGGCCCGTCTGAAGTTTGCCAATGACCATCTGGATGATCCAGAGGAGGAATGGAAGATGGTCATGTGGTCTGATGAGACAAAAATAGAGCTTTTTGGTCTAAACTCCACTCACCGTGTTTGGAGGAAGAAGAAGGATGAGTACAACCCCAAGAACACCATCCCAACCGTGAAGCATGGAGGTGGAAACATCATTCTTTGGGGATGCTTTTCTGCAAAGGGGACAGGACGACTGCACCGTATTGAGGGGAGGATGGATGGGGCCATGTATCGCGAGATCTTGGCCAACAACCTCCTTCCCTCAGTAAAAGCATTGAAGATGGGTCGTGGCTGGGTCTTCCAGCATGACACCGACCCGAAACACACAGCCAGGGCAACTAAGGAGTGGCTCCGTAAGAAGCATCTCAAGGTCCTGGAGTGGCCTAGCCAGTCTCCAGACCTGAACCTAATAGAAAATCTTTAGAGGGAGCTGAAAGTCCGTATTGCCCAGCGACAGCCCCGAAACCTGAAGGATCTGGAGAAGGTCTGTATGGAGGAGTGGGCCAAAATCCCTGCTGCAGTGTGTGCAAACCTGGTCAATAACTACAGGAAACGTATGATCTCTGTAATTGCAAACAAAGGTTTCTGTACCAAATATTAAGTTCTGCTTTTCTTAAGTATCAAATACTTATGTCATGCAATAAAATGCAAATTAATTACTTAAAAATCATACAATGTGATTATCTGGATTTTTGTTTTAGATTCCGTCTCTCACAGTTGAAGTGTACCCATGATAAAAAATTACAGACCTGTACATGCTTTGTAAGTAGGAAAACCTGCAAAATCGGCAGTGTATCAAATACTTGTTCTCCCCACTGTATATAGTGTAGCTCAGAAAGTGCATTGATCGAGTAGTAGAACGTTTATTCTGGCATCAGTCCTCAAGAGAACACTCAAAACAATAGAGTGACGAAGCGTGCAACTCGTGATTAGCATGTCCTTTACTTATAAGAGAAAACTAATATAAGTAAATTCAACGACAAACATCCATTGGTCTATAATAATCAGATCGCATTGTGACGTTATGCGACGGCCAAAAACTCCATCCCACCTGAAAAGGCTGAAATTCCTGGCATTTGTTTTTTCATACAGCTATTGCACAAAAAAAGCATTACCATCATAGTGTGGAAATATCCTCCAAAAAACAGGAAAATCTGATTTGACTGCACAGGTCCTTTAAGCATGATTGCATCCCATTGAGCATTCAAATGACATCAAATAGATTATAATAATAATTTAGTGCTAACGGTGTGTAACCGAGGACTGTGACTTTAGACCCAATATGCCAAGGACTTTAAGGGCACTATGCTATCAACTAAATCTCGACCCTAATGCTGGCTTCTGTGGCTACATAGGGCCAAGTCATCGACGCTGCATTGTATTAGTACTCATATTCTGGGACAACTTTGTCCATATTCTTTGATTTCAAAAGGGAGGTTATCATTTGGGAGGGAGGGGGGTTAAAATGTACAGTGCCAATTCAAATCTAGGGAGATGTAAGTAAAGAAGGCACCCAAAATGTGTTAACTAAATTTCGCCCAAACCAGCACTCAGCTGGATTTGCTTCATTAAAGTTTTTCTACTAAAACTCCCGAACGTTAAGCCCCAATGGTTTGCGGAGAAGCAGGTGGAGAAGTTAGGAGAGCACTCAACTCCGCATACAGTCTGTTTGCACTCAGTCCCATGGGAAATCCCATGCAGCCGCCAGCACGGTTGATAACAAAATTAAATTCTCACACTCCCTCCTTGTCTAGCTCTTTCCTTTCCTCACTCTCCCTCCCTACTTTTCTGTGACTACCCCTCTCGCTCTCTGAATACCCCTCTCCCTCCCTACTTTTCTGTGACTACCCCTCTCGCTCTCTGAATACCCCTCTCCCTCCCTACTTTTCTGTGACTACCCCTCTCGCTCTCTGAATACCCCTCTCCCTCCCTACTTTTCTGTGACTACCCCTCTCGCTCTCTGAATACCCCTCTCCCTCCCTACTTCTCTGTGACTACCCCTCTCGCTCTCTGAATACCCCTCTCCCTCCCTACTTTTCTGTGACTACCCCTCTCGCTCTCTGAATACCCGTCTCCCTCCCTACTTTTCTGTGACTACCCCTCTCGCTCTCTGAATACCCGTCTACCTCTCACTCTTTCTTTCCATCCATCTCCCTTCCTTTCTACTCTCCCTCTCACTTTAGCTACCTCACTTTCTATCCTCCCTCTGCCAGCCTTTCCTCTCCTCCTTGACCTTATTTTAAATACCTGGAAGTGGAGGCTCTTGGGGAACTGTGTAGGAGCTGTCAGCTGGGGTCCAATGAAAAGGCCTCAGCGGGGTTGATGGGTAGTGGGTAGTTCAGTTACCTCTCTACCTCTCCTCTGCCCTGTTGCATCGAGGCCAGTGAACCACACACCTACAGCCCACACCTCATACTCTCTAAAGGGCTAGCACTGGAGTTTTAAAAAGTGTATTACAGGTGCATGAGGAGAATGCTAAGAGGCTATTCAAGCGACCGGTCTGGTGGAGATTCATCAGATTTGTAGAAGATCTGTAGAAACTCTTCATGCTAAGGTGTAAGTACTGAAAACCAGACTGGGAAGTGTTGGAAAGATATCTACCAGAGACGGAAGTGGAAGTGAGACACCCCACTCACAGTTTAATTTCTGGTTCAATGAAAGTCAATGAAGTATGTAGACCAGATCCAGCTGCTATTGCACTGGTGTCTATGGGAGACACACCCAGTTAAGTAGACCATAACTACAATTTCAATGGTAAACAGCCTCAGTGAACCATCTTCATTTATCCAACATCTTGTAAGTCGCTCTGGATAAGAGCGTCTGCTAAATGACTTAAATGTAAATGTAAATATCTACTGCTTTTAGGCTACCCATGTGAGGCTGACCCCCTACCGTTGTCCATTGAGGTTCATGAATAGCTTCTGTAATATCTGGGGGTTTTCACCTTTGTGAACACGGTTCACTCAGCCACAAGTGGGAACCATAGATTGGCCTTAACCACAGTCCGCCCAGAGTAAGTCTTCTACAATGAACTCTACATGGAGTCTAACATGATTTTCTCAAAACCCATCTTTGCCATTCCCACTATAAAAGCCATGCAATGGACAATGCATCTCTCATACTGTTCCGGATTGCCTGTTCCTTTAGCACAGTGCCTTCCGAATAAAAGACTGACACTGAGTCGCTCTCCATCCCTCCTTCAGGGAATCCAATACCGAAGCCGTCGCACCGCTTGCATCAGCTTTCAAGATGAGACAGGGGTTAGAGGCTGGAGGAAGAGCTGAAGTCAAAGGAGAAGGCATGGTGCTTACTTAAATGTCATGCTGTCTCCTCAATTTGCATTTGGACCATTGTCGGGGCCCCGGCGACTCCCAAATTGCATAGACGCCAGCAGTGTCGATATCGGTCGCTAAATCAGGAGAGGAGAGTATCGCCTAGATCCTTCTATTATACCAGACCCAGGAAATAAACTACAGGGAATTGCTATTCGACAGTTGGGCTTTTTTGTTGTTGTTCTTGGTAGTGATGATAATAGTGATGGCCCTATTAGATCATTTTAAACATTTTCAGTTTGGGGATGTTGCTCATAGAAAAATGTGATAACCTTGCAGCGGTTCCTCCTGCGTTGATGAAGCTATGATTTTCACTTACAAGCTCCTCCACAAAGCATTATGCATCTATTAATCATCGGTCGATAAATGGCGTCCCATGCCGAGGCCAGTCTGTTATTGTGCACAACTCTGTTTTTCAGGTGGCATTTAGAGGAACAGCAACAAAATCGACAGCAGTATCATCTGCCCAATTAGCTCTCGAAGGAGAGACGGCGGCAAAAATGATTTCCTCCCCAGTTTTCCTGCCTGTCTGTGTTTATTGTTTAATTACCTCAGATGCTCAGGTCTGAGCAAATAGAGGCAAACATCACAGGTAAGAAGAACAGAACGGGGATTGATGGAAAAGAAAGTCCTGTACAAAAAAAGGCCACGGGATGGAAAGAAATGAGTCTTTGTCTCTTCTCTCCCTCTATGGAGACTAATTATTTTTCTGAAGCCTTCTCCGCTCCTTGACGCTGTCCTCTATATTTAACATAAGAATTGGGTAGAAAAATGATTCTGCAGAGATGTTTTTTTGTTCCTAGTTCTTTTTCCACATATTTCTTTCTCACAGGATCTTGGTTAGCCGCTTCCACTGCAGGTAATTTATATTTAGAATGAATCGATAATAGGTTGAAGTGTTATGAAATCATGCTGGCAGGTTGTTTGTTCTGTATCATTAGCATTGCCCTGTCATACACTTGGGGCATTAGCCAATTGAACATAAATTGATAGGTTCACGTAATACAACGTACCTCCGGATATACAGCATAGCAGGTTCACAGACATGAGTCAATATTCATCTAATAATATTCTAAAGAGATAAGAAAAATCCTATGAGCATTGAGTGACAATACCGAAATGAGCGGACGATAGAAGATAGGACAGACAGCCAGTCCACGAAGTAAGTCACGTTCCCATTAATCCTCACTTACATACGATAAGCACAACAAACCTCATACATAACAGCAACCATTTTGGCTTGTTTAACATTTTTCAGGCATGGGTGGA
Organism: Salvelinus fontinalis; assembly: GCF_029448725.1. NCBI lineage: Eukaryota > Metazoa > Chordata > Actinopteri > Salmoniformes > Salmonidae > Salvelinus > Salvelinus fontinalis. Next base: position 4,527,746 of record NC_074667.1, read on the forward strand.
CCGTAAGTGACAAGACGTATATGTTTAGGTCTGCCGGGTGGCACGTCTCCCAAAGAAACAGAGGAGACAAATTTGCGCCGAGGCTCACACAATCCCTCTCAGTTCCATGCTAATGACTGATAATGATTTGTTAATGCTCAGATATTCTCTGAGGAGAGATCTAAACAAATTGTGGCAATTTAGTCCATCCAATGGCTGGTATCAATCATTTCCACGAGCAAATGATCATGCATCAATGCCATATTGTCCCCCTCTAAACCAGGTTTGGAGAAGCCGGGAGCAGCTGCATAATATTTAGAACCCGTATGAATTAAAGGTTGTTTTTTGGAGCTTTCGTTTCTAAAGTTGCATATGAGCATTTTTGGAAATTGTTTTCTATATTAAATTGCTTGTCATTATGGGTGTGACTGAACTTCTACTAACGCATTGATACACAATGTGTCCCTGCATACCACTTAGTCATTTCATAATGGAAATATACACTGTGTACAAAACAATAAAAAACACCTTCCTAATATTGAATTGCACCTCCATTTTGCTCTCAGAACAGCCTCAATTCGTTGGGGCACTGACTCTACAAGGTGTCGAAAGCGTTCCACAGGGATGCTGGCTCATGTTAACTCCAACGCTTCCCACAGTTGTGTCAAGTTGGCGGGATGTCCTTTGGATCGTGGACCATTCTTGATATACCCAGGAAACTTTTGAGCCGTTCTTGACACAAACCGGTGCACCTGGCACCTACGACCACACCCCATTCAAAAGTTACTTAAATCTTTTGTCTTGCCCATTCACCCTCTGAATGGCACACATGCACAATGCATGTCTCAATTGTCTCACGACTTTAAAAAATAGTTCTTTAACACGTCTCCTCCCCTTCATCTACACCGATTGAAATGGATTTAACAAGTGGCATCCATAAGGGATCATAGATTTCACCTGGATTCACCTGGTCAGACTGTCATGGAAAGAGCAGGTTTCTTAATGTTTTGTACACTCAGTGTAAACAATGAGTAGAGAGTATAGAAAGAGCAAGCGTGAGCTAGATGATCAGTTCCCCCTCATGACATTGGAACGTGGCCGATGTTTTGGTTTACAGCTGTGAATAGATACCACTTCATATGATGTGGTTCAACGTCAGAGGAAGGACACTTGACACACACATTCTGTCAGAACCAAAATCAGGAAAAACACAATTATTGATTTCTACGCTGTATTGCCAGTTATGCAGAGACCACCTTGAGTTGGCAAGTCCTTAGCATTCTCTGTGTTGCTCCTTTGCTGTTTACTGTTAACATATACTGTAAAACTTGAGAGAAGTTGGCTGTGAGTTTATAACTAAGGATACATCAGTCTTTCTCGAGCTGATCAATAGTATGTAAATGTTTGAAAGGCTGTTGTAAGTGTATACAACATACATCAATCCAGTTGCATTATTGTCATACTGCAGTAGCATACAACTATCGATACATTGCTTCATACTAAAGTGGCATGCTAGAGTTTATATTGGAACAAAGCCATCATGTTGGGCTGCTACAAGTCTCTTAATAACTATGAAGGACACAAAAGATGATCATATCCAAAAGATGACCGTATAAACCTATGTGACAAAATGAAGTACTTCAAGTAGTCAACATCTGTTGGAACTATTTTGGGATCATTTAGGATGTCTAGATGAAAAGAAACGACCAATCAAAAAAGTTACTCTTACAAACGCACTAGAACAGCACCATTGAATCAATAAGTTCCCGTATTACTTCCATCACCGTTACAACCCTCGAACAAGTGTCAAACCAGCAGTCATATATTCTGAGTGATGCCTGTCTGCCTACCTGCCATGCCCGTGACCTTCGTCTTTGCCATCCCCCTGGCGTACAGTTCTCCATCCCGCCCCCTCCTTCCTAGGTACGAAATGTATTCCTCCGCCGCCGTTTCACATGCTGGAGAGCTCAATCACTTCAGACAGGTCATCGTTCTCAGAGGTGATGAGAATAAAAGGTCCCCCCCTGAAGGGAGGCTGAGAGGTGGCCGCGTGGCGGTGCCTTGGGCCGGAGCCATGGCTGGGGCCGAGCCTCGCTGGGGAACCAGGATCAATCACCAAGAGCCTGGCAGGGCCGGGAGGGGTCTAGATGGACGGATGCCTACAGCTATAATTGACTACATCTCCCAGCAGGGGGAGGGACGGGAGGATAGAGAAGGATGTGTTTGGAGGGAATCAGAGAGAAATGTTAGCAAGGAACGTTCATGACAACGATGCCCGACTTTACTTTCTGATGTGAACTTGGGAGTTTTGGTGGCTGGTGAGAAAAGTTGTGTTGATTGGTTCGGGAATGACAGGAGTGTTACTGTACTGCTCATTTGTGCTGTTGGTAATAAGGAATAGTGACTGGATAGAGTAAAGGGAAACATGGAAGACGTTTGCATGACATATGATCAATATGGCAGACTATTGAAGAAATATGAAGTGATGACCCATGAGAGTGAGCGGTAAAAAGGAAGCTAACAAGTGTTGATGATTAACTCTGACTTTCTGGTCAAATTCTCCCTTCTGTGCCATAAGTTAAACATGTACATCAATACCTGAGTGTAGAGCAGCCGCTTCACATCAGTACCTAATTGCAACACTAGCACAAATAATCACCACTTACGACATTGACAACATTGATCACTAATGGTTTGAGTAAGGGGTTGCGCGGGTTCAACTTTTCAAAAATAATTAGTATGTAAGCATTTTATCAAGAGGTAGTTTTGGGGAAATATGATAGTTGGCCAGCACTCCAGCGCACGATGAGAGATCAATATGGACTGAATTAATGGGCAACTTAACAAGGCGCTTAAAACCCTCTTAACAGAAAATATAAAAACCCATTGAACTTTGAAAGGTAATGAACATTTCTTATCCCCTGACAAGATTTCCAGCTTTATTAGCCGTGAGAAATGGAGTGAGCACTTAAATAAGACACTAAAATTGACTACTAAATAAATTAGATACCCGTAAACATATCAGCCGGACCGTTATTGGTCAGGCTTTGCAGTGAACAGCTGTGGTCTGGGCAGACGCTCAACCAACCATGATTTGTTGAAACTTCCTGTCAAACTTCCTCAAACTCTTCTCAAATACATGAGGGATGAAAGCCCATCTGTGGGATAAGAACGGGGCGTGTCACTTTAATAATAGTTTTCTAATTCATCATTAATCTCTGATTTAATAACAGCAATCAACCAGTGTGTGTTCTCCATAATGTCTGTTGAATGTTTTAGCAGTAATCCAAGAAATAGCAGAGAAATCCGCCACTTCAAATCAATTCACTCCCACCTCTGTCAAAAGTACAAATGTACTTAACGGTTGTCTGCTGTCCTAGTTTTCATAAAAGTTAAGAGACACGGTAAAAGTAGACCTCCAGCTTTCTTTATCTAGTGGTGGCACTATTCGTCTTGCTAGTGATTCATTGTTTTGCTTATCTTATTTTCTCCGTTAAAGGTTACCATCATCTATAATCAACAGTGTGTCAACTCCCCTGCTATCAATTCCAGCAAAAGCAAGCATAACACATAGATTTAGGCGAAAACGATCATTATCCTAAATATCACCCTATCTCAACAGCATTGTGTCACCCGCAGCTGCCAAACAGCAGTCAAAGCCCTTGAATAGGAACCAAAGATAAATGGTGTCAGTGAGTCTAGAGTGGGGGGGCACACCCTGAGATATTACCCCCTGACGAAGCACCGTGACGCAATTTAAAATCAGCCAATCCAATTGTGTGGAACTGATTAATGAGAGAGACTTCATTAATAAATGTTTGGCCGATAGGATAGCTACGAAAACGGCGGGAAGGGAAGACATCAAAGGAACAGCCACATACTACTGTTGATTCAATCACAAGATACACCTGCTCCTGTAGTGCGCAGAGCAACAGAAGCGTTGGCTATTCCCCTCAGGGCGGCCATCTTGGATGGAGAGGCAAACTTTGTTTGGTTGAATTACACAGGGCTGTTAGGGGAGCACTGGTCCCTCAAGCAGATGGCTCCTCTTTCCATAATCAGTGTGCTAAACACTGGATAATATAAACTTTAATGAGTTCAATGCCAACTTTCGACTCGCTCACTCCCAGTTTGCCTGGGAGTCATAAATCAATCCACTATTATAGGTAAAACAACACCCGGTCGGATGGGAGGGACGCTGGTCGTTAGCCACCGACAAAGGCAAGGTCTAGGGAACGCTGCTAACTCATCTCACAGAGAAAAGTCTGGTTTCGCAAGCATTGAGAAGGATTGTGGGTCACATTTCATTTGGATAGTCCTGATAGAGCATCTACAGATAGGCTATAGATGGGCATACGTTCAACAAACTAAGGGGCCTGTAACATACTTTGTTTCACGGAAACATGGTTTTCTCGGGATACTCTGTTGGAGTCGGTAAAGCCAGCAGGATTTGCAGTACATCGCACAGACAGGAATAAATCTCTCTCTGGGAAGCAGAAGGGCAGAGGGGTGTGTTTCATGATTAACGACTCATGGTGTAATTCTAGGAACATACAGGATCTCAAGTTCTTTTTTCACCCAACCTAGAATACCTCACAATTAAATGCCGACCATATTGTCTCCCAGGAGAATTCTCCTCAGTCATCCCCATGGCCGTTTATATCCCACCTCAAGCCGAAACCTCGACGGCCCTCAAAGAACTTCACTGGACTTCATGCAAACTGGAAACCACATATCCTGAGGCTGCATTTATTGTAGCTGGGGATTTTAACAAAGCAAATCTGAGGACCAGGCTGCCGAAGTTCTATCAACATATCGACTGTACTACTCGCGCTGCTAAGACTCTCGACCATTGCTATTCAAACTTCTGGATTGCTTACAAGGCCCTCCCCTGTCCGCATATCTGACCAAAACTCCATCTTGCTCCTCTCGTCCTATAGGCAGAAGCTCAAACAGTAAGTGCCCGTGCTTCGTATTATTCAACGGTCTGACCAATCGGAATCCACGCTTCAGGATTGTTTTGATCACGTGGACTGGGATATGTTCCGGGTAGCTTGTGAAAATTATCTAGACGCATGCACGGATACAGTGACTGAGTTTATAAGGAAGTGTATAGGAGATGTAGTGCCCACCGACTACAAAAAAAACATACCATAACCTGAAAGCATATAAGATATATGGTAGCATTCGCAGGAAACTGAAAGCGCAAACCACCACATTTAACCATGGCAAGATGACTGAAAACATGGCAGAATATAAACAGTGTAGTTATTCACTCCGCAAGGCAATCGAACATGCTAAACGTCAGTATAGAGGTGACGTGGAGTCGCAATTCAATGGCTCAGATACGAGACGTATGTGGCAGGGACTACAGACAATCACGGACTACAAAAGGAAAACCATCCACGTCGCCGAAACCGACGTCTTGCTTCGGGACAGGCTAAACACATTCTTTCTTTGCACGGTTTGAGGATTACAATGCCACCAATGCAGCCCGCTACCAAGGACTGTGGGCTTCTTCTAAGTGGCCGACGTGAGTAAAACCCTCACAAGGCTGCCGGCCCAGACGGCATCCCTAGCCGTGTCCTCAGAGCACTCGCAGACCAGCTGGCTGGTGTGTTTACAGGCATATTCAATCTCTCCCTTACCCAGTCTGCTGTCCCCACATGCTTCAAGATGGCCACCATTGCCTTCTTGGGTACAGAACAAAGGTAACTGAACTTAATGACTATCACCAGGTAGCACTCACCTCTGTCATCATGAAGTGCTTTGAGAGACTAGTCAAGGATCATAACACCTCTACCTCTACCTCACCGAAGACCCACTTCAATTTGCTTACCGCACCAATAGATCCACAGACGATGCAATCGCCATCACTCTGCACACTGCCCTATCACATCTGAACAAGAGGAATACCTATGTAAGAATGCTGTTTATTGACAATAGCTCAGCATTCAACAACATAGTACCCTCCAAGCTCAAGGCCCTGGGTCTGAACCCCGCCCTGTGCAACTGGGTCCTGGACTTCCTGACGGGCCACCCCCAGGTGGTGAAGGTAGGATACATCACCTTCTCTCCGCTGAGACTCAACACTGGGGCCCTACAAGTGTGCGTGCTCAGCCCCCTTCTGTACACCATGTTCACCCATGACCCTGTATTTAGTGCCATCAATCATTCCTTCAATTCTGACCAGTTTCCCAGTCCCTGCCGATGAAAAACATCCCCACAGCATGATGCTGCCAACACAATGCTTCACTGTGGGGATGGTATTCTCGGGGTGATGAGATGTAGGGTTTGCACCAGACATAGTGTTTTCCTTGATGGCCAAAAAGCTACATTTTAGTCTCATCTAACCAGAGTACCTTTTCCATATGTTTGGGGAGTCTGCCACATGGCTTACGTCGCACACCAAACGGGTTTACTTATTTTTTTCTTTAAGCAATGGCTTTTTTTTCAAACCACTCTTCCGTAAAGCCCAACTCTGTGGAGTGTACGGCTTAAAGTGGTCCTATGGACAGATACTCCAATCTCTGCTGTGGAGCTTCGCAGCTCCTTCAGGGTTATCTTTGGTCTCTTTGTTGCCTCTCCTTGCCTGGTCTGTGAGTTTTGGTGGGCGGCTCTCTTGGCAGGCTTGTTGTGGTGCCATGTTCTTTCCATTTTTGAATAATGGATTTAATGGTGCTCCGTGGAATGTTCAAAGTTTCTTATATTTTTATATAACCCAACCCTGATCTGTACTTCTCCACAACTTTGTCCCTAACCTGTTTGGAGAGCTCCTTGGTCTACATGGTGCCTCTTACTTGGTGGTGCCCCTTGCTTAGCGGTGTTGCAGACTCTGGGGCCTTTCAGAACAGGTGTATATATACTGAGATCATGTGACACTTAAATAAAGTCCACCTGTGTGCTTAGCCAAATACATTTAAACTCAGTTTCACAATTCCTGACATTTAATCCTAGTAAAAAATCCTTATTTTAGGTCAGTTAGGATTGCCACTTTATTTTAAGACTGAAATGTCAGAATAAGAGAGAATTATTTATTTCAGTTTTTATTTCTTTCATCACATTCCCAGTGGGTCAGAAGTTAACACACACCTAAGAGAAGTAATTTTTACAAGGATTAAATGTCAGGAATTGTGAAACTGAGTTTAAATTAGTTCAATTAGTATTTGGTAGCAATGCCTTGATTGATTTACTTGGGTCTAACATTTCGGGTAGCCTTCCACAAGCTTCCCACAATAAGTTGGGTGAATTTTGGCCCATTCCTCCTGACAGAGCTCGTGTAACTGAGTCAGGTTTGCAGGCCTCCTTGCTCACACACTTTTTCAGTTCTGCCCACAAATGTTCTATAGGGTTGAGGTCAGGGCTTTGTGATGGCCACTCCAATACCTTGACTTTGTTTTCCTTAAACCATTTTGTCACAACTTTGGAAGTATGCTCGGGGTCATTGGAAGACCCACTTGCGACCAAGCTTCAACTTCCTGACTGACGTCTTGAGATGTTGCTCAAAATATCCACATCATTGTCTTTCCTTATGATGTGATCTATTTTGTTAAGTACACCAGTCCCTCCTGCAGTAAAGCCCCCCCCCCCACAACATGATACTGCCACCCCCGTGCTTCACGGTTGGGATGGTGGTCTTCGGCTTGCAAGCCTCGCCCTTTGTCCTCCAGACATAACGATGGTCATTATGGCCAAACAGGTCTATTTTTGTTTCGTCAGACCAGAGGACATTTCTCCAAAACGTACGATTTTGTCCCCATGTACAGTTGCAAACCGTAGTCTGGCTTTTTAATGGCAGTTTTGGAGCAGTGGCTTCTTCCTTGCTGAGCAGCCTTTCAGGTTATGTCGACATAGGACTCGTTTTACTGTGGATATAGATACTTTTGTACCTGTTTCCTCCAGCATCTTCACAAGGTCCTTTGCTGTTGTTCTGGGATTGATTTGCACTTTTCGGACCGAAGTACGTTCATCTCTAGGAGACGGCTGCATGGTATGACGGCTGCATGGTCCCATGGTGTTTATACTTGCGTACTATTGTTTGTACAGATGAACGTGGTACTTTCAGGCATTTGGATATTGCTCCAAAGAATGAACCAGACTTGTGGAGGTCTGCAATTTTTTTTCTGAGGTCTTGGTTGATTTCTTTTGATTTTCTCATGATGTCAAGCAAAGAGGCACTGAGTTTTAAGGTAGGCCTTGAAATACTTCCACAGGTACACCTCCAATTGACTCAAATGATATCAATTAGCCTATCAGAAGCTTTTAAAGCCATGACATCATTTTCTGGAATTTTCCAAGCTGTTTAAAGGCACAGTCAACTTAGTATATGTAAACTTCTGACCCACTGGAATTGTGATAGTGAATTATAAGTGAAATAATCTGTCTGTAAACAATTGTTGGAAAAATCACTTGTGTCATGCACAAAGTAGATATCCTAACCGACTTCCCAAAACTATAGCTTGTTAACAAGAAATGTGTGGAGTGGTTGAAAAACTAGTTTTAATGACTCCAACCTAAGTGTATGCAAACTTCCGACTTCAACTGCATATACTGTTTTCTATACTATTCTACGGTATCTCATTCACTTAATGTTTACATATCTTGCATTACTCATCTCATATGTATATGCTCTATTTTAGTCCGTTCCGCTCTGACATCGCTCGTCCATATGTATAGTCTTAATTCATTCCTACTTAGATTCGTGTGTATTGGGTACATGTTGTGTAATTTGTTAGCTATTACTGCACTGTCGGAGCTAGAAGCACAAGCATATCGCTACACCCGCAATAACATCCGCTAATCACACGTATGTGACCAATAAAATTTGATGTTAACTAGCTGGCCTGGTGCATCGGTGCACATGAAAGGAAGTTTGGCTAGTGAGCAAGCATGTTAACCAGGTTGCCTAGGACATGTTTTTTTTTCTACTTGCACACACACACAAATCAGTTCCATGGAAAGCCACATCATATATAGCTTATGTTGATTGGACTAAATCGGTTTTGGTATCTTTTAGTTGTTACTGTTTTAGACTAAGCATAGGTGATTTGATGATGTTGAAATGGTGCAGCTCCTGTTTTCTTTGCGTCTAGCGATAACTCTCCGTGGTTCTAAATCAATAGTTGTTTAGTGGTCCAAAATCGTTGGAAACATTACCTTGCTTGACCATGCTGTAGGTCATGACATGAAATGTTTTGTGGACTTCACCGGACAGATGTTACTCTCCGGGTTTTGTGATGAAGCAAAGGTGTGGTTGAATTTATTTTGCCACTGGCGTCTTATTATATAGGCCTAAGGCCGAGACATCACGATGTCAAGGCATATGAACTAACAGGTTATAGAGCTAACAACGCAAATATCACAACACAGGTGGAAATCTTTTTCCCCCTTGGCTTGACTTTCCCCAGTGATTTTACCCACTCACCACTAATGGACAAAGTTGGCTCTTTTCCACTGGGTGTCAATGGGAAAGAATGTTTGTTTTCCCCAATTAGTGTGCGTGGTAGAGGGGATTTCCTTATTATTACCTGAATATCGACTATGGCTGACTTGTATTGTCATGACAATTTTCATGGTAATGTAGAATGTTAATTCAAATGATGTGGCTCGTGTAATGGAATGTTCTTTCCGTGAGGTGAATCAGCAAATATTAATTGGTGCACCTCCTGCTTTTACTTCCTGCTTTGCTCTTATGGGTAAACTTGCACCCATTCTACGATCATTGACTTGAATGACGCAGTTCTACTCATTCTATTACTATGGCTGTAAGGGGTGCGTACTGGTGGCAGACAAGTCAGGCGCAGGAGAGCAAAAACTGTGTTACAACGGCGCAGTTTAATAATAAAAATCACCGTAAACAAAACAATCAATACAATGGGTATAAAACCCGTCGCACACCAGACATAACGTGCACAAGCACTTACAACAAACAATTCCGGACAAGGACACGGGGGGAACAGAGGGTTAAATACACAACATGTAATGATGGTATTGAAACCAGGTGTGTGGGAAGACAAAACAAATGGAAAATGAAAAGTGGATCAATGATGGCTAGAAGACCGGCGACGCCGACCGCCGCCCGAACGAGGAGAGGAACCAACTTCGGCGGAAGTCGTGACAATGGCAGCATATGCCACAGTAATATAATGCTATTTGAACGGATATTTGGCTGGCCAATTACCATCATCCAAAATTAATTAACTGTCACGGCCCTAACTGTAAGTCAATGTTTGTTTTCTTGAGTTGCAACTGTAGGTTACATTGCATTACGGAAAGAACATTCACTCAGTGGTATAAAATAACCTAAGGGATCTAACAACCTCTATGCATTTATTGATTAATGCTTTTCTTCCCTTTTTTTTCTTCCCTGTTCTTTGGCACAGATCATGGAATTCAAAATGAAAGACCTACGTAAAGAATGCCTTTTTCTGGGAACACATTTATTATTAAATTATAACTGTAGGTTTATGACACCAAAGTGATTTCTGCCAACACATACACTACATGTTGTGGGCTGCCATCTTGTTTAAAAGGAACAGTTTATTATGTATGCCTATAAATGACTGATGAGCCTCATTGGTGGGTTAAGTACAAGCTTCTGTCTGTAGCCTTTTCTTTCTCGTAGTGCATTGGGGTTGTTCAGAAATGTCTGAAAACATTGCACAAAGGTCATCATTCTGCGATGGATATAAAATAAATCAAATAAAAATGCCCGCTTAATGCAATTAAAATAGGGATTTATATCTTGGCCAATATTGTTTTTAATATTCTGAGGAAACAGAAGCACATTATTGGCAAGGTTAGATGAATGTGAATCACTTCAATTGGAGTATGATACAATCCAGATCCCCTTTGAATAATAGAAATTGGTTACCTTAGCTACATTATTCCCACCAAGCCCTGAGCCAAGTAAATTAAACCCTAAATAACACTAGCTTTAGCTGCCAGTCTTAAATCTGTCACTCGGTGCCTCTAGAGATCCAGAGCTATAGGCCGGAGCTAAATTTGCTGTCTGTAGTAAGTTGGCTTCGAGAATATACACTACTCAATTCAGGGCATTCCAGAACATACCGCACGTGATTTATGTGGATTTCCACCAAAATCCCTATTCAGTGAAGAAAATCCAAGAACAGTGTCTGAGGGGCGGAACAACCTGTCATGGAATGAAACCTAACTCTCTGCTCCTAGCAACCGCTCTCTGCAGTGCTATGATATTGTCATGGTCGGCCCTGGATAATCTGAGTTTTAGCATATTTGAAATCAGTACACGTTGCTTATTATTTGACTAAATGTTGTCTTGAAACAAGACCTGGGTTCAACTAGTATTTAGAATCTTTTAAATAGTTAACCGTGCTAAACTGAGTTTGTCTGACACAATGGAATTGACCCAAAATTGCTAACTCTACCCATCTGGCACTCTAGTCAGGTTCAATCAACAACAACAAAAAAAATATTGAACCCAGATCTGCATGAAACACACCATCAATTAGGCATAGTAATGACCCATAATTCAAGAACACTTTATTTGGACAGTCCATCTGAAAATGCTCTACAGACTATCAGTAACATTTCAACAAACTATCTAATAACCCTAGCCCTAACCTTGCCCCCAGTAATGCGTTGGGCAGACCGCACCACACTCTAGAGAGCCTTGCGGTTGCGGGCGGTGCAGTTGCCGTACCAGGCGGTGATACAGCCTGACAGGATGCTTTCAATTGTGCATCTGTAAATAACAGAGGTGAGTCCCACGGGGTGAGTCATTAAGTTCAGTTACCTTTGCCTTCTTGGATACAGGAACAATGGTGGCCATCTTGAAGCATGTTGGGACAACAGACTGGGATAGGGAGAGATTGAATATGCCCGTAAACACACCAGCCAGTCGGTCTGCGCATGCTCTAAGGACGCGGATAGGGATGCCGTCTGGACCGGCAGCCTTGCGAGGGTTAACACATTCAAATGTTTTACTCACGTCGGCCATGGAGAAGTAGAGCCCAAAGTCCTTGGTAGCGGGACGCGTCGGTGGCACTGTGTAATCCTCAAAGTGTGCCAAAAATGTGCTTAGCCTGTCCGGGAGCAAGACGGCGGTCTCAGCGACGTGGCTGGTTTTCCTTTTGTAGTCCGTGATTGTCTGTAGTCCCTGCCACATGTCTCATGTCTGAGCCGTTGAATTGTGACTCCACTTTCTCTATACTGACGTTTAGCATGTTCGATTGCCTTGCGGAGTGAATAACTACACTGTTTAAATTCTGCCATATTACCAGTCGCCTTGCCATGGTTAAATGCGGTGGTTCACGCAATTACTACCATCTCTCCATGGTTTCTGGTTAGAGTAGGTTTCAATAGTCACAGTGGGTACTACATCTCCTATACACTTCCTTAAACTCAGTCACCTTATCCGTGTATGTGTCTAGATAATTTTTGCAAGCTACCTGGAACACATTCCAGTCCACCTGATCAAAACAATCCTGAAGCGTGGATTCCGATTGGTCAGACCAGAGTTGAATAGTATGAAGTACGGGCAATTCCTGTTTGAGTTTCTGCCTATAGGACGGGAAGAGCAAGATGGAGTCGTGGTCAGATTTGCCGAAAGGAGGGCAGGGTAGGGCCTTGTAAGCATTTTGGAAGTTTCAATAGGTATTCTAGGTCAGGTGAAACAAAGGACTTGAGTTCCTGTATGTTCCTAGAATTAGTATCCCGAGAGAGCCATGTTTCCATGAAACAAAGTATGTAACAGGCTTTGGCTCTCTCGAAAGAAATCGTTACTCTTAGCTCATCAACTGTGTTATCCAAAGACTGAACATTAGCGAGTAATATACTATAATATAATGGCTGACTTTAGCTAGCTAGCCACCGGAGGACAACGACACAATGAGACTCAACAATTCAAGTTTTTCCTGTCAATGAAGTTTGGCTTCTGATGTGAAGTGATTGGTGTGAAGCGAAATCCAAACTGGCTTCCCTTTCCTGCGTAAAGCCCTAATCCTCCAACTGCCTTTGATAGAGGAAACAACTCCAAACACCGAGCGATCAAATTCAACAGCGAGCCAGGTTGCCTTGGCGCATGCTGTGTGTTTAAAGAAAACTAATCAATAATAGCACTTTTCAATCAAACTGGTTTCCTACGTGTCCAGGATAAGTTATACCACAAAAAACAAATGTTTAACTATCTGGTAACACCTTTATTTACAGCCAAATAAGCACTTACAATGTATCATAATAATTCCATAAACGCATATGACCGTTAAAAAGGCAAATAATAATAATCTCAATTTGTGAAAACAATTTTTTTTACTTATACACTGCTCAAAAAAATAAAGGGAACACTTAAACAACACAATGTAACTCCAAGTCAATCACACTTCTGTGAAATCAAACTGTTCACTTAGGAAGCAACACTGATTGACAATAAATTTCACATGCTGTTGTGCAAATGGAATAGACAAAAGGTGGAAATTATAGGCAATTAGCAAGACACCCACCAAAACAGGAGTGATTCTGCAGGTGGTGACCACAGACCACTTCTCAGTTCCTATGCTTCCTGGCTGATGTTTTTGTCACTTTTGAATGCTGGCGGTGCTTTCACTCTAGTGGTAGCATGAGACGGAGTCTACAACCCACACAAGTGGCTCAGGTAGTGCAGCTCATCCAGGATGGCACATCAATGCGAACTGTGGCAAAAAGGTTTGCTGTGTCTGTCAGCGTAGTGTCCAGAGCATGCAGGCGCTACCAGGAGACAGGCCAGTACATCAGGAGACGTGGAGGAGGCCGTAGGAGGGCAACAACCCAGCAGCAGGACCGCTACCTCCGCCTTTGTGCAAGGAGGTGCACTGCCAGAGCCCTGCAAAATGACCTCAAGCAGGCCACAAATGTGAATGTGTCTGCTCAAACGGTCAGAAACAGACTCCATGAGGGTGGTATGAGGGCCCGACGTCCACAGGTGGGGGTTGTGCTTACAGCCCAACACCGTGCAGGACGTTTGGCAATTGCCAGAGAACACCAAGATTGGCAAATTCGCCACTGGCGCCCTGTGCTCTTCACAGATGAAAGCAGGTTCACACTGAGCACATGTGACAGACGTGAGAGAGTCTGGAGACGCCGTGGAGAACGTTCTGCTGCCTGCAACATCCTCCAGCATGACCGGTTTAGCGATGGGTCAGTCATGGTGTGGGGTGGCATTTCTTTGTGGGGCCGCACAGCCCTCCATGTGCTCGCCAGAGGTAGCCTGACTGCCATTAGGTACCGAGATGAGATCCTCAGACCCCTTGTGAGACCATATGCTGACACATGCACATTTGTGGCCTGCTGAAGGTCATTTTGCAGGTTTCTGGCAGTGCACCTCCTTGCACTAAGGCGGAGGTAGCGGTCCTGCTGCTGGGTTGTTGCCCTCCTACGGCCTCCTCCACGTCTCCTGATGTACTGGCCTGTCTCCTGGTAGCGCCTGCATGCTCTGGACACTACGCTGACAGACACAGCAAACCTTTTTGCCACAGTTCGCAATGATGTGCCATCCTGGATGAACTGCACTACCTGAGCCACTTGTGTGGGTTGTAGACTCCGTCTCATGCTACCACTAGAGTGAGAGCACCGCCAGCATTCAAAAGTGACCAAAACATCAGCCAGGAAGCATAGGAATAGGAACTGAGAAGTGGTCTGTGGTCACCACCTGCAGAATCACTCCTGTTTTGGGGGGTGTCTTGCTAGTTGCCTATAATTTCCACCTTTTGTCTATTCCATTTGCACAACAGCATGTGAAATTTATTGTCAATCAGTGTTGCTTCCTAAGTGGACAGTTTGATTTCACAGAAGTGTGATTGACTTGGAGTTACATTGTGTTGTTTAAGTGTTCCCTTTATTTTTTTGAGCAGTGTATTCAGATGTTTTGAGATAATATACTGCCTTTAGCAAGACCTAGCATAACTAACTTATCATACAATCTAAACAGTCTTCAGATGTCAAATTAAAATCTGTTTCGCACTATTACTTAATATCTTCGTAACGCTCCTGTTATATTCATATGAATCCAAAATTATCCATATAAATATATTAATTTGAATCCAAGTGAAGTGAAGAGTAACTACTTTGACTTCATTTTTTCTTTACTGTAAGAGTTTTATATTTTTGTCAAAGAACTTAGCAGGGTTGTGGCATCTTCACCAGCGAAGGATAAATGAAGAAATTTAACTTACATTTTCACTACAACTGGGGCCTTCTGCCTAAACCTATAGATTAAATTAAATTGGCTTTCCTGTACAACCACTGTAATTTAAGAAATTGATGATGCACTTGTATGTGATGTCGAAGCATGTTCAAGAAGTAAAGGAACTAGTAATGCACTTTATGCGTAGGCATATCCAGAAAACCATTTACAGACACTGCAGAAAAAATATGCAAGACACATTTTGTCACCTCGTATCACACTGTGTCCACTTGGCAGAAAAATAGTGGAAACACTTAATAAAAAGCTTTGAAAGCTTTTTTTTAACCAACTATATATATATATATATATATATATATATATATATATATATATATATATATATATATATATATATATACTGCTCAAAAATAAAGGGAACACTAAAATAACACATCCTAGATCTGAACGAATGAAATATTCTTATTAAATACTTTTTTCTCTACATAGTTGAATGTGCTGACAACAAAATCACACAAAAATGATCAATGGAAATCAAATTTATCAACCCATGGAGGTCTGGATTTGGAGTCACACTCAAAATTAAAGTGGAAAACCACAATACAGGCTGATCCAACTTTGATGTAATGTCCTTAAAACACGTCAAAATGAGGCTCAGTAGTGTGTGTGGCCTCCACGTGCCTGTATGACCTCCCTACAACGCCTGGAGATGCTCGTGATGAGGTGGCGGATGGTCTCCTGAGGGATCTCCTCCCATACCTGGACTAAAGCATCCGCCAACTCCTGGACAGTCTGTGGTGCAACGTGGCGTTGGTGGATGGAGCGAGACATGATGTCCCAGATGTGGTCAATTGGATTCAGGTCTGGGGAACGGGCGGGCCAGTCCATCAATGCCTTCCTCTTGCAGGAACTGCTGACACACTCCAGCCACATGAGGTCTAGCATCGTCTTGCATTAGGAGGAACCCAGGGCCACCAGCAAATGGTCTCACCAGCATATGGTCTCACAAGGGGTCTGAGGATCTCATCTCGGTACCTAATGGCAGTCAGGCTACCTCTGGCGAGCACATGGAGGGCTGTGCGGCCCCCCAAAGAAATGCCACCCCACACCATGACAGACCCACCGCCAAACCGGTCATGCTGGAGGATGTTGCAGGCAGCAGAACGTTCTCCACTGCGTCGCCAGACTCTGTCACATCTGTCACATGTGCTCAGTGTGAACCTGCTTTCATCTGTGAAGAGCACAGGGCGCCAGTGGCGAATTTGCCAATCTTGGTGTTCTCTGGCAAATGCCAAACGTCCTGCACGGTGTTGGGCTGTAAGCACAACCCCCACCTGTGGACGTCGAGCCCTCATACCACCCTCATGGAGTCTGTTTCTCACCATTTGAGCAGCCACATGCACATTTGTGGCCTGCTGGAGGTCATTTTGCAGGGCTCTGGCAGTGCTCCTCCTGCTCCTCCTTGCACAAAGGCGGAGGTAGCGGTCCTGCTGCTGGGTTGTTGCCCTCCTACGGCCTCCTCCACGTCTCCTGATGTACTGGCCTGTCTCCTGGTAGTGCCTCCATGCTCTGGACACTACGCTGACAGACACAGCAAACCTTCTTGCCACAGCTCGCATTGATGTGCCATCCTGGATGAGCTGCACTACCTGAGCCACTTGTGTGGGTTGTAGACTCCGTCTCATGCTACCACTAGAGTGAAAGTACCGCCAGCATTCAAAAGTGACCAAAACATCAGCCAGGAAGCATAGGAACTGAGAAGTGGTCTGTGGTCACCACCTGCAGAACCACTCCTTTATTGGGGGTGTCTTGCTAATTGCCTATAATTTCCACCTGTTGTCTATTCCATTTGCACAACAGCATGTGAAATTTATTGTCAATCAGTGTTGCTTCCTAAGTGGACAGTTTGATTTCACAGAACTGTGATTGACTTGGAGTTACATTTGTTGTTTAAGTGTTCCCTTTATTTTTTTGAGCAGTGTATATATATATTGATATATATATATATATATAGTTGAAGTCGGATATTTACATACACTTAGGTTGGAGTCAAACTCGTTTTAAAACACTCCACAAATGTCTTGTTAACAAACTATAGTTTTGGCAAGTCGGTTATGCACAAAGTAGATGTCCTGACAAGCATTTTTTCAAACAGTTGTTTACAGACAGATTATTTCACTGTATCACAATTCCAGTGGGTCAGAAGTTTACATACACTAATTTGACTGTGCCTTTAAACAGCTTGGAAAATTCCAGGAAATTATTTCATGGTTTTAGAAGTTTCTGATAGGCTAATTGACATCATTGAGTCAATTGGAGGTGTACCTGTGGATGTATTGCAAGGCCCACCTTCAAAGTCCGTGCCTCCTTGCTTGACATCATGGGCAAATTCAAAAGAAAGCAGCAAAGACCTGTAGACCTCCACAAGTCTGGTTCATCCTTGGGAGCAATTTCTAAATGCCTGAAGGTACCACGTTCATCTGTACAAACAATAGTATGCAAGTATAAACACCATGGGACCACACAGCCGTCATACAGCTCAGGAAGGAGACAAAGCAATGCTTTCCAAATGTAAATGTGCATAGAACATAGCGTATATCAAAGCGATAGGAACCCCCTACCTGCTTGATGCTGGAGCTAGGTGTAATAACCCCCTACACACAGTGACTGATGGTGATAAACAGCCTCTTGCCTTCCTTGGCTGCTGACAGGTCAGAGTCAAAATAAAAGATGACGCCGACATTAAAGAGAGAGTTACGGCCCTATGGGGGAAAAGACCATAGAAAACCCTCGACAAGCCTACACTAGAGAAATCAAGTCCAAAAACACTTGCCAAATGACAATATTGAGCTTGACGATCACATCTACTTGGAGAAATGGGTAAATCAACAGAAAAGTTTCAACAATCAGGGGGGAGCAGATGCCCATCCAATTTGTGGCTAATTGGCGTTTGATTGCGATTCATTCACTCAATTTCCCCACCATCTTTGGATGTGTCATGCCTAACAAAACTTAGTCATACAGTAAAGATAAACAAATGGGTAGTTGCTGCTGGTTTTACCACTACTTGCTTTATGTACAATCATTTTAATGTATCCTTTATTTAACTAGGCAAGTCAGTTAAGAACAAATTCTTATTTACAATGATGACCTAGAAACAGTGGGTTAACTGGCTTGTTCGGGGGCAAAACTACATTTTTTTTTACCTTGTCAGGTCAGGGATTCAATCCACCAACCTTTCGGTTACTGGCCTAACCACTAGGCTACCTGCCGCCCCCATAATGAATACTCATTTATATATCGTTCAATGTATTCATATAATGTTGATGTTTTACCACCAACAACATAAACATAGTTGGAAATGACGATGTTAATATGCAATAAACAGACAGTTGTCGTGACTACTCAAGAAGGTATCTTTTTGTGACAATTAATAGTACATTAATAACGTGGTCTGTTTGACTGGGGGTTCGGGTAGAGTGTTCGTAAGTATAATTCAGTGAGCAAATCATTCCATACGAGTTGGCCTTTCCACTCCTTTCACACATTTGACAGTTGACATGGTTTACCGTAGGTCAAGTTAGAGTAGGTTAATTTGCACACCTGATGAGCTTTGCAAGTGACAGTGAAAAAAAGCTATAACATCTCTCAAGACACTTGTTAGACAAGAGTGTGTGTACTATTTATAGTTCAAATGACCAAGAAATCAAAAGATATCATATAAACTATATTACCAAAAGTATGTGGACACTCTTCTGGGAAGGCTTTCCACCAGATGTCGGAACATTGGGAGCAAGTCCCCGCAGCATTCAGCCACAAGAACATTAGTGAGGTCGGGCACTGACGTTCGGTGATTAGGCCCGGCTTGCAGTCTGCATTCCAATTCATCCCAAAGGTGATCAATGGAGTTGAGGGTCAGGGCTTGGTGCAGGCCAGTCAAGTTCTTCCACACTGATCTCGGCAAACCATATCTGTATGGACCTCGCTTTGTGCATGGGGGCATTGTCATCCTGAAATGGGAAAGGGCCTTCCGCAAACTGTTGCCACAAAGTTAGAAGCACAGAATCATCTAGAATGTCAATGTAAAGCGCCTTCCAAAAGTATTCACCCCCTTGGTATTTTTCCTATTTTGTTGCATTACAACCAGTAATTTAAATAGATTTCTATTTGGATTTCATGTAACGGACATACACAAAATAGTCCAAATTGGTGAAGTAACAAAAATTACTTGTTTCAAAAAATGATTTTTTTTTTTTTTTGAACGGAAAAGTGGTGCGTGCATATGTATTCACCCCCTTTGCTATGAAACCCCTAAATAAGATCTGGTGTAACAAATTACATTCAGAAGTCACATAATTCATTAAATAAAAACCAACTGTGTGCAATCTAAGTGTCACATGATCTCCGTATATATATACACACCAATTCTGAAAGGACCCAGAGTCTGCAACACCACCAAGCAAGGGGCACCACCAAGCATGCGGCACCATGAATACCAAGGAGCTCTCCAAACAGGTCAGGGACAAAGTTGTGTAGAAGTACAGATCAGGGTTGGGTTATAGAAAAATATCCAAAACTTTGAACATCCCACGGAGCACCAATAAATCCATTATTAATAAATGGAAAGAATATGGCACCACATCAAACCTGCCAAAAGAGGGCCACCCACCAACACTCACGGACCAGGAAAGGAGTGCATTAATCAGAGGCAACAAAGAGACCCAAGATAACCCTGAAGGAGCTGCAAAGCTCCACAGCAGAGATTGGAGTATCTGTCCATAGGACCACTTTAACTCCACAGAGTTAGGCTTTATGGAAGAGTGTCCAGAAAAAAATTATTTGCTTAAAGATAAAAATATGGAAGGTGGTACTCTGGTTAGATGACTAAAATGTAGCTTTTTGGCCATCAAGGAAAACGCTATGTCTGGCACAAACCCAACACCTCTCATCACCCCAAGAACAGCATCCCCACAGTGAAGCATGGTAGTGGCAGCATCATGCTGTAGGGATGGTGTTCGTCGGCAGGGACTGGGAAACTGGTCAGAATTGAAGGAATGATGGATGGCGCTAAATACAGGGAAATTCTTGAGGGAAACCTGTTTCAGTCTTCCAGGCATTTGAGACTGGGACGAAGGTTCACCTTCCAGCAGGACAATGACCCTAAGCATACTGCTAAAGCAACACTTGAGTGGTTTAAGGGGAAACATTTAAATGTCTTGGAATGGCCTAGTCAAAGCCCAGACCTCAATCCAATTGAGAATCTGTGTTATGACTTAAGGATTGCTGTACACCAGCAGGAACCCATCCAACTTGAAGGAGCTGGAGCAGTTTAGCCTTGAAGAATGGGCAAAAACCCCAGTGGCTAGATTTGCCAAGCTTATAGAGATGTACCCCAAGTGACTTGCAGCTGTAATTGCTGCAAAAGGTGGCTCTACAAAGTATTGACTTTGGAGGGGTGAATAGTTATGCATGCTCAAGTAAAAGAAAAAAGGTCTTATTTGTTTTACAAAAACAAATATTGAGCATCTTCAAAAGTGGTAGGCATGTTGTGTAAATCAAATAATACAAACCCCCCCAAAAAATCTATTTTAATTCCAGGTTGTAAGGCAACAAATAGGAAAAATGCCAAGGGGGGTGAATACTTTTGCAAGGCACTGTATGCTGTAGCGTTAAGATTTCCCCTCACTGGATCTAAGGGGCCCGAACCATGAAAAACAGCCCCAGACCATTATTCCTCATCCAAACTTTACAGTTGGCACAATGCAGTCGGGCACGTAGCGTTCTCCTGGCATCCTCCAAACCCATATTCATCTGTAGGACTGCCAGATGGTGAAGCGTGATTCGTCACTCCAGAGAACGCGTTTCCACTGCTCCAGAGTCCAATGGCTGCGAGCTCTACACCACTTCAGCCGCCGCTTGGTATTGCACATGGTGATCTTAGGCTTGTGTGCGGCTGCTTGGTCATACAAACCCCATTTCATGCAGCTCCCAATGAACAGTTCTTGTGCCGACGTTGCTTCCAGAGGCAGTTTTGAACTCGGTAGTGAGTGTCGCTTCAGCCCTCGGCGGTAGTGTTCTGTGTGTTTGAGGCCTAGCACTTTGCGGCTGAGCCGTTGTTGCTCCTAGACGTTTCCACTTCACAATAACAGCATTTACAGTTGACCGGGGCAGATTTAGCAGGGTAAAAAAAATACAAAGTGACTTGTTGGAAAGGTGGCATTCTATGAAGCTGTCACATTGAAAGTCACTGAGCTCTTCAGTGAGGCCATTCTACTGCCAATGTTTGTCTATGGAGATACCCTGGCTGTGTGCTCGATTGTCAGCAACGGGTGTGGCTAAAATAGCCGAATCCACTAATTTGAAGTGGTTTCCACATACTTTTGTATTTATAGTTTTATTACTAAGTTGGTTCTTGTCTTGTAGCTGCATCAATAAATTCATGAATTTTCAATCTCATGTTGAATAAATCCAGTTAAACTTGAAGTACATGGAAACATGTATTCCCTCTTTAGTCGACATTGGTCATAAGTTCATATTCATTGCATCACTGTGTAAGTCCATGTACAGTACCACCAAACACATAGCACTGCATTGGAGTGCGATGTGTGGATCCCTTCCAAGTTACACAGGTTTTGAAATCATCCTATGAACATAATTTGTGCAGCAACAGACAGGCAACTCTGGTGGATGAAACTGAAGCCAACATTAATCATTGAAATTAACAATTAAATGATTGATGGTCATGAAAAGACTGCCCTCACTCTATTCATTAGCAGATTCCATTAGCAGAGACTTCACTCTCTCTCTCTCCTACGAATCCTAACGTTGTCTCTAATACTATTGCCATAACAACCTCATGAATAACTAAGGAATGCCAAAGACTTATCAGAGAATTCCCCAATATGTTAAGTCATCTGTTTGGCAAATCACAACTTCTCCGATTTCCTCTGGACGGGAAAAAGAATCCATACCTTGAGCAGAAAATCCATCCTTTGAGCATTGGGGTTGAAGTGTTGAAGTCTATGTCAAAGTATTGTACAGTACAAAAGATCAGACAGGTGCTATCCAATGGCGAAGAACTCACCATTTAATAGGTGCCTATTATAAGTTCTCAAATTGAAGAATTCCACGATATAAATGGATGGAAAACGGAACTAACTCTATCCAACCATAAACTGACACCTTCAAGATAATAATAATAAGTTATCAATCAGTGCTGTCCCAATGCCATCAATGTATGTAGACTTTTTAGCTTGTGATGAAAAAGTATCAAACTATTCTACTGTAATTACCCTAAAAATGACATGTCATATGGACTACTGTCTAACGAGCCAACGTCTTCGTTAGTTCTGACCTAAACTGATTTTTTATTTCTAATTAATTTTGAAAAGCTTGGAAAGTCAAAGTAGAAGACTTGTGGTGGGCAGCGTGTCTCCTCCCTTTCATGCTGCTGGAGTACAGCACCTTTGATTTGCCTCAGATCAATTCAGTCGGGGCTGACGGATCAAACACGATGGGAATTTGCTTGAGGTGTGAATCTGAAGGAGTCCTTCGACTGAGGAATACGGTAATAAGGTAGCTACCCATTTGAACTAAGCAGGCTTTCGTTTCGTAGACCCCCGGGCAAGGGGAAAAAGATAAGGAAATCTCATTAGAGAACAGGTATGCTACCTATCTACGGGGCCCTGCCATAGGTGTTGGGGGAAGCTGAAGTACTCAGGTTTTAAGGAGTTATTCAGATGAAGAGGTGTAACGAGAGGAGAGGGAAACCTAAGAAACACAGCGCGAGGGAACGAGCGCTTCGTAAGACCTCAGTAGCAGTAGAAACGGAGGCATAAAAAAGCTGCAGCAACTGCAAATTTGCTTGTTAAAAAGTAAAAATGCTCAAACCAGCAATATTTACGAGTCCCAGGTGGAGGAAGCACTGGCATACGAGGCACACATAAACAAAAATTTCCCTCAGATAAAAATAGATCACTTCAAACAAGTCCAGACTTTGTGAATGTTCAAGGATTGCAAAGGGAAGATATCCCACCAACGCAAAAAAAACACGCCCACACACTCCCTTGTTGGAGACATCTTTAGCACAATATTTTAATTAATCTCCAGTAGTGATAAGTAAATCCGATGCAATAACTTAATCTCACGTGAAAATTCCGGCTGAATGTGTTGCACGTTTACAAACAAATATCTGGATGGTGAAATTTGCTAAGTCAGTAAACTACGCTGTACAGCAGACTGTATTATGGTGCAATCTAATCAGCTCTCTGGCATGAGTCATAAAACACAAATTCAAGATGGAGCCAGACGTCTGAAGCACATGGGCTCAAAAATGAAACAAATGCACCATTTATTGTGTATTTCCTCACATCTACCTTTCTGTCAGAGGATTCAGAGCATCGGTGTTTTTCAGACATTTACAACATCAGTGTTTAACAGTTGAACATGTTCAGCAGTTTATCTTAGGCATCTTACACATTGGCACGATGTCGTTTCTAGCTGTCGCATTTATTCTGGGGGGTGGGAAAGCATGTGGCAAAGATAAACCAGGAAGGAGGAGAAGGAGTAGGCAGGGAAACTAGAGACAACATGGAGACGGAGCAGGCAGGGAAACTAGAGAAAACATGAAGGATTCAGGCCCTGTCTACTCACCAGCACACACAAAGAGACAGACAAGACAGGTCCCTGTGCACGACACCACGATCCATGGAATTTGAACACTGAATACAGATGCCACACTACCACTACAAACAGAATATACTTTCAGTATATTAGTCTGCAGCACACTATCAGGCATTGATATCCATAGGGTTTAGTAAAAAAATATATTGAATTCTGTTTTTGTTAATTAGTCTACTGTTGATACGGTCCCAAACTGTTTTGAATTTCATTTTCTAGATATTTTTTTGTGGATTTTGCCTTTTAGTGCCAAATTGTTTATCATAGCCATTCCATTTTTGAATATTATAAGCGATCTCAACTTTTTTCACAATGTATATTCAGTATTATTTGTATGTAAGCAACACAACTGTCCCAGAAGTTTGTGGTTAGCTAGGGTTACATAAGTTGCTGTTGCTTGGAAGGTATTTTTTTTATATCTCAATATAACAACACGACAGATGCATTGTCATTTTCATCAGTGATGCTTCTGTTTTTGTGCCTCACATGTCTAACCCAATTCAGTCAAAATCTGACAGGAGAGAAAGAAAGGACAGAGCGAGAGAGATCTGGCATTGAGGTGGCAACACACAAAGCAAATATTGTTCTTTCTCCGATCAACAGAGGAATACAAGAGCTACCATACAATCTTAGGAAAAAAAAGGTGCTATCTAGAACCTAAAAGGGTTCTTCGGCGGTCCCCATAGGTGAACCCTTTGAGGAACCCTTTTTGGTTCCAGGTACACCCTATTTGGTTCCATGTAGAACCCTCTGGGGAACAGGTTCTACATGGAGCCAAAAAGGGTTCTCCTATGGGGACAGCTGAAGAACCCTTTTGGAAACCTTTTTTCTAAGAGTGTATTGTACTAGTACCTTTACTGGTCTCTTATATTACCATTAATCCCTATAGGCAATGCCGTTGATGGTACTATTCTCTGGTGAGATGCCATCCAACTCTGTACATAGCTTGTCCAGCTAAATAAAAAAATGAAATTATGACAAAATGTAAAAGTGCAAACACTATCCTACAAACTACATTGAACTAAAATATAAAAAGCAACATGTAAAGTGTTGGTCCTATGTTTCATGAAACATTCCATTCGAGCTTATTTCTCTCAAATGTTGTGCACAAATGTGTTTACATCCCTGTTAGTGAGCCTTTCACCCTTGCCAAGATGATCCATCCACCTGACAGGTGTGGCATATCAAAAAAACTGAAACTGATTAAACAGCATGATCATTACACAGGTGCACCTTGTGCTGGGGACAATAAAAGGCCACTCTAAAATGTGCAATTTTGTCACGTAACACAATGACACAGATGTCTCAATTTCTCCAACGTCGTTTTAGAGAATTTGGCAGTACATCCAACCGGACTAAAAACTGCAGACCATGTGTAAGCCAGCCCAGGACCTCCACATCTGACTTCTTCTCTGTGAGATTGTCTGAGACCAGCCACCTGGACAGCTGTAATAAAGCCCTTTAGAACGGAAAATTGAAATTGTTACATGTTGCGTTTATATTTGTATTCAGTATATTATTATGTTTGTATGTCAGCATAATTGATTAAATTCAATTGAATCTTTTGTCTTTGTGCAAATGGTTTGGTAGTCAAAATTATTTTCCGAATCACATTCAACATTCACAAAAGTGCATTTTTTGTGGGATTGCGTCCCCCGTATTGTTTAAACACTTATCGTCTCGGGGAATTATCCGCATTTGTATAAACACTATTTCAAACGTGTTATCTGCTTTCACAATCTCTTCATCCAGAGATGCCACTGTAGGCAACAGCTCTGCAGACCTTGGGTAATTTCGCATGAGACAACCAGTCGAGGTTTTTACAGATATGAAGTGAATAGATATGCTTGTAGTCAGTTCTGTCGGCCGACCTTGACCTTAGACAAAGCTGGAGGGATGTGTGCGTTATGTGGAAAGACTGGACGGTTTTGCTTTGAGCTCCTCTCGCCATCTTCTGCATACTATTGTATTTTTTCTATTTGATTGCAAGTAAATCAAGCCACGGACAATCAAGCACTGCTGGTACAGTATGTTTAAAGCCTAGAGTCCTCTGCCTTGCTATCCTACATTGATAAGCTTTAATGTCAATGGCAAAGTCATTTCGAGATGAAACCCGCCTTGATTGCCCCTTCTGTGAGCTAAATCATAATGGGCAGGGTATAAGACATAGGAAGCGCAGTGCTAGGAAAGGGACTACTCTGAGGCACCATCAGTTACCTAAGTTCACTAAAAGCTCAGTTTCTTGATTCTTTGATCTCTCTGATTTAAATGGGATGGTTATGGGTGTTCTTGGCACCCCTGGTGGTGATGACCAGCGGACAGTGGCAGATGGCCCCAGGGGGAGGTCTCGGTGACGTAGCCACAGGGTTGGGCCATCTGGCATGGGGAGGGCTACCTGCCTTGGGTCCTTGCGTCGGGGCCATGAGCACCTGGCAAACCTGGCATAGTAGGATCTGGCAGGCCGCCAGAGGAGGAAAGAGTCCACTTGATTTGGATGGCACATCCCAGTATGGCACCATCTGACTGGAATGGTACCAAGTAGAGAGGGAAGGTCAAAGGTGACTTCCTACTGGTTGCCGGTGTACATATGCCTCTGTATTTCTCTGTTAAAAAGGGGAATATCACATAAAAGTTGGAATTGGAAGCATTGAATGGAGAGACTAAGAATGGACCATTGTATGTGTAGGAGTGATTTCATTTCCAAAGACCTAAGTTATAATCATATTGGTTGTTAGAAGTAATTATTATGGTTTAATGTCTGCTAGCACAGGCTTTTAACTTAGATTCAAAAGTTCCCCTAATTAGATCATTACTTGATTAAAAAGTAGATGTTAATTAGCAGCGTGTGAAAAAACATCTTAACCAGTTGTCAAATTGAAAATGACAAAATGACGTGTGATTATGGTTCAGTAAGTCAGCTTTTATAGAATTAAATGAAAATGGATGTAATCTTCTTTAACTGTTGAAATTACAAAATGACTTGAAATTACCATAATTATATTACAACGGTGAATAGCAATAAGGTTTTATAATACAGTGGTTGTGTAAATTGATCCAAGAAAGAGCATGAAACAGACTTGGTGATGTATATTGTTAAAATTACTGAAAATATTGGTCTGGTTTTGCCTCTTAAACATTCCTAGAAAAGATAGTCATTGAAGCACTCACCCCGAGTACCAAACAAAGAAACACTCCAGATGTTTGGTGTTTTCCTCAATCAAAATAAAGGCCGGATCCCATTAAAAAAAAACACAATTTAAATATCAAAAGGCCCACCTGCTTTAGAAAAACCCCACCTATGTATAATGAATAAATGACTGATTCATGAATAATGGAATGTACAAACAAACTCCTTTCGATCCTCCACCTCTGCGTTGGAGGCAGTTGGGAGGTAATACAGTGTTGCACCACCAGGGCTCCCATGAGCCCCCTATCTGGCAGGTTGAAATTACGTCCCTTCTCTATCGCATCTCATGCTAAAATAATCTAATACAGTATCACCTAATCTCACAAGAGGACTCACTCAAGCTTCCTCCATGAAGGTCTTTGGGAAAGAGTGAAGGTAGATATCCCTATTACCCCTGTCTCTCTAATCTCTCCCATCCATCTGGAGCATCTTGGCAGTACAAAGAAGTATGAAACGGGTAATACACAGAGAAAGAACTAAATTGACCAAGACCGCCAGACGTTGTATCTAGTCTTGGGGGATTTCTTTTGAACTCCATGTCGACGAAGAGGGCTGAGAATTCATCTCTGTCTGAATGGTAGAAGCCTTTATTTAGGCTCGGTGAACCCCAGGAGCATATCGCTGCTGAGTGGATGAACTAATTAAGCCCCTGTTTCCTGGTACACCAATCGAAAGCCCAGAAATACTAATGAGCTAAGCCCCGCTGTAGTCAGACACTATCAATCAACCGCCACCTGCACTCCCACTGTCCCCTCTACAACTTTACATTGAAATGACACACCAAAAAAAGCATCCCTTTTAATGCAACTATATTTGAGGCACATTTAATATGTAACAACATTTAGATGCAGGAAATCAGATTGGTGAGATGGGGATGACCGTGAGGTTGGTGAATAATGGTGATTAGCCCGTGGTGATGGGATTCAAAGCCACTGAACACCTACGGGTCAATTACACACATGGGGACAATGATCAGGAAAAACAACAGGAGAAACAGACATCCACATATGGTCTCTAGTCTATGAGAATAGAGATTAAAGACTAAGTCCAGTCAGGATGCCTCTACCGTAGCCTAGCCTATGTGTGGTGTCAAAACCGTCACTTTGGTGGCAGCTAATGGAGACCGACGGTTGACTGTTGGCTCCGGGAGCTGCGACATTGAGAGCGGACCGATCAAAGCTTCATCTGAAGGCTACATGGTAATTCGGCAGTGATGAGGCCTGTTGAGGTAAACGCATTTGGATGCGGGTAGTTGTGGCAGGCAGATGTGGCAGGTAGTATCTCCAGATGTCTTCATCAGTCTCCGACGTGTCTTTCAATGAGGTTTCACACAGATGGGAGCTGCCAAAAGCACCAGGCTTATCTCTGCCAATTTCATTTAAACCATTCCTTACTTCAAAGACCAAAATGGCCGCCCGGTTTCCAGGTCTACCAAATTCGGTGGGAACCGGTTCAAGGCACATATCAGAATGCAAAAAAAGCTTTACAAGCCCAGTCAGTCTCAGATTTCTCACACCAAAAAAAAATGGTAAACTAATTTACTGAACAAACAATATCTTACTGTGTAAACAATGAGATTAGATATCGGTTTGTTTTTGCGCCTCAAAGTTATGTATATTTTCATATGCACGCACCAGCTTAGAGATTCAAAGGAATTAACATTTTCTGGGCATGATTTATTTAACATATTAATTCACACCTGCCTTTGATATGTCTCTCACCTTATCAAGACAGGGGGCCCTTCCTCTCCACACTCACAGCTGTTTGATGTTGCATTCTAGGGAAGGTTTTTTTCTTCCATAAATCCTCATTTAATATTAATACCTCTATTCAATCTGCTAATAGGGCCACCACTCACCTGACTAGAATATCCAAAGCTACCAAGGGAAGAATTGAGTCCTTACAGGTTCACAAAAGGACAGCTGAAAGTGTTACTTCTTCACAGTCCAATCTGCAATATTCTCAAGGGAATATTGTATACTGTAACGTGCTTCCTCCTTCTCCTCATCCGAAGAGGAGTAGCAAGGATTTGACCAAAATGCAGCGGGTTGTGAATACATAATGAACTTTATTTAACAAGACGAAACTAAACACACGAAGAACACTTGATAATTTTACAAAATAACAAAACGAACTAGACAGACCTAAACTACGAACTTACATGAAACGAAGAACACATGAACAGGAACGACCGAACGAGACGAGACAGTACCATGTGGTGCAATAAACACAGACACAGCGACAATCACCCACCAACAAACAGTGAGAACAACCTACCTTAATATGACTCTCAATTAGAGGAAAACGCAAAACACCTGCCTCTAATTAAGAGCCATACCAGGCAACCCAAAACCAACATAGAAACAGAAAACATAGACTGCCCACCCAAATCTCACGCCCTGACCATCACACACATACAAAACAACAGAAAACAGGTCAGGAACGTGACATATACTGAAATTGTAAGTAGAGTTAGTCCAATATCTATGTTGCCAAGGGAATATAGACTGAAATGATCAGTAGAGTGTGAACAGTCGGCAATGCGTGCCAGGTACAGCCGATGTGCGTTTTCATCTAACATCAGATAGGATGTCATTTACATACCATAAAAGATTGAGTTGAATTTGTTCACAAAAAAAAGGTTAATTCTACAAATAAATCATCATGTTCATTTGTTTATTCTACCTATGCATATTCATCCTTTCCCTTCTTCACTTTAAGAGCTAAGATCAACTAAATTAACAAGTTTCATTCTTCAGTTCATTTCCTCTTTTCTAATCGGGCTTTATTCACTGACACAATCCAGTATTGAACTGTAGTAAATACTGTAACCAACAGCAGGTACTCAATTATTTTTGTGTGCAACCACAACACTGGTAAACCTTTTTCCAGTTGTTTAATGTTGTCAGTGGGTAGCGGCGGAAGCGGGCAACTAGAATTCTCAGTTTGTTCTGGGCAAAAGCGAGCTGCATGTTTAATAACATTTAGGGGGAATTTCAATTACACATGTAAGGTTGATTTGTCTCTCGCTCTCCCGTGCAGCTGGAAAAATATTGTGTGGACTTAATTAACCAGTGCAATATAAAAATAAAAACTTTTTAAACAGGTGACAAAAATAAAAACTGTATATATGTTCTATATAATAGCATTGTCATTTCTCAGCCCACGGTTAAAAAGAAGCCCTGAGCAGAAGTTGATGCAGAGCCAAGTCACGTACAGAGGGGAATGTATAGATATTAATGTCACAGTAATCCTATCTGTCCTCATAGAAAGAGGCGTTGTAAAGCACTCCTCTAGGTCGTCCGTCGTAATTTAATAAAACTACCTCCAGTGGGTGTGGTAGAAAAAGGAGGAGAACTTCGCCGTTCGCTTTTTGGTTTTGAATCTGAAAGTCCCTTGTATTGTGAGATGTCGGTTTTCCAGAGCGTAAGTGGGGCAAAAACAAGGTTCATCTCGAGTTTGATTTTGTCGCAGTGCCCATAGACGGCCCCAGACATAACCAGACACTTATTGAAAGGAGAAACACATGTTGGCTGATGGTTCCTAAGGAGAGCAAATGCCATTCTATATTTTGTGGGGGTGGGTTACCATTCTCGGTCTCCTTGCTTTATCTGAACCTGGTCAATTAACTGGAGCCAGTCATCTCATCCCACCTCATCTCTTTCACCCCATCTGCCTCCCCAGCCTTTCTTCATTGAAAAAAATAAATAATTTTTATCTTCGCTTTCAGCCATACTCCTCGGGGTCACAGATTGCCTGGCATTCAATTTGTGCCACATACAATTCTGCACCTGATCAGTGCGGAGATGTGCCTAGATGGGACTGTCTGGCTGCCTAAAGAGGACATCCGACTGTCTTTCAATAGCTGCCAACAATCATCCTTGTCAATCTGAATGGCGAAAGGGGACACGAGCTGCTACGAGCTCCGAGGAAACTACTAATGTGTACACACTCTGTGCACGGCGATTCATCCCAATTCACTCCTATTTGCCTGAGATTAAGAGGAGAGAGGAGACGACTAGCTGGAAACTGAACCCATTCTGACATCTTGATGTAGGGCCTACTGTATGTGTCTGGAGGAGTGTGTTGCAACACAACCTATTCCATAAACTTTCATCTTGTTTCTTTTCCATCCGTCTCGATCTTTCTGTAGCCTTTTACTGAAGGGACATAATCATCAGATCTGGAATCACACAGCTGTTCCCGTGGATTGCTTTACAAAGCTGTCGTTCAAACGCCTTATCTCGCGACTGGGGGAAATGTTGCTGGATGGACGTATAAAACGTTCAATTTCTCGATGTGATTAGCGAGATAGACGTGGAAAAGTGGCTCGATGTATCAAAATGTTCCTCATGCTGTATCAAATGTCCAAAATGTCAATGGGATTAGCACGATGCGTGAGTATATGTACGGTCCAGATACTCAACCATCCTCCTACTGGGAGGTTGGAACCTCTACTATTTCTGTCCAGCTCTGGTTAAAGGACAAACTCCACTTACTGGAGCTATAAACAAGAGTAGCTCATCTCACCGAAAAAGTGGCTAGGCCTCGAATGTGAAACTCAACATTTACAATCAAATCTGAAACGATAAATAATACATCTGACCAAACAAATCTAATATAAAAACTCTGCACTGGGTCCCATTCTATTCCATATGGAGAGCAGAGACGTAAGCACACACAAGATAATCAACTCAATAACATGGCAATCAAGGAAATCCAACACTTGAGATACACAAAATGCATTTTCTGTTTCCCTGCTCAAGTAATTGTAAGAATATTGAGTGAATGATCAACAATGATTCATCTTTTCCGTGCCTTTTTGCAGTTTTGAAACAGGTGTGGACATCAACAGTATCCACATTATAGTGAACACATAACTTTTCTACCAGAAGTCAACAGGGTTTTTGTTTTAAAGTAGTCTAACCTGATGCAACCATAACACCCATCACAACAAATATACATATTACTATTTCCTACTCATTGACAAGTACTTTAGCATTTTCCTGAAACACCTGCAGAAGGAAAAACCTGATTCATAATTCAGTCATTCTGATTAACCCCTTCCATATTTGAGTCATCCTCAGAGGTCTCCCTACTCTTCAGTATATACATAAATCATAGGCCGATATCCGAACAGTGAAGAATTCTCACAGAGACTGATCGTGTTCCACCTTGAAGCCAGGCCTTTGCACCGCGCATCAATGCACCTCTAATGGCATGGCCCTGCTAAGCACACCTCTCATCTCTCCCACACAGCACCCACACACACACACACACACACACACACACACACACACACACACACACACACACACACACAGCCAGGCAGCCAGCTCCTCAATCACCATCACTCCCATCATCATGTCCATCTCCGTCTGCCTAAGTGTGTATGTGTGCATGTGAGATGGCTATAAATATATGCCACAACTGAGCAGGAGAGGTGAACCAGAGAGGATAATATACCATTACCACCACCACCACCACCTGCCTGGTATATGACGTGTCACTGGATATTATGAAGAGGGAATCCATCCAGATGGGTGATGTGCTGAGAGGGAGAACTAGCACTTGTATGACTGCACCACTGACTGTTATTTGAGTGCGAGTTAGTTATCCGAATGAACCGACATTTGTCAAAAGGTAAACTAGGGGTACTTTCAAAAAGGAATATGACAAATGTTTTGTTGTTCATTTCAGCTGAATTGGCTGGTGAAAATTATAAAATGTGTAAACATATTCAAAATGAATGGGTTTGAATTAAATGAATTGTATAGTTAATGACAGATAAGATAGATAAGTATATTTTATAGCAGTAATGTGCTCCAATGGCTTCCCATCCCTGCTGCCCAACATCTTGACACCAAACCATGCATGTAAAACCCAATTATTTCACCTACAATCCCCTGGAAAGAGCATAGCATTACACTGATAAACATTGAAATTGAACTACCAGCTTTTACAGCCCCGCAATCTATTTACCCCCAAGCTCTCAGCAAGCATCATCTACCAGTTGGCTTTTACTTGATTCAATCTCTATTGGTAAATAACTAATCTACTTCACTTAACACTATAGGGACCTTGAATATTGTCCAGGGCAAGCAAACATGAAAGATGATGAAATCATCAAAATATGACTGCGACAGGATCCAATAGTGAGTGGAGGAGGGTGGAAGGCAGGGGAAAAGGGCACTTACTGAAATGAAGTGTGCACTCCTGAGGCCTCCTAGGGTGGGATTAGAGTGCTACCCAGGTACATTACTTATAAACTCGTTTTTATTATTTGTCCATGCATGCAGAGTCTGGGGCTCTATAACAACAAGGAAAGCTGACGCTTTCAATATCGCTACTAGATTTTGTTACGGTTTTCCAACTCAGGCCGTCTTTATTATTTGTCAATAATCCTCTGGAAGTTGTCTGAGAAAGAAAAGTGAGAAGCGAAGAGCAAACCTGGGCCTGGTGGGTTTTGTTTACAGGCAAACGAGGGAGGGCCGTGTTAGCCAGACCGGTAAATAAACGCTGGCTAGTGGACCGTGACCGTCTCCGCGGGCCCGCTGCCTGATCAGTGCCTGACCCAGCACATACCCTGCGGCTCAATTATCCCAGACAGTTACAGACACCAGAGTTAACTCTCCCAACAGTGGGGGGGGGGGGGACAGAGCTTGGGAAATGTTCGCCAGTAAGATAAGCCAATCATATGGCATTGATACAGTAGTTATCACAAGATTTTATTTGTATAGACAGACATACATATTAGTGTGTACAGTACCACAACCAACTATTGAATGTAGTACATTATGACAAATATTTGTATCTATTATAGAATATGACCAGATATTTACCAGTTGCTCAGTACTATCATTAGCCCCTTAGCCACTGTAGTTCAGAGGGAATCCCATTGCAATGCAAGTAAATGTGTTTCTATCACTACTTCCTTTCGGAGATGGGGGATAATTGAAAGAGTGGATTGCACTGCGCCTTTGTTAGGCTGCTGTTATTTTTGTTCGTATTCAAGTGATATCACTCTGTGACTCACTGTTTTGTACATGGGAGTTGGGGTGTGAGGAGTGGGAATACAGGAACAGCACAGTTGGTGGTGCAGGATAATAATAAAGTGCCAAATGACTGGAAAGAAATAGCTACAGAAAACACAAACTCCTCTCTGGCCATTTCTGCCAGGGCCAATGAATATGTAATAGTACATTTCAATGGTGGGTGTTCTCTTGTTTAACTGCTGTGGCCCTGATTGTGTGGGTCTGTCAGTTTAGCATACGGCTCATTTAAATTGCCTGTTTGATTTTCAGCCATCTTGGATAACAGGTTGTAAATGTGCTTGGTTTAACACGACTGGCTCCGCCGTGGCCACTACTGCAAGCGGGAGCCGTTGACACCATCAAATTGTTGGAAAACGAGCAAATTACAGAACATTTGATGTGTTAGAAAAACAGAGATCTTTGTTTGAAAGAGGACTTTCTTCTTTTTTTGCTGTCAATGTGCCTTCACTGCTGTACAAGACAACTGCTGTACAGAACCATAAATAGATTCCCTCAACACATAGGAACAGCCAGAGTGAGACTGTCGTCAAACCGAGACAGCTGGTGTGAGCTGGTTTCGCACAACACACTTCTCCACCAACTTTGTGATCAACTCACTCACTAATTGGCAACAAAAACTTTTGATTTTCTTCTTCTGTTCGGCTCAAAAAGAAACTTCTCTGACAAATGCTTTTGTTTCGAAGTATGTTTGATCATTGTATGGCTAAAAACTCATTTCATTTTTAGCATGGGTTTTGTCTTAAGAACTGCCTCAACTGGGAAAATGGAATCAGAGTATGGCTCCTAGCTTGGTTCAAGTCTGGCTTTGGTTCTGGTTCATTGATTCTATGACTCAGACCTGGGTTCATGGAATCCCAGATGGGCGGGGTTGGCACTTTTGGGACTATTCCATTGGTTCCATTGCACCAGGCAAGCTCAGTCAAGCACAGCTGAAGTATTTGACAGAAAACAAATACTATTTAAACCCAGATCTGCCCTGACTAAAGTGAAGACGTTTCTGAGCAATACTGATACTGAGGAGTAGTGTGGCAGCATGAATTCAAAGAAGAAGCTTCAACGCTATGTTGGCCCAATCTCAAATGGACCCCTAAGCCCTACACCCTATGCACTTGTGGAGATCCGAGAGAACTTGATTGTTGTAAGCAACGTAGTTTAAACATCTACCTAACCTATCAGATCTCCACAAGTGGTTTTAAGGCGAAGGGCTTAGGGGTCGATTTGGCATTGGGCCGTTGACTTCCATACCACCCAATCCATATTAATACCCATGATGCATGTGGGCACATTCTATATCTTCCCGAGGCAGTCCAAAGATGCGGAGTAAACTTGTTACATGGATTGACTGTGCCAGGCTGCATCTTGTTATCTTGAGTGACAAGCAAAGTATTTAATGCCCTGACATTTCAATAATGTAAATATGCAGTCTCCTGGCACACTTTTATGTGCATGCGAGGAATATGCCAGTGCCACATATCCCCCGTCGGGACTCTGGTGTGTTTGCTGTAACCTTTCCATGAGATTTAAAATCCCAAGCTTGTCCCAATGTCTCTCCAAACAATGATCAGAATGTACAAATTATCTCAGCTCCTTTTTGAGGCAAACATTTGAATCATCCATCATCTACATGTAGAATCATACAGTATTTAACACACACACACCTCCCATCTCTTCATCTCCTCTACTGCATGACTCCATCACTTAATCCACCACTGTCTACTGGGCTATTATGAGAAGGCATATTCCTTCATATTCCAATCTGGCACAAACACACACACACAGCATATGGGATTATTAATACCCGTAACTATACAAATGCCCAATAGGTTAGATATACAGCAGCAGCACACATCCCATAAAAAGACAGACAGACACAGACACTTCCATTTCTGCTCCACGAAGCATTGTCAACTCATCTGTTTATTTGCACTTGTGCTCAGATGTGAAAATTCTAAGAGTCTCTATTTGTTTCTGCATACAGCAACAACTCTACATATTTAATGCAGGAGATCTATTCTTGCTCATTACAAAGTTGCTTGCGTCACAAGTGAGAAGAGAGGGGGGAATTGTTTCACAGTTGCACACAATTAGAACCCAATCTATTCATATCACAAAACAGCACAGGTTCCATATGGCTATATGGGGGTGATGCTGCTGGGCAATTCCATGGTAACAGAATTATGCTGAGCCTCAAATCTTTCTATTCAAATGTATGTCAAACAAAAAACATTGTTTTCAAAGTTCAACAAACCAACAAATTTACTGGAAGAACTGTGCAGATGCAAAGTTTGGTAACATAATTTGTCAAATCTCCCTTCATTTTTTAATGGGTCCACGTTTTCCCCCCAAAACGTAAATATCTACTGCGAATTAAGATTCAACGATGTCTGCAGAAAGAATGGGGTGTCAGCTATGACATGACACATTGGCTGTCTTCGAATACCCATACCAACATACTGTAAACGTAATGAGTATATACACTACATACTATTAGTTCCTTTTAGTATACTGTAAACTAAAGGTATCCTTTCAGTTGAGCATTCTAGATCTAAGCCTGTCTACCGAAAGTTGATTCTCTTGCTAGCTTGTTAGCATAAATTACTAGCTAGACATTTTTGTCCATTCGTAAATTCTGAGCGTTCAGAGCGCACACTGGCCAAGGGGTAGGGTTGATCCAAGCATTCTGGCCATCACAACGGCACTGCAGTCAAGCACACAAGCTAACCGGCTAGCTACTTCCAGAGACAAATGAGAAAACACCTCTCTGACCATTTTCCTCCTCGCCACAGCAGAGCTGGTTGGGCTGTTGTCATGTTATCCAGAGAGTTGGTGACTGTAACTGTCCTGCTGGCAAAAATTTCATTTTGCTTTTTTGCTGATGTTTACTGACACCGGCCATATTCAACAGGTGTTGAGCGGTCGTAAATTCATCAGTTATTCTCGCTCTGGTACACTCAGACGGGAGTGCTCTGAAATCGGAGTAGATAGCCAGAGCGAATTTATGTCCACTCGAGAACTCACAACGACTCTACCACTTAGCTAAAAATGACGTGAATAATCAAGTCAAACGTTGGGTAGTTAGTTAGCAAGCATATAGTTAATATACTGGCAAGTTTGATGTATTAGTAGCCCATGAACGAGGTAGCCATCTAACATATCGGTAGTACCTACTGGTGTAATGATATGCGGTTCGAAAGGATAGAGTGGCCAACACATTGTCAGCCAACATAATGTGTAGCTTAACTTACTTGAAAAGGCATTACTTTATTACATTGCTCAACATTTGTCATAATTAGTTAAAGCAATTAATTTTATCCGCTCTGGTTGGACTTCAGCTGCATATTTTCCAGCAATTTTCTTCAAATCTGAAAATGGTTGTAAAGCCATGCCCATTTCCTGAAGAATTGCATTATGGGCCCTAAAAGTACAGAAAAAAAGTGTCCACTGCGTGTATACTTCATATTTTGATGAATGTAGTACAACATCTGGGAACTTTTGGCATACTAACTCTATCCATAATATGACCAATAAGCATACTACATTCTCAATTTACATCACAAATAGTATGGTTAGTACGAGTATTCAAACAGCTATTGACTTGAATTTAGACACAGTAACAGAATGACAGTAATGGAATTTCGTCATGGGTCCCTTGGTATAACTCTACACACTGGCTATTATTTTTATGAGCTCTGCCCCCAAATAAAACCATATTTGGTTGGTCCAGACTGGACAAAATCTGAACCAATCATAGATGTCTATGTTTCACAAGTTTGGACATCAAAGTTCAGCACAGTACAGCACAGAACAGTTCATTACACTACAGTATAGAGTAGAGTTCAGTACAGTAGAGTGCGTTAGCGCTGGGTAGGAACAAAAATGGGCACCACTGTGTATTAGGAAACCCTCGACAAGAGACTAGGATGACCATTTAACTACTGCTTCAGAAGAAATAGGTCATACTGTTGTTGTATTTGATATCCCTCCACCTCAAATGCATAAGGTCACACTTTGGAAGTTGGTTTTTCAAGCCCCCTCAGAAACACTGGGGGCATGAGAGCTGGTGATGTGTTTAAATGAAATCAGTTTCGTTACAGACAGGACTAAGTGCGGGTAATGAGGAATGGGGAAAAGGGTCAGAGATTCTCTCTGAGAAGCATGGGGAAACTGTCTCATATAAGCAACAGCTGAGGCGATTGTGTTTTCTGTCTTGAGTGTCTCTGCCATGATTTTGCCATGATTTGTTCAGATGATTGTTCAGTCACTTGATGATATCACTTAACAACAAAAGTGATGCATGTCGAATAGGCTTTGG
This sequence comes from Salvelinus fontinalis, assembly GCF_029448725.1. Taxonomy (NCBI): domain Eukaryota; kingdom Metazoa; phylum Chordata; class Actinopteri; order Salmoniformes; family Salmonidae; genus Salvelinus; species Salvelinus fontinalis. Next base: position 4,566,112 of record NC_074667.1, read on the forward strand.
CAATTATACTGGGGATGACAACACACAGACTGTTGCCTCGGAATGAATCCCACACTCTATGCGCGCGCGCGCACACACACACACACACACTCACTCACACACACACCTTTCGTAGGCCTAATTTATTGGCAATTTCACGAAAGTCAAACTGATGGCTACATTTTCTCTCCGTTGATGCGCTGCGTGAATGCGCACATAAAATAATATTTGGTCTAAGACAACTGTACAAGTATTCACTTACACTGCTATTTTGCCCAGACCAGTGCACCATGGCTTGGTTGTGAGCGGAATCTCCGGTCAAAGCGAAGGTTGAACTGGTGAGTTTGAGTTCGTCCTGCCTCGAACTGGCCGCTCTCCTGTCCTCGTTGCTCCATCGCAATTCGGACCGTGTCACTCTGCTGCGCCCAGCCGGTGAGGTGATGCCCTCTCGAGAGTAACTCAGAGGCAGCGTCTCCCTTCTCTTGGGTGAGCCGGAGGACTTCACTTTATCGTCCCCAATATTAGCTCTCGGGCTGTTCCTACGAACTCGGTGCTTGTGTGTGATGCCGGGAATTAAATCTGCGCGAGCCTTCCCGACATCTGTATTTCCTGCATGAAGGTTCATTTTCAGGTTGGAAACTTTGTACTCACCGCGCGGGGTGAATTTTCTCTGTTTACCACCACCGTAGTGCATTCCTCCATCGAGTAGTGCGTTTTTGGAACGGAACGGCATGTCAGTATTCCGTTTACGCCTTGAGTAGATGTATTTCCCCTGGATGCATTCATCGGACCCAGCTGCGCAACCAAGCTGCTGAGTTTCGGCACTTGCAGAATTTAAACTCCGTGAAGCAGTTGCCCCGTCTCCATTTCCAATAACTTCCTCTCCGTACCCTGTTGCGAATTCTCGTGTGTCAGTTTTAAGCAGTAATTCCTTAATACGCCCCTTATCTCCCGGCTGACATGATCTGCAAGTTAGCTCTGATTTAGCGGCTAGAAAGAAATATATGATTATCAAAAGCATAAACCAAAAAACGTTATTGTGCCAAATAGGGCATAATCTGACAACCCTCTCCATAGCTGGTGGCAAAGAAAGATGCTCAGTCTGGATACAATAGTTTTTTTTTTTACTCTCTTCCCTTTGTGACTGTAATTGATGTTAAGCAACGGAACTCCTCGCAAATTGTGGCTCGTCCAATTGTTCTGCAGTGTTAAAAAGTGCTACTCGGCGAAGTGGTCCCAGATGAAGGATTTGATCGAATGAAGCCCTGCGCGCGCGGGGGAGGAGCTGGCTGAATCCAGGGAAAAGATAGGCGAGATTTCTTCTTGCGTCTGTGTTTTTTCCCCTCACCAAGAACGACCCGTTAATAATTTCGCATTAAATAATTTGTTAGCATTTATCGTACGTATGTAATCTTATTCGCTCTCTTTTTAAATACTATTGCTTATATGATTCCTTTGTCAATGTTGTTGGCTATTACTATGGTCTTGTTAACAATATCCCTAACAGCTGTAGATTCCATCTACCAGTAGCTAGGCCTACTGTGCATAAGAGTCAACTGCTCAATCACATTTCTCAGAAGATGAAAGATAATGGTTATATTCATTATGAATCTGTCTAATTGCTTTAAAGTTAAAGTCGTGATATTGTCCTTAGGGAGAGGGGGTGTTCTGAAATTAGAAAATATTAATTAAACTCCCATTATGCATAATGTCACGGATCACAGAGGTATGATGTATTAAGCAATCATTAAGATTTAAATACCCTCTATATGGGCATGACAATTATTATAGAATATAAACTGTAGATCACATGTATCAAACTCATTCCATAGGGCCGAGGGTCTACGGGTTTTCGCTCCACCCTTGTACTTGACTGATGAATTAAGGTCACAAATGAGTAATGAACTCCCCTCACTTGGTTGTCTAGTTCTTTGTTGAAAGGAACAACCAAAAAACCCGCAGAGACGCGGCCCTCCGTGGAATGAGTTTGACACCACTGCTTTAGATTGTCTCTCTACATGTGATGTGAGAACATCATAAGCAATGTGAGGTCGTTCACTAGCCTACATGATACATCCGACATCCGTTCACTGGGACTTGCTAGAACGTGCCTCCGTGCCAAATTGACGCCGTCAATATTTTTTTATCTGAAAATGTTTCAGAACGTGAGAGATGCCACCAGTGAACAACACTGAAGTAAACATATAGCCTAGGTACGGTTATCGTAATTAGATACTGTTATGTTATCTTCACACATCAGAAAGAAGAGTATTACCATTTTAAAAGGCATGGGTCCCTAGACTGTGCAAACGGTCAATGTCAGGAACCGGGGGGGAAACACAAACACGCCGGAAATGTAGCTGTTTGTTTTTCTCTGCCTTTTAATGACGTGATACGCTATGTATTATGTATGCGATAATTGTTGCGCTGATGAGCATTTAAATGCGTAGAGGGAAATGCAAATGAGCACAAATCACTTTGATAGTTGTTTTTTTCTTAATATTCAGAACATAAAGAGTTGTTGATACAATAAATGGAGATATATAAATATGGATTTTCTTGGCTTTCATCCAAGTAGCCTATAACGTCGGCATCAGATTAAAAACCGATCTAATAGTATTTGTTAAGGTTTTAGATCAGTGGTAGGCTATCCAATTCCCAATGTGTATTTTTAACTTTTCATTCTGGTCATTGGTATAGAATTCCAATAGAATTCCCATTGTACTGGAATGTTTCTCCTCTCTTGGTGGCCTAAAGGGTTAAATCCCCTGACATCCTACCATAGACCTAAAATATATTAAGTATTGCCTCTCTCCGTGGCACACTGCATTAAGCAGACATTTTGGATTGGATTAATGGTCTTGCGATGGGCAGGCCCCACGTGGCTGGAAGACACTTATCACACCATTCTTCCCCCAGTGTGCACACAGGCACAAACACACGCACACACACTGAGGCAGACAGTAATAGACATGATGATGGGAGTGATTGAGGAGATTGCTGCCTGGCTGAGTGTGTGTGTGTGCATGTGTTTCATGTGTGCAAGTGTGTGTCTCCGTGTGTGTGTGTGTCTCCGTGTGTGTGTGTGTGTGTGTGTGTGTGTGTGTGTGTGTGTGTGTGTGTGTGTGTGTGTGTGTGTGTGTTTGTGTGTGTGTGCACCTGCATGTGTGTGAGTGGGTGGTACAGTCTCACACCCCATCATCTCACATCCAAGTCTGGACACGCCATCCATTCACATAGAATCAATGCCCTGTCAATAGCAGAAATTGATTTGGAGGATGTTGCGGAATATGATATTCAGACCCTACTTTGTCTGATTTGTACCCAGTTGTAGTGTACTAGTATGCACTTGGACTATGAATGCACGACAAGGTCAATGAGTCACACAGAAAGAGGGACTGGGAGAGAGGAGGTACAGTATCATGACGCATAAGGAGAGGGGTTAAGTATAAGATGCCACCTGACTGAAGGTGACTGTAGAGGTGTGTCAAGTGTGGGTGATTCAGACTACCCTTTGAATATGTTGAGTAAGATTTCTGAAGGACATACAAGAAACTTCACTGTAGGACTCTTTCAAAAGCAAGCAAATGTATGTCTCGTTTCTAATCCAAATAGTTCCTCGAAATGTAACTTAGTCACGGAACCCCCTTTTTAGGATATAATTGTTATTTCTGGTTTGAAGTTTCTGTGACAGATGATCAACTGGGCCTCCATGCTACTTTTACTCATACATTAGGGATTCAATTAGTTTTACTGCGTCCCTGCATTTCCCTAGTGAAGCTCCCAGGGCCACATTTCAACACCACAGCCACAGATAGCCTATCATAAAAACCCTAGGCTCTATTAAACAGGCCTGCAACACCAACACAAACGAGTCATTGAAATCGCCAGACACAACCTAGAAAAGCCATGGCCTTTTTTATAGTTATCTGCCAAAACATTCCCTTCATAAAAGTAGCTCTCGAAAAAGGAAGTTGTCCAATACATGATTTACATATAGGCTGCGTTTAGAAAGGCAGCCTAATTTTGATATTTTTTCCACTTATTGGTCTTTTGACCAATCACATGAGATCCTTTCACATCAGATATTTTGGTTAAAAGACCAATTCGGGTTTTTTTTAAAGATCAGAATTGGGCTGCCTGTCTAAACACAGCCAAATGGATCTTTTTCTAAAGGGGTAAAAGGAGTGGTGACTAGAATAAAGGGAAAGGGAAGAACTGAAGTCTTGGAAAAAATCGAAAGTCTCCAGCTCCAGGAAAAGCTAGAAAAGACAAGAGATCAAGTGAATGGTTCTTTTCTTTCTACTTTGTGGAGTCTCAAACAGAGAGTTCTAGTGAATGGAGATGTTTCCCATATTACAGACTTTATTTGGTATTCACCCTCTGTGGGGCTCTGCCGGGTTCAATCATCAGGTCAGGAGCAATCAGTTGGCAGTGACTCATTGAGAAGAGTTCAACAGCAGAGTTCAACACTTTCAATTTCCACTGTTTTGGGATGTTTGTTTCTTGGAAAGATTAATTGCCCGACCATCCATCCATAACAATATGAGGTTTCAAACCCAAAGTCAGACTTTGGGAGAATCAGAAGCCCAATTGCTATGAAGGAAAAGTCACGAAAGTAGGCTTGACCGTGGGTGGTTAAGTTAAGTTAACACCCCCGTTTCCAATTCATGATTCAAATTTCAATTCCTTTCTTCTAAATTGGCTCAGTTTGAATTGAATCGACCCCAATGTCTGGTGAATATAGTGAGACATTGGGACATGGATAATTGGATTATCCGTTTAGACAGAACTGAGAGACCCAGGTATAATGGCAATGAGAGATCTCCCCTAATGAACCAAGCCAGAGCTTAGCAATGATGTCATCCAGCTAAAGCCAAAAGCCTCAGTCATAAAAGCATTATACATGTACAGTAGCTTTTACAACAAGGACCCACTGAATCCGGCCAATAGAATATATCATCAGAGAGACTTGTTCAACACACTGAAGGGTGTTAGAATACCAGATCGTTTTTTTGTTGTTGCTGTTCTTTGATAACCTGGTGGAAAGTTTAAAAAAAATTGTTGTTGAAATTTTTCACATTGGGTGATCTTGAAGGTTTGTTTTGCCACACTGTGCAGTTCAGGAGCAACCCGCCTGTACTTGATCAAGCCCTTATTGTACTCTCCTTAATTTACTTAAGCCTCCAAAGGTATGTTTTCTTTCAGGGTGCTTATAGAGCTGGACTATAGAGCTGCCATTTGTAAACGGTTGTTCATTTAGTTCAACTTATTACAGTTCAGTTGTATCTATTTCAACTTCTTACATTTCAGTTTTATTTAGTTCAACTTGTTACAGACACTTCATTTGTATTTAATTCAACTTATTTCAGTTCCTAAGTGCCCTGCTAACCAGAAAGAACAAAGGGACTGGAGATGAACCATCCACCATCAGAAAACAAAGCAGTCTGTCAACACAGCTCTAGACTAAACTTCCTAGCACTCTCATCAACATCATCTGCTGCTGAAAAGTTTTTGGAGGAGCCCAGGTAAGAGAGGAAAAAAGATCCCTCTTAATCCATTTGAGGGATTAGATGAGCGACTACTTTAAAAGCTTTCACTACCGGGGCTGAAATATTAATATTTTGCTGCAGACTGAGCATTACCGGGAGTCTTCGGAGTGAAGCAATGATAATTATTAATGACTCTTACTTCAGAAGCCCACTGTACTGAAAGCGGAAAGCCTCAAATTTGGACTCACCAGACTAGAACAGAACAATCTGTTATGGGATCACAGTTTCAGATCTTGCAGTTGTGACTTTTTTGGAATTGTTTACCTCAACCCTGCTCCTCAACGATGACTTTTTCATGAATCAAGTGTCTTTAAAAATGATAGGACAGATGCCTGGCTTTTACTTCAATAGGCACATCAGTCTCTCGCTCTGTTGCACTGATGCTGGGATGTCCTTTCAAAGATTGTAGAAATGGGCGGGGTTTATGACTTTGTGGCTGTGGTAACTAGTGACGTTCTGCCTTCTTACATTTGGGACAACGACTCCCATTGTTAGAGTGGAGACATGAGCACCTCATCATTATATACAGATTTCTGGCTATAGACCTTTTTTTTTATTGTTCGCTACCAATGATTTATGTATACACTAGATGGCTAACTGGTGGCGCTGTTTTGAAGGCAATGTGCCTCCATCTTGGCACTTCCTCACTGTAATAAAAAATATTTTGGAAGCTTAAGAAATGCATATATCAATGTTAACATTTGTTTTTGCCACGTTTGTTTTGTTACAGACACCTTAATGCATACTTTTAAATTATATTATGTGAGCTAAACATATAAATATAAAATAAAATAAATCCTTAAAGTAGTTTTCTGAAAGTTCTAATGTTACTGTCCCCACTACAACAAAAAACAACTTAAACACATGAAATGTTGTCCTTGAAACATTCCTATGGAGGACTGTTTCTTCTGGAGAGTGCCAATATGGTCGACTGGTGGCTTCTAAGCCTCTCATTGGCCAATACTGTACATACCATCTGTAATCCAGGGTTTATATACATTATTGTTTGCTACCAGGTTGATTGCACAGGTGTGGTGAGTTAGATAATTAGTGTGCTGCCCAGCCATGCTTTCGGTGTGCCTAAGTAGTAGCTCTAATCATGTTCTATTTTATGCAGCTCTGTGTCTTTGAAACTAAAGTGTACTTGACTAAATATGGTAATTTAAAGTAATGAATGCAATAAACTTAAATCAAGTTCTTTACAGTATTGCCTTGTCTAATTAACAAAGTAAAGTTCAGCTAATTAAATGTATATTCTCATTGGTTAATCGTTGTGTTGAGCTTTAGGAGCGTTACAGCCTTATTCTAAAAAGAAATGACTAAAAAAATCCTTAACAATCTACACACAATACCCCATAATGACAAAGCAAATACAGGTTTTAAGAAATGTTTGCAAATTTATTAAAAATCAAAAACAGAAAAAACGTATTGACTTAAGTATTCAGACCCTTTGCCATGAGACTTGAAATTGAGCTCAGGTGCATCCAGTTTCCATTGATCATCCTTGAGATGTTTCTACAACTTGATTGGAGTCCAACTGTGGTAAATTCAATTGATTGGACATGACTTGGAAAGGCACACACCTGTCTATATAAGGTCCCACAGTTGACAATGCATGTAAGAGCAAAACCAAGCCATGAGGTTGAAGGAATTGTCTGTAGACCTCTGAGACAGGATTGTGTCGAGGCATAGATCTAGGGAAGTGTACCAGCAATTGTCTGAAGCATTGAAGGTCCCCAAGAACACAGTAGCCCCCATCATTCTTAAATGGAAGAAGTTTGGAACCACCAAGGCTCTTCCTAGAGCTGGCCGCCTGGCCAAACTGAGCAATCAGGGGAGAAGGGCCTTGGTCAGGTAGGTGACCAAGAACCCGATGGTCACTCTGACAGAGCTCCAGAGTTCCTCTATGGAGATGGGAGAACCTTCCAGAAGGAAAATCATCTCTGCAGCACTCCCCCAATCAGGCCTTTATGATAGAGTGGTCAGGCGGAAGCCACTCTTCTGTAAAAGGCACATGACAACCCGCTTGGAGTTTGCTAAAAACCACCTAAAGACTCTCAGACCATGAGGAACAAGATTCTCCAGTCTGATGAAACCAAGATTGAACTCTTTGGCCTGAATGCCAAGTGACACATTGCAGGAATCCTGGCACCATCCCTACAGTGAAGCATAGTGGTGGCAGCACCATGCTGTGGGGATTGTTTTCAGTGGCAGGGACTGTGAGGCTAATAAGTATTGAGGGAAAGATGAACGTAGCAAAGTACAGATTGATCCTTGATGAAATCCTGCTCCAGAGTGCTCAGGTCCTCAGACTGGGGCGACGGTTCACCTTCCAACAGGACAACGACCCTAAGTACATAGTCAAGACAACGTTGGAGTGGCTTCGGGACAAGTCTCTGAATGTCCTTGAGTGTCCCAGCGAGAGCCCGGACTTGAATCCGACCAAACATCTCTGGAGAAACCTGAAAATACTGTAGCTGTGCAGCAACGCTCCCCATCCAACCTGACAGCGCTTGAGAGGATCTGCAGAGAAGAATGGAGAAACTCCACAAATACTTGTGCCAAGCTTGTAGCATCATACCCAAGAACACTCAAGGCTGTAATCACTGCCAAAGGTGCATCAACAAAGTACTGAGTGAAGGGTCTGAATACTTATGTAAATGATATATTTCCATTTTTTTTCCTCCATAAATTTGCAAACATTTCTAAAAAACAGTTTTTGCTTTTTCATTATGGGGTAATGTGTGTAGATTGATGGGGGAAAACTATTTAATTCATTTTAGAATAAGGCTATAACGTAACAAAATGTGGAAAAAGTGAAGGGGTCTGAATACTTTTCAAATGCACTGTACTTCATGGAGCAAATTAAATAACATACTATTTTGTAAATTCAAACAAACCCCTTGAAACTTGCCATGGAAGTTTAGAATGACATGTATTCCAATTTGGGAATTGAGGAAGTATCGCCAATTAAAGGTTGGTCGAAAATTCTCTGTGCTACTCTTAACAGTATGTCCCTAATAAGGCCTATCAGCCAGGACACCTGTTTATTGTCTATGCATAGTCACTTTACCCCTACCTACATGTACAGATTACCTCGACTAACCTGTAATCCCGCACATTGACTCGGTACCGGTAGTCCCTGGATATAGCCTCATTATTTTATTGTGTTATTTTTTACTTTCGTTTATTTAGTAAATATTTTCTTAACTCTATTTCTTGAACTGCATTGTTGGTTAAGGGCTTGTAAGTAAGCATTTCACTGTAAGGTCTATACCTGTTGTATTCGGCGCATGTGACAAATACAATTTGATTTGTTTTGAACAGATTAATGATGGTCTGACTAGGCAATATTTTTTTATAGCTAATTGAGAGGCTGAGCTTTAGACTCGCCATCATCTGTCATTTTTGTGAGTTTCTTGTATCCTGAAAGTTGCTATGGACAACTGTTTTTCAAGCCAAGCCATGCTTCCTGAAAATCCCAGATGTGCAATATATCGTATACAATTTTTTTTGCAACCCCGGGTCCTCCTCATTCCCACCTATCACCTCCATTGGCTCCTCTGGGTCCGCTATTCTACACACTGTGACAGTGTTTCAGTGCCCTGTTAGAGCTGAAAGAGTGACATCTTTATTTTTCACGACCACTGTTTGTTCTTAATCCAGCAGATCAATGGATCACGATCCAAGAGCTTCAACCTGTGTAACGGATGTGAAATGGCTAGCTAGTTAGCGGGTACGCGCTAGTAGCATTTCAATCAGTTACGTCACTTGCTCTGAAACCTACAAGTAGGGTTGCACCTTGCTCTGCAAGGGCCGCGGCTTTTGTGGAGCGATGGGTAACGACGCTTCGTGGGTGACTGTTGTTGATGTGTGCAGAAGGTCCCTGGTTCGCGCCCGAGGTCGGGGCGAGGGGACGGTTTAAAGTTATACTGTTACTTTGATGCTGTTGACCCGGATCACTGGTTGCTGCGGAAAAGGAGGAGGTTGAAAGGGGGGTGAGTGTAACGGATGTGAAATGGCTAAAAGGAGGAGGTTGAAAGGGGGGTGAGTGTAACGGATGTGAAATGGCTAGCTAGTTAGCGCGTACGCGCTAGTAGCATTTCAATCAGTTACGTCACTTGCTCTGAAACCTACAAGTAGGGTTGCACCTTGCTCTGCAAGGGCCGCGGCTTTTGTGGAGCGATGGGTAACGACGCTTCGTGGGTGTCAGTTGTTGATGTGTGCAGAGGGTCCCTGGTTCGCGCCCGTGTCGGGGCGAGGGGACGTACTAAAGTTATACTGTTACACCTGTATATGGATGGAGTGAGGATATCCAATGCTGAGGGCATAGGTAGTCTGATAGGAAGACCCTGCACGCAACAGATCCTTGAAATGCCAGTGCCTTGAAGTTTATTTACAGCAAGTGACGATTGTGCAGGAGTCCATATTTACAGCGAGGCGATCGAAAACTCGTTTTCAAAAGCCTTTAAACAAAAATGTTAAATGTATTGACTAACAACAAAACTGAGCTAATATGCCAAGTTGGTCCATACACACACCACCTCCTATTTCCATGTACCAAACGTGTTCAATGGAGGAATTTATGCAGCAGGGTAGCAATGTCGTCATTCGTCAGGTTGAATATGCATCCTCTACTGCATGTACCTCTATGCAGTGTATTTGTAATTGACCTCACATCTGAACAGAGTCACCAGCCTGAGAGAATAATTATTAGTGGAACCGAGATAATGATGTCTTTAAGTTTCTACCCCCTCGCCACCCTGACAACTTTGACCCAGGGAAGAGTTTGCAAATTATATAATTGTGAAAAGTTTAATTAAGCACTAATATGAGGCATGGGCCAGAATTTAATTGCAACACGGTCGATGTTCTTGTTGTGCCAGTCTGAGAAAAACGTTTAATAAGAGATGTGTCTTGCTTCTCACGAACTGTTAGCAGTGATCCCCTGTTGTGACGTGTTGGTGAATGATTCCACAGAGAAGCTAGTTGAATATTATTGTTGCCGTCACTGCATTCTCACATTTAGTCCCTCTTTGACCACCAGTGTGAGAAACAATCACAAAATTATCCCTCGATGTTTTGACTGTGTAATTTCAAATTAACTCAATTAATAGAACAATTGGATGTATCAATGTTATTGTCTAAGGGAGGAATTTCCAGAGTGCTAAAGATGCTGACTACCCCACCTGTTTACTATGCAAGGTTGTCAACATGTGACAGTCAGGTTTAATGCGTCATGTCGTGTAATTAAGAGGTGAAAATGCTAGTAGCCTGTAGAGAGATCTCATGATTTGTTTTGCACCGCAGCACCCGGCTCCACAGCTCTGTGACCGTAAACTATCTAGCTCAGATCCAGAGTCAGGCTGTTAGCAGTACACATAGATCCACTCACTGGGGTTTCCTTTGGTTTCATCAAGGGGCAGTAGTACTGGGTCTCCTGGGGATCTTCATGGCCATGCTCCTCCTAATGAATTCACTCAGAGAGTTTGTGGTTCGGAATTTTCCAGTGTGTTGATAATGTGTTTATTCCCTAAAGCAGACGGAGCTCTGTACATATTAAATGCATTTTGGTTTTAGTTTGCTACCAAATCGTCTGAAAACCCAGCACGTTAGGTACACATACTGCAGTGTGTACATGATGGCAGAAACCGTGTTCCTTAAAGGAAAACAACTATGTGTTCTATTTCCAGTCGGGCTATAACTAGAACAGTTTCAATCATGGAAATAGCTCGTACACACTTGCCATATTAACATGGCCCAAAACACACACAGTAGAAAAACAAATCACCTGAAAACAGCTGACCATAACATTTCACACCGCAAACGTCTTCACACCCACACATGAACCTAAATAAATAGCACATTTGTTTACGCAGAGGCTTAGATTGTTGGCCAGGGCCGTGGTGTATATATGACATGCTGAGTGATTGAGTCCACTATGCATATTTATGACTAAATAGTCGCCCTGTCGGTCGGCATTGGACGATTTATCGGCGGGGATCGTGGTTTTGGGTAAGGCTGCTAAGATGGCGGCTTGGCAATCTATGGCTTTATAAAAGGGCTTTGGTGAGCAAAACAGTCAATCAATCATTCTGTTTGGCTGATATATCATCAGATTGGATGCATTTTCAAGAGATTATGTTCCTCTAGCCGGCTGTAGTGTTTATTGGACAAAGGTGACTCATTCATTAGCCCGGCCTGGACAATGAGATTATATTTAATCAAATTGGTTGGAAGGGCAAGGTGCCAAATCTGTGTCAGTGCGTATTTCACTGTGGCAGCCTAAATAGGGTTGTGTCGGATCGAGGTTGTTGTTTTGTAACGTGTGGGTTGAGAAGGAGCTATGGGAGCAAAGGATGATGGGTAATGAGGAGGTAGAAAATGCAGCGTTCTGTGTGTTTGACACCTTGACTAAACACGGGTGTCGACAGACTTGAATTTGAGAGAACTTGGAATGGAGCAAAAGCTCTATTCTGTTATTTTAGTATTCTTAGAATCTGCAGTGTGCTACATGGTGCTGCAGCCAACATGTTGCAACAACTAGTAGAGGTTTGAGTTCATCAACTGTTTAAGACCTGAAGGATCTGCATCACAGAGAAGTCAGTTATACTTCATTACAAGTTATGACTTATTAATAGTGTTTCCAAGTCATTCACTATATGCCATTGAGTACCTAAAACGTCCTACTTTTAGACATTCAGAGGATAATAGTTTACGACCTAAATTTCAATTTTGTAATTTTTATTTCAGTTTTGTTTTTTACTCCCTTTTTTTTTTTAAATCCCCAATTTCGATCTTGTTTCATCGCTGCAACTCCCTAACAGTCTAGGTCGAGTCATGCGTCCTCCGAAACATGACCCACCAAACCACTTCAACCCAGATGCCAGCTGCACCAATTTGTTGGAGGAAACACTGTTCAACTGAAGACGACATCAGCCTGCAGGCGCCCAGCCCACCACAAGGAGTCGCTAGAGCGTGACGAGCCAAGTAAAGCCCCCCCGACCAAACCCTCCCCTAACCCGGATGACACTGGGCCAATTGTGCGCCGCCCTATGGGACTCTCACGGCCGGTTGTGATACAGCCCGGGATCGAACCCGGGTCTGTAGTGATGCCTCTAGCACTACGATGCAGTGCCTTAGACCGCTGCTCCACTCGGGAGGCACGACCTACATTTAAAAGGCAAATAGGGAAACGAAAGATTTGTTTTGAACAATCATCGTTCTGCAAAACTTAACCGTCATGTAGTAGCCAAAGTTAAACCTCAGGGAAAACAATGCAAAACAGGCATTCCAGTAGGCCTGTCACTGTTTATACATCTTCAAGAAATATGATTGCTTGCTTGTTGATTCCACTATTGATGTGCACGGCATGGCAACACCTCGGTATACAGCCATTAATATTTTGCAGGGTTGCCATGAAATATGAGCCATTATGCACAATTTATACCTCTTATTCATCCATTGCAGTATTAAAATATAGTTGAGAATACAGCTGGGGAACTGGCTTTTTAAATGGGAGTGAGATGGATGGTTATTCATAACACACAAACACACACCCTCGGATCGTATATTGCATGGAAAATGGCTCATCATAAAGACTTCAGAATAAGACATACGTCACCATAGGGTCATTGTTTAAATGGATTATGTCATCGTTAATATTTCAGGTGTCTTATTATCAAAAAAAGCCAAATTAATTAAAGCATGCAAATGTGCCAGTGACACTTGGGCAGTGAAAAACTCACTAATGAAGCAGGGGAAAAGGTGGCAGAAGTTGACAAAGTTTGTCCATTTTATTAGGTAGTTATGGAAAGTTAATTAAAGATTTCTGTAAGAAAAAATAGATACTCTGGAATTGGTGAAGGCTCAGTTTAAAACGTGCACTGCATTTGACATTAGGGGGGTTGGGAAATTGCCAAGGCACTGGTAGTGTTCGGTCTTCAAATGTTTAACAAGCAATCTGCATATAAATGCTGTGAAGGCTATGCCCATGAGTCAGTGATTATGTGAGGCCAGTTGCTACCCTGGGCTGAGTGACTAGATCTGAGGGAAAAGCAAATCACCGTAGCTGCAGTGAGTTGACTAGAATATCTTTTCGGGCGGGAAGAAAACAACAGAAAAAATCACCAGACAGCATAAAAAGGTCATTGCCTAATTACATATCTGTGTTGAAATATAATGTCATCACACTTATTCTCCTGGCCAAACCCCATAACTGTATTTAAAGACATCATTGTGAATGAACTAGGTCTTAATTGACTTGTTTGGTTGTGAGTCGTTGGTTGCATTGAAAAGGCAGGAAAGGGTTGCTAGGGGAACCAAATCCAAGACCTAAGGTACTTCCTCTCTGCTGCAGTGGTCATGAATTTGGGCCTGTACTGTACCTTCATTAAAATGCCAGATTCCCATTCCACCCTCTTCCCTGTCGTCGCAGACAGAAAGTGATTCATATTTCAGTGATTAATATGTATTTATAAGGACCTCATCAGCCACCAGCATTATAAGGACCGACCTCATAAGCCACCAGAATTATGAGGACCTAAGCATGACTCAACAAGCACAAGAACCACTGGGTCAGATATGCACAGTTTTATGACCAATAATGCTTTATGAGCTCATTACAAATAAATATTGTTTGAATCAACCCATAGTTAATGCACGCCTGGCTTGGTTTGATAGCTGTTGCGATTACACAATATAGCCATTACCTTATATCATAAACCATTGCATCATTACTCTCGTAGTTAATAACCTATATATCTGCACTAACACAATATGAAACATCGTTTTAATTTACTCCTAGCTTGACTCCTACCTATTTATATTCTTACTGCAAAAGGTTGTATTACAAGGAAGAGGTCAGAAACCTGAAGGGTTACATTAAGATTGCAGTTAATCAGCTCATATCAGCCCAGAACTCCCCTGGTGTTAAACACCAAACTATTTTCAATATTTTCTCTCCTAATGACTGTGCCTCCTCTTTGGTCAGCGGGAAAAAAAACAAGAAACTCTTAGACTGTTAATGAATATGTTATCATGAGATAAAAACAACATATTTGTAGTGTATCCATAGTAAACAATCTTGGACATGAATAACCTTTAGGAAACATATAACACCCCTTTCTAGCAATGTCGAATATGCATATATGTTTTTATTCCGACTTCTTATTCCATTCCCTCTCTCCTCGTTCCATCTCTTCTAGAGTCCTACAGTACCCTGGCTCGGTTTAAGAAAGCCCCCTTGAGTACCAATAAAAAAATATTGAGAACAGAGGAATACCAAATGTAAGCACTATAAATGAATGAGAGAGAAAAATCAGTTACGAAGATTTCTTTTTATCTACTTCCCTCGCTTCTTTGACTCCCACGTCTACTCTGGACCACCATAGATAGTTATGACACTGTGCAACACATCATTTTCAACGCTAAGCATTTTAAATAATTCACTGCTACCTTTGCAATTTTCATGAGCTAGGTGATTACGTATAGAAATGGTACTGCGGGCGAAACAGGAAACATTTTCACAGCAGCCAGCAGCAGCCAGCTCAACATGCAAACCTTTTTCAAAGCTTTATTCTAATTCGGCTGCAGTCTATTCAGCAATCTAAAAAAAGGTCCCTCTCCGCTTCTCAGACTCCATCTTTTAATGAGGGTCGCGACCTCTTGGCTGGTCACATGCAAAAGCAGGAAACGATTTCTACGGAGGGGGGGGGGGGTTAGAGGGTGCGAGGTGGGGTGCACTCATGCATAATGGCGGAATGCATTTCAAGTCATTTTAAGTTACAGAACACCGAGGGGGCATAGTTAACACTTGCGGTCAATATCTTCAAATGTGCAAAAACTCTTTAACCCATTTAGCGGTTGAGCTTGAGACTCCAGGCACAGTGCTGTGTTAAGCACTATCTTATAGCGGACTTTAAATTACAAAGCATAGCATCAAATCAAATCAAATGTATTTATATATCCCTTCGTACATCTGCTGATATCTCAAAGTGCTGTACAGAAACCCAGCCTAAAACCCCAAACAGCAAGCAATGCAGGTGTAGAAGCACGGTGGCTAGGAAAAACTCCCTAGAAAGGCCAAAAGTGAAATGTTGTTTCTTTACTGGTATCAACCTGTCACAGCTATTCATGGTTACCTAAAGTTAGCTAAATGTAATCAATGTTTGATGAGCTGCAATTTGCAGCTGTGTTACTACAGTAGGCTACAGGACATTTGTACTAAGCACTTTACATTTCACAACACTAAAAACAAGCATTGTTGATCTCAAGCACCCCAATCAACGGAGTTGAATATACAGCCCTTTCACTTTTATCTCTCAAGTCATATGTGTCTGTGTGTGAGTGTGCTGGCAAAATGTGTGCCTGATATAAACAGTGGTTAGCATTTAGAATAATTAGGAACTGTCAACCTCGCTCTGTAGGGCTAGGGTCGTCCGTTCATCTCCAGGCTCCTTGACCATCCATTTCTGTCTGCAGCTCCAGCAAGAGAAAGATAGATGCATTCAATAAATGTAGTCTTGAGAAATCTGCAGGAAATGATTGCGAGTGATAAATGGGGACGTGGGGATTTTTGTGAGCCTGAGTTTCACTTGACATCCATTACATCATCGTTGGCAGCGATGAGCTTTTCACACGCACAAGTGGAAGGAGGCTTAGGTGTTCTTTGTAAAACTCTACGTAGCTCTCTGAGAGATACGTGCAAAAAGTGTCTTTCTACAAGTTCAGGAACAGACTTTGTTGTCTTTAATGGTCATGGCTTTCATGCATGCAATGAACTAATGGTGTTAACCTCTGCACATGTGCATTTCTCATCATTTGACACGTAACAGAGATGTCACACCAGATCACCGTGTCTAGACTCCAGGACTTCTTGTGGCTTCTTTCTCAATAGCTGTAAGTGCTGAGAAACTAGACCTGTATTCCACAAAATACATCTGAGAAATGTGCAAAGCTGCAGGGCTCCAACTAGCTTGTAAGGTTTAAAGGGACCTTTTTGCTGGAGAGAAGGGATGCAGTGAGTCTATCACACAGGCTTAGAATCACAGTGGTCCTTCAAGACAGGTCACTCTAGCTCTCAGGAGATTGGTAGCTAGCAGCTCTGGGTTGTTAAATCAAAGCAAGAACACAAGACCAGTAGCTGACATACTGGTACAAAGACAGGGGAGCTGTTTGGAGGTACATTTTAAATATAGCTGCTGTATGATGGATTTCATGTTCTTTATAAGTGGTCAGAAATAGAATGTGTTAGAAAGTTATGTTCATCAAGGTATTTGTATCTGGTGAAAACGTGCTAAAAGGCAACAGGAATCAACAAAACACAATGTTC
Organism: Salvelinus fontinalis; assembly: GCF_029448725.1. NCBI lineage: Eukaryota > Metazoa > Chordata > Actinopteri > Salmoniformes > Salmonidae > Salvelinus > Salvelinus fontinalis. Next base: position 4,582,975 of record NC_074667.1, read on the forward strand.
TCGTCTTTTAATGATACTTAATCACAATTTGTGTAGGATATTGTGTTTTACATGTTTGATACTAGACACAGAAGTGGAGCAGAAGAAGTAAAAAAAAAAAGTGCCTTGGCTGCTAATATTTTAGAGATGATCTGCTTATCGACCATTTCATAGTTTCGAAAGTAATTATCTTCCTCAGAAATACCTAATTTGTTATCTCATTTTACATGGTTCACAAAAGTGAAGCTCTAAAAGTAGAAAAATGTTGGTCTTTTGACCGTGCTAATATTTCAGCGATGTGCTGTGAAAACGTATGTCTGGCATAGGCTGCAGACTTTGGGGGAAGGCGTTGCTTTCTAAGGGACATATTAATTCTGCCACCAGACAGCTGTGCTTGATTGATTCAAAGTCTATTCTTAGTTGCCATTTAGCTTTAAATGATTTTCAGCGCTCTCTCTCTCTCTCTCTCTCTCTCTCTCTCTCTCTCTCTCTCTCTCTCTACGTTTTTCTAGTTCTCTCTTTAACTCTCTCTCTCTCTGGTGTTCTGTCTTGTTCTCTCTCTTTGTCTGTCATTCCTTCTCTCCTCATTCTTGCTCTCTCACTCATTCTGTCTCTCCATCTCTCACTCTCTTTCTCGTTCTCTGTGGCGAGTGAGGTAAAGGCAGCTGCTTTTCCCATTGCTCATGCATTGGACAGAACTTGTTACAGAACGGGACAAACTACTTCACCCACCAGTCAGCGGCCAGAACTCTTTCATTCAGCTCTGTTAGCAATGCAAGGTGGAAGAGCTGTCTCAACCAGTTCCACTTGATTACCGGGCCTATGCTAGAGGACGGGGAAAATGATGCAAGTTTGCAGTTCAGCTGATATTCCTGCAAATCCCAGACACTTATCATGGTTTGAATGGGGAAGAAGGGGTTTGATAGAAGTTTTGGCACATCCAAAAGGTTTTAACCTTAACCTGTCTTTGGGAAATGAGCCTTTCTGACTACAAAAAAATACATTTATTCTGGAGTAGGAAGCATTAAAGCCTAGGCTTCACTGCAACTACTGTCTGACTCAGTTCCATACTGCTGATGTAGGCTCTGGAGTAGGAAGCATTAAAGCCTAGGCTTCACTGCAACTACTGTCTGACTCAGTTCTATACTGCTGATGTAGGCTCTGGAGTAGGAAGCATTAAAGCCTAGGCTTCACTGCAACTACTGTCTGACTCAGTTCCATACTGCAGATGTAGGCTCTGGAGTAGGAAGCATTAAAGCCTAGGCTTCACTGCAACTACTGTCTGACTCAGTTCCATACTGCTGATGTAGGCTCTGGAGTAGGAAGCATTAAAGCCTAGGCTTCACTGCAACTACTGTCTGACTCAGTTCCATACTGCTGATGTAGGCTCTGGAGTAGGAAGCATTAAAGCCTAGGCTTCACTGCAACTACTGTCTGACTCAGTTCCATACTGCTGATGTCGGCTCTAGTCATAAATAGGCCGGCTGGAGCATTCTTCATTACAGTAATAGTGATTGGGACAGTACAGTTGGAGCTTTTCAAGGGGTTGATGCTGATGAAAGATTAAAAGAACAGGGAAGTAATGCACTGGGAGATCAAACCGATCATGTAGAACTTCATCACAAATGGCATTCGTTCCATGTTTGGCTCCACAGTGAAGATTCAGACCTTATTTTGTCTGGGGTTTGGAATGGTGGCTTGAGGCAAGATGTGAAGTTTGATGTGCGAAGGCGGTGTACATGGTTTTGCAATTCATCTCTGATGAGTTCATTCTCATCTCCAACTCTATGTTATGTTGAAAGGTCATTTTCTTGTTAGATTGAAGAGGTAGGTGATAATATACCTCATATGTCAAATAGGTTGGAGCCTCAAAATGGAGTGTTCCCCAGGGATTCAACTCTAAACCGCAAAGTCATTATCTTTTCAAGGTCATGATAGAAATGTTCCTGATCCTCACGCATCAAACTGTTTTGGTTGATTAATCAAACAAATATAGCCACATGTAAACAACAGGGATTAGATAGTTAGTTAGTTTAGTTAGTTATAAATCCTTGTACAAAGGATATTTGGTATTTGGTAAACCAGACATATAGTTGTTCTAGGAAATTGCCCAGAGATAATGGTCATGCAAAAACAGATATCTAACACCAAAAATGACAACTGTAGTGTTGATATTAATAGGACAAATCAATCAATCACTATAGCATAGGCCTCAATTGCTGACAATATTGGCTATGTACTATAAATCACATGGCCCCAATGTGCTGTAACCCGCAGCACTTACCCCGAATTTTTAATATATTATATGTACTTAAGGTGTCCATGGCTCCTTGATAATTGTAATAATAGTAATACTTCTTATAATACAGTATCCATTTGTAATTTATGTGCGCCTGTCACGGCCATTCACTTTTATATAGGTCATTCTGAGGTGGTGATTTATGGATGCTCCTGGCCAAACTTCTTATCTGTCCAGTTTTATACCTCCATTAGGAGCTCTTTGGGAGTTATTGATGGGCCCTGCGAGATACATCGTTTATGTCACCGTTTTTGACACAAGTCCTCCAGATCAAAATCTGGGGCCATGGCTTGCATATCTCTCTCTCTCTCTCTCTCTCTCTCTCTCTCTCTCTCTCTCTCTCTCTCGCTCTCGCTCTCGCTCTCTCGCTCTCTCGCTCTCTCGCTCTCTCGCTCTCTTGCTCTCTCGCTCTCTCGCTCTCTCGCTCTCTCTCTCTCTCTCTCTCTCTCTCTCTCTCTCTCTCTGTCTGCCTCGCTCTCTCTCTCTCTCTCTCTCTCTCTCTCTCGCTCTCTCTCTCTCTCTCGCTCTCTCTCTCTCTCTCTCTCTCTCTGTCTGCCTCGCTCTCTCTCTCTCTGTCTACCTCTCTCTCTCTCTCTCTCTCGCTCTCTCTCTCTCGCTCTCTCTCTCTCGCTCTTTCTCTCGCTCTCTCTCTCTCTCTCTCTCTCTGTCTGCCTCGCTCTCTCTCTCTCTCTCTCTCTGTCTGCCTCTCTCTCTCTCTCTCTCTCTCTCTCTCTCTCTCTCTCTCTCTCTCTCTCTCTCTCTCTCTGGTTTAGTCTCTTAATAATGCATAGAGATGCATGGAGATTAGTTGTCACAGACAATAACACTCTTGAGAGACGTTTTTTTTTCTTTAGTCTCAAAAGCGCTTTCACCTTCGTCTGCCAATATTAAGACAGCCACTAGACTAGTCGACATGCTTTATTGCTTGTGTGTGAAAGATAGAATTTGGCACGTATTTCCTGCTCCTTGACGGACCACTTTGCTGATTAAGATTGAAGGCATTTAAATGGTTTTAAGTGACATAAGTTGAGAATTCATTGATGAAAACACATTTTGGTCACACTCGTTTTGTATAGGCTTTTGGGTAACACACTTTTGGGTAACACGTTGCAGGCAATGCTGGTATACAACTGAATTAAGCACCTTACATGACCTGGTAGTTGACATGGCAGTGGCTGTTTGAAGAAAACCAAACCATGGTTGATGGTTTCTCCAGGCCAATAGATTGCTGTCAATGTGAGGAACCATCCAACATTATGTTATAAAATACTGAACTTCCCTTTAAGACCCTTACATGACCTAGTACGGTTATCAGAGACCAAGTGATTCTGGTCATCACCAGTGACCAGTTACATGTCCTCTTCCTTTTATCTCAAGCCCGACAACTACCCTTACACTGTTGACTATTATCTTGTCGATGAGGAGATTCTTAACAACGAAATTGCCTTCAGGAAGAAAAAACGGCGCTTTAGCTCAAAACCCTCTTTGAAACAATCTGCGCGGCCAACACATCAAGGTTGCACTGGCATTTTATTCACAAATTACATTGTCAGTATCTTGAATAACATTTATTTCCAGCATCAAAACCGAACGCAGGCTCTGAGGCTTTGCCGTTCATTAAAATATCAAGCTCTTTGTGAGCCTGTTCTGATTGGATTAGTTTATACCTTTAATATACACTATCTTTAAAAACCACTTAAATGAAATATGTTTTATGTCGTCCTTCAAAAAGTACTCTCCCGGTTGTATCATCAGAGCTCTTATATTGTATTATTTTAATACTCTTCGGTCTTGGTATCTTGTGAATGGTTACCATCCTGACTATATATGGGTGGTGTGGAAAATCAAATATTCACCAATAGTTTACCACGTTATGCACATAATGTGAGCGGAACCTCACGTCATAGTCACAGTTATTAACATGTTATTACTAGACTAATTACAGTGTAACTACACAGGCGTAGGACAACTTAATACAACGTGGTATATGCTAGGCTAACACCTTGTCGACCTGTCCCCAAATTAATGTCATTGGTTCAGAATTTGTTATGATATTTTAACCTGCGTGTCGTGATCGCGTTTGGTGTGGGGGGGGCAAAATACATTTATGCACGATGGCGCACGCGCGCAGCTGGTTTGAGCAAGGTGTAAGGGTTCTCCCAGTCACATAAACTGAAATGAACGTTTGACCCTTAACAAATGAATGTATCTTATTGAGAAGGTACCACGTAAAAACTATTTTAATTTGTTTTTAAAAATGAATGCCCATAAATGGTCTTGTTCCGCTCACACAATTACAGAAATTAGTATGTGCCAGTAAGACAGAAGCACAGCAACCGTTACCAAGAGCCAATGGCATGCCTCTGCCCAACTAATTAGATCAAATCATAAATATTATAATGTGCCTTTTGTAGCTTAGATGCATTAGCACAATGCCCTTTTGTTAGAGAGTGACACTGTAGGCCTATACATCCTTGTCATTTTTTGCACAACGTTACAAGAAACCTCTTCAAAGACGGTTTTCAATTATTGCTTATATTCAGAGTGTCAGAAACATCATTTTGGTGAGTAGAAATACCAAGCAGGGAGACGGTGCATTCGGACACACAAGGAGACACTGAGGCATAGAGACAGTAGCACCGCTTGTGAAGGATTTCTCTTCAAAAGGACCCGGTCCATTCAACTGGGCCTGCAATGAACACTAAATATTCACTCGTCAAGATAATTGAATGCCTTTGTCTGCAATCCCTTGCAGAAGTCCAGATCCCCGACGATAATGCAAACACAAATTTGCTATAGCACAGGGAGTCAAATGAATGTAAGGAAGGATGAGTAGAGCCCTCTGGGTTCTCTATGGTGTAATAGGTCAGAGCGTGACTAGGTTGGTTTTCTAGTTATTATGGTTCTATGTTGGTGTGTGAGTATGGTTCCCAATTGGAGGCAGCTGAATATTGTTGCCTCTAATTGGGGATCATAGTTAGTGTGTCCCTTTTCCCACCTGCGTTGTGGGATATTGTTTTGTTTAATGGCCATGTGCGCGACGTACTGCACGTTCGTTAATTCTTTGTTGTTTTGAAGTTTCACTGTAATAAATATGTGGAACTCTACTCACGCTGCGCCTTGGTCCACTCATTCTAACGACGAACGTGACAAGATCCTTTGCTCTTTCAGTTGGTGAAGCATGGCGCTTGCTATGCAAGGGTTGTGGGTTCGATTCCCATGGGGGACCAGTATGAAAAAGTATGCGCTCACTACTGTAAGTTGCTCTGGATAAGACTGTCTGCTAAATGACAAAAGTATAAAATAAACATTGTTAACGACGGCCACTGATGATACACACTGACACTGTGGAAAGGTCTTGCTTTGCACCGCTAATAGTGTGGTCGGAGACATGTGCTATGTACAGTGATTTTCTCACTGGTAGTGTTTAAACACCACCGGTTAAAAAACGCCTGTCGCAGAGCGAAGCCGAGGTAACTGCGCACAAGACGTCTATATTAACTCTTCTCCAGGGGGCGTCTTCTCCTTCAGGTCCCCACCCTCCTCCTCGGCGTGTGGTGGAGTAGAAGGAAATATGAACTCATTGTTACTGCAGTGGAGTTACTAAAACAGAAAAATAGCTAATTGTCAGATTTGTTAGCACGTCAGCGTTATTTTAAATAGGGCCCATGAAGAAGAAATCTGCCAGCGCAGCCAAGAGCGTTAATGGAGGGGGAGGTGGGAGGTGTGGGGGGGGGGGGGGGTCAGTTAAGATTGCTTACTGTACTGCCTCTCTACTGTTAGCAGAGAAGTGCTGTAGCGTGTGTGTGCCTGCGTGCATGCGCTCATCTCTGTGTGCGTGCATGTCCTCATCTCTGTGTGCGTGCATGCGCTCATCTCTGTGTGCGTGCATGCCCTCATCTCTGTGTGTGTGCATGTGCTCATCTCTGTGTGCGTGCATGCGCTCATCTCTGTGTGCGTGCATGCCCTCATCTCTGTGTGCGTGCATGTGCTCATCTCTGTGTGCGTGCATGCGCTCATCTCTGTGTGCGTGCATGCCCTCATCTCTGTGTACGTGCATGTGCTCCTCTCTGTGTGCGTGCATGCCCTCATCGCTGTGTGCGTGCGTGGTAAGATACACACAACAGAGGCAACAGGGAAAAGTTTTGATATTTCTGTTGCCTCCCCAGAGGGGTTCAATTCTTGAACATTGGCTGTCATGAACTTGTTAAACCAACACGCTTTACTGAACCAGAAGGATGTTATAGTAGGGTGGCTGCTGTGAGTCCATCAACCCTGTCTTCGTCTGTGGACCTCACAAATCACTGCTGCATTAAGAAGCCTCAATACAGATCAAGAGAACTGAAGGAGAAAGTAGAAAGAAAATGCTCCAAAAATGTACGTTTTTGGATAGGAACAATAAGTCCCCAGTTCCGAATATTGATATGAAATGTGAGCTGAGTATTTTGGACGACAGTTAGACTTCATTTTGGGGCCAAGAGGTTAATGTGAAGGATAGACGGAGCACCTCGCCCAAGACATGATATGGTGTTTGATTTAACATTGACAGATCATGTGGCTGAAACAGCCACAAATTGTAATTGCATTTATCATCCCAAAAATCAAGTTGATGATTGAATCAATGACAATGTGCATAATATAACTGAAAGGAATGCAGTGTTTGTACGTTTGTTGTTATTTCAGTGAATTTACTGCGATAATTCATTCAACTTTCACATAACGAGTCCTATTAATATCTTCTAAGCCTTGTCGTATAATGTAGTATATACCCTTAATGAACAACAGAGAAAATGAAAAACACCTAACCTTTTACTGCAGTGTGCTAAATCAGGGTCACACAGGGTGTTTCTTGATAGTCCTAAACAAATTAACTTTGAAACAAAAGTATACGCTTCACATGGTTTACAAAAAAGAAGACACCTGTACCATGTGAGATATAGTGTTGAAATGTATTCAGTTTTGGGTTTGCCTCCCAATATTACACTTTCTATATACTGTTGTCACGTTCTGACCTTAGTTCCTTTTTTATGTCTTTATTTTGGTTTGATCAGGGCGTGAGTTGGGGTGGGCATTCTATGTTCTATTTTCTATGTTTTGTTCTATGTGTTGTATTTCTGTGTTTGGCCTAGTATGGTTCCCGATCAGAGGCAGCTATCAATCGTTGTCTCTGATTGAGAATCATACTTAGGTAGCCTGTTCCCACCTGTGTTTGTGAGTAGTTGTTTCCTGTTTTTGTCTTTGTTTCACCATTCAGAACTGTTTTGATTTTTGTTGTCATTCACTTTGTTATTTTTGTCTTTTTCCCGTGTTCAGTTAATAAATTTAACATGGACACTTACCACGCTGCATTTTGGTCTGATCCTTCATATTCCTCATCGGAAGAAGAAGAAAATCTTTACAACTGTACAGAAGACTGAACTATAACTAAACTGTTTGACATAGAAACACCAGATTTTTGGTGTTTATTTTATATTTTTTTATGTTTATTAATTATGAAGTTATGAAAAATACGAATTACCTTCCACCCATGAGGCCACCAGGTCATTTGATTGCAGGTAAGGGCTATGTATACAACCATTTATCCATCTCTGTGTGGCTTGTGTTTGCACAAGATTCTAATAAAGGCCAGAGGAAAGGCTTAGGGGAGCCTACCTGGCGCCTTCTCCTTTAATAAGACAAGAAGGAAGCCAGTCATGAGCCCTTTGCTGCTCACACAACTCCCAGGAGAAGGGGGTGAATAAAGATATTGCAGGGGATTTTGAAAGGAACGGCAGAATTGTTGTCATTTATTCATCAGTGTGAAAAGCCTTGAGAGCTATGTAGGCTTCTTGCCAGTAGGATTGCAAGTGGAGAAGACCATGGTTCCTAATTAGCATATGAAAACATGTCAAAACTATGATGCTATTGGGTAACACTTTACATTAAGTTTCTCTTATAACTGCATTAAGTTGATCTTATACGTTTACATAAAGTTGCTCTTATAACTTTACATTAAATTGATCTTATACCTTTACATTAAGTTTCTCTCATACTTTTACATTAAGTTGCTCTTAACTTTACATTAAGTTTCTCTTATACCTTTACATTAAGTTTCTCTTATACTTTAAATGACGTTTCTTTTATACCTTTACATTAAGTTTCTCTTATACTTTAAATGACGTTTCTCTTATACCTTTACATTAAGTTTCTCTTATACTTTAAATGACGTTTCTTTTATAACTTTACATTAAGTTTCTCTTATACTTTAAATGACGTTTCTTTTATACCTTTACATTAAGTTTCTCTTATACCTTTACATTAAGTTTCTCTTATAACTTTACATTAAGTTTCTCTTATAACTTTACATTAAGTTTCTCTTATACCTTTACATTAAGTTTCTCTTATACCTTTACATTAAGTTTCTATTATACCTCTACATTAAGTTTCTCTTATACCTTTACATTAAGTTTCTCTTATACCTTTACATTAAGTTTCTCTTATACCTTTACATTAAGTTTCTCTTATACCTTTACATTACGTTTCTCTTATACCTTTACATTACGTTTCTCTTATACCTTTACATTACGTTTCTCTTATACCTTTACATTAAGTTTCTCTTATACCTTTACATTAAGTTTATTTTATACCTTTACATTAAGTTTCTCTTATACCTTTACATTAAGTTTCTCTTATACTTTAAATGACGTTTCTTTTATACCTTTACATTAAGTTTCTCTTATACCTTTACATTAAGTTTCTCTTATACCTTTACATTAAGTTTCTCTTATACCTTTACATTAAGTTTCTCTTATACCTTTACATTAAGTTTCTCTTATACCTTTACATTAAGTTTCTCTTATACCTTTACATTAAATTGATCTTATACCTTTACATTAAGTTTCTCTTATACCTTTACATTAAGTTTCTCTTATACCTTTACATTAAGTTGATCATATACCTGTGCAATAACTGTGTGACTACTCCAGTAATGTGTTGTTACATAGTAATCCAGTAATCAAAAACTGTTCATCAGAATTAGATCAAATTGATGAATGCAGATATATGTTGGATGTATTTTTGCTCCAGTTTACAAGGTTGAAGGTTTACAGGGTGGTAGACTTTATCATAAAGACATTAACACTACACATGTGGACCTTCTTAACGTCCAAGAACACTGATAAAGAGGCTGAAGCCCTTCCCGCAGCCTTAATGTACTGTACAGCATGCTGGAAAATTGAATAAGGCTCATTACTGTCCTCCGTCATTGAGCAAATTAAATGGGGTACCCTACTGTTTATGCTGTTAGTGTGAGAGATATTCGTTTCTGTGACAAGCGGGGACCGAAGCAGCAAGGGAAGAACATTGTATTATCATGTCTTACATGTGTAACATACTGTATCGTATGGTGATGGATCTAGACGCTCTGATATGAACATGGCTGTTAGAGGCTTGAGAAGTCTGCCTGAAATTACTAATTGGAGTTAATAGTTAGGTGACGGTTATTCCCTGTTGTTTTGCAAGCGCTGCTGTCATTATAATGAGGTGGGTATCCGAGCAAACTAAATCACAGTTGCTCCAGCTAGACTTCGCACAAGAAAACAACACCGCTTTTTTCCGCCTTGTATTAGAATTACAAATCAGCAGTTGGCTAGCACTTAGAGGGAGGAGGGTTGTGCAATGACATTTTCTGTGCAATGTGAATACATTGTAGATGTATTTAAAAGGGCAAATGTTGTCAAACTAAGTCACTTGTTGAACAAAATGTATAGCCCTGTTGCCCTAATGCATACCGGTATTCAGAAAATCCCAAAAGAGTTGAATGGATAGGGAAGTTATGTATTATTAAATACAAATGCACACATTCAGACAGGTTAAGGCAATGTTTCCCAACCGTGGTCCTTGAGTACCCCCAACAGTGTATAGTTTTGTTGTAGCCCTTGACAAACACACTTCGTTCAACTCATTGAGAGCTTGATGATTAGCTGACAAGTTGAATCAGGTGTGCTTGTCCAGGGTTACAATAAAAAGGTGTAGTGTTGGGGGTACTCGAGGACCAGGTTTGGGAAACACTGCTTTAAGGCATAGCTAGACAGTCCTAGGACCCTAAGACATAGCAAGAGTAGATGTATTCTCAGGCTGGCTGGCTGGCTGGCTGGTTTTCTAACATATGGGGGGGCTTTACCTGGATCAACATCAACAGACTGTATAGCAACAATGCTTCCGAGTTTGCTGATAATTGTATTGATTAGGCCTATATTACAGATGTAGTATGTCTTAATTTGATCTGTTTCTGCAAGAAAATAACTGCAAGAACAGGACATTTTCATTATTATGTGAATTATAATTTTTGAAGGGGTTGATACATTTTACATAAGGGCAAATCAAATCTGACATTTTAAATGACAAACTTCAGAAGCCTTTTTAAACATGGAATACAGTACACGTTTGCATTTTAGAATTCTCTGCGACAACAGAGAGTGATCAAATTTAGACTGCATATGTGCACCTATGATCTAACAATCCATCGTTCTTAAGAGTAGATCTCTCTGCCCAAGTGTTTTCCACGCAGAGACCAAAGCCACTGCGCTGATTAGAAATCTGAGAGGATTCTCATGTCGCTTTTGTCCTACTGGGAAAAGAAAGTGCACATCATTCAGAGCCGGTTATCTGCAGTGCCTCTTGTCTTGAATGTGCACCCCTTGTCTATTTTGTGTGTCTTTGTAACCTGCACAATTGTATCCCAAAAAATGAAAATTTAAAATTTTGGGAATTAAGTAGACGCTCTTATCCAGAGCGACTTACAGTAACGAATGCATATGTTTTCATACTTTTTTTTCATACTTGAAATAAATTGGATGTTACAGTATGTGTGTTGGTACACGGGTCTATCAGTATTCAGTGTGAAGTTTGTGATGATGAAACTGGACCAGATAGCAGTAAGGGGTACAGTTAGTAGGATGGTTGAGACATGTTGGTGTCATTGTATTGTACTGTTGCATAAATTGTATTCGAATAATCCCCAAAATGTAGTGCCTGTACTGTACCTATACCTAGTCAAGGACAGCATAGGAACTTATGGAATCGTGTATCAACAATAAATACCTATTTAGCATGCTAGAGTCTTATGAAGGCGATTACCTAGTTAAAATGCTAGGCATGTTTTCATAAAAAGGAGACAGAAACAATGAAAAGAAACAAGAATCTGAATTCTTCCAACCCCTTTGTGGATGAAATCACATTCTCTAAGTTCTCCAATAACTGGCCATCTCAGCATCTCTTCCATACTCGCTCCCAAAGTCAATTTCACAAAAGTATGAGATATTGATTCCATACAGATGTAGTCATAGATGTAGTTATTTCTGAGCAGATGCGTTAGCTGTCGGCTAATCCTTCAGATCTACTGAAAAGGGCTGAACATTGGAACTGGCAAATTTATGCCGTAAATCTGGCCTCTTTTACCTCCTAGTCCTAGAAATCCTCATCTGCATCCCAAATGGCATCCTATTCCCTATTTAGTACACTAGTTTTGACCAGGGCCCATAGGGCTCTTGCACTATATAGGGAATAGGATGCCATTTGGGAAGCAACCCTATAGCTGCTACAGTACTACAGGTGTATTAAATCAACCAGGCGTAAATATGTCTTGATAGACTTTGGAGTTACAAATCAAACATCCTTACTTGTGCAATATGTAAAACCACAAGCTTATTACAGACTCAGACAAATGTCCTAGACTCCCTTGTCAGTAAACGGGAGTGGGATCGAAAGGAGAGAACTCAAATGAATTTCTGGTTAAAACTCATGACTTCATATTGGCCTATAGGTAGGTACCTATGAAACAAACAATTCAATGGATGCATCAAATTGGGACTCAAATATTTCAGCCCTGAAATATGATTTATGAAGCTATCTTCACTGCCTTTGATACTGCTATTGTTCATTCACCAGTTAAGACAATATAGAGAGCTGTTTTAATTTAATAATAATGTTAATTTAATCTTCAATCATATTAATATGATTTACAAGATCTAACAAGATTTTGATCAAAAAAACTACTATACTTAGATGTATTTTTAATATACTGTATAATCTGCTCTTCTGTTTACCCTTGTGCATAAAACATGGACTCAATTTATTGTAATGAACTATACTTAGTATTAATGCATTACTTAACCACAAGACAGAGCCAACCTAGACGTATTCAGATATTTAAAAAACACATTTAAATCAAACATGTTTCCCAAACTGGGCCGAAACTGGTCACAATGGGATAGGCTACACTTTGCTCATATTTGAAAATGAATATATTCTTCAACTCGTCTCTATTCTACTTTGTGTTTTAGCATTGCTTATATTTGAATTAGCCCAATGCTCTAGACTTGAAGATCCTTTTATCTCCCACTGTGGCATCCCATCCCTACAACACTGTGTGCCTTTTCAAGAGGCGAGATTATAGCCTTGTAATCTATCAATCGGAATATTAACCACTCTCCCTCCGCAGAGTTGAAGGGCTGAAACACTCCCCCAAAGGGAGTTACAGAGAGGACTTTTAATACGGATGAAAAACATTCCTATTTTTTACCAGCGGGTGACCTGAATGGACGGGCACACGGAGAGAGACAGTGTCTCTGGCGTCCTCCTCTGTCATGGAGGCTTTTCAAAGCAGGACCTTGTTCATTAGATGTGTAAGACATGGACTATATCGAGATTGTAGGCTACTGCTGTACTGTGTAACTACGCTGTTTTTCATTTTTTTGGGGCTTGGTAAAGGGGATTAAGACGATGACATTTCTAGGGTTACATGATTCCTCCTGTGTATAGCTGTACTGGAATGTCCTCTGTCCTCCATGGCCTGTAGAGAATAAAAGCAAAAGATGCATGTCAAAAATCCGGATTGTCCCTCTCTATTTTAATTACCGTCCTCTTTCTCTGTGCAAGGGACTGATGGCTACTAAATGGTTTTGAGCTGTGGAGGAGCTTTGAGCTGTATCTTTGTGTTATGCCAGACCTCAGGAGAGGAAAGATACTGACCCACCATGGATTCCCAGGGATTCCAGGGATTCCAGACTAGCTCATTAGTCGTTTCTTGTTCTTAAACAAAAGCGAAAGCTGAAAAATATCGTAATTGATTCGTATTCTTCATGCCTAACCCCGACTTCTCATGAGCTAATAATTAGTTCAAATGAGAGCCCAGTGAACAGGCAGCAATAAGTAGCCTTGTAGACAGTTGGAATGTTTTGTATGAAGCATTCCTTTTTATTTGGAACTCATGGGTCCTTAATGACGAATAAAGGAAAATGGGTATATTTTTAGAGAAGATTATTTTGATTGATTCTATACAGTACAAACATAACTTTTCTTCTCTGAACGTCCACCTGGAAATTCAAAAATTACTGGCCAATTAGCGACGTTCTAGTATTGATTTTGGCCAGCTAGAAAGTGGGTGAAGGCTTGAACACCTGTAAATGACAGTCATGCTTCTATTTTGTGGGAGTTTGTGGGAGTGTGGTCTGACAAAAGCATTCATCTCCCGCTTAAGTGTTCTGCCAATGTAAAAAAAAAAAACATTTGCTGGAAGTTTTAAAGCCTTAATTAGTGATTCACTTGGTGTATGTGGTACAGATCACAGAGTAAAAACAAATTATTTCATGTACACTTATACATTTGCTGAATTTTATTAAATGATCGTTAACTTAGACAAGTAAATAATAATTACATTGGTATTCAATTAACCAATTTCTGCTGCAAAACAATGTTATTAAAACACATGAAACATTTTCAAGAAAACACTTATTTCGACGAGAGAAGGGGTAAAGGTAGAACAAAGAGGATCAATAAACTCATTTCAAAGTTTCAAGAAACTCCATAACTTCCAAGCGTCAGAATGGTAATAGGCATTTATACGACATTAATTGCCTGAAATGCGTTTTAATTTAACCAAGCAGAGGGGCGATGACATTTGTAGAGACGCAGCTATTTTGAGAATAGGCTCAGTTCCAATTTGAAGGCCCTGTACTAGCATGGCTCTCACTGAGTATAGTCTATGGTGGAATAGGCTAAAATATTGATGTACTGTAGATCAGTGTGGGGGCCCAATTAATTAACTTCAGTTGGTGTGGGTAAAGAAATCTGTATATTTTCTCTCGTTGGAGAAATGATGAAATGTTTTACCCTTGCTCTTCAATAATATAACAAAATCTTTACATGAAATCAGAATGATTTGAAAACCAGAAACTGGTTTATCACTCTTTACAACTCTATGTATTTCAACTAGCTACTGTCCTATTATAACACTGCTGTAAGACTATTTTGTATTGTGTCCTTATTCTTAGTCAGCCAGTGTATGTGGTGTATTGTCTGACCTGACTGTGCTGTTGGCAGGTACCCAGGCCTCTCTGTACCGTGTTCATAATGAGCCATTCCCAGCCTTTTTGTTTCCTTTACCACAGCCATAATATCTCTGTTTGACCTTTCAAAATACCTATATGAAAGCAGTGCGTGGGCTAACCTTATTAGCACCCTTTATAAACCTTTATTCATGGATCTATCTAAAAAGGGGTGGTTGGAAATGTGGGGGAGCGAGAAAAGACGGTAATCAGGTTCTCAGAACTGACAGTGCCCCGGCAGCAATCAAACGTAATGGAACAAGCCTGGCGAATCAATACCTGAGCAGTGATCGCAGACAGACAAAGGTTGTTCAGTAGCAGGCAGCACTAATTGAAATCAATGGCTAATCTGATGACAGTTCTTAACCTTTACACCCTCCGAGGATTCATAAACGAGTGAATATCATGGCGGGCAGGGGGCCGATTGGTTTTTCCGTTCCCACACCCAACACTTTTTTTTTTGCTGATTCACAAATTGTCCGCAGATCAATGCTGGTGATAATGTCCCGATTTAATGGCGATTTCGCCAAACATGTTGTTTTATCAAGTGCCTTCAGAAAGTATTCACAGCCCTTGTCTTTTTACACATTTTGTTGTGTTAAAGCCTGAATTTAAAATTAATTACGTTTAGATTTTTCTTGTCACACATTACCCCATAATGTCAAAGTGGAATTATGTTTTTCAATTATTTTTCAAATTCATAAAAAATGAAAAGATCTTGAGGCAATAAGTATTCAAGCCCTTTGTTATGGCAAGACTAAATGAGTTTATGAGTAAACATTTGCTTAACAAGTCACATAATAAATTGTATGGACCCTAGACCCACTCCAATTTGCATACCGCTCAAACAGATCCACAGATGATGCAATCTCTATTGCACTCCACACTGCCCTTTCCCACCAGGACAAAAGGAACACTTATGTGAGAATGCTATTCATTGACTACAGCTCAAAGTTCAACACCATAGTACCCTCAAAGCTCATCACTAAGCTAAGGATCCTGGGACTAAACACCTCCCTCTGCAACTGGATCCTGGACTTCCTGACGGGCCGCCCCCAGGTGGTGAGGGTAGGTAGCAACACATCTACCACGCTGATCCTCAACACTGGAGCTCCCCAGGGGTGCGTGCTCAGTCCCCTCCTGTACTTCCTGTTCACCCACGACTGCATGGCCAGGCATGACTCCAACACCATCATTAATGGTCGCCTGATCACCGACAACGACGAGACAGCCTATAGGGAGGAAGTCAGAGACCTGGCCGGGTGGTGCCAGAATAACAACCTATCCCTCAACGTAACCAAGACTAAGGAGATTATTGTTGACTACAGGAAAAGGAGGACCGAGCACGCCCCCATTCTCATCGACGGGGCTGTAGTGGAGCAGGTTGAGAGCTTCAAGTTCCTTGGTATCCACACCACCAACATACTAGAATGGTCCAAACACACCAAGACAGTCGTGAAGAGGGCATGGCAAAGCCTATTCCTCCTCAGGAAACTAAAAAGATTTGGCATGGGTCCTGAGATCCTCAAAAGGTTCTACAGCTGCAACATTGAGGGCATCCTGACTGGTTGCATCACTGCCTGGTACGGCAATTGCTCGGCCTCTGACCGC
This sequence comes from Salvelinus fontinalis, assembly GCF_029448725.1. NCBI lineage: Eukaryota > Metazoa > Chordata > Actinopteri > Salmoniformes > Salmonidae > Salvelinus > Salvelinus fontinalis. Next base: position 4,599,229 of record NC_074667.1, read on the forward strand.
AAGGCACTACAGAGGGTAGTGCGTATGGACCAGTACATCACTGGGGCTAAGCTGCCTGCCATACAGGACCTCTACACCAGGCGGTGTCAGAGGAAGGCCCTAAAAAATGTCAAAGACCCCAGCCACCCCAGTCATAGACTGTTCTCTCTATTACCGCATGGCAAGCAGTACCAGAGTGCCAAGTCTAAGACAAAAAGGCTTCTCAACAGTTTTTACCCCCAAGCCATGAGACTCCTGAACAGGCAATAAAATGTCTACCTGGACTATTTTCATTGTGTGCCCCCCCCCCCCCCCCCCCCCCAACCCAAACTTTTTACGCTGCTGCTACTCTGTTTATCATATATGCATAGTCACTTTAACTATACATTCATGTACATACTGCCTCAATTGGTCCCACACATTGGTGCTCCCACACATTGTCTGCATTGTGTCCCACCCACCACCTGCCAACCCCTCTTTGCCGCGACTGCTACTCTCTGTTCATCATGTATGCATAGTCACTTTAACCATATCTACATGTACATACTACCTCAACCAGCCTGACTAACCGGTGTCTGTATGTAGCCTCACTACTTTTATAGCCTTGCTACTGTATATTGCCTGTCTTTTTACTGTTGTTTTATTTCTTTACCTACCTATTGTTCACCTAATACCTTTTTTGCACTATTGGTTAGAGCCTGTAAGTAAGCATTTCACTGTAAGGTCTACACCTTTGTATTCAGCGCACGTGACAAATAAACTTTGATTTGATTTGAATAGTGGTTAACATGATTTTTGAATGACTACCTAATCTCTGTACCCCACACATACAATTATCTGTAAGGCCCCTCAGTCGAGCAGTGAAATTCAAACACAGATTCAAACACAAAGACCAGGCAAAAAAAGAAAAAAAAGAAAAGCTCCTATTGGTAGATGGAAGTGTGCATCCCACTTCCACCCTGCATCGCACTGCTGGCTTGCCTCTGAAGCTAACCAGGGATTCCAGATGCTGCTGGAAGTTGTCTTGGCAGGCCAGAAGGAGACACTTTTTCGTCTGGTCTATAAAAAAATATCACAATGTCCCAGGGCAGTGATTGGGGAAATTGCCCTGTGTAGGACACTGTCTTTTGGATGGTACGTTAAACCAGTGTCCTGACTCTATGGTCACTAAAGATCCCATGGCACTTATTGTAAGAGTAGGGGAGTTAACCCTGGTGTCCTGGCTAAATTCTCAATCTGGCCCTCATGCCATCATGGCCACCTAATCATCTCTAGCTTCCAATTGGCTCATCATCCCCTCTCCTCCCCCTGTAACTATTCACCAGGTTGTTGCTGTAAATGAGAACGTGTCCTCAGTCAATTTGCCTGGTAAAATAAGGGTAAGAAATGCCTTTGAAAATCCCTTTGAGCATGTTGAGGTTATTAATTACACTTTTGATGGGGTATCAATACATCCAGTCACTACAAAGAATAAAAAGTGTTATGTTTGAGGGAAATCCAACACAACACATTACACATTACAACACTCTCAGTATTTTCAAGCATAGTGGAGGCTGCATCATGTTATGCTTGCAATCGTTAAGGACTGGGGAATGGAGCTAAGCAGAGGCAAAATCCTAGAGGACAACCTGGTTGTCTGCTTTCCACCAGACATAATAACCTAAAACACAAGGTCAAATCTACACTGGAGTTGCTTACCAAGAGGACAGTGAATGTTCCTGAATGGCTGAGATACAGTTTTGACTTAAATCAACTCGGAAATCTATGGCTAGACCTGAAAGTGGTGGTGTTGCAATGATCAACAACCAATATGACAGAGCTTGAAGAATTGTTTTAAAGAATAATGGGCAAATGCTGCAAAATCCAGGTGTGGAAAGCTCTCAGAGACTAACCCAGAACGACTCACAGCTGTAATGGCTGCCAACGGTGATTCTAACATGTATTGATTCAGGGGGTTGAATACTTATCTATTCAAGATATATTAGTATTTTGTTACAATTTTTTTTTTAATGTTCTTCCACTTTGACATTACAGAGAATTTGTGTAGATTGTTGACAGAAAATGACAATGAAATCCATTTGAATCCCACTTTGTAACACAACAGAATGTAGAAAAAGCCAAGGGATGTGAATACTTTCTGAAGACACGGTAGCTACATACTGTAGTTAACTGAAATATCCAAGCATGTTAACTTCACATAAATTAGAAGGGTTGTACATCTGTACATGTGAGATATATGTGAGAAACACTAGTTTCAACTGGTCACTAATTGATTGATACACAGAGAGATTGGTCATGTGGTCAGGGTGGATGAACCATGGTTGGGCGAATGGGTGTCCGTCAATGAGGATCAACCCAACCAACATGCAACTGCATCTGGTGTCCACTTGTGGATTATATTGATCCCGTAGCTATAGTCAATACTCTAATGGAATCGCAAGTGTCTTTACAGTCATTCATCAGCTAACGTAACAGTTCGTACCCAGGATAGAGGGAAAAGACCGTAGACAGTGGATGAGACCTTCCAATGGGTCAATCAATTGTCAATCAATCAACTAACCAATCATGTTGGGGTGCTATAGTGAGCTGACTATATTAAATTGTCATAATAAGGCAAACTGTTCTAAAATTCCTAGTAGACTTAAAAGTGCAGGATTTGAATTCAAACAGAATGGAAAATATCCAAAATGCCTGGTAAGATATTGCCAGAGAAAATGACGCTTCAAGCTATTGTGTAGTGACTCAGATTGGTATATAAGAGAGAAATACCTATCATAGAATCTAGTGGCTGCTGTTTTTTCTCAACCATACTGAGAGTCCCTGTGGTGGTTGTACAAGTACTCCTCTCAACATGAAGCCTGAGTACAATACGTAGGAGTAGCTACCGCTCCTGAAGTGTGCTTCAGCCAAGGTGATTATTAAAACGATTAGTGGAGATTGCTTTATTGGAATTAATTTATCTCCTAGGAACAACATTATTGACCATTCAAAACCTCATTCATAATCATAAGCCGGCAAAATCGTTCATGTTTCATGTTCGTGTGAAGTCTGATTTATATAGCCACATGAAGAGGGTAATGTGTAAACTTCACTAAATAATGGTGATTTTCATGATTACACGCTTTTGTATAATGTCTCTTCTAACAAAGGGATAACATATTGTAAGATTGTGCCTGCTCTATGTGAAATGGGTTGCTAACTGCTGAGAGCTAGAAATTGAGAATATGGTTTAAAATCAGAATATAGTAATTTTTGCAGTTCATTTACACAGTTGCAGAGGCGAAGCCATGGCAGGGCCAGATTGAACTGGCCCACCCAATCAAGATGGCTTATATATATATATACAGTTGAAGTCGGAAGTGTACATACACCTTAGCCAAATACATTTAAACTCAGTTTTTCACAATTCCTGACATTTAATCCTAGTAAAAATTCCCTGTTTTAGGTCAGTTAGGATCCCCACTTTATTTTAAGAATGTGAAATGTCAGAATAATAGGAGAGAGAATGATTTATTTCAGCTTTTATTTATTTCATCACATTCTCAGTGGGTCAGAAGTTTACATACACTCAATTAGTATTTGGTAGCATTGCCTTTAAAATGTTTAACTTGGGTCAAACGTTTCAGGTAGCCTTCCACAAGCTTCCCACAATAGGTTGGGTGAATTATGGCCTATTCCTCCTGACAGAGCTGGTGTAACTGAGTCAGGTTTGCAGGCCTCCTTGCTCGCACTCGCTTTTTCAGTTCTGCCAACAACATTTCTATAGGATTGAGGTCAGGACTTTGTGATGGCCACTCCAATACCTTGACTTTGTTGTCCTTAAGCCATTTTGCCACAACTTTGGAAGTATGCTTGGGGTCATTGTCCATTTGGAAGACCATTTGTGACTAACCTTTAACTTCCTGACTGATGTCTTGAGACGTTGCTTCAATATACCCACATAATTTTCCTGCCTCATGATGCCATCTATTTTGTGAAGTGCACCAGTTCCTATTGCAGCAAAGCACCCCCACAACATGATGCTGCCACCCCCGTGTTTCACGGTTGGGATGGTGTTCTTCAGCTTGCAAGCCTCGTCCTTTTTCCTCGAAACATAACAATGGTCATTATGGCCAAACAGTTCTATTTTTGTTTCATCAGACCAGAGGACATTTCTCCAAAAGTATGATCTTTCTCCCCATGTGGAGTTGCAAACCGTAGTCTGGCTTTTTTTATGGCAGTTTGGAGCAGTGGCTTCTTCCTTGCTGAGCGGCCTTTCAGGTTTTGTTGATATGGGACTCTTTTTACTGTAGATACTTTTGTACCTGTTTCCTCCAGCATCTTCACAAGGTCCTTTGTTGTTGTTCTCGGATTGATTTGCACTTTTCGCATCAAAGTACGTTCATCTCTAGGAGACAGAACGAGTCTCCTTCCTGAGCGGTATGATGGCTGCGTGGTCCCATGGTGTTTATACTTGCGTACTATTGTTTGTACAGATGAACGTGGTACCTTCAGGCGTTTGGATATTTCTCCCAAGGATGAACCAGACTTGCGGAGGTCTACAATTATTTTTCTGAGGTCTTGGCTGATTTCTTTTGATTTTCCCATGATATCAAGCAAAGAGGCACTGAGTTTGTAGGTAGGCCTTGAAATACATCCACAGGTACACCTCCAATTGACTCAAATGATGTCAATTAGCCTCTCAGAAGCTTCTAAAGCCATGACATAATTTTGGGGAATTTTCCAAGCTGTTTAAAGGCACGGTCAACTTAGTGTATGTAAACTTCTGACCCTCTGGAATTGTGATACAGTGAATTACAAGTGAAATAATCTGTCCGTAAACAATTGTTGAAAAAATGACTTGTGTCATGCACAATGTAGATGTCCTAACCGACTTGCCAAAACTATAGTTTGTTAACAAGAAATTTGTGGAGTGGTTGAAAAATTAGTTTTAATGACTCCAACCTAAGTGTATGTAAACTTCCGACTTCAACTGTATATATATATATATATATATATATATATATATATATATATATATATATATATATATATATATATACTACCAGTCAAACATTTGGACACACACCTAAGGATTTCTCTTTATTTTTACTCTGTTCTACATTGTAGAAGAATAGTGAAGACATCAAACTATTAAATGACACATATGGAATCATGTTGTAAACAAAAAAGTGTTAACAGATTCTTCAAATAACCACCCTTTGCCTTGATGACAGCTTGCACACTCTTGGCATTCTCTCAACCAGCTTCACCTGGAATGCTTCTCCAACAGTCTTGAAGGAGTTCCCACATATGCTGAGCACTTTTCCTTCACTCTGGGGTCCAACTCATCCCAAACCATCTCAATTGGGTTGAGGTCAGGTGATTGTGGGGGCCAGGTCATCTGATGCAGCACTTCATCACTCTCCGTCTTGGTCAAATAGCCCTTACACAGCCTGGAGGTGTGTTGGATAATTGTCCTGTTGAAAAACAAATGATAGTCCCACCAGGAGAGCACCCACACATGATCACACCTCCTCCTCCATGCTTCATGGTGGGAACCACACATGCGGAGATCATCCGTTCACTTACTCTGCGACTCACAAAGACATGGCGGTTGGAACCAGAAACCTCAAATTTGGACTCATAAGTCCAAAGGACAGATTTACACCAGTCTAATGTCCATTGCTCATGTTTCTTGACCCAAGCAAGTCTCTTCTTCTTATTGGTGTTGTTTAGTTGTGGTTTCTTTGCAGCAATTCGACCATAAAGGCATGATTCACACAGTCTCCTCTGAACAGTTCATTTTGAGATGTGTCTGTTACTTGAACTCTGTGAAGCATATATTTGGGCTGCAATTTCTGAGGATAGTAGCAGAGGTAACTCTGGGTCTTTCATTCCTGTGGTGGTCCTCATGAGAGACGGTTTCATCATAGCGCTTGATGGATTTTGCGACTGCCCTTGAAGAAACTTTCAAAGTTCTTGAAAGTTTCCTTATTGACTGACCTTCATTTCTTAAAGTAATGATGGACTGTCGTTTCTCTTTGTTTATTTGAGCTGTTCTTGCCATAATATGGACAAGGTCTTTTACTAAATAGGTCTATCTTCTGTATACCACCCCTACCTTGTCACAACAACTGATTGGCTCAAACGCATTAAAAAGGAAATAAATTCAACAAATTTACTTTTGACAAGGCACACCTGTTAATTGAAATCAAATCAAATCACATTGTATTTGTCACATGCGCCGAATACAACGAGTGTAGACATTACCGTGAAATGCTTTCTTCCAAGCCCTTAACCAACAGTGCAGTTCAAGAAGAGTTAATAAAATATTTCCCAAATAAACTAAAGTAAAAAAGAATAAAAAGAAAAACAATAAAATAATGATAATGAGGCTATACACAGGGGGTACCGGTACCGAGTCAGTGTGCGGAGGTACAGGTTAGTTGAGGTAATTTGTACATGTAGGTAGGGGTGAAGTGACTATGCGTAGATATTAAACAGCGAACAGGCGAACAGGGAGGGTGGGGGTGGCCAATTGATTAATTGTCTCATGGCTTGGGGGTAGAAGCTGTTAAGGAGCCTTTTGGTCCTAGACTTGGCGCTCCGATATCGCTTGCCATGCGGTATCAGAGAAAACAGTCTATGACTTCGGTGACTGGAGTCTCTGACCATTTTATTGGCTTTCCTCTGACACCGCCTATTATATAGGTCCTGGATGGCAGGAAGCTTGGTCCCAGTGATGTACTGTGCCGTCACAGGTGGTGATGCAACCGGTCAGGATGCTCTCGATGGTGCAGCTGTATAACTTTTTGACGATCTGAGGACCCATGCCAAATCTTTTCAGTCTCCTGAGGGGGAAAAGGCTTTGTCGTGTCCTCTTCACAACTGTCTTTGTGTGTTTGGACCATGATCGTTTGTTGGTGATGTGGACACCAAGGAACTTGAAACTCTCGACCTGCTCCACTGCAGCCCCGTCGATGTTAATGGGGGCCTGTTCGGCCCACCTTTTCCTGTAGTCCATGATCAGCTCCTTTTTCTTGCTCACATTGAGGGAGAGGTTGTTGTCCTGGCACCACACCACACTAATTGAAAGGCACTCCAGGTGACTACCTCATGAAGCGGGTTGAGAGAATGCAAAGAGTGTGCAAAGTATCATCAAGGCAGTATACTTTGGAGAAACAAAAAATATATATATATATTATTTGTTGAACACTTTTTTGGGTTACTCTATGTTTTGATGTCTTCTCTATTATTATACAATGTAGAAAATGGCAATAATAAAGAAAAAACCTTGAATGAGTAGGTGTGTCCACACTTTTGACTGGTGCAATACAATTCGACAAGAGACATTGCTTTCTCTAAAATGTGTACACATTTCCCTGAGGTCACCATGGAAGGCTCACTTTTGTTATGAAAGGATATAAGGATTGGAAGCACCTTCGTGGGGGGGGGGGGTCAGGAATTCCCATCCCTTATTGAAGATTTGGACAGCTGCAGCCCTGACATTTTCCCTAACATCAATAGACTACTAACGGCCATTTTCACCCTTCCTTTGACTTCATGTACTGTTCAGACACTCTTCTCCGGTACAGGCCATATAATAAAATCGATCAGATCTTGCATGCTGACTGCACGTGTCAACAAATTTTGCCCTGTTGTCCTTCGATGACCTAAGGCTACGCCTGCGATGAAAGAGAGGAAGGAAAGAGGGGCTCCAAGCGAGGTTAAAAGACGGGCTACACAGTTTTTGGGGAGTCACCTTGTTTTTTAATTGTAAAGGTAATACTTTTTTAAATTGCAGCTGCAGAATTTTAAAACAGCCTATCCCTCGAATATCGTTCCTTTAAATCAATGCACGAGCGAGAACTGTCTTGCAGTCTTTCTCTCTCTCCATCAACTCCATTAAAAATTGCACCGAAACAGATAATCCTGTTCTAGATTGATATATAGCCCTATGTACAGTGCTTTGCGAAAGTATTCACTTTCATTTTTCCTATTTTGCTGCCTTACAACCTGGAATTAAAATATATTTTTGGGGGGGGGGTTGTGTAATTTGATTTACACAACATACCTACCACTTTGAAGATGAATTTTTTTTTTATTGTGAAACAAACAAGAAATAAGACAAAAACGGAAAACTTGAGTGTACATAACTATTCAACCCCCCAAAGTCAATACTTTGTAGAGCCACCTTTTGCAGTAATTACAGCTGCAAGTCTCTTGGGGTATGTCTCTATAAGCTTGGCACATCTAGCCAGTGAGATTTTTGCCCATTCTTCAAGGCAAAACCGATCCAGCTCCTTCAAGTTGGATGGGTTCCTGCTTGTGTACAGCAATCTTTAAGTCATACCACAGATTCTCAATTGGATTGAGGTATGGGCTTTGACTAGGCTATTCCAAGACATTTAAATGTTTCCCCTTAAACCACTTGAGTGTTGCTTTAGCAGAATGCTTAGGATCATTGTCCTGCTGGAAGTTGAACCTCTGTCCCAGTCTCAAATCTCTGGAAGACAAACAGGTTTCCCTCAAGAATTTCCCTGTAATTAGTGCCATCCATCATTCCTTCAATTCTGACCAGTTTCCCAGTCCCTGCCAATGGAAAACATCCCCACAGCATGATGCTGCCACCACCATTGTCACGCCCTGACCTTTGAGATCCTTTTATGTCTCTATTTTGGTTGGTCAGGGCGTGAGTTGGGGTGGGCATTCTATGTCTGGTGTTCTATGTTGTTCTATGTTTTGTTTTCTATTTGTTTGGCCTGGTATGGTTCCCAATCAGAGGCAGCTGTCTATCGTTGTCTCTGATTGAGAACCATACTTAGGTAGCCTGTTCCCACCTGTGTTTGTGGGTAGTTCTTTCCTGTTTTGTGTTTGTTTCACCATTCAGGACTGTTTCGATTTTCGTTGTTATTTCACTTTGTTATTTTTGTATTTTCGTATTCTGTTCTATTAAAGTAACATGGACACTTACCACGCTGCGTTTTGGTCCACTCCTTCTTCCACCAACAGTCGTTACAGAACTACCCACCACAAACGGACGAAGCAGCGCGGTAACAAGGAGCAGCGCGATCTGGAGAAATGGACATGGGAGGAAATATTGGATGGCAAGGGACCCTGGGCACAGCCGGGGGAGTATCACCGTCCGAAAGAGGAGCTGGAGGCAGCTAGAGCGGAGCGGCGACACTACGAGGAATTGGCTCGAGGTAACGGGCCCGAGAGGCAGCCCCAGAATTTTTTGGGGGAGGCACACAGGGAGATTGGTGGACTCAGGTAGGAGACCTGAGCCAACTCCCCGTGCTTACCGTTGCGAGCATCGTACTGGTCAGGCACCGTGTTATGCGGTGGAGCGCACGGTGTCTCCAGTACGTGTCCATAGCCCGGTGCGCTACATCGCAGCTCCTCGCATCTGCCGGGCTAGAGTGGGCATCGAGCCAGGAGGGATGATGCCGGGTCAGCGCATCTGGTCTCCAGTGCGTCTCCTCGGCCCGTGTTATCCTGCGCCAGCTTTGCGCACTGTATCTCCAGTGCATCTGCACAGCCCAGTGCGTCCTGTGCCTGCGCCCCGCACGTGCAGGGCCAAAGTCACCATACAGCTAGGACGGGTTGTGCAGGCTTTTTGCTCGAGACCTCCAGTGCGCCTCCACGGTCCAATGTATCCGGTGCCTCGGCCAAGGACAAGGCCTCCTGCATGTCTCCCCAGCCTGGTGAGTCCTGTGCCTTCTCCCAGAGCCAGGCCTCCTGTGTGTCTCTCCATTCCAGTGATGATCCATGGCACGAAGCCTCCAGTGATGATCCATGGCACGGAGCCTCCAGTGATGATCCATGGCACAAAGCCTCCAGTGATGATCCATGGCAAGAAGCCTCCAGTGGTGATCAATGGCACGAAGCCTCCAGTGGTGATCCATGGCACGAAGCCTCCAGTGGTGATCCATGGCACGAAGCCTCCAGTGATGATCCATGGCACGAAGCCTCCAGTGATGATCCATGGCACGAAGCCTCCAGTGATGATCCATGGCACGAAGCCTCCTGTGATGATCCATGGCACGAAGCCTCCTGTGATGATCCATGGCACGAAGCCTCCAGTGATGATCCATGGCACGAAGCCTCCAGTGATGATCCATGGCACGAAGCCTCCAGTGAGGATCCATGGCACGAAGCCTCCAGTGAGGATCCATGGCACTAAGCCTCCAGTGAGGAGTTGTGGCACGAGGCCTCCAACGAAAGACGTCAGTCCGGAGCCTCCAGCGTCGCCCTCTAGTCCGGAGCCTCCAGCGACGCCCTCTAGTACGGATTGAATTCATTTTTTCTTCAAGCAATGGCTTTTTTTCTGGCCACTCTTCCGTAAAGCACAGCTCTGTGGAGTGTCCGGCTTAAAATGGTCCAATGGACAGATACTCAAATCTCCACTGTGGAGCTTTGCAGCTCCTTCAGGGTTATCTTTGGTGTCTTTGTTTCCTCTCTGATTAATGCCCTCCTTGGCTGGTCCGTGACTTTTGGTGGACGGCCCTCTCTTGGCAGGTTTGTTGTGGTACCATATTCTTTCCATTTTTGAATAATGGATTTAATGGTGCTCCGTGGAGTTTTCAAAGTTTCTGATATTTTTATAACCCAATCCTGATCTGTACTTCTCCCTGAAATGTTTGGAGAGCTCCTTGGTCTTCATGGTGCCGCTTGCTTGGTGGTGTAGCAGACTCTGGGGCCTTTCAGAACAGGTGTATATATACTGAGATCATGTGACACTTAGATTGCACACAGGTGGACTTTATTTAATTAATTATGTGACTTCTGCAGGTAATTGGTTGCATCAGATCTTATTTAGGGGCTTCATAGCAAAGGGTGTGAATACATATGCACGCACCACTTTTAAATTTATTTTATTTTTTCATTTCACTTCACCAGTTTGGACGATTTTGTGTTTGTCCATTACATGAAATCCAAATAAAAATCCATTTAAATTGCAGGTTATAATTCAACAAAATCGGAAAAACGCCAAGGGGGTGAATACTTTTGCAAGGCACTGTATGGATGTCCTAGCCTACCTCTTTCAGGTAATATGTTTCAATGCAGCATTAGCCTTATATCAAGCTAATTCATAATGGGGTATAAATAAGAAGGTTCTAACTTAAAGCCTATGTCTCTTGCTCAATACGCAAGCACCTGTGCTCCACTGGCCTCTCCTTAAAAAATGCTCCTTAGCTCTTGGAGTCCCATGCAGGAAAAGCTAGACCAGAATACCTTGCTGGACACATTTGTTTTTGCATTTCTTATACCAACAGAATATTTGAAGAGGGACGCAAGCTCTTTTTTGCTGAATGTTATATTTAGCAGCCAATAGAACTCACGGTGTCACACCCTGATCTGTTTCACCTGTTCTTGTGATTGTCTCCAACCCCTCCAGGTGTCGCTTGTTTTCCCCAGTGTACTTATCCCTGTGTTTCCTGTCTCTTTGTGCCAGTTCGTCTTGTATGTCCAAGTCAACCAGCGTGTTTTTCCTGTGCGCCTGCCTTTTCTATTCTCTTTTTGCTAGTCCTCCCGGTTTTGACCCTTGCCTGTTTCTGGACTCTTTACCCGCCTGCCTGACCATTCTGCCTGCCTTGACCTGAAGCCTGCCTGCCACTCTGTACCTCCTGGTCTCTGAACTGGTTTTGACCTTTTGCCTGTCCACGGCCATTCTCTTGCCTATCCCTTTTTGTATCAATAAACATCTAAGACTTCAACCATCTGCCTCCTGTGTCTGCATCTTGGTCTTGCCTTGTGCCCTAATACACGGGTAGTTTGAAAGAAGAGCAGTAGGCTATAGCAGTTATTTATTCAGCCCCATAACCATTCAATCTTTGTGAAGAGGAGTGAAGGCCTTTTGCATATAATTCTAGTCCTATATATGACGACAAGGACAACAAAACTTATTCCATTTAACTGTTGAATGCGAGGAAGGAATGAAGCAACAATAGCGAGAGAAAGAGGAGGTAGGCTATTAATGTTAGAAGAGATATTATGAAAGGTATATACAGTGCATTCAGAACGTATTCAGACCCCTTCACTTTTTCCACATTTTGTTTTGTTGCAGCCTTATTATTTTGAATTAATTACATTTTTCTCCCACCGCAACAAGATTCTCTGGTCTGATGAAACCAAGATTGAAATCTTTGGCCTGAATGTCAAGAGCCAGGTCTGGAGGAAACCTGGCACCATCCCTACAATGAAGCATGGTGGTGGCAGCATCAGGCTGTGGGGATGTTTTTCAGTGGTAGGGACTGGGAGACTAGTCAGGATAGAGGGAAAGATGAACGGAGCAAAGTACAGAGAGATCACTGATGAAAACCTGCTCCAGTGTGGGAAAGTTTCACCTTCCAACAGGGCAATAACCCTAAGCACACAGCCAAGACAATGCAGGAGTGGCTTTGGACAAGTCTCTGTATGTTCTTGAGTGGCCCAGCCAGAGCCTAGGCTTGAATCCGATCAAACATCTCTGGAGAGACCTCAAAATAGCTGTGCAGCAACGCTCCCCATCCAACCTTACAGAGCTTGAAGGATCTGCAGAAAAGAACATCATACCCAAGAAGACTCAAGGCTGTAATCGCTGCCAAAGGTGCTCAACAAAGTACTGAGAAAAAGGTCTGAATACTTATGTAAATGTGATATTTACTTTTTTTATATATAAATTAGCACACAAAAAAAATCAGTTTTTGCTCTGTCATTATGGAGTATTGTGTGTAGATTGATGACAGAGAGAAAAAAAGATTTAATCAATTTTAGAATAAGTGTCACGTTCGGTGGAATAAATATCGGACCAAGGCGCAGCGGATGTTGAGTTCCACATCATTTAATCATAAAGTGAAACTTAGCAAAGACAAAAACAAATAAACAATAAACTAACAACGAACCGTGACTACAGAGGTGCTACGTGCACTAACTCAAAACAATATCCCATAAACACAGGTGAAAAAAATGCTACTTAAATATGATTCCCAATTAGAGACAACGATAAACAGCTGCCTCAAATTAGGAACCATATCAAGCACACCAACCTAGAAATATGAAAACTAGAATACCCACATAGAAATAATAAACTAGAATACAACATAGACATACATATACTAAATCACCCCCTAGTCACACCCTGACCTACTATACCAACCATTGTTTCTCTATGGTCAGGGCGTGACAATAAGGCTGTAACGTAACAAAATGTGGAAAAAGTCAAGGGGTCTGAATACTTTCCGAATGCACTGTATGCCAAGAATACTAATAAAACTTGAAACTTGAAAGGGAACTCAGTGCCTTTGGACTATCATGAAATAATCTCCATCTTCAACACCAATCCTATGTGTCTACGCATTGAAACACACAAGAAAGTATGCCTGAATATGCCATATAGGTAGCAAAATAATTGGGAAGAGATTTTTGACGTACCGATTCCATGGCACATGGTTTATGAACTGATACGCAAAACGACGCCAGATTCAAAACTTAGAAAGGATCAATTTAAATTATTTTACAAAATTCTTGCAGCCAATAGAATGTTTTTTATATGGGGATACAACTGTCCCAGTTCTGCAGATTTTGCAGCGAAGAGACAGAAACATAAGATCATTTGTTTTGGTACTGTCCATATGTAGTGTGTTTTTGGTCACAGTTCCAGGAAAGGCTGAAGAATTGCAATATTACCTGGAGCTAACCCTACAGATAGGACTACTGGGTGATCTGAAAAGTATTAGTCAATTGATCAATCATATAATAATACTTTTAACAAAAAAGTACATTTTCAATTTACAATCTGTAGAAGCAATGAGAATATAGAGGTTCAGAACTTTTGTGAAAAGGCACAGCACAGTTGAAAAATATATGGCAAATAGAAAATCAATACTGATGGTGTTAAGAGATAGATGGGTGGAGTTGAATGGAGCTGAAGGTTGAGACAAAAACAACAAGACAACTAATGTAAAACATACTGTGTCCATTAAACTGATATAGGTTAAGAACGTTTGTGAAAGAGCACAGTTTGAAAGATATGGCAAATAGAAATCAAACTGAATGGACATCAGAAATAGATGGGATAGGTTGAGGGTAGAGGAAGGACAGGAGTAAAAACAAACAAAAAATAACTATTGTAAAATAGACTGTCCATTAAAATGCATATAGTATACATGTAAAATCCCGCCAGCTATATATTATCTGTGTCATCGTTCAGCCACGACTCGGTGAAACATAAGATATTACAGTTTTTTATGTCCCGTTTTTATTTTATTTCACCTTTGTTTAACCAGGTAGGCTAGTTGAGAACAAGTTCTCATTTACAACTGCGACCTGGCCAAGATAAAGCAAAGCAGTTTGACACATACAACAACACAGAGTTATACATGGAATAAACAAACATACAGTCAATAATACAGTAGAAAAAAAAGAAGTATATATACATATACAGTCGGGAGAACAAGTATTTGATACACTGCCGATTTTGCAGGTTTTCCTACTTACAAAGCATGTAGAGGTCTGAAATTCTTATCATAGGTACACTTCAACTGTGAGAGACGGAATCTAAAACAAAAATCCAGAAAATCACATTGTATGATTTTTAAGTAATTAATTTGCATTTTATTGCGTGACATAAGTATTTGATCACCTACCAACCAGTAAGAATTCCGGCTCTCACAGACCTGTTAGCTTTTCTTTAAGAAGCCCTCCTGTTCTCCACTCATTACCTGTATTAACTGCACCTGTTTGAACTCATTACCTGTATAAAAGACACCTGTCCACAAACTCAATCAAACAGACTCCACCTCTCCACAATGGCCAAGACCAGAGAGCTGTGTAAGGACATCAGGGATAAAATTGTAGACCTGCACAAGGCTGGGATGGGCTACAGGACAATATTCAAGCAGCTTGGTGAGAAGGCAACAACTGTTGGGGCAATTATTAGAAAATGGAAGAAGTTCAAGATGACGGTCAATCACCGTCGGTCTGGGGCTCCATGCAAGATCTCACCTCGTGGGGCATCAATGATCATGAGGAAGGTGAGGGATCAGCCCAGAACTACACGGCAGGACCTGGTCAATGACCTGAAGAGAGCTGGGACCACAGTCTCAAAGAAAACCATTAGTAACACACTACGCCGTCATGGATTAAAATCCTGCAGCACACGCAAGGTCCCCCTGCTCAAGCCAGTGCATGTCCAGGCCCGTCTGAACTTTGCCAATGACCATCTGGATGATCCAGAGGAGGAATGGGAGAAGGTCATGTGGTCTGATAAGACAAAAATAGAGCTTTTTGGTCTAAACTCCACTCACCGTGTTTGGAGGAAGAAGAAGGATGAGTACAACCCCAAGAACACCATCCCAACCGTGAAGCATGGAGGTGGAAACATCATTCTTTGGGGATGCTTTTCTGCAAAGGGGACAGGACAACTGCAGTGTATTGAGGGGAGGATGGATGGGGCCATGTATCGCGAGATCTTGGCCAACAACCTCCTTCCCTCAGTAAGAGCATTGAAGATGGGTCGTGGCTGGGTTTTCAAATACTTGTTCTCCCCACTGTATATATATATACAGTGGGGAGAATAAGTATTAGATACACTGCCGATTTTTGCAGGTTTTCCTACTTACAAAGCATGTAGAGGTCTGTCATTTTTATCATTTAGCATTATGGACAATTTCAGAAAATGTTCTATAACATAAACATACTCTTGACAAGTAGTGGTGTAATGGAATGTTTTGTCTTGTGTGGTAGGTTTTTACACTCTTATGTAGGTGTCATAACCAGTCATAAAATAACGCAATAATGTCACACCAGGTCTAAATATATGTGTAAGGACAGTGTTAGGACCATTTTATGACAGGTTATGACAAGTTATGTTAGCTGTTATGACCTTATGACAAAACACGTCATGGTGCTGGCTGTCAAGTAAAGTGTTACCAAAAAAACTTTGGCGTCGATTACAGCTTTGAGTTGTCTTGGGTATGTCTGTACTAGCTTTGCACATCTGAGTTTGGGGATTTTCTCCCATTCTTCCTTGCAGATTTTGTCAAGCTCTTAAGTTAGATCTGGAGCGGCGGTGAACAGCAATCTTCAAGTCTTTCCACAAATGTTCAATGGAATTCAAGTCTTGGCTTTGGCTGGGACACTCAATGACTTTGACATTCTTGTTCTGAAGCCATTCCAGAGTTGCTATTGCTGTAGGCTTGGGGTCATTGTCCACATAAATCTTTGCCCCCAGTTTAAGGACTTTGCACTCTGAAGCAGGTTCTCATCAACGATTTCCCTATATTTGGCTCCATTCATTGTTCCCTCTATCCTTACCAGTCTCCCAGTCCCTGCATCCTGATAGCATGATACTGTCACCACCATTCTTTACAGTAGGGATGGTGTTAAACGGGTGATGAGCTGTGCCTGGTTCCAGCACTTTGCATTCCTGCCAGATAGTTATATTTTTGTCTCATCAGACCACAGAATATTTTGCCTTATGCTCTGAGTCTTTCACTTGCCCTTTGGCAAACTCCATGTGCCTTTTTCTCAGGAGTGGCTTTCGTCTGGCCGCTGTCCCATAAAGCCCAGAGTGCCGTAGACTGTTGCCCTTCTGGCAGGTTCTCCCATCTCAGCCAATGAACTCTGCAGTTCTGTCAGAGTGGTCATGGGTTCTTGGTCACCTTATTGACCAAGGTCCTTCTTGCCGAGTTGGACTTCATGTTATAGTTTCTGTTCTATCATGCACTGTCAACTGTGGGAAATTATATAGGCGGCTGTGTTTCTTTCTAAATCATGTCAAAACAATTGAACTGGCCACAGGTGGACTCCATTCAAGTTGTAGTGACATATCAAGGAAAATCAATGGCAATTGCATGCACCTTAGCTCTACATGGAGTGTCACAGAAAAGGGGTGTGAATGACTTCTGTATTTCATTTTCAATACATTTTTTAAAAACTTTGAAAAACATTTTTTCACTTTGTCATTACTGGGTATTATGAGGACGTGTGACAAAAAAATATATTTTATCAAATTTTATTTCAGGTGGTAACACAACAAAATGTGGAATAAGTCAAGCGGTATGAATACCTTCTGAAGGCTCTGTATGTGTTTGATTCCAGTGGGCTATTGTATTCATACCCACCATGATGTTAGGCTATGTGTGATGTTTTCATGTTTTCATGCCTGCCTTGGTAGGCCAGGTTTATTTATTTTTATTAAAGTGAGCTATTGTATTCATACCCTCTGTGGCATTATATTTAATGATAATATGTTTTCATGTCTGAATGCCTATACAGCAGCGTTTGCTTATTCAAAGTAATCTATTAATTTCATGCCCGCCATACAGTTGGAGATACAGGCCATTGTATTGTGTTTGGCTGTTTTCATATGGCAAAAACTGTGACACTTCCAGGGCGTTATATTCTTTCTTGTGCAATAGTGCAACAAGCTGTTTGCCCATATTCCAATGTAGTGCTGAGCTGGTGTCCGGCCGATGCGCTGACCATGGTCCTGAATCCACCTGCCTGTACTGTAGATCGCTACTTTGAGTGGGAGTGGTCGATCTGATCTGATAATATGTTGATTATTTCATGAGGTTGGACTGTCAGACTGAACGCTTCATCCATCATCCGTATTTTGTGACGGCATATTATTTCCCATTTTACCTCTGCACTTGCCTGATGCTCTCTCTCTCTCTCTCTCTCTCTCTCTTTCTCTCCCACTCTCTCTCTCTCTGAACATGTAAGTGATAGACATGTTGTGTATTTCATTATGTTTGTTTACTGTCAGATTCAGACATTCATCGGGCTGTTTTGTAAGCAATGTTGTTAACAGCTCTGTAGTTGCCTATTTTGCAACAACAGACTTGTTTGTCGAGGCAACTTTGTTATGATTTTTGGTCACATTTATCCTGTGTTATGCATTAAATGATGCAATGTGATCACACACATTTTCCCTTAAATATGTTGGGCAGTGGAGGGTATAGTCAAGTTTTGTCTTAATCTAATCAAATGTATTTATATAGCCCTTCTTACAACAGCTGATATCTCAAAGTGCTGTACAGAAACCCAGCCTAAAACCCCAAACAGCAAGCAATGCAGGTGGCTAGGAAAAACTCCCTAGAAAGGCCAAAACCTAGGAAGAAACTTAGAGAGGAACCAGGCTATGAGGGGTGGCCAGTCCTCTTCTGGCTGTGCCGGTTGGAGATTATAACAGAACATGGCCAAGATGTTCAAATGTTCATAAATGACCAGCATGGCCAAATAATAATAATCACAGTAGTTGTCGAGGGTGCAACAAGTCAGCACCTCAAGAGTAAATGTCAGTGGGCTTTTCGTAGCCGATCATTAAGAGTATCTCTACCGCTCCTGCTGTCTCTAGAGAGTTGAAAACAGCAGGTCTGGGACAGGTAGCACATCCGGTGAACAGGTCAGCGTTCAATAGCCGCAGGCAGAACAGTTGAAACTGGAGCAGCAGCACGGCCAGGTGGACTGGGGACAGCAAGGAGTCATCATGCCAGGTAGTCCTGAGGCATGGTCCTAGGGCTCAGGTCCTCCGAGAGAGAGAAAGAAAGAAAGAGAGAAAGAGAGAATTAGCGAGAGCATACTTAAATTCACACAGGACACCGGATAAGACAGGAGAAGTACTCCAGATATAACAGACTGTCCCTAGCCCCCCCCCGACACATAAACTACTGCAGCATACATACTGGAGGCTGAGACAGGAGGGGTCAGGAGACACTGTGGCCCCATCCGATGATACCCTCGGACAAGGCCAAACAGGCAGGATATAACCCCATCCACTTTGCCAAAGCACAGCCCCCACACTACTAGAGGGATATTTTCAACCACCAACTTACTGAGACAAGGCCGAGTATAGCCCACAAAGATCTCCACCATGGCACAACCCAAGGGGGGGGCGCCAACCCAGACAGGAAGATCACGTCAGTGACGCAACCCACTCAAGTGATGCACCCCTCCTAGGGACGGCATGGAAGAGCACCAGTAAGCCAGTGACTCAGCCCCTGTAATATGGTTAGAGGCAGAGAATCCCAGTGGAGAGAGGGGAACCGGCCAGGCAGAGACAGCAAGGGCGGTTCATTGCTCCAGAGCCTTTCCGTTCACCTTCACACTCCTGGGCCAGACTACACTCAATCATATGACCTACTGAAGAGATGAGTCTTCAGTAAAGACTTAAAGGTTGAGACCGAGTCTGCGTCTCTCACTCTCACATAGACCATTCCATAAAAATTTAGCTCTATAGGAGAAAGCTCTGCCTCCAGCTGTTTGCTTAGAAATTCTAGGGACAATTATGAGGCCTGCGTCTTGTGACCGTAGCATACGTGTAGGTATGTACGGCAGGACCAAATCGGAAAGATAGGTAGGAGCAAGCCCATGTAATGCTTTGTAGGTTAGCAGTAAAACCTTAATCAGCCCTTGCCTTAACAGGAAGCCAGTGTAGGGAGGCTAGCACTGGAGTAAAATGATAAAAAAATGTGGTTCTAGTCAGGATTCTAGCAGCCGTATTTAGCACTAACTGAAGTTTATTTGGTGCTTTATCCGGGTAGACGGAAAGTAGAGCATTGCAGTAGTCTAACCTAGAAGTAACAAAAGCATGGCTACATTTTTCTGCATAATTTTTGGACAGAAAGTTTCTGATTTTTGCAATGTTACGTAGATGGAAAAAAGCTGTCCTTGAAACAGTCTTGATATGTTCGTCAAAAGAAAGATCAGGGTCCAGAGTAACGCCGAGGTCCTTCACAGTTTTATTTGAGACGACTTTACTACCATCAAGATTAATTGTCAGATTCAACAGAAGATCTCTTTGTTTCTTGGGACCTAGAACAAGCATCTCTGTTTTGTCCGAATTTAAAAGTAGAAAGTTTGCAGCGAGGGCAATTTTGGGGCTTCACCATGTTTCATTTAAATATACAGCTGTGTGTCATCCACATAGCAGTGAAAGTTAACATTATGTGTTCGAATTTTGACATCCCCAAGAGGTAAAATATATAGTGAAAACAATAGTGGTCCTAAAACGGAACCTTGAGGAACACCGGTTCCTCAAATTTACGGTTGATTTGTCAGAGGACAAACCATTCACAGAGACAAACTGATATCTTTCCGACAGGTAAGATCTAAACCAGGCCAGAACTTGTCCGTGTAGACCAATTTGGGTTTCGAATCTCTCCAAAAGAATGTGGTGATCGATGGTATCAAAAGCAGCACTAAGGTCTAGGAGCATGAGGACAGATGCAGAGCCTCAGTCTAACGCCAGGTAATTTACCACCTTCACATGTGCAGTCTCAGTGCTATGATGGGGTCTAAAACCAGACTGAAGCATTTCGTATACATTGTTTGTTTTCAGGAAGGCAGTGAGTTGCAGCGCAACAGATTTTTCTTAATCCCCACTAATGCATCTCAAAGTGGTGTAGCGGAGGTATGCCCCCTATCAATTATGTAGTACAATAAAGAAATCATGCACAAAGTCGCCTACAAAAAACACAAATGAATATTTGTTTGAAAAGTGTGAGTGTGAAACCATAGCATAGGCCTATATTATTCAGCCACATGGGCAGGTAATGTGGCTTGGCCGGTGCTGGCTGAGCCCGCGAGAATCAGATCAAAGATTTCATAACTGGACAGCTCTGCACTCTTTTCTGTTCTCTGACTCTTAATATTCACATTGAAAAAGAGAGGTGTGCATTTATTCCCATGTCTCACGAGTTCTACTGTTTAGCCTCTTTGTTTTGCTTCTCGATAGAAGAGCTTGAGGGACAGGCTATGAGGTTTAGGCCAGGCCCCTGACCCGGTAGCGATCACCATTTCTCTTATAGATGAAATAGCCTAGGCCGACAGACATCATGTGGCAAAGACCACAGCCTAGAAAAGTTATACAATAATAGTAATATTAGGGCAGAAATATGTGAAAACCATGGTGTATGGAATTGAATGTAGCCTAGGCTTTTTTTTGTAACCAATAATTCTCCTCTAGCAAAACGCACAATACAGAGATGAACCGGCAGCGACTAGCATCCAAGCTTTCAGCTGCTGTAAAGTGTAGGAATCCCTCCTGTATCCCGTTCTCATGTAACGCACCACCACAGAAATCTGTTTATTTTCTTACCTCTGTGCTTATCTGGTCCCTTAGCTTAACATATCAGCCATAATGGCTAGGTCTATTATTTAGTTCTGGATATAACGGTGGATGTGTTTCTCATTGCCATGATTTTAGGTCATTCAGTGTAGCCTACATCTGTTTCTCATAGAATATTTCACACAGGGCACCATTCATTCGCCAGGCAGGACGTTTGGGAAATGTTGGGTAAAAATTGGAGTATACCCTCTTCTCCATGCACCACGACTACACGACTGATGTTTGGCTATTTTTGCTGTATTTTGGCTGGGAAATGTTGGCCCAGTCACTTTCACTCAGGCCCAGCCATACGACAATTTCTGCCTACGCCTCTGTACAGTTGTCATCAGATTAATTTATGATCAGGACATGTTTTTCAGAAACGCAGCCTCGTCACAGTCAAAGAACAAATTCACCTGCAAACAAATCTTTTTCACTTCAAGAGCGAACCTGACATCTAAAAGCAAAGCATTTTCTCTGTCATCTGTAAGATATACTATTTTTTGCAAGTGTAGCCAAGTGATATGTACACTTCGGCAAAAGTCCTTGAAATGTAAGTAGAAGAAAACCTATACGCATTATCAAAGTAGTTGATGCCTCAACTCATTTGAAATCCAAACAGAGAGGGTGTATTTGAACAAGACCTTTGATTCATGCATGCACACACTCCTTGATCCCTCCAGCGTAATCCTTCAATTAGCTAGGACAAGAACACGTTGACAGTTTAAGACCTCTTCCCTCAAAGTATATGGAATATTCCTGTTGACCTACTACAACTTAGTCTCGCGGATCTGGAAACATGTCTTCAATTAATCAGTCTTGTAGCTCTCAATAGCAGTCAGTAAATATACCCACAAGGCATGAACCTATCTAGTTTGAACAGAAAAATCAACATAGTTCAAGTTATACTATGGAAACTTTGTTATAGGTTGAGGCCTTTAAAGTTTATATCAACTTTATCTTCAGTTGCTTATTATTTCAATACCTCTGACCTGCTCCTTCATCTCTCTAAACTGAAATTGAGGTGAATAACTCTTCCTAGTCAGGTTAATGGGCGGTACTCTGGGCAAACCTTACCACCACTGTGACACCTATCAATCAGTGGTCCCTAGGGAAGCTGGGAGAAATAGTCTCAGGTGCAGGGTTGCCATTTTGTGCCAAATGACATAATTTAATGCCTCATCAATCTGTCCATGTTCTGCCATTTTGTGCCAGATGACATCACGTAATGCCTCATCAACCTGTCCTATGTTTTGGTGCACTTGCCAGGTTCAGTCCCCGACACTCATTATCAAACAGACACACCTATGACTGTCTTACACGGGGATCCTTTTCGGTTTCCCGTTTCCTCTCCAGGAACCAGACACACCGAGGTATCAGCAAAGTGTCAAACTGAACAGAACTGGGACTGATGAACACGTAGCCGTCCTCAAAACTGAGCAGACAAACAACTAGAAATGACAATGACTTTTCCTCAGGGGAGGGATGTTATTGAAGACAGGAAAACTTGCCCGTTTCTTGGAGAGAGCAGGGCGTCCTGTGAGGCGCTATCAGCCAAAGGGCCACTTCAAGTTGGACACACCACACGCACTCAGACACACACACACACACACACACACACACACACACACACACACACACACACACACACACACACACACACACACACACACACACACACACACACACACACACACACACACACACACACACACACTATCTGGGGCCTATGTAATCACCAGCCAGGACAAAATAACCTCCCAAACAGAACTCTTCACACGTCTATCTCTCTCTCTTTAGAGCAAATGATTAGGAGAAAAGGGAGAGGAGACAGAGGACAGGTCACTTGATTCTAGGGGTGCAGAATAATACAGCTGAAATTGGGTGACAATGGTTAGGCCCTCGAGGTACAAATCTGTTGCAAATTACCTCTTTTGCAGTGTTTCATCACTAATGGAGACCCAAGACTAGGTTATGTGCCAAATTGCACCCTATTCTCTATATAGTGTACTACTTTTGACCAGGGTCCACAGGGGCAAGTGTTGCCAAGTGCACTTAAAAGTGAACAAGGTACCACTCGGGACGCATCCTATTTTTTTTGCTGGGAGAAAAGAAAAGGGATGTGGTGACAGACAGTATCCAGGAAGGCAGATTGCTTCTGATGCACTGAAAACAGTAACGCCTCAGGGATGCTATGTTTTGTCCTTACCAAACAAGACTTAGTAAGCAGTGTGGCTACGCAGTTAAACAGGTGGTTATATACTGAGGCCCAAAAGTAGTAGGACAGTGACACATTTTTGGTTGCTTTGGCTCTGTACTCTATATGTGTGTGTCTGATTGTTTGCAGGAGATTAACATTTAAATTAAGAGGCCACATTCCCTGATTTACTATGTCACATATTCAATACTTTTTCTGCTATATAGTCCAAGTTGTCTCATTTGAAGCTCTTTCTCCCTGATGTCATTACTTCACTCTAACAAAACAAAGATCACTGTAATCTCATGCATTTGTTTGGAATTGGAGGTTGGTGATCCTTATTTCCTGATAAACTCTGACATTCCCCATTTCCATCGTACTTGCTATGCTAGCTGAGCAAGGTGAGGGATACGGTACTGAAATCTGACAGTGAGGACATTTGCTTCAAAATGGAAGTAGTGAACTGCCCTCAGGGCATCAGGAAGTTCATGTGAAGTAATAATTTACGCTTTGACTCCAGCAGCACACAAAACGAACACTAATAACAGAAGGTCGTTTCTTATTTATCTCTCTTTGTGGCTGCATCATTCCTTTCTTTCTGCTGGTCCTCTCCACATCTGACAGGAGTTTCACAATCCTCTATCGAGTCAATAAAACATTGCAGTACTTGTGGCTCCTAAGAGAACTCATATATCCGGTCTTATCAAAAACAATGTGCTGAATAGTTAGTTCACACACACACACACACACACACACACACACACACACACACACACACACACACACACACACACACACACACACACACACACACACACACACACACACACACACACACACACACACACACACACACACACACACACACACACACACACACACACACACACACACACACACACACACACGGAAGCACAGACACACACACACACATGCCATCATTTCCATAAACAAGACTTATCTAGTAGTGGATACAGTCATACAATCCCCCTACCATTTCTTTGCTTGTACAATCCACACCTCAGAATAACACCTATTGTCATCAGTCATCACCTCATCAACAGAGACTCCTGTACTGAGTGTCTCTTCAACTACCGACAGCTAAGGGCGTGATTACCAGTCTTCTGAAGGTTATGGCTCTCTAGATAGACCCAATCTAGACCGACCAAACGCACACGCACACAGGCTCTCTAGACTAACTTACTCACTCACACGCTCGCTCGCACACGCGCGCGCGCACGCACACACACACACACACACACAGGAACCCAATGAATTTCCTCTAATGTTCTCTATCTCCTGTCAGCTGAGAAACCTGAGGAGATCCTTCACCGTTGCTCCCACACAATATGGCTAAATAATTACCAGCCAACATATAGGAGTCCTTTCAACAATATACCTCTCTGTCCCTGTCTTTCTGTCTTTCTGTCTCTCTGTCTCTCTCCCTCTCTCTATCCCTTGGTGCGTCTCTCTCTCTCTCAACATCTGTCCATTGACTCACTGGGCGTAACATCTGTCATAATAAAGAGATGACCCCTAGATATCAATATTACGGTGTGTTTTTATTGGGCAACATCATGTTGTACTAAAACTTTATGGAGGTCTATATTGGGTGCATGTAAGGACAGCTGCTCATTCTATCCTGACACCTCAAACAGACACAAAACGTGTCAGAAATTCTCCCAAACCTTTGTATTTCATTGATATTGCCACACCTCCTAGAGAGGAACACATGTCTTACATATGTCTCTCTCCAGGTATGATGACTGACAAGCTAGAGAGAAGAAGAGATATTAGCCCATTCTGTGAATCCTGCAACGCCTGTGATTTTGTATTCCCTAAAAACAGCTCAAAGATACCTTGTGCCAAAAACACCAATAAAAGTAATTAAATCCAGCAACCTCATCAATCTCCCTGATGCCACCTTCCCTGCCAACAAACCCTGTCTCTCTCTCTCTCTTTTTTCCCGAGTACAAAATAAACACTGGGTGGTCTTCTGCCTAGCTGGTTATTCACCAACTCTCTCACCTGGCACACCTCCAGAATGGGAAGCTCTGATTGGGCTGTGAAAGATGGAGAGGGCTGCGGACCGTTGGATCATTGGTACCACCATGGGGAAAACAAGGAAGTCATTATGATGATTGTACTGCCTCATACTGCCACCAGTTGATAGGACGCAGATAGGTGTCTGGGTTACTCATGTTGACGTTTGCGAGAGACTGGTGTAGACTGTAACTTTTTGTTACTTTTATTTCTTGTTTTTTGGGGGTATTTTTCTTAAAACCGCATTGTTGGTTGAGGGTTTGTTGGTCGAGGGTATTCGACGCATGTGACAAATTCAATTTGATTGGATTTGAGTGTCGTGCCACAGTGGTCAAATGCTGTGATATGTTGGGAGTTACTGTAGTGATGTTGAGGCTATTTAGGTTCTAGGTGTCATTTTGGGGATTATTTTTCAAATATTCTTGTCAAATGTGCCATGTTTTCCCACCCAATCATCCGTGGAGGTTGCTACACCATAAATGCTCTGTGTCCTGTTATCAACATTCCTTTTTATTTAAGCTTCCTCTCATGAATTGCACGACCTAATGTTAGCCGTGTTCGATTCTGGTTTGTGCTGTTCATTGTCTTCCTCTGTAGTAGCTACATACAGTTCCGCTTGATGAATAAGAGAATAAAGCACTACTCGGACTACTCCATGCTACTTCACAGAAACGACATTTCCAAAAGCGCGTTTCATTAACTATGTGTCTATGGGGAGAACAAAACATTATTATTCGGCACTTCTCAAATCTATTCTAGTCCCAGGATGGAGGCACGATCGATGGGGGAATATGTCTCCTGCCAGTCCCTCTTTCCATTTCAAACAACAATTTGGCGAAATTGCGCGTGTCTACATGATGAATGTGATCAGTTGATGTGATCCAGATTCATTAAAAAGGTGTCTCACCTGAATGGTGATGGATAGGGTGCGAGGACACAAAACAGACTGAATCATTCCTCTGTGTTTTTGTAGTGAACGTGAGGCATGCAGATTATGTAGGCTGTTCTTTTCCACCGTAAAGGTATGCCATTGTGATTCTCAGGGCTTGACTTGGGCAGGAGCTCACCGGAGCTGAGTACCGGCAATTCACACTATCTACTGCTTGAGCTCCTGTTCCTCTTATAGAAAGTAGTGTGGAGCTCCTGCACCTGAATGTAAACAGTACCGCCAACCAAAATGAGTACCGGCACCTATTTCAGTTCAAGTCCAGCACTGGTGATTCCGTATAGCTTAAGGTCAGTTATCATTACATATAACACCTTTGCTGTTTGTGTGTCTCTTTGGATGCTTATAGGAGTAGGGCCTAGAGTTTGGGGCCTACTTCAAGCCACCAAACTATCAAAAACATCACTGCCAAAAAGCACAGTCCCAGTGTTGCATGTAATTAACATTGTAATGACAGACACTGTACATGAACTTCATGAGAAATGTATCTTGTTTCAACTGTCCTAGAGACCACAGTTTCCAAATATTGCCATAAAATGACACAAATTCTAAATGTTTTTCCTACCAGAACACAGCGACAAGTCATTTGCACAATTCCAAATCCACAATCCGACCTAATGCACAGTGGCTCACCTTCTCATTCGATCGGGGACTACGACTTAATCACACTCATCACAGCCGCCGTCCGTCATTTTGTTTCCTCGCAGTAAACACTCATTGGACAGAATAGTAATCGTGCAATATTTTTCTTCATCTCATTTTCTCCCCCCTGATTATAACTATATTTCTCATTGTCCCCCCCCCCCCCCCCACACACACACACACATCCTTCCGTACCTCCCCTCAGTAGCCAGACAACCCTAGGGTGTTGGTTGGTTTATCGAGAAACTCCTCTCGTTCAAGCTGTCGACTGCCACCGCCCTATTTTCCCAGAGCATATATACTCATTACTCTCTGCAATGAATTCAGTGACAACCAGATCTGGCTGCTGATATGATAAAAATAGCTGACAGGGATTTTAGCACAATAGTAACATTGTCTCATAGAAAGAGAGGGCTTCTGGTGAATTCCGATGAGGCCTTTCTTCGATAATTATCTCCATGTCATTCAGATGGGACACCGGATAAGCCATTTTGTTTGCAGAGAGAGTAGAGAGAAAGAAAGTGAGAGAGACAGACAGATGGAGAAATAGGGATGGAGGGAGAATACTGATTGAGCAAAGGGGCCTAGGTGATAATATCGTCTTTGGACAACCTTAGTCAATTGTGATGACTTCATCCAGAATGTAATGTATGTTGCATTGTCTGTAGAGATCCATAGATAAAACCAAGGAGAAGGTAAAATTATTATCATCAATGTTTTGTATATGTAAAGATACTGCCTATCGTGCAAAAGAAGTTGTCTCAATTCAAAAGAGCAATTGGTTATTTAGGGAATATGATCTTATCTCCACTTTAGGGCTTGGACACATCAATAGCATTTGCCTGCCAAACGGGAAATCCACATTAGGTTTTATGAGTCCATTACTGTAGGCCGCCATTTTGAGGCAATGACAAACGTACAGCTATTGAGTTACACAAGAAATATACTAAACAAAAATATACACACAACATGCAACAATTTCAAAGATTTTACTGAGTTACAGTTCATATCTGATTGAGGGGTTTGGTTAAATGCGGAAGACACATTTCAGTTGAAGGCATTCAGTTGTACAACTGACTAGGTATCTCCCTTTTCATTTCCCTTATATGGAAGTCATTCAATTGAAATAAATTAATTCGGCCAAAACCTATGGATTTCACATGACTGGGAATGCAGATATGCATCTGTTGGTCAAAGATACCTTAAAAAAAAATAGCCTCAGAATGGGCCTCGGGATCTAATTTCTGTGCATTCACATTGCCATCGATAAAATGTGTTTGTTGTCCGTAGCTTATGCCTGCCCATACCATAACCCCACACCTACCATGGGGCACTCTGTTCACAACGTTGACATCAGCAAACCGCTCACCCACACGAGGCCATACATGTGGTCTGATTTTGTAAGGCCGGTTGGACGCAATGCCAAATTCTCTGAAACAACGTTGGTAGAGAAATTAACATTCAGTTATCTAGCAACAGCACTGGTGGGCATTCTTGCAGTAAGCATGCCAGTTGACTGCTCCATCAAAGCTTGAGACATCTGTGGCATTGTGTTGTGTGACAAAACTGCACATTTTAGAGTGGTATTTTAGTGTCCCCAGCACAAGGTGCACCTGTGTAATTATCATACTGTTTAATCAGCTTCTTGATATGTCACACCTGTCAGTTGGATGGATTATCTTGGCAAGGGAGAAATGCTCACTAAAAAGGTGTGTAAACTAATTTGTGCGTATGGAACATTTCTGGGATCTTTTATTTCAACTCATGAAACATGGGACCAGCACTTTACATGTTGCAGGTCCCATGTGGCTCAGATTGTAGAGCATGCCACTTTCAATGCCAGGGTTGTGGGTTTGATTCCCACGGGAGACCAGTACGAATTAAAATGTATACACTCACTACTGTAAGTCCCTCTGGATAAGAGCCTCTGCCATAATGTAAATGTATTTCTCTTTTTGTTCATTGTAGATCAAACCAATGTGATCTTGCCATAACACAATCCTTAGCGGAAAACAACTAGCCATGACTCACCACCACCAGTGCGCTCTTCAACCCCCCTTTTCCAGAAACACTATTTCAGTCCAACAAACCCAGAGTCAGATCATTCATGCCGACACGCGGTTCAAGACTGCCATGTAAGGTTATAAAAGAGGTCTTTCTGGCGGTCAATTTACTGGTGAAGGTCACCCAGGCTTCAAATCACACACAGAGGAATACAGGGCCAGATGAATTGCTTTTGTGTATCGAGCCAAGCCACCCCATAACCGCTGACACGGGGCTTAAAGGAATGTCTCAGAAAGGGTTTTCTAGAGGTGAAAGTTCAAACGGAAGGTAGCCACGGTGTTGGGAAACATGGAGACCTTCAACTTGTCCTTTTGAACACCAAACGTAGTTTGATAGCAAATCTAGCTACTACTAGTTACCACTTCTACTGCTACTGTACTTCTACATTTAGCTATTACAACTTCTACTAGCAGCTTATTCTATGCAGTTACTACTTGTGGGCCTACATATACTCCCAGCTACTCCCTTCTAGTTGCGTAATTTTGATCACGGTTGCTGTGAGTGCATTGAAGTCTGAGATCCCTGGTTGGTGTCTAAACATTATGGACACACGTCAAGAGAGTGACACCTCAGCGGGGAGTTGAGATAGGTCACAGTATATACCACGCTTCAGTTTTACTTTGTAATGCCAGACCATTTTGTTGGGGTAATCTAAGATCAGAAACAAGAAGATGTCTCAGCAATTCCAATTTCTTTGTCTGTCTGGTCATGTGTACGCCTTGAGTCTTTTCTGTTTGATCATGTCTCTTCTAAAGGTCTCGGATGTGATGAATTATGTGTGATATACAGAGTAGCATGCCAGTCCAATAATCTGATACAAAGTGGGTGCTTGGCAATTAAAATATTTTTGCTTTCTTTCTCCCACCACAGTCCCTCTCCCTCCCCACTCTTATTTATTGGTGAATTATAACGTTGGTAACCTTTTTAGGCTACTCATCCCCACATTAAAAGTGTTAACCAACAAGAAAGTATTCCTAGTTCAGAAAGTATTCCACATTTTGTTGTGCTACAGCCTGAATTTCAAATGGATTATATTGAGATGTGTTCACTGGCCTACACACAATAATGTCAAAGTGGAATTTTCTTTTACAAATTAATTTACAAATGAAAAGCTGAAATGTCTTGAGTCAGTAATTATTCAACCCCTCTGTCATGACAACATTTGCTTAAGTCACATAATAAGTTGCATGGACTCTGTGTGCAATAATAGTGTTTAATATGATTTTTGAATGACTACCTCCTCTTCGTAATCCACATAAAAAAATTATCTGTAAGGTCTGTCAGTCGAGCAGTTCATTTCAAACACAGATTCAACCACAAAGACCAGGGAGGTTTTCCAATGCCTCGCAAAGAAGTGCAACTATTGGCACCTACTGGTAGAAAACAGACAATGAATATCCCTTTGAGCATAGTGAAGTTATTAATTACACTTTGGATGGTGTATCAATACACCCAGTCACTTCAAAGACACAGGTGTCCTTCCTAACTCGGTTGCCAGAGCGGAATTAAACAGCTCAGGGATTTCACAATGAGGCCAATGGTGACTTTAAAACAGTTAGAGAGTTTAATTGCTGTGATAGGAGCAAACTGAGGATGGATCAACAACATTGTAATTACTCCACAATACTAACCTACATGACAGAGTGAAAAGAAGGAAGCCTGTACAGAACAAACATGTTCCAAAACATGCATCCTGTTTGCAATAAGGTACTCAAGCAAAACTGCAAAAAAATGTGGAAAAGAAATTAACTTCATGTCCTGATTACAAAGCATTATATTTGGGGCAAATCAAACATAACATCATTGACTACCACTCTTCATATTTTCAAGAATGGTGGTGACTGCATCATGTTATGACTATGCTTGTCATCGGCAAGGACTAGGGAGTTTTTTAGGACAAAAAGAAACAGAATGGAGCTGAGCACAGGCAAAATGCTCAAGGAAAACCTGGTTCAGTCTGCTTTCCAACAGACACTGGGAGACAAATTCACCAGGACAATAACCTAAAACACAAGGCAAAATAAACACTGGAGGTGCTTACCAAGATGACATTAAATGTTCCTAAGTGACCTACTTACAGTTTTGACTTAAATATGCTTACAAAATCTATGGCAAGACTTGAAAATGGCTTAGAAATGATCAACCACCAACTTGAAGAATTTTAAAATGAATAATGTGCAAATATTGTGCATTCCAGGTCTGCAAAGCACTTACCCAGAAAGACTCACAGCTGTAATCACTGCCAAAGGTGATTCTAACATATGTTGACTCAGGGATGTGAATACTTATGTAAATGAGATATTTCTGTATTTCATTTTCAATGAATTTGCCCAAAATGTTAGTTTTTTAAATTCACTTTGACATGAGCTATTTGCTGTGGCTAGATTTTCTACATGAGCTGGCATCTTTCTTCTCCCGGGAGAAGGCATATGTCGGTTAGCAAATCCTGCCACAGCATATAACATGGATAATAATAACATTAGCTAGTTAGAGTTAAACTGCTAAATAGCTCATCAAAATGGCTACCTAGACAATCTTCCTTTACCCTTTTTTTTTTACTAACTCTCTTGCAGACACACTAGACTCTACCCAATCACTCACACATACTTACACTAACACCCCAACACACACATACACACAATACACACGCCCACACACACATAACATGCACACACATGCATACTGACGGCACGCACACGCACACGCACACACACACACACACACACACACACACTCACTTTCACTCTCACCACATATGCTGCTGCCACTGCTCAGTCTATTATCTATCCTATTGCCTAGTCACTTTACCCCTACCTATATGTACATAGCTACCGCAATGACCTCATACCCCTGCCCATCGACTCAGTACTGATACCCTGTGTATATAGCCAAGTTATTTTTTACTTGTTATTCGTTATTCACTGTGTATTTATTTCTTGTGTCACTATTTATTAATTTTTTATCTTTAACTTTGCATTGTTCGGAAAAGGACCATGGTTGTTTACACTGGTTGTTTACGAAGCATGTGACAAATAGATAATAAACATGTATCTGTCATTGTTACTGTCGTCTGCAAATCTTCCTTTTTTTCTCAGCTTTCACAAACCCTGTTGTGACTTTGTTAAAAATATATCAACTTCAATATATTTTAGCTTTTTGGCAAGTTCATGTTATTATAATAATGTATATTTTGTATATCTGAACGTGATCCAATTTTTTTTATTGTCTTGTTTTCTAAATAAAATAAATCCTAAATACATCTGTGCTCCAATTTGCCAATTGTTTCTTGGAGATCCTGAATGGTTTTATAATACTCTCCGCTGTGATATTAGGCACAATTATAATTGTTTTACACCTCAAATTAATCACTTTACTTAAGCTCACACTATAACAACATATGACATGGTTATGACGCTCATCATTCCATTCAATGTAATAATGTGACACAGAGATTGGTCAATTATATAACGCAATGTTATAACATCTGGTATGTAGACACTTATGAAGCATTTATACTGAACAAAAATATAAACGCAACATGCAATAATTTCAAAGATTTTACTGAGTTACAGTTCATATAAGTAAATCAGTCAATTGAAATAAATTCATTAGACCCTAATCTATGCATTGCAAATGACTGGGCAGGGGCGTGGCGATCTGTGGGCTTGAGAGGGCATATGCCCACCTACTTTGGACCCAGGCCCACCCACTGGGAAGCCAGGTCCAGCCAATCAGAATGAGCTTTTCCCCACAAAGGGGCTTTATTACAGACAGAAATAATTCTCAGTTTCATCAGCTGTCTGGGTGGCTGGTCTCAGACGATCCCGCAGGTGAAGAAGCCAGATGTGGTGGTCCTAGGTGGGTTTAGTTACACTTGGTCCGCGGTTGTGAGGCTGGATGTACTGCCAAATTCTCAAAAATTACGTTGGAGGCGTCTTATGGTAGAGAAATTAACATTCAATTCTCTGGCAACAGCTCTGGTGGACATTCCTGCAGTCAGCATGCCAATTACACACTCCCTCAAAACTTGAGACATCACTAGCATTGTGTTGTGTGACAAAACTGCACATTTTAGAATGGCCTTGTATTGTCCCCAGCACAAGGTGCACCTGTGTAATAATAATGCTGTTAAATCAGCTTTTTGATATGCCACACCTGTCTGGTGGATGGATTATCGTGGCAAAGGTGAAACGCTCACTAACAGGTATGTAAACTAATTTGTGCACAAAATTTGTTACAAAGAGTTCCAGAAATGTTGGTAAATTAACTTGTATTGTTTAAAGAATTTATGAAAGAGATTGGTGTTTTTTTGTTTTTTAGTATCTAATTATGGTATGTTCAATGACAAACATGTATCAAGATTCCGGTAACTTTAGAAAATTACCGGTAGCTTTGAAACCTCAGTTGTGGTTCACTTATGGGATGAGGCAGCAGGTAGCCTAGTGGTTAGTGTTGGACTTGTAACTGAAAAGCTGACAAGATAAAAATCTGTTGTTCTGCCCCTGAACAAGTTCATCTTAACTGACTTGACGAGTTAATTAAATAAAGGTAAACAAAAAAAACTGATGTTTCTTTAAAAAAATGGTTACTATAAGAGCTCTGCACAGTGTGTGAAAACAGTATTTGAAATCATCTTCTAATTGGTATTATACTGTATGACATGTTTTCATTTCCTAGTACATATCCTGATCCTTTCTCTGACCAATTTCTGACTAAGAATTCCAGCTTATGAAATAGCTTGGTGTATAACTATTCTATTATATTTCATTCTATTCCCAGATAAATCCAACAAAACCCTTATCCTCAGAGATTGAGGGATGAAACAAATAAACCACCTTGCTGTGTTATAAATTACAGAGATGGCCTTCTACACGATCACTAGGTACAGTTTGAATATCACATGTAAAGGCCTTGGGATTTATTATCCTAGTATAAGTTACAGTATGATGACACTTGCAGCCTTAGGGTCACTTAGTAGTACAGTGTTAAGGTTCATGTTTCTAAGGATAACAAACATGCAGCTAACACCATGTCCAGTTCTGTTCGCATTGTCAACATGAATGCTCTCAAGGATTCCTCCAGAGATAGATTGGGATAAAAAGAGGAGACTAAAATAATGAATAATTTATCACGCTAGATTAATTTCATGGTCCACTAGGATTCTGCCAGGACAATGTGTTGTGTGCTTGTGTGTATGTGTGTGTGTGTGTGTGTGTGTGTGTGTGTGTGTGTGTGTGTGTGTGTGTGTGTGTGTGTGTGTGTGTGTGTGTGTGTGTGTGTGTGTGTGTGTGTGTGTGTGTGTGTGTGTGTGTGTGTGTGTGTGTGTGTGTGTGTGTGTGTGTGTGTGCGCGTGTGTGTGCGGGCGGGCGTGTGTGTGTGTGATATCCGAGAGACAATATCCCCAATAGTATCGCTTGGAAGAGGACATACTGTATTATGGTTATGGTGTCGTGACTCGACCAATAACTTTGTAAGGGAAAATCATCAAGGGGTATACGTTCTATGGAAAATAATGAAGGACGTGGAAGGTGTGCTCCACGATGCTCTAGCTGAGTGGGACTGACCTTCCACGGAGTTGAATTATTTTCCAGAGAGCGCAGAGCCCCGAGTTGATTTTCCCTTTTATACCATGGCTATAATTTAAACCATTTGCCGCTAGAAATGTGTTAATTTGCCAGTAGAAATGTGTTCAACATCCTCTGAAGTAGCTAGCAAGTGTACTAGATAGCTACAGTAGTTGCCGTGGTAACCAAACAAACAGGGCTCGAATCACCCAATTTATAAACTCAAATAATATAATGTATTGTTTTTGTTATTCATTATGTATATTTCAGTCCTTGTTAACAAGGACTCCTAGCTGCGTTTAGGTTGTTCTTCATCAAAAGCTTGATTACATTTGCCTAATCAGGGTGTAGATAATGTGATATTATTTTGGAAAAGTTGTTCAAAGCCAGGGGGCATGTTATTTCTGGCACTTTTTCTGATGGTGATTTACTGATCTTGCGATATTGAGAGAGAGAGAATTTGTGTGTGCTTGTGTGTGTGTGTTCCATGCAGCTGTGCTAGCCTAAACTTTGCAAATGAGATACAGTATCCAGCTCACTTTAATCCTCAGAGTCTGATTTACACCACGACAAGCAATGACAGGTCCTGTATATTTGCATGATCAAACACATATGCTATATGCCACATTTCTTTACGTGTCTCTCAGTTTGGGGTTTATTTTATGGGCGTACAGTGGCGAGAATTAATTGTCTCAATTAACACAAGCTACTGTATGAATCTACAAAATGTCTTAAAGTTTAAACCAAAGTTGTAGCGCTTTTATCTAAAGCTTTGTTGATCACTTGTTGGAAATCTCTTAAATAATCAGATGTTTACCAGACCATCATTGTTGTGTCAGACCAACTCTGTGCTTGTGACTGATCCGGTTAAAACCTGAGTCTCCTGCACACCACAAGACTGTGTTGGCCCATTGAGCTAAAGCCTAGGCATTAGCTCGGGGAGCTAACGCAAGTCTTCAGATCTCAGCTAAGATTACTCATCAAACAAGCATGGTTTGGAATCACCTCCATTAGGCTTGCACAAAACATTTCCACATGGCATCACTACCTAAGGTTTCCCCAGTTAATATGCCATTCATCCAGTTTAACACCTAGTTTCTGTTCCCCAAATAGTCTCACATTCACTAGGGGTTTTGCATTTCAATAACCACTCAAAATGTGATTATGTGGATGTGTTTAGCGTGAAACATTTCCGATTTCAAAGACCCTGACGCGAGTGATCTTCTGGGCTCCCTGGCCAACGCACAAACAAAGGGAACTTGCATTGTGTTGACTTCAGCAAACACAAATCTATTATCTACATGTGCTCAGGGGTTTGTTATTTTGGACCAAATACCCAGGGAACGAACGTTCTGTATTTCCTGCAATTAAAACCTGTGTATGCGTCAAATGTTTAAGCACGCCTGACAGAATATCAATCTCTCTGCAGTCTCTCCTCTACTACAGATTGAAGAGCGTTTTGCTTCCCGTTAACCTTTTTTGAAAACCAATTGGGCAAAATCGAGCTCAGAAGGCTGTACCATGTTTTGCTGAAGGGAAGAATTAAAGGGGATGTTAGAGTGACGTGTCAGGTCACAGTAGCTGTTTAGCCGTTTAGCTCTGACCTGACCTTTAAAGGGGCGCTGCAAGAAAAAACATGATTCCCTGTTTTTTTATGCTATTTCCAGACTTTCAGGGTTGAAATAACCCTCTAAAATTGTGAAAATGATGACGAAGCCTTTTTTTTGTAAACTGTTTGGGGGGGGTGAAAACACTGAAAAGGCTTTTACTAAATTAAATTAAAACATCCATGTGACATTGTTACATACAATGATATACCGTGACGTTTCAAATGAGTAATTCAATAAGACAACTCACTTTTCAATGTAGATTTGACTAGTAGCCTTCACGTGTGTACCTTGTTGTTTATGTTCGCCAATCAAAGCGCCAAAGAGGCTCAATGTGTAGCAAGTGGAGGGAGAGTTCACTAATGCAATGCAAGACGGAATCAAATTACGGATTTAAATGTTTGCGAAATGAGAAATAGTAGGCTACAACGAGCAATCAACAGGTAGGCTGCTGTTTTACCTAAATGGGGTTGGGGAGAAAGCGCAACATGTAACCAAAAAAAACAACTCCTGGCCGTAATCTTGGCATTCAACATGTGCATGGAGTTCAGACAATGAACATGAGAAGATGTATAATGAATTGAGTACATTTTGGAGTGGTTTCTAAGACACTTTCCACTGAAAATCCTTCTCAGTGCAGGATTACGCTTAATCTGGGTCCTAGAAAGTGTTGGGTTTGTTACAGGAGAGATGGAAAGGAGAATATGGACGTTTGTTTGTGTGGTACCTGAATGCGAGGGTAAACAATTGTGTATGATGTTATGGTTATGATAGTGATGTAACTTGCACTTTGTTTTCAGGTTTGAGTGAGACAATGTAGTCCCCAAACCTTATTCTTTCAATAAAGTTATTGTTTTATTAATATTATATTAATAGTGTGTCTTTCCGTATCATATGTAAGACTTAATACTTTCTGTAAATTGTTTTGGTGCAGATATGTATTTAATTTACTATCCTGATAAGAAAGTGTCTCATCACAGAAAATGTTACATCATTTTGGAAAAAGTACCTTCAGCCACTAAAGCAGGTTTTCCTTATTTGATAAGGACTAGAATATACATGTTTTACTGTGAGTTATACCTTCCAGAGCATGAATTGTAAAACAATCTGTTTAAGATCTG
This sequence comes from Salvelinus fontinalis, assembly GCF_029448725.1. Taxonomy (NCBI): domain Eukaryota; kingdom Metazoa; phylum Chordata; class Actinopteri; order Salmoniformes; family Salmonidae; genus Salvelinus; species Salvelinus fontinalis. The sequence continues at coordinate 4,636,471 of NC_074667.1, forward strand.
TTTATTCTGTTATGTAAATAACTGACAAGAGAATTTATTAAGACGACAACCTTTCATTTCAGTCTGGTCAGGTTTATTTATTTACATTCAACAACAGAAAACATTCCCGAAATGTGTAATTCAAGAGTGTTTATTCATTAGAACATTTTTAATAAGTAATAATCTCCAGTATCATTACAAAGTCTATTTCACATTAGTAGTACTTAGTGTGTTAGGCCTCTGAGATGCATTGACCTACAGTATAGTCTGCCCTGTCGATAATCATGGCATTCTGCAATTAATAGACGACAGACAGGGTATATGCCAGGATTGTCCACCATGTAAACAGGCTGTTCTAGTCCTGCATCTTCTGGTAACCTACTTCATCTTCTGGTAACCTACTTCATCTTCTGGTGACCTATTGAAAACAGTACAGCAATGATATAGCAAATTAAGATGCGTGGAGCATGCCTTTCGTTTTGTTGACATAACAAAGTAGCCTACACACCATGTGCCTCTATTGTTGCTTGAAGGGGTAAGGGGGTGGGTTCTAGAGGATTCTATCAGTCAATCAAGGCTGTATATGTAAATATATTCACATTTTTATTCCCACAGGCTCAGGGAAAAAAATGCAAAAAAAAATATTTTGAATTTCTTAAAAAAAAAAAAAAAAACACACAGTTATTTATTAGACATAAAGTGATGATTTAAAAAATGTATTAAAAAGACTGCATGGGGGCTTGCATGGGGGCTTGCGAAATTCAGGGAACTTTCAATAAATTCCCTGGTTTTCACGAAATCCCTGTTGGAAGTTCCCGGAATCCCTGTTGGATGTTCCCGGAATCAGGAGGGAATACTGTAAGCAGGAAATCCGGAACCCTCCAACCAGTTATTCTGGAAACCCCAGGGAATTTATTGAAACCCTAATCAGGTCCAGCAACAAAAGTTAGTGTCTTCAGTCTTATCCTTCTTCCCGTTCTCTCTTCTTGTTCTGAGGTCTTGTCTTGAAAGATGTAGACTATCAGGTTCAATGACAAAGGTTAGTGTCTTCTCCATTTCCTTGTTCTCTGTTCTTGTCTGAGGCTTTGCCTTGTTTCCTTGTTGCAGTTCAGCAATGCTCTTGTTCTCTGTTCTTGTTCTGACTGAGGCCATGTCTTCCTTCCGTTTGGCAGGCTCAGGCTCCCTGCAGGCTCCCTGTCTCTCGTTTTCTCATTTAATTCTGAGCAGAGTCTGCGAACAGCAAGTGTTCTCCCTTTATCTGCCACCTACAGAGGTGGATCTACATCTTTGGACCATTATCTCTGACTGTTCTGGTCTAATGTTTATCTTAGGGATGAGTAGTGGTCGCCCCCCAACGTCTTCTAAAAATATTCCCGGGATTCTGGGTAAATAGTCCGATGCAAATTCCAATTCAACACTTCCACGGACAGCATGGAAATGTAGGAATTGTTCAGGAATCCTAATCCGGGATATATCGTCGTTGGGCTTTGTGGTGTTGTTATTTGTACGGCTTGTTTCTTTTCCAGGGTGTTGGGAAGCAAAAGCACAACAGAGGACAAGAGTACATAAACCAAGCCAGATCCTCTCCTTTCTATTGAATACTATAGTTCACTACACTTGCATTAACATCTGCTAACCATGTGTATGTGACCAATCACATTTGATTTGATTTGATATGAGTTGAAGTAATTCATCCTTTCGTCCTTCAGCTTCAACCACCAACCGGATTCTTAAACTAGATCTGTCGCCACGGGATCCATGTGAAACGGAGAGAGGAGTGAATCATACTCCTCTGTCTTACAGAGATGAGTGGATTAGAGTGAAATATGTTTCCTTGAGCTTCGCAAAATGTCTTGACCCCGTGCTGGTCGGCTATAAGCATTACCCATGATTAATCTTCAACAATAACCGAGAAATTAGCCTCATACCTTATGGAAAATGCATTTAATTACAATAATACATTTATTTGAAATTGCTGGAACTGCCTCCAGACGTATTTTGCCATAGCCATAACTTAATGAAAGATGAATGCAAATATTGAATTCATGTCATTGGGTTCATTATAGTAATATCTCTCCAATATGTGTTAAATGGGACAAAAACGTTTGGCCGCGTATCCATGGGAACTCTGATTAAGCGCGTCCAGCGGAATTACAGAGATCTAAGTAATGATAAGAGATGTATCAATTGCATAAAGGTTACAAAGGTGTCATTATGTATTCTATGACCTGCAGAAGGTGATGAGACTTTTAAAGTCAGAGTTCTCCGATTGTATTTACTGAGATATGATGAGTCGCAGGTATGATACTTGAGACTTGTACGCACTTTGTGACAATCAACGTTTTTTGGCCTTCGTGACCTTTCTGGAGATCTAAACATACTTGTGAATGACAAGTGCATCGATTGCTCCAGAGTGTGCTTTGTTCCCTCAGTCGACTGAAGCCACTCCAGCGGTGAGAGTGCAATCTTAGGAAAAGAGTTCCAAAATTGTTCTTCGGCTGTACCCGTTGGAGAACCCTTTTTGGCTCCAGGTTGAACCCTTTTAGGTTGCATGTAGAACCTTCTGTGGAAACAGTTCGACATGGAACCCAAAAAGGTTCTACCTGGAACCAAATAGGGTTCTTTAAAGGGTTCTCCTATGGGGACAGCTGAAGAACCCTTGCAAGTTCTAGATAGCACCTTTTTTTCTAAGAGTGTGGAAGAGAATCCAGACTGTCCTAAGATAGACACCAAGAAGTCAAACAACAATGAATGACTTGGAAACTTTCACATCTGAAAATATAACAAAAATATAAATATTCCAAGAAATATTCCATTTTCATGACTATCGATTTTGATTCCGGAGCTATAACATTTATAATGCCACTGTCCAAGGTCTTGCATTTTGAAAAGCTGGTTTCATATGCACATGAAACCATTCAAAATATACCTCAATTTTGAGACATCCTTTGAGACATCCTAACTCTGTCACTTTTGAATGAGAGAAAAAGACAATTAGAAAAAGACAATCACAAACCCCCCATCATTATTCACTTTATCATGTCTTCCTGGGTGAATTTGTATAACATCAGCAAAAAATAAACCTTATTGTCAGGGTAGAGAGAGAAATGTTCCTTTAGAAGGCTCATAAATATCCTTGGGCTCTCATTGACAGCTTGTTACTCACTCTATATTAGCAAAGGGAGACCGTAAATCATTGCCTTGAAAATGATTAGCTCCACATATGAGCTACTGTGCATGTGCATGTCAGCTACGGAAGAGAGGAGAGAGAGAGGGGGGGGGGGAGAGAGAGAAAGGAAAAGAGAGAGAGAGAAAAAGGAAAAGAGAGAGAGAAAGGAAAAGAGAGAGAGAGAGAAAGGAAAAGAGAGAGAGAGAGAGAGAGAGAGAGAAAGGAATAGAGAGAGAGAGAGAGAGAGAGAGAGTAAGGAAAAGAAAGAGAGAGAGAGAGAAAGGAAAAGAGAGAGAGAGAGAGAGAGAGAGAGAGAGAGAGAGAGAGAGAGAGAGAGAGAGAGAGAGAGAGAGAGAGAGAGAGAGAGAGAGAGAGAGAGAGAGAGAGAGAGAGAGAGAGAGAGAGAGAGAGAGAGAGAGAGAGAGAGAGAGAGAGAAAGGAAAAGAGAGGGAAGGGGAGCGGGAGAAGGAGCAAAAAAGAGAGAGAGGCGAAATAAGAAATATTAAAGTCCCAAGTAAATTATACATTATCTCCCACCTCTCCAGTAGCACACTGTTTGCCGTTGCTGAATCAACTAGATGACTCTCTGACTAAACCAAAAAGGCAAAGAAACCCAGGCAAACACTGTGGCATTATGTTAACACTCTCCATCAGGTAAATCTACTAGAATATTAGGTTAATCTACTTTGATATGCAGGGAGTGTAGTCACCTCAAGCGGAAAGAGACTTTATGAGAAAGGTCATTTGAGGTGACCTGAAGGTATTGTATAGTTGTTAAGACCACGTACAGAATTTCTGAAAAACTCTGGACCTTAGTTTTAGGGTACATGCCAGCAACTAGAGATTTTCCTGGTCTATTCACACGGTAGAATTCACAACCTCCTGTCCTTGGTCCTAACTAACTGTACAAAAACTTTAGGACACCCCAAGTAGTCTTCTTATGACATGGCTTTGTACTCACAGAAAAATTAAAAGACTCTCCCCCTTCCCAGACAGTCTGGAGGCCTGTTTACTGTAAGTCCTCTAATAATCTGTAATTTAGGGCTTTGAAAGCCTCCCTCCTTCTTCTTCTTCTCCCCAGGAGTCCTGTAGCTAGCCCTATTTCTAGCCTTCATCAAAGCATGTCAAGGAAGATCTGACATCGGGCCGAGCACCAATCTCCAGGCTATCTTCCCAGCAATGATAGCTGGGAAAATGGCTGTTCTTTGGGGGCAGTTTTTAAGGCGCTGCAGGTAGTAATGGGAGTCACATCTTGTTTCCACGCCGACCCTTTCTTTATCTGAAGGCTTATTTCGTGTATGTCATTCTCACCGGTTACTGTCAGAACAGTTAAGCTCCAACCGTAATACTGCTAACTAATGATTTCCCCTGTGGTACAATGACAAAACATACACCACAGTTTGGCTTGACTCTGCTGTATAAGTCTAGCCTAAAAAATAGTGGGGGTTTGAAATTAGGAAGTAGAAAATAACAGTGTATTTAGCAATGAAACTAATGTGTGAGCTAGTTAGCTTTACAATGCAATTGTATATGTCATCAGTCTCATCATATTGTGTTCAACAAGCTGGAATTTCCTTTGACAGGTCCCCCAACATTGATTCTCTCTGCACAAGTGATTATTCAGGAATTGTAACTTTGATGCTAATAGTATTTAACATACACCTGCATAAATTGTAGCTTATAAATGGATTAAAAGTGGTGCAATAAAAAAAATCACTCTTGTAGACTGCATGATTTTCTGTGAAAGAAAAATAAATGCTTTTCTCAAGTACAATTAAAAGCTTAACAGCTAGCCTGACTCCTCTGAAGACTTTGTCTTCTGCTAAGGTACAGTATTTAAGAAGAAATAATGACAGTTCATCCTACAGATACAATATTAATCCTCACAGGAGCGAGCTAGGTCACTCTTCCCTTCTCTACATACCCACTCTTGGATGGCTGCACTGCTTGCTTACACGCAGGTTACCACCATATGCTTATACTAATGAGGTCAGACTAAAGTCTCCGCAGTTTTTTTTCGAAGTGGTCCCGTTGCTTTATAATAAGGTGGTTGTGTTTGCGCCTGCTAATGACCCCGGTGTTAATAAGCTAATTTAGAAACCCACCAACGCTTCATCCTATTCTCCCACAATTGACTCAGAGGTCCATGTTGGCTAGCGACTAGCTTAACATGCAACTATATAATGAGAAATATTTTGGTGGCCATTTTGAACTCCATACTGGTTTATTTCCCAGTCTTTTTGAGAGGTATAACGGTCAGTTACGGCTGGCACAATTAATCGTGCTAATTGTGCCAGCAATAATCATGTCCCCGGGCTGGCACTATTATGAATGAAGACCATCACAAAAAAAACATATATACTGTATTTATAATTTTTGTTGTGGAACAAACAGCTGACTGGACAGTCGGGATTCATGCGATTGAGTCCGTTGCCGCGGTAACATGGACTCATTACAAAGTGATTCGATTAAACATTGTTGCTCGTTGTTGAAACGAGTCTTTGGTTGCCTAGGCAACGCCTCCCTGCAGCAGCACATGCAGTCAGGTGCGGAAGAAAGGAGAAAATGCGTTTTGTTATTCAAATGACTAAAACAGTGACCGCGGTCATTTGGCTGACCAATTCAATCTCATGATCTTCACAGCCCTACGGTCAGTTAGCACTAAACCCAACATCGCTAATAGAAAAACAAGGGTTGGCACAAATGTCATGCAAGGAATTAAACCAAAATTCTACAAAATCAATTCAAATGTATAGACTCAGTGTCTGAATCACAAATTAAATAAAGTTTCTCTTTTAGTTGTGCAACGATGATTTTGTCCTCCAGTAAGTCCCAAAATCCAGCAAGAAATATGACATTTTTGCAAAATATCTAAATAATCTAGCTGAAAGAAATGAGTTACAAGATTAATCTTACCAGCTCAGTTGTTTCCCACTGGGCACACACTGGTTGAATCAATGTTGAACCAACGTGGAATAGACATTGAATTGATGTCTGTGCCCAGTGGGTTGTCTGTGTAATAGTCCAAAGGAGTGGTGAAGAAAAATTCTAAATATTTAAATTGGCTTTAAAAATAGTCATCCGAACTTTAGTCCTTAGAAGCAATACAATACCACAGAGGAAACCTCTCTTAAAAACCAATACAATATCCCTTAAGCAAGTATTGAATGTAGGCTTTTAAACTATAAACAGTTTTCTACTTCTTCTTCTTCAGTTTAAATAGTTTTCTAGTTTGCATTTAACTGTTAATGAACTATGGGGTAGAAAGTAACATACTGAAACGAACATAAGGAAATTCAATTTTATCATATACAAATGTGGTTGCCATCCTACATTTGATTGGTAGACCCTGAAAATAAGATATTTAACTGAATAACGAGGTGTGAGTAAAAACGAGTAAATTGATCAAGGATACAGTGAGGTGAATACGATCAATAGGAAATGTGAAAGAATTGAAACGATCAACTTTTGACAACCCCAATTAGCTACAGTACAAGAGCTGACAAAAATAAAATGAAATAAGAACGAGGTTCTATTGTGACATGGTAGTACGGTGCCCCTGGAGCAAATTAAGGTCCCTTGCTCAAGGACACATCAACAGATTTCTCACCTTGACGGCACAGGTATTCGAACCAGGAACCTTTCAATTACTGGCCCAATGCGCTAACCGCTACCCATTAAATGTGGTCCATCTCCAAATTTCTACCCAATTTAATATTAAGTGTATATTAACTGTATGTTCAATACACTCTCCATTTATCAGTGCGAAAATAACTACTCAATAAAAAAAAACATTTTGGCCATATTGCAAAACTAGAGCCTGCCTCCAGGCCCAATAGCTTTAAGCTGATACAAGACCCTGTAGTCTTGACGTGAGAACCATTGACAGAATGCACTGATTTACACACACTCATTTAAAAAAAAATCCATATTTTATCATTAATAAAACAGTTGGCCCTCTCCTGTCCTGCCAATAGCAATCAAAGTGCCATTGCCTCAGCCAATGTATGGAACATAAACATGTCATAAATCACTTCCGTGTTTTACTGTACTCTAGCTGACCCATCTCTGTTTTTTATTGAGGTGGTTAACGTCGATCTATGAGTTGCATACTACACTGTTCTTCTTATAGACGTCATCCTATAAGCCATGATATGACCAGGCCAAGTCCTTTGGGCTACTGCAGTACGGCTGGACCAATCAGATCGTGCCTATATGTGTTGACCAATCAGAAAGGGCCTGTATGGGATGCTTTACGTCATGGAAGGGTGTCCATCGCGGTGCGGCACTAGACAGTTCAGTTTGACAATGGGACCGCTCAGAGACATTAATGGCATATGGTTACTATATGTCTCCTGGTGGCTTGTGGGTAGCCACGGAGGTCATTATGGATACTTAATCACGTTTATAAAGCACTACGAGTAATTCATTAAACCTTGAACTAATTGTGAATGGCATTTAGTGTCTGTAATATGTGGTGTAAAGCAGGGTATGACACGTGTTCCTCACAATGACAGTGATTTCAGGTGATACGTATTCTCAAGGTCTCTCTGTGGGTTAGAATAGGGTTGTTGTACAGACGTGTCAATGACCTTGACAAGGAACCACGCTTTAACTGTGAAATCTAAAACTTTAAACTGAACGTTGACCTTGTGAACCAACTGTCAATAAAACACTTTCTCCAAAGTTGAATTTGAGTCATTCCTAATCGACAACAAAATATTCTCAAAGTGTAATACCCCTTTAATTTTCATCCCCCGGTGTTATACTCTGTTGGTTTTCACTTGTTTTCCCGGGCCAAATCCATGTAACTACATTACTCTGACAACAATTGTATTGACATTTCACAGCGTACTATACGATAAAGTGATTTAAAAGTAGTACCGTAAGCATGTTTCAGCCCCTTCTCTGATTGGTGGAAAAAAGGCAAATACAGCAGGTTGTTCAGGTGATGAAATATAAAAGGCTGAATCAGGAATAATCTGGCCAAATTGGACCCAAAGTAGCAACCTTTGGTTCTTAGGGGAAAGACAGAGGAAAACAATATGTTTTCCAGTGCTTGATAATATACAGTAGGCTATAAAAAGTACCATGACTTCTTCCTGAGCCTGTTCTTTCAAAACTACAATTTACTAACCCACGTTGTCTGTGTGCGATGATATAAACGTGTGTCCATGAACCCATATTACGGTTACGAGGGAGCTATGTGGAGGTCAGTCCTCCATTTTCACACTCCCTCCATTCCTGCATGTTACACATCACCATGCCACAGCTGCTATTACACATTACACCTATTTCCCCCCCCCCCCCCCCCCCTCCTCTTATCACTACTCTTCATTCCAAATGAAGACAAAACATCTCTCGGGAGAACCGTTATATTCCAAATGATTAGTGGTTCTCCATTTCATGTGCTCTGATCCATTGCAGATACTCAGATTCTCTATAATGTCATTGTGCACCGCCTCTCTTTACTCCTCAATCCGTTCCAATCTGTTTTATTACAGCTCATGAAAGCCAATCCTGGCTATTATTCACAGGGCTTTTCACCTCCGCCATGTGCCTGATTGTGGTATGAAACCTTGACATGTGTGGCCATGAGGTCTGGAAATACTCCCTCTGTGGCTTGAAGTGTAATCACCAAACTGACACTGAACATAACTGTACCCCCAGCAGTCCTGTGTGTGTGTGTGTGTGTGTGTGTGTGTGTGTGTGTGTGTGTGTGTGTGTGTGTGTGTGTGTGTGTGTGTGTGTGTGTGTGTGTGTGTGTGTGTGTGTGTGTGTGTGTGTGTGTGTGTGTGTGTGTGTGTGTGTGTGTGTGTGTGTGTGTGTGTGTGTGTGTGTGTGTGTGTGTGTGTAGTTACATTAGCCACTAAACACTAACTAGAGACATCTGAATGACTATTTGCTGCAGGTGTAGTGTATTTGGCTGCAAAACCATGTGTGTTTGCAATCTGCTACATTTCTGCAGCCTCCCCCATTGAGAATATGCTATGCAGTTTTTTTTCTCATCCGCCCCCAAGAAATTCCATTGTCTCATTAGCAACATAATGAAAACTCTGTCTGCATGGTGCCCCCATCGGATTTATCCTTCTTCGATAGGTCGGTCATTTAGACTGCTCTTTGTATGTAATGCCTACTACAGCAATTGTGCTTCATGCAAATAGCAGAGGTGGGTATAGGTCGTGAATTATACATGATTTCATTGAATTGATTTCCTGATTGATTCAGGAACACAAAGGAAACGACTGTCAGAGTAAGAGATGAGCTAACACTGCCGATGTGTAAGCTCAATGCATTGCCGTTTGCTTTTGTCATTGGGATTCTTAATGGGACCATAATGGCTCAATCCCATTGTACTTATACAATGAAGAAGAGACCATACAAATGTGTTGTGTTAAAGTTGTGGCAGGAGAACCAACATGGTGTACAATTTCTGTTGAATGGAATATGTGATAAGTTTGTTTGGGTGATGGATGATATTTGATGATATTTGTAATGCTTAAACAGATTTAAGTTTGTCTTATAAAAAGGAGAGAGGGAGATTTATATTTATTTATTATATTTATATGTATATTTAGTTATTATTATTATATTTATATATATATTGTATACATTGTTGCTTTGGCAATATTGACACAATGTTTTGCATGCCAATAAAGCAGCTTGAATTTGAATTTGAATTTGAATTTGAGAGAGGGAGAGAGAGAAAGAAAGAAAGAAAGAAAGAAAGAGAGAGAGTCTAACATGAAATTAATGGTCACAAAACAACCAAAGAGCAAGATGGCAAATATCACAATAAGATAAATACATGAGCACTTGTGCAACTTTCATCCCACACACAAAGCTACAATATATTGGTGATATTATGACTAGAATGCTAATGCATATATTTAGTCTAAATGCTTATGACCATGAACATGTTATGAATGGAACCACCTCCTCAAAATATTTCTGGCCCTAATTTGCCTCCCCATTCGCTGGGGAAGCTACCTGCAATGATATCAGGTCTCATTATCTGACCTTTGACCCTTTTCTGAGGAGATGAATCCTCAGAGTGCGAGGGAGTGTGGGTGACCCCCATTCCCCTGGCTGCCGTTTTACCAACGCCACAGCTGATGCTTCAGCATCAGCACTGCTAATGTGATTTCACTGCATTGCAGCGGGAAGTATTGCTATGCAGACAATGACAGAGGAAAATGAGGGCATTTTCAAATTGCCGTGTAGGATGAGGAGCCGCCGTGTTCCAGTCAGCGAAACTTGTCAAGTTCATATCAAATCAGAAGTGCTGTTGGGTGCAGATGATTAGGGAATATTTTCACTTTCTACCTGGTTGAAAAGGAAATTGACAGCCAGGTTAGGATGAACAACACCTCAGATACTAGTAGCCCTATCCTGGGGTCAAATGACCTAGTTGCCTCATTGGTGTCATTTTATAAATATCTTTCATCATTTCCTAATTACTTAGTCAAATTTTTTTGTTTTCTATGCCAAACGGTTTTGTTCTATTTCAGTCTTCTGTGACGTATATAAAGTGTAATATTGGAATGCATACTAAATATTTTAACATTTTACTCTATATCTGACATAGTACAAGTGTCTTCCTTTTTTTTTACCCATAACCGTGTGTGTGAGATATATACTTTTGTTTCAAAGTAGATTGGTTTTAGACTACCAAGAAACCCTCTGTGTGACCGGGATTTTGCATACTGCAGTAAAAGGTTTATGAACTTTGGTAATGTAGTCTACCTAGTAACCATGTATGTTGCCATAGAACATTTTAACCTGTGACAATAAACTGTGACCTCTTTTGCATTGTTACTTACATAAAACATAGACATTGTCATCTATGGTTATTAAGGCATGGTATGTACAGTATTGTCAAGAGGACATATTGACTTAAGCTCTACAAGCCATTAAGTATCGGAACTTAAGTTACTGCCACAATAGCTGCTGTTACGTATAGTACATGCTGCAGTTTTCCCAATATAATGACACATTTTCTCATAATATACAAGGGAGTCTTACTCCAGACCACATGGCAGCCCATTCAGTCTCCCACCATTGAATTGCTTCATCAGGACATGTTACTGCAGCCTCAGTTTTCCACCAAGTGACTCGGGGCTATTGGTGAAAATTACAATGTTTACGCAACTATAGCCAGCTACTGATAACAACTTGGAACCTGCCTGTGAAAATTGAATTTTTTCCCCCCATTACCCCTCCAGTGTTTTATCAACCCGACCCGAGCACTGGCGGCGCTCCTAAACCGTTTCCATAAAACATCTGCGCGACGAAACAACGCAATTATGGAAGCCATCTGGAACAATAACGGGAGGAGAATGGATATGATTAACACTAACGCAAACAGATGGCAAAGTGTTAGATTGCTGTTCCACAAGCACATAATAGAGGCAACCTTAAGTCCAATTATGGATGGTTGCAGGGGACTCTGTCGTTGCTGTCACCGACCGTCGTCGTAACGAGAGTCAAAGCCCTTTTTTATTGCGAGGCTTGAGCTTTCTTAAAGGGAGTCGCCCACACTATTTCCTGACGTGACAGAAGTTGCCACGACACCACTAATTGCAGACAGACAGGTGTTAAGGTAGACAAAGGAGGGGTTCAGTTGATATGATCATGAGAATAAGTAGGTGCACCAGGGTTTGGGCTGGAGTCAGAGTGCAGGACGGTGCGGTACTCAGCGGTGTAGGTTTTGTTCAAATGAGCTGTCAGCGTAGCTGGTCTTCTGATCAGTTTTTGAACAAAGTGACAGGAAAGCTCCCGAGGGACAAGGGGATGTTTCTAATGATAGTCTAATGATAGTCTTCTCTACAAGGGGAGGGAAGCGAGTGATGAAGACTCATTTAGCGTTATATCCCGCAGGTAACGCTCGATTAGAGCCCTCATTTTGATTTGGAGCACTCAATTATCGAAGGTAGCTCTAATACCTGTAAGTGGTCTTTTATTTAGACCAAAATGTGTAAAGTTGGGGAGAGATTTCCCGACTTCACAACTGAAGAGATCATTTATTATTTGTTGGGTTTAGCTTTCGGAAAATGTTTATCCGAGATGGGGTTTGGTTTGACTGTTTCAGTATTATTATATTCACATTTGGACTCTGATTCTGGATCAAATCCCCTCTGCAATTGACCAGCGAGAGCCTGAGAGGATGATGGGAGGAGGAGAGGAGGATGGGGGGGGGGGGGGGGGGGTTAGGGCGGGAGGGATAGGAAGGATGGATGAGTGTTCTCTCCCTCCTCCCCTCCGTAGCAGGTTGTCTCGTCTCCCTGAGAACATAACCAGAGAATGTTGACACCTAATTGCCTCCAGCAGGACTAGCCTCATCAAGTGTGTTTGTGTGTGTGTATGTGGTGTGTGTGTGTGTGTGTGTGTGTGTGTGTGTGTGTGTGTGTGTGTGTGTGTGTGTGTGTGTGTGTGTGTGTGTGTGTGTGTGTGTGTGTGTGTGTGTGTGTGTGTGTGTGTGTGTGTGTGTGCGTGCGGAAGTGCGTGCGGAAGTGTGTGTGTGTGTGTGTGTGTGTGTGTGTGTGTGTGTGTGTGTGGGTGTGTGTGTGTGTGTGTGTGCGAGTGTGTGCGTGTGTGTGTGTGTGTGTGTGTGTGCGGAAGTGCGTGCGGAAGTGTGTGTGTGTGTGTGTGTGTGTGTGTGTGTGTGTGTGTGTGTGTGTGTGTGTGTGTGTGTGTGTGTGTGTGCGTGCGTGGGTGTGTGTGTGTGTGTGTGTGCGTGCGTGCGGAAGTGTGTGTGTATACCTCATCAAGTTGATTTCTGCCAGACATCTGTTCACCGAGCGCACCACCAGCGATGAGCGATGATGAGAATCAACCCAAATTATTTTCTCTATTCTCCCCCTCCTTGTTGCGTCCTGGGGCAACGTAAGTCTGCCAATTGTGAGGTTTATTCGGAATCCTGGCCAGGAAAGTGTGTGTGTGTATGTTTTGGCACAAACAGCTTTTTGGCCTTCAGCGAGTAACAGGCATTGCAATAACCCTTAGAAGTCATATACGTAAAGACATGCTCTCGTACTTTGGCGACTAGTAAGTATTTTTTAAACCTCCTGCTTTGTGTCAATGTGTAGTTTGTACACTCATAATTAGCCACGAAATCACTAGTTTGAAAGAGAGTGTTTTCTGGAAGCTGTACGGACATTTTCCCTACACCCCCCCACCCCTCTCCCACCCATGCGGGCCAGCCCCCTACCAATTTGAGTTCCAGTCAATGAGATGAAGCCCCTTGCCATTTGAGTGACAACTAGCAAGAATCACACACAGCGGAGCGAGTGATGTAACGTAGTAGGCCATTTTCGGGGACCACTTTTGGCTCGTGGGTGCTACTTTCAGAACTACTGACTAAAAAGTATACAAAAGTACCGGAGAATCCCTTGAAAGCATGTTTAGTGTTCGTTTTTTTTAATCACTAGGTCGAGAGAGATTATACTTACATATAACGTCCCAGCAGGCAAAGCAGGATGAAATTATATCATTACAACCAATGACGTCATTTCAACCACTTTCACCCTCCGGGTTACACGTATCAGTTTCTTACAACCACATTAAGTATAAACTAAAACCAGGGACGCTATTGCATTTCATTGCATCGTCTGAATACCAGATTAAGCCAGAGCTTAAGGGAGAAGGCGCAATATGTTGCATCTCCCTCCATTCGATGATGCACGGCTAATTCCATTTAAAAAGGTAATCCATCCAAGTACTGGAGAGTCCCCCTTAGGAGCCTGTTATGAATCAGTTATCCACATGTTCCCTCACTCCTGAAGCCTGCAGAGTGTGCTGTGTGTGCTGGTGTGTGCTGTCCTGAGCACCACATGAATGACAGCACTGGGGTAGACAAAGAGTAAGCCAGCCAGAAAGGGTCGACCTCGAAGCCCACAGCCTATGATTTGTTGATGATGAGTGTCTAACTGTACTGTAGAATATGTCCTTTGTTCGCTGGATAGCGAATACCCTTTTAACACTACTGAGCTGAGCTCTGCTGGCATGGTTAGGCATCCACCATGGTGGCTTGGGCCATGCTGGAAAGGACAGTGTGAAAAGAAGATATGCAAGCCATGCAGGTTGGTTCAGGGGAGCACGATGGTATGAAAAGATTAGAAATGTTTTCATCCGGTTCCCATTTAGTTCAATGAGATGTTCATAAAGAACATGCAAATGTCAAGGCCTTGGGATTCAACACATATACACGTACATGAAATATAATGATAATAACAAGTTCTCTAATGCTGTAAAGACCAGGATTATAATGGAGGAGAATGGTGGTTGGCGGCGCCGGTGCGTTTCAGATGCACACGGTACCTACATAGATGTGGCATTTAAAACCGGACTCACATATCATCGCGGCTATATATGAAATTGTTTAAATGTATCATGCATTTTCCCCGAGGTGAATCACGTTGGCACCTGTCAGGGTTGATGCACTTTCCCAGTGAATTTATGTGACAGTGTTATTCAACGTTCATTCCTCCGATTGTGTCTCATAGGACAAACATTGATTCAGCTCCAACTCAATTAGTCATTAAAGAGAAATAAAGAAGAACTTCTCCATAGGTAGATAGTTATATTATTCCCTATCTGACTGGGGTTCTGCTTGATAGGAAGCAATGGCCTTTAGATGATTCATTCAACCACCGAAACGTGTCACCAGAGAAAAGATCTGTCACATCTCCAGTAACTCCTAAAGAACAGAGAGAGAGAAAGGAGGGAGAGAGAGAGAAAGGAGGGAGAGAGAGAGAAAGGAGGGAGAGAGAGAGAAAGAAAGAAAGAGAGAGAGAGAGAGAGAGAGAAAAAAAAGAAAGACAGGGGGATGGAGAGAGAGAGACAAAGAGAGAGAGAGAGAGAGGGGAAAGAAGGACAGGGGGTGGAGAGAGAGAGGAAAGAAGAACAGGGGGTGGAGAGAGAGAGGAAAGAAGGACAGGGGGTGGAGAGAGAGAGGAAAGAAGGACAGGGGGTGGAGAGAGAGAGGAAAGAAGGACAGGGGGTGGAGAGAGAGAGGAAAGAAGGACAGGGGGTGGAGAGAGAGAGGAAAAGAAGTACAGGGGGTGGAGAGAGAGAGGGGAAAAGAAGGACAGGGGGTGGAGAGAGAGAGAGGAAAAGAAGTACAGGGGGTGGAGAGAGAGAGAGGAAAAGAAGGACAGGGGGTGGAGAGAGAGGGAGGAAAATAAGGACAGGGGGTGGAGAGAGAGAGAGGAAAAGAAGTACAGGGGGTGGAGAGAGAGAGAGGAAAAGCAGGACAGGGGGTGGAGAGAGAGAGGAAAAGAAGGACAGGGGGTGGAGAGAGAGAGAGGAAAAGAAGGACAGGGGGTGGAGAGAGAGAGGAAAAGAAGGACAGGGGGTGGAGAGAGAGAGAGGAAAATAAGGACAGGGGGTGGAGAGAGAGAGGAAAAAAGGACAGGGGGTGGAGAGAGAGAGGAAAGGAAGGATAGGGGGTGGAGAGAGAGAGAGGAAAAGAAGAACAGGGGGTGGAGAGAGAGAGAGGAAAATAAGGACAGGGGGTGGAGAGAGAGAGAGGAAAAAAGGACAGGGGGTGGAGCGAGAGAGAGGAAAAGAAGGACAGGGGGTGGAGAGAGAGAGGAAAAGAAGTACAGGGGGTGGAGAGAGAGAGAGGAAAAGAAGGACAGGGGTGGAGAGAGAGAGGAAAGAAGGACAGGGGGTGGAGAGAGAGAGGAAAGAAGGACAGGGGGTGGAGAGAGAGAGGAAAGAAGGACAGGGGGTGGAGAGAGAGAGGAAAAGAAGTACAGGGGGTGGAGAGAGAGAGGGGAAAAGAAGGACAGGGGTGGAGAGAGAGAGAGGAAAAGAAGTACAGGGGGTGGAGAGAGAGAGAGGAAAAGAAGGACAGGGGGTGGAGAGAGAGAGGAAAAGAAGGACAGGGGGTGGAGAGAGAGAGGAAAAGAAGGACAGGGGGTGGAGAGAGAGAGAGGAAAATAAGGACAGGGGGTGGAGAGAGAGAGGGGAAAAGGACAGGGGGTGGAGAGAGAGAGAGGAAAGGAAGGACAGGGGGTGGAGAGAGAGAGAGGAAAAGAAGAACAGGGGGTGGAGAGAGAGAGAGTAAAATAAGGACAGGGGGTGGAGAGAGAGAGAGAGAGGAAAAAAGGACAGGGGGTGGAGCGAGAGAGAGGAAAAGAAGGACAGGGGGTGGAGAGAGAGAGGAAAAGAAGTACAGGGGGTGGAGAGAGAGAGAGGAAAAGAAGGACAGGGGGTGGAGAGAGAGAGGGGAAAAGAAGGACAGGGGGTGGAGAGAGAGAGAGGAAAAAAGGACAGGGGGTGGAGAAAGAGAGAGAGAGAGAGAGGAAAAGAAGGACGGGGAGTGGAGAGAGAGAGAGGAAAAGAAGGACATGGGGTGGAGAGAGAGAGAGAGAGAGAGAGAGAGAGAGAGAGAGAGAGAGAGAGAGAGAGAGAGAGAGAGAGAAATGAAAGTCCTATTAATGTATCCTTGGCATCAATTATTGACCAAAGTAGAAGCCACATTGTCTTAGATCAAAAACATCTGCAACTTCTTGTACACATCAGGAATATAAATATATATTCAACTCCAAACAGAAACACGTAGCAGGCGTGCATGAGTCAAAGGTGAGCCGTTTCAAAACATAACATTGCCAACCCAAACCCTGGCATAGATTGGTTCTTATTTGACAGGTAAACAAAACCTAGGCAGATGCAACCGCTGCGTTAGAAGCAGACAAGGGGAACTCATATATATGCCGAAGTGAGGAGAGAGACAGGAGTTCAGGAGTTGGGGGTTTGCCATTCATTTTCAGGTGTTAAATATAATTAGATTCTGAGAACGGTTACCAATCTTCTAACCCCCTCTTCTCAGAGTTGCTTAGTCATTGTTATTATTGAAAAGAATAGTATGGTAATTATGTCATGAATCATAATACATCATACATAGCTTATAAAGAGTTATAAGATAATGCATTAGGTCAAGGATATTCATAGGGTCACAGTGAACTTTCCTGTGTCCTTTTCAGTAGAGAGTGATTGGCAATGCTAATTAGCGAGAAGCGACTAAACATGTTTCATGCTGTGCGACAGTGTTCCTAGTAGGAACAGTGTTACTAACATGAGTTATCTAATGTCATGCAGGGCCTGAGCAGACTCAGACACACTGACTGATGTCTGTGTGCATCTCCCTGGGCAAAGGATCAGTTTATTATTGAAATGAATTCATTCAATTCACTCTTTTGTTTTTCAATTTTGTACAAGGTGTGGTTCGTCCCTGTGCTACTGGGGTTGAAATTGCAGTATGGCGACTTATTTCAACCAGATGTTCCCGCTGGGTTGAAATAATATTTTCCTTCTGCAGTTCAATAACCATGAAATATCTAGCTATCAATAGAATGTATATAAAGAGCCACTTTCGCAGGTGTCCATTGTTAAGGTGTTCAAGAGAACATTTCTAAAGACAGACCACAAATAGAAAAACATGCAACTATTCAACTATTCAACTTTCCATGATCTGTTTTCCACTCATGGTGAAGCAGAACATTCTAGTCCACTTTATCCTGCTCTCTTCTAAATTACCTTTATTTTTTACCTTGTACTTCCCCCAACCGCTATGATTTGGGATCATTTGTTTTTCCTCTACGTCTCTTTATTTTCTCTCTTTCCCCCAGGTGGTGAGTGTAGGAAACAACACCTCCAATTCGCTGACCCTCAACATTGGAGGTCCACAAGAGTGCTTGCTCAGCCCCCTCCTGTACTCCCTGTTCACCCATGACTGCGTGGCCATGCACGCCTCCAACTCAATCATCAAGTTAGCAGACGACACAACAGTAGTGGGCTTGATGAGGGCTTGATGAGGGCACTCGGAGTGTGGTGTCAGGAAAACAACCTCTCACTCAACGTCAACAAAACAAAGGAGATGATCGTGGACTTCAGGAAACAGCAGAGGGAGCACCCCCCTATCCACATCGACGGGACAGTAGCGGAGAAGGTGGAAAGTTTTAAGTTCCTCGGTGTACACATCACAGACAAACTGAAATGGTCCACCCAAACAGACAGTGTAGTGTAGAAGGCGCAAAAGCTCAAGAGGCTGAAGAAATGTGGCTTGTCACCATAAACCCTGACAAACCTTTACAGATGCACAACTGAGAGCGTCCTGTCGGGCTGTATCACCGCCTGATACGGCAACTGCACCGTCCTGAACCGCAAGGCTCTCCAGAGGGTGGTGCGGTCTGCACAACGCATCACCGGGGGCAAACTACCTGCCCTCCAAGACACCTACAGCACCCAATGTCACAGGAAGGCCCAAAAGATCATCAAGGGCAACAACCACCCGAGCCACTGCCTGTTCACCCCACTACCATCCAGAAGGCAAGGTCAGTACAGGTGCATCAAAGCTGGGACCGAGAGACTGAAAAACAGCTTCTATCTCAAGGTCATCAGACTGCTAAACAGCAATCATAACTCAGAGAGGCTGCTACCTACATACATACTGAAATCCTTGGCCATTTTCATAAATGGATCACTAGTCACATTAAATAATGCCACTTTAACCTGTTGAGGATGGGGGCGCTGTTGAGACTATTTATGCTAATTGGGTAATTTTTGAAACGGCTTCCCACAAAATCCTTGATCGTACAATATGCATATTATTATTATTATTGGATAGAAAACAGTCTATAGTTTCTATAGGAGTTGAAATTTTGTCTCTAAGTGGAACAGAGCCCATTCTACAGCAATTTCCCTGACATGGAGTCAGATTTCAGAAATGTTGGCCACTGTTCTGAAGTCAGTTAAAAGGGCACTGTTATTGCTATGACTATACAGACACTGCTTACGTCTTCCCCTGGATGCCTTTACGTGATGACGATTTCAATGGGGTCGATTGCGCGTTCACAGGCACTACAAATGAAAAAACCCTGAGGCTAGTCAATCTTTTGGAGCTGCGTCATGCGCCTAGAGGACACCGGCCCGCACCTGTTCCAAGCGTTAGTGGAGGGAGTAATATTACTCGGGTCATGTTTCTACTCGTTATGGGAGTTAAAAACATCATAAGGTAGTTAATTTAAAGCGTTTTATAGCAATTTATATCCGTTTAGTGCGATTTTGGGACATTTATTTCTTTAACGCTGTGAATAGCTGGGCACGCTTTCAGTTCATCCCGAACGCAGTTGGCATTTCCACATGGCAAGAGGACAGCTTTCCACCAAAAGACGATTACTCCCAAGAAAGGATCCTTTGCCCAAGATACTGATGGAAGAACAGCTCAAAG
Organism: Salvelinus fontinalis; assembly: GCF_029448725.1. Classification (NCBI taxonomy): domain Eukaryota; kingdom Metazoa; phylum Chordata; class Actinopteri; order Salmoniformes; family Salmonidae; genus Salvelinus; species Salvelinus fontinalis. Next base: position 4,655,856 of record NC_074667.1, read on the forward strand.
TAGGACATTTTTATTATGATAAATCGTGTTTCTGTCGAAACATTTTAGTGGCTTAGGACGCCATGTTTTTTGACGTAGCTTCGCTTGGCGCAAACTGTATTGAAAAGTAAGGATAAATTAAAAAATGTAATTCCGCAATTGTATTAAGAATTAAATTGTCTATCAATCCCTGTCCACCCTATATTTTTTAGTCACGTTTATGAGTATTTATGTATAAGAGTAGATCACTGTCTAAGTGGCGCAAGGACATTTTCTGACCAGCTGAGTTACATTTCACATTGTCTAACCATGATTTTGGTGGCTAAATATAAACGTTTTCGATCAAACTCTATATGTATTGTGTAATATGATGTTACAGGAGTGTCATCTGAAGAATTCTGAGAAGGTTAGTGAAAAAATTAATATATTTTTGGCGATGTTGACGTTATCGCTCACTTTGGCTAGAATCAATGCTGGGCTGCTATGTGCTATGTGCTATGCTAATATAACGATTTATTGTGTTTTCGCTGTAAGACACTTAGAAAATCTGAAATATTGTCTGTATTCACAGGATCTGTGTCTTTCGATTCGTGTATGCTGTGTATTTTTACGAAATGTTTGATGATTAGTAAGTAGGTAAACACGTTGCTCTAAGTAGTTTTTCTATTCCATTTGTGACGGTGGGTGCAATTGTAACCTATGCCATCTACCTGAAATATGCACTTTTTTCTAACAAAACCTATCCCATACCATAAATATGTTATCAGACTGTCATCTGATGAGTTTTTTTGTTGGTTAGGGGCTATAAATATCTTAGTTTAGCCGAATTGGTGATGGCTACTGGTGTTGGTGGACAAATAAAAGATGGTGGATTATGCTAATGTTTTTTTAGGTAATAGATGTACATCTTTACATATTGTGTCTTCCCTGTAAAACATTTTAACCTGTTGGGGATGGGGGCGCTGTTGAGACTATTTATGCTAATTGGGTAATTTTTGAAACGGCTTCCCACAAAATCCTTGATCGTACAATATGCATATTATTATTATTATTGGATAGAAAACAGTCTATAGTTTCTATAGGAGTTGAAATTTTGTCTCTAAGTGGAACAGAGCCCATTCTACAGCAATTTCCCTGACATGGAGTCAGATTTCAGAAATGTTGGCCACTGTTCTGAAGTCAGTTAAAAGGGCACTGTTATTGCTATGACTATACAGACACTGCTTACGTCTTCCCCTGGATGCCTTTACGTGATGACGATTTCAATGGGGTCGATTGCGCGTTCACAGGCACTACAAATGAAAAAACCCTGAGGCTAGCAAGTCTTTTCTTGCTGCGTAACGCGCGTGGAGGACACCGACCCCCTCCTGTTCCAAGCGTTAGTTTAGCCTGTTATATTTCTCCGGTCATCTTTTCACTCGTTATAGGAGTTAAAAACATCATAAGGTAGTTAATTTAAAGCGTTTTATAGCAATTTATATCCGTTTAGTGCGATTTTGGGACATTTATTTTTGAAACGATGTGAATAGTTGGGCACGCTTTTCAGTTCATCCCGAACGCAGTTGGCATTTCCACATGGCAAGAGGACAGCTTTCCACCAAAAGACGATTACTCCCAAGAAAGGATCCTTTGCCCAAGATACTGATGGAAGAACAGCTCAAGGTAGGACATTTTTATTATGATAAATCGTGTTTCTGTCGAAACATTTTAGTGGCTTAGGACGCCATGTTTTTTGACGTAGCTTCGCTTGGCGCAAACTGTATTGAAAAGTAAGGATAAATTAAAAAATGTAATTCCGCAATTGTATTAAGAATTAAATTGTCTATCAATCCCTGTCCACCCTATATTTTTTAGTCACGTTTATGAGTATTTATGTATAAGAGTAGATCACTGTCTAAGTGGCGCAAGGACATATTCTGACCAGCTGAGTTACATTTCACATTGTCGAACCATGATTTTGGTGGCTAAATATAAACGTTTTCGATCAAACTCTATATGCATTGTGTAATATGATGTTACAGGAGTGTCATCTGAAGAATTCTGAGAAGGTTAGTGAAAAAATTAATATATTTTTGGCGATGTTGACGTTATCGCTCACTTTGGCTAGAATCAATGCTGGGCTGCTATGTGCTATGTGCTATGCTAATATAACGATTTATTGTGTTTTCGCTGTAAGACACTTAGAAAATCTGAAATATTGTCTGTATTCACAGGATCTGTGTCTTTCGATTCGTGTATGCTGTGTATTTTTACGAAATGTTTGATGATTAGTAAGTAGGTAAACACGTTGCTCTAAGTAGTTTTTCTATTCCATTTGTGACGGTGGGTGCAATTGTAACCTATGCCATCTACCTGAAATATGCACTTTTTTCTAACAAAACCTATCCCATACCATAAATATGTTATCAGACTGTCATCTGATGAGTTTTTTTGTTGGTTAGGGGCTATAAATATCTTAGTTTAGCCGAATTGGTGATGGCTACTGGTGTTGGTGGACAAATAAAAGATGGTGGATTATGCTAATGTTTTTTTAGGTAATAGATGTACATCTTTACATATTGTGTCTTCCCTGTAAAACATTTTAACCTGTTGGGGATGGGGGCGCTGTTGAGACTATTTATGCTAATTGGGTAATTTTTGAAACGGCTTCCCACAAAATCCTTGATCGTACAATATGCATATTATTATTATTATTGGATAGAAAACAGTCTATAGTTTCTATAGGAGTTGAAATTTTGTCTCTAAGTGGAACAGAGCCCATTCTACAGCAATTTCCCTGACATGGAGTCAGATTTCAGAAATGTTGGCCACTGTTCTGAAGTCAGTTAAAAGGGCACTGTTATTGCTATGACTATACAGACACTGCTTACGTCTTCCCCTGGATGCCTTTACGTGATGACGATTTCAATGGGGTCGATTGCGCGTTCACAGGCACTACAAATGAAAAAACCCTGAGGCTAGCAAGTCTTTTCTTGCTGCGTAACGCGCGTGGAGGACACCGACCCCCTCCTGTTCCAAGCGTTAGTTTAGCCTGTTATATTTCTCCGGTCATCTTTTCACTCGTTATAGGAGTTAAAAACATCATAAGGTAGTTAATTTAAAGCGTTTTATAGCAATTTATATCCGTTTAGTGCGATTTTGGGACATTTATTTTTGAAACGATGTGAATAGTTGGGCACGCTTTTCAGTTCATCCCGAACGCAGTTGACATTTCCACATGGCAAGAGGACAGCTTTCCACCAAAAGACGATTACTCCCAAGAAAGGATCCTTTGCCCAAGATACTGATGGAAGAACAGCTCAAGGTAGGACATTTTTATTATGATAAATCGTGTTTCTGTCGAAACATTTTAGTGGCTTAGGACGCCATGTTTTTTGACGTAGCTTCGCTTGGCGCAAACTGTATTGAAAAGTAAGGATAAATTAAAAAATGTAATTCCGCAATTGTATTAAGAATTAAATTGTCTATCAATCCCTGTCCACCCTATATTTTTTAGTCACGTTTATGAGTATTTATGTATAAGAGTAGATCACTGTCTAAGTGGCGCAAGGACATATTCTGACCAGCTGAGTTACATTTCACATTGTCGAACCATGATTTTGGTGGCTAAATATAAACGTTTTCGATCAAACTCTATATGCATTGTGTAATATGATGTTACAGGAGTGTCATCTGAAGAATTCTGAGAAGGTTAGTGAAAAAATTAATATATTTTTGGCGATGTTGACGTTATCGCTCACTTTGGCTAGAATCAATGCTGGGCTGCTATGTGCTATGTGCTATGCTAATATAACGATTTATTGTGTTTTCGCTGTAAGACACTTAGAAAATCTGAAATATTGTCTGTATTCACAGGATCTGTGTCTTTCGATTCGTGTATGCTGTGTATTTTTACGAAATGTTTGATGATTAGTAAGTAGGTAAACACGTTGCTCTAAGTAGTTTTTCTATTCCATTTGTGACGGTGGGTGCAATTGTAACCTATGCCATCTACCTGAAATATGCACTTTTTTCTAACAAAACCTATCCCATACCATAAATATGTTATCAGACTGTCATCTGATGAGTTTTTTTGTTGGTTAGGGGCTATAAATATCTTAGTTTAGCCGAATTGGTGATGGCTACTAGTGTTGGTGGACAAATAAAAGATGGTGGATTATGCTAATGTGTTTTTAGGTAATAGATGTACATCTTTACATATTGTGTCTTCCCTGTAAAACATTTTAAAAATCGGACATGTTGACTGGATTCACAAGATCTGTGTCTTTCATTAGCTGTATTGGACTTTAATGTGTGAAAGTTAAATATTTAAAAAAAATATTTTTTTTGAATTTCGCGGCACTGGTTTTTCAGTGGGGGGGGGGGTGTGCCGCTAGCGCCACGCTGATCCTAGACAGGTTAAAAATCGGACATGTTGACTGGATTCACAAGATCTGTGTCTTTCATTAGCTGTATTGGACTTTAATGTGTGAAAGTTAAATATTTTAAAAAAATATTTTTTTTGAATTTCGCGGCACTGGTTTTTCAGTGGGGGGGGGGGGGGGTGCCGCTAGCGGCACGCTGATCCTAGACAGGTTTAACAATGTTTACATATCTTACATTACTCATCTCATATGTATATACTGTATCCTCTACCATCTATTGCATCTTGCCTATGCTGCTCGGCCATCGCTCATCCATGTGTATTTGAACAATAGCATTTTATTTTATTTTATTTGTTTTTCAGGGCCACTAGCTGTTCAAAGAGACATCTTTCAGTTGGCCACCATTGTTCTGTGTATTCATTGGATGGATAGCCACTGTTGACAACCACCCCATGGGTTTTAAATGGTCAGAGGAAAAGACACAACCTACCTTTTGTAGCCCTGAACAATGAAGTGAGTCCCTTCACATTGCTTCGCCTGGCTTCAGAGGTTATTTTAATAGAGGAGAGAGCAGCAGTGTTGGCAGATATTTCCAACGGCCCTACTAAATGAGCTATATCCACAAGCCAGCAGGGACGTGGGGGGAAAGAGAAAGGAGGGGTAACTGCTTCTTCCACGAGCTCATGACACGAGGGGACAGAGGGGAGAGGCTATGATCAAGAAACCTAGTGGTCACATTGACTTGATCAATCACAGTGAGAGAACTTGCCAGTCTGTTTCTTTTCATATAAGGAGCAGCCTAAAATAACCCTGACTTTATCCCAAATAGCAACAGCCTGAAATAACCCTGACTGTATCCCAAATAGCAGCAGCCTGAAATAACCCTGACTGTATCCCAAATAGCAGCAGCCTGAAATAACCCTGATTGTATCCCAAATGGCACCCTATTCCCTTTATCTTGCACCACTTTTGACCAGGGCCTATCTACAGTACATTCGGAAAGTATTCAGACCCCTTAATTTTTTCCACATTTTGTTACGTTACAGCCTTATTCTAAAATGTATAAAATAAAAATAAAACATTTTAAATCTACATACGATAACCCATAATGACAAAGCGAAAACTGTTTTTTTGAATTGAGGACAGAAGTCGAGGGGTCTGACTACTTTCTGAATGCACTGTATGTTCAAAAGTATTGCACTACATAAAGAATAGGCTGCCATTTGGTGCATACCTACTGTATTTTTCATAAGACAGTTTGTTAAGGTTAGCATTCACACACTGACATATGACTTTCTGGGAGAGAAGAGTTCAATCTGCTATACACAAAAAAATTAGAATGGCAACCACTATAGCTCGGAGAGGGTGGTGATTTTGTTGATTTTTTCCCCCGTAAAAAAAATAGTTTCTGCGCTAGATGGACTGTCTGCACACCACAACACTTGTTGTTTTGTCTCTTGTCTGTCCGTCAGTGAATGAGTAGTTGGAATTTTGAAACGTCTACAGTACATCATACAGAACCAGTACCAGCTCTCAGTACCGGTGAACACATTGCATGAAAAATCGTAGTCGTGTTCTCCCTGTAACGTTCTTTGAGGCTATTTATTTTTTACTTTTTAAAATTACTCTTTTTATTTCAAGAAAAAACGTTCTGTTGATACCCTAATCTCCCATATCTCTTGGAGAAGTTTTGGCAAAGTTCACAGGAGTAGTCGACCCTCCTCCTCCCTTCCCTGTGCCTCCCTCCTCTACCTCTCCCCATCACCCCCCCCCCCACCCCCTCCACCCCACCCCCCCTCCTTCCTCTGAATAGCAACACATCTGTCGTCCAGCAGGGGAATCCTCCATCTCCCCACATAATTGAGACCTCACCACACACATCTGGCCAAGCTCCTCAAGGGAAAGTACAGGCTACTGCCACACCTACGCTGCCTCAGCAGCAACTGCAGCCACAGCCTCATTCACTTCACTACTGTAGTGGAACTCTTCGGAACAGTGTACCTGAATACTGTAGGAACAAGGGACTGTACAGTAGGGATTTGGGACTGTACTGTAGGGAGTAGGGACTGTACTGTAGGGATTAGGTGCTGTAGGGAGTAGGGACTGTACTGTAGGGATTAGGTACTGTAGGGACTAGGGACTGTACTGTAGGGATTAAGGACTGTACTGTAGGGAGTAGGGACAGTACTGTAGGGACTAGGGACTGTACTGTAGGGACTAGGGACTGTACTGTAGGGATTAAGGACTGTACCGTAGGGAGTAGGGACTGTACTGTAGGAACTAGGGACTGTACTGTAGGGACTAGGGACTGTACTGTAGGGACTAGGGACTGTACTATAGGGAGCAGGGACTGTACTGTAGGATTAGCTCAGTCCCGTGTAGCTCAATTGGTAGAGCATGGCACTTGCAATGCCAGCGTTGTGGGTTTGACTCTCAATGGGGACCCGTATGAAAATGACCTCAATACTGTAATTCATTCTGTATAAGATTGTCTGTTCAAATTGAAATGATTAGGGGCTGTACTGTGGTGACTGTACTGTAGGGACTAGGGGCTGTACTGTGGGGACTGTACTGTAGGGACTAGAAAATGTACTGGTGGGACAGCAGATCACTTCCTACTCCGACCGTGTCACTGATGTGTGCATCATTGTAGCTGTTCGCTTTGAATAATAAATGAAAGCCATGGAACTTCGATTCTTGGTTTGGAAAAGCATGATGAGTGGTTCAAATCAAATCAAAGTTTATTTGTCACGTGCGCTGAATACAACAGGTGGAGTAGACCCTACAGTGAAATGCTTACTTAGAGGCTCTAACCAATAGTGCAACAAAAGGTATTTGGTAAACAATAGGTAAGTAAAGAAGTAAAAACACCAGTAAAAAGACTGTGAAAAATAACAGTAGCGAGGCTATATACAGTAGCAAGGCTATAAAAGTAGCGAGGCTACATACAGAGTCAGGCTGATTGAGGTAGTATGTACATGTAGATATGGTTAAAGTGACTATGCATATATGATGAACAGAGAGTAGCAGTAGCGTAGAAGAGGGGATGGTGGGTGGCGGGACACAATGCAGATAGCCCGGTTAGCCAATGTGCGGGAGCACTGGTTGGTCGGGCCAATTGAGGTAGTATATACATGAATGTATTGTTAAAGTGTCTATGCATATAGGATAAACAGAGAGAAGCAGCAGCGTAAAAGAGGTGTTGGGGGGGCACACAAGGCAAATAGTCCGGGTAGCCATTTTATTACCTGTTCAGGAGTCTTATGGCTTGGGGGTAAAAACTGTTGAGAAGCTTTTTTGTCCTAGACTTGGTACTCTGGTACCGCTTGCCATGCGGTAATAGAGAGAACAGTCTATGACTGGGGTGGCTGGGGTCTTTGACATTTTTTAGGGCCTTCCTCTGACACCGCCTGGTGTAGAGGTCCTGGATGGCAGGCAGCTTAGCCCCAGTGATGTACTGGGCAGTACGCACTACCCTCTGTAGTGCCTTGCGGTCAGAGGCCGAGCAATTGCCGTACCAGGCAGTGATGCAACCTGTCAGGATGCTCTCAATGTTGCAGCTGTACAACCTTTTGAGGATCTCAGGACCCATGCCAAATCTTTTTAGTTTCCTGAGGGGGAATGGGCATTGTCGTGCCCTCTTCACGACTCTCTTGGTGTGTTTGGACCATTCTAGTATGTTGGTGATGTGGACACCAAGGAACTTGAAGCGCTCAACCTGCTCCACTACCGCCCCACCTGGTTGTCTAGGTCTTAATTGAAAGGAAAAATCAAAAGCCAGCGGACACGCGGCCCTCCGTCGATTGGGTTTGACACCCCTGGTCTACAGTTTAATACAAGAAATGTCCTCTATGGTTGTAGTATTATATTTCTATTCATCAGCCAGATGATTCTTTGAGGATTTCTATTTTGGACATATTAAACTGCTAAGTCAGTAAGCCAGTATAGGGGTAATTACATAAACTGATAGACGGACACAGTCTTAATTCCTCATTGGTCAAAACACTCTCATACATTGGGTTATGTCCAACCTTAAGTGCTTGTGAAGGCTATTGCTCTCCGAGGCGTTAAAGTGAGCCGTTTTGGGAGCAATAGCTCATTAAGCTTATCTGTAATCACCTAAATGTTTTGGTCAAAGGCCATTGGCTCCCTGATAGCCAGCGTCAGCTCTCTTGCTTTCTAGCTTTCTCACCTTGCTACAGCGATCAAGGTTCCCATTGGAGTGACCTCTTGTTATAGGCCGATTAGAGCAGTTCTCAAAACCTCTCCTCGGGGATCCCCAGACATTTCACAATTTTGTTGTAGCACTGAACTAACTCACCTGACTCACCTAGTCAAGGGCTTGATGAATAGTCAACAAGTTGAATCAGGTGTTCTAGCTTTGGATTAGATGAAATACATGGAATGGCTGGTGGGTCCCCAGGGAGAGGTTTGATAACCACTGGATTAGATCGTGAAGTATCCCATCATACTGCCCTGTATTAAAAGCTGATTAGAGTCATGAAGGATCTCATCGTACTGCCCTGTTATTAAAGGCCAATTAGAGTCATGAAGGATCTCGTCGTACTGCCCTGTTATTGAAGGCTGAATAGAGTCATGAAGGATCCCATTATACTGCCCTGTATTAAACGCTGATTAGAGTCATGAAGGATCTCGTCGTACTGCCCTGTTATTGAAGGCTGATTAGAGTCATGAAGGATCCCATTATACTGCCCTGTAGTAAATGCCGATTAGATTCATGAAGGATCCCATCGTACTGCCCTGTTATTATAGGCCAATTAGAGTCATAAAGGATCCCATTGCAGCGCCCTGTTATTAAAGGCCAATTAGAGTCATAAAGGATCCCATGGTACTGCCCTGTTATTAAAGGCCAATTAGAGTCATGAAGGATCCCATTGCAGCGCCCTGTTATTAAAGGCCAATTAGAGTTATGAAGGATCCCATTGCAGCGCCCTGTTATTAAAGGCCAATTAGAGTCATAAAGGATCCCATGGTACTGCCCTGTTATTAAAGGCCAATTAGAGTCATAAAGGATCCCATGGTACTGCCCTGTTATTAAAGGCCAATTAGAGTCATGAAGGATCCCATTGCAGCGCCCTGTTATTAAAGGCCAATTAGAGTCATGAAGGATCCCATTGTAGTGCCTTGACTTTGTAGGTTGATTAGAGTGTGGTAGGACTTCATGGAGTGTGATAGGATGACCTTTTCAGTTTTGAACCCCTATACAAATGGCAAAATGGCAATCTAGTTTTTGGATAAATGATTAATGAAAAGCAATTGCAGTGTGAATAATAATGCAGTGACTACAGTATCGCTGTCTGTGAATAAAATTCCAGGTGAATTCTTGAGACTGTGGCCAGGGGATGGAACAAAGTTAGCTCCGGGTGTAAATTAACTAAATTAAAATTCTCTCCCATGTGTTCCCCAAAACTCAAAAACTCAACATTGGTACAGCCAAAAAAAAGGCATTTTTACTTCATTTAATTTCCGACTTGACACACAAACCCGTAACTTTTAATAGTCATCCCCTCAGAGACTTTTTGTAAGTGTTTTCAAAAGTGCATTAGAGAACTTTTTAAGATACCGCTTCCCATTACCTTAAAGGCTTTCCACCAAGCAGAACTCTCAATACACATTTCCCATCTGTCATCGGAGTGGAGGTGCTTTATGCCTTTAGACAGTCTTGGAGCAGCAGAGAAGGAGGAAGGGAAGAGGGGAGGGGAAGGATTTCACTGCTCTCCAGAGAGAGAGAGGTATGCCCTGATGTATATTCAACGGTACAGGGAAAGGTGATGAATCTATTGGAAAAATGGCACCTTGGATACAATCCTGAAGTAGTGGGGGAGCTCTGACAAGGGGAAAACATGTGCCCCCCCCCCAGAGGCCACAGAAGTGGTGGCCTTTCGGAGCCTTTCAGAGTTGATAGATACAGTTGCTGCATCAGGGTAAGTTAGAGGTGGAGGATCATAAAGGATCCCGAAGTGAGCTGTTTCTATAGATCTTTAGTTGAATAGGTGCATTTATGGAGATGAAGTCCTAGAAAATGTACCTTTCAGCGCAGGATCACAGTGGGAAGTGGGAGAGACTTACGAAGTGCATGTTTATTCATGGCTATAGACTGCTCAAGGACTAACCAATGAGCTGCAATCATAACACCATGAACGTCAGTTCGTCAGAGGTGAACTGGGAGACAAAAGAACTCATCATAGGTCATATTAATTGATCTTGAGAGGGCACGCCATGCTCATAGCTCTGAAAGAAATCCAAATACTTCTGAATCTGACACGTAAGAAAATATATTAGCATAAGAAAACATACAGATGTCGGATCTTACAGATGTAGGATCCCCCTGTTGTTGCTGAGAATGTTCATGTACAGCAGGACATGCAAACTTGCAGTGTATTCAAGGTTTAAAAAGGCTTCTAAAGTTTGTAATTTCCACTTTCAAATGTCACACATGATTTGCCCTAACAAAAAATATATCAACCCCTACAAAAAATGTCCAGTAATTATAATTGACACAACACTTCTCATTTCCTGTTGCTGACTGATTATTTTCCTGCTGTGAGAAACTGGTCAAATTGAGATCCAACACCTGTATCAATGTGAACACCAGGTTTATGTCATAAAGTGAAATGAGTTTTTCTATTCATTTTACCAACCCTAACCATATATTGGAGGATTCTACAATGAGTCATGTAGTCTGATTAGAGATGAATGAACCTGTCACGACTTCAGCCAAAGTCGGTTCCTCTCCTTGTTCGGGCTGCGTTCGGCGGTCGACGTCACCTGTCTTCTAGCCATCGCCGATCCACCTTTCATTTTCCATTTGTTTTGTCTTGTTTTCCCACACACCTGGTTTACATTCCCTCATTACGTGACGTGTATATAACCCTCTGTTCCCCCCATGTCTGTGTGTGGAATTGTTTGTTTGGTTGCGACGGGTTATCTCAACCCATAGTTTGTTGTTCTGGGTGCCATTGGTTTTTCCTCATTAAACTGCTCCGGTTATTACCCAGTTCTGCTCTCCTGTGCCTGACTTCCCTGCAGCCAGTCACGCACCTCTTACAGAACCATTAGGAATCGTACTATAGAGGGCGGGGAATATACTGTAGGGAGTAGGGAATGTACTGTAGGGAGTGGGGAATGTACTGTAGGGAGTGGGGAATGTACTGTAGGGAGTAGGGAATGTACTGTAGGGAGTAGGGAATGTACTGTAGGGAGTGGGGAATGTACTGTAGGGAGTAGGGAATGTACTGTAGGGAGTGGGGAATGTACTGTAGGGAGTGGGGAATGTACTGTAGGGAGTGGGGAATGTACTGTAGGGAGTGGGGAATGTACTGTAGGGAGTGGGGAATGTACTGTAGGGAGTGGGGAATGTACTGTAGGGAGTGGGGAATGTACTGTAGGGAGTGGGGAATGTACTGTAGGGAGTGGGGAATGTACTGTAGGGAGTGGGGAATGTACTGTAGGGAGTGGGGAATGTACTGTAGGGAGTAGGGAATGTACTGTAGGGAGTGGGGAATGTACTGTAGGGAGTAGGGAATGTACTGTAGGGAGTGGGGAATGTACTGTAGGGAGTGGGGAATGTACTGTAGGGAGTAGGGAATGTACTGTAGGGATTAGGGGATGTTCTGTAGGGACAGCAGGTCCTACTCCAACCGTGTCTCAGATTTGTACTTTCAAAGGATTGAGAAAAACTAGATAGCAACTTTTTAAGACGGCGGATGTGAGGTTAAATAATGCTTCCCTGCAGGAGAGGGAAGTTCTTTGTCCAGTGAATTAGGTTGAAGAGGCTGGAGCAGCCCAAGTGGAGCACCCAATGACTTCCGCACGATTTCCCCCCGTCAGCAGTGGGATTCATACCGACAACCCTCCGGTTGCTTTGCTGCTTCTCTAACCTCGAGAAGGCTGGCTTAAGACTTGAGATGCTCTATTTTGATGCTGCTGACAGACTACCAGGAAGGTTTTCGTCCTATCGTACACCTTCAACTTGGTCACCCATCATGGACCTATAGATTTTTGAGCTGGCAGCATTGTTGTAAGGTGCTGTGAGTATGAATTTATTGACTTCTAGATTATTTTCATGGAAATAAAGTACAGTGTTGAACTGTAGTTTTCTGTCCTAGCTACTAATCCTCTCAGGTAAGATATGCAACATCACTTCCTGAGTGTATATTTGAGGTATACTGTACGCTTCTTTCCTCACGTGATATCTGTGTTATGGAGAAACAGAGAACAAACAAAGGCCTGAGAACAAAAAGTTGTATGACCAACAAACAATGGAATACAGAAATGCTGTATAAACAACAAGATTAGAAAAACAATAGCAAACATATATTTTTCATTAGAACAGATACAAAAACATTTTCTCAAAAGATACTGCAGGGGAATTGATTTTATTTTCTTGGAGTATGCATAGTAAATCATTGGGACATGTTGGGAATTGGTGGTATGGTTCAGCTCATCTGTATGGCGCTAATCATGACAAGATGGCAAAGAGTCTACATATAGGGTTACTGATGGACAACAAGGCCAGTTTCCTTCCTTCCTTCCTTCATTCATTCCTTCACTCATTACTTCTTTAGTCCACTCTTTAAAGGGATAGTGTGAGATTCTGGCAATAAAGCTGTTTTCCTACTTACCCAGAGTCAGATGAACTCAGATGAACTCAGTTTGAAGGATGTTGAAGGTAGTTTGCATTAGTCTTAGCGCTAGCTGTACTGGTAGACTTCCAATCATTGCGCTATTGCTAGTTAGCGTATCACCTTCCGATCCTTCAAACTGCATGCAATTTGACACTGGGTAAGTATAAAATTGCCAGAATCTCGCACCATCCCTTTAATTTCTGGATGAATTGGTTCTTAGCTCATCTGTCACTTTGAATTAGAGATTGCCACAAGTAAACTCTATTAAGAGATTTACTAGCCATACAGTAGGCTGTGGTGTAGAGTATCTACAGTCACGTGGATCCCCATGATAATTCTAATGATATCGATATGTGATCATGATAGTGATATGTGATACTGATCATGCAAAAATGATATGTGGTTGTGATAATGATGTGTTCCAATGATAATGACATGTGATAAGGATACTGTGATAATGATATGTGAGAAGGATAATGTGATAACGATATGTGATAATGATATTGCATCCCCACCTGGAAAGTACTGTAGCAACGCACATGACTCGTCCACCTGAGGATCTCTCCTTTTCATCCATCAATTTCCTGTGTTTCAGCCATCTATTTCCTGTGTTTCAACCATTGATTTCCTGTGTTTCAGCCATTGATTTCCTGTGTTTGAGGGGCACAAAATCCACTTGTCACTTAAATCTCACCGGGTTGATTGATCTCATTTTTGCTCTGGCGACTCTTCCCCACTCTTGCTTGTGCCATTCGTTTTTCCCTGTTATACTGGTTTTGGTATGAATTCAGGGTTATATTTATCGTACAATATCACTTGTTTTTCTTATGATGCATTCATATACTATTGTCTTAGTAGATCAAGTATTTTTCAAATACTCTGTGATACAAAAAATAATAGTGTATGTGCCTCAGTTGGATATATGACGTGTTCAAGGGCGTACACAACTCTGAGGAGCGGAAATGGTCAAATCACACGCCTCTCCCAGACGGCCCTCACAATGTTCTACAGGAGCACCATCGAGAGCATACTGTCGGACTGCATCACAGCCTGGTACGGCAACTCCACCGCCGCTGACTGTAAGGCAGAGGATGGTACGCTGCAGCCGAACGCACCATTGGGTGCACACTGCCTGGCCTCCAGGACACCTACAACACCAGGTGTCGCAGGAAGGCCAAGAAGATCATCAGCACTTCCATCACTCAGATACGGGCAGTACAGGAGCATCATGGCTAAAATTAAAAGACTGGCTAATAGCTTCTACCCACAGACCATCAGGCTGCTAAGTAGCCACCCTCTCAATGGACAATTACCCTGCCCACACCCCATTGGACATCTATATTTATCCTTGTCACAGTTGTAAATATGTGCATATTATTATTATTTATTAATTGTTTCATTCACACCTGCACTGTTGGAGCTCGGGGGCTGAAGTACACTGCAACTACATCTGTGACCCTGTGCATGTGACTAAATACACATCTAGTCGGAACTAGGAAACTCAGAAATGTCTGATTTGCGAACGAAGCATAAGTATAACTACAACCAGTTAGCAAGTCGGACATTTCAGAGTTTCCTAATTCCAACTAGCATGTGAATGCGGCCATGGCTGAATATAAAAAACAGTAAGGACACCTGCTCTTTCCATGACATAGACTGACCAGGTGAATCCAGGTGAAAGCTATGATCCTTTATTGATGTCACTTGTTAAATCCACTTTAACCAGTGTAGTTGAAGGGGAGGAGACAGGTTTATGAAGGATTTTTAAGGCTTGAGACAATTCAGACATGGGTGAATGGGCAAGACAAAAACTGTAAGTGCCTTTGAACGGGGTATGGCAGTAGGTGCCAGGCCAGGCGCACTGGTTTGTGTCAAGAACTGCAACGCTGCTGGGTTTTTCACGCTCAACAGTTTCCCGTGTGTATCAAGAATGGTCCACCATCCAAAGGACATCCAGCCAACCTGACACAACTGTGGGAAGCATTGGAGTCAACATGGGCCAGCATCTCTGTGGAATGCTTTTGACACCTTGTAGAGTCCATGCCCCGATAAATTGAGGCTGTTCTGAGGGCAAAGGGGAGAGGTGCAGCTCAACATTAGGAAGGTGTTCCTAATGTTAGGTATACTCAGTGTATACTGGGTGTATTTGCATACATTAATAAATGAACATAAAGGGGTGGAACAGGGCTGCAACCACCAAAAACAGCGCTCACCTGCGGTCTAGACTGCCTTATTAATTACTGTTGTTGTCACATTCTTTGGCATAATTCAACAAGTGTGTCAAGAGAGAGATACCTACGTGATTTAAAATCAAAATGCTTGGTCCTAGATTACACCTATCTATACATACTTTACATTGTTTGCAAGATCAGAGCATCTAATTTGAAAACATTTCAACTGTATTAAATCATTACTTGTTTCAATTGCACAAAAAATCAACACCCACCAAAATAGATGTCTCTTTCTTCTCTTATTAGTGTCGAGATGGTGCGTTAAATCCCTGACAAAACGTTAGCATGATTATAGATGCAACAGAAAGTCAATGTATTCCATAGAGCCCGTTTCAGCCATTACCGAAGTGTGTTTGACAGGTCATTACAAATGTTTCTGTGGTCGTAACGTTAATGTATTATGTGCTATAATTCAGTCATCTGATGGATTTTTAAAAATCTATAAAGTTTGGAGTATTTTCATTTTCAACCATCATTCGACTGTTGCATTTATTTGAATTGTTTTAAAAATCTTTTTCCAATTTTGATTATCGTTGCTATGGAAAGCAAGCCAACATGCCACGTCACTGGTATACTCCAATCGAGATGGCCGCCCGCTGCGATCTCAACCACCGTTTCTCAACTTCAACACCTTAGACAAACAAGGCATTACTCTGGGAGTGTCAGACGGAGCTTCAACAAAACTAAACACAGCGGACCTGTGAATCTCCCTGCATCATTGGAGAGACACAAGGGATGGCATCAGTGAAAACTGCAAAATGGGAGTACATTCGGCTAGTGTGATAAAGAGCCGGGGCAGAGTCACCAGGTTACAGAGAGAGGGGCCCTCACTAATCTTCCGACCCAGAGCAGTGGAGGGGGTCTTCAGCTGGAGGTGCGAGGGCCATGAACATGTCCCAGTAACGGGGGCAGATAAAGACGGCTGCATCTGTTTTTCTGTTAGTCTAATCTCCGCTATGCGCAGACCGAGATTAACAGGCAGACAGACTCTCTGTCTCTCTCGTGCTCTCTTTCTCTCTGTCTCAGTCTTTCTCTCTCTGTGTGTGTCTTTCTCTCTCTTCCTCTGTCTCATTTTCTCTATCTCTATCTCTGTCTCTGTCTCTCCTCCTCTCTGTCTGTCTTTCTTTCTCTGTTTCTCACTGTCCTGACCTACAAAGGCTCAGAAGGAGGATAGAGTATATCAGTAGACTACAAAGCTAGAGAGCTACTCCCTCCAGTTAGATGTCATAATTAGTCAATGTCAAAGGTGTGCTAAGAAGTTTTAGTGGCTCCTCTTTGATCACATCTAACTATTGTCACCACTAAGGGCCTCGAATAGAGGACACTGATGATCTGGATTCATAAATAGTATTTATTTTCTTGAGCACTTGATTCAGCCTGTCTGGTGTAAAGCAGACCGGAGCAGGTCTTCCTCTAGGATTTTACCTTTGCTTATCTATCTTTTAATCCTGAAAAACGTCCCGGTTTTTGCCCATGTCCGCATACTAATAACATGATGCAGCCCCTACAATGCTGAAAATAAGGAGGCAGTTAGTCAGTCATGTGTTATGTTGGATATTCCCCAAACACAAGGCTTTGCATTTAGGCTAAAAAAGTGTATTCCTTTTGCCGTGTTTTGGATCACTTTGTCATTTCTGTTATTATTGTAGAGTCCACTACAACGTTGTTGCTTCATCCTCGCTGTTCTCCCATCACAGACATTGAACTCCGTTGCTATTTTAAAATCCCTAATGGTCTCATGGTGATATCCCTGGGCTGTTTCCTTCCTATCCTGCAGCTCAGTTCAGAGGACGACCTCATCTTTGATGTGTCTGGGGGGGGTTAAATACATCATCCACAGCGTAATTATTAACTCGACCATGCTTAAAGAGATATTCAATGTCTGATTTGATATTGTTGCACATTTATCAATCCCTTCCCTTCTTTATGAGACTTTCAAAAAGCACCCTGGCCTTTGTAGTTGAATCTGTGCTTCAAATTCAATACTTAACCGAGGGACCTCACAGATGATGTATGGAGGACAGAGGAAGAGGTAGTCAGTCAAATATCATGTCAACCCCATTATCAAATCAAATCAAACTTTATTTGTCACATGTGCCGAATACAAGTGTAGGAGGGGAGGGGAGGGGAGGGGAGGGGAGGGGAGGTCAATGTAAATTGTTCGGTGGCGATTTTATGAATTGTTCAGAAGTCTTATGGCTTGGGAGTAGAAGCTGTTGAGGAGCCTTTTGGTCCTATATTTGGCACTCCGGTACTGCTTGCCGTGCAGTAGCGGAGAAAACAGTCTATAACTTGGGTGACTGGAGTCTGACAATTTTATGGGCTTTCCTCTGACACCGCCTATTATATAGGTCCTGGATGGTAGGAAGCTTCACCCCAGTGGTGTACTGGGCCGTTCGCACTAGCTTGTGTAGCGCCTTACGGCTGAGCAGTTGCCATACCAGGCAGTGATGCAACCGGTCAGGATGCTCTCAATGGTGCAGCTGTAGAACCTTTTGAGGATCTGGGGACCCATGCCAAATCTTTTCAGTCTCCGGAGGGGAAAAAGGTTTTGTTGTGCATTCTTCACGGCTGTCTTGGTATGTTTGGACCATGATAGTTTGTTGGTGATGTGACACTAAGGAACTTGAAACTCTCGACCCTCTCAACTACAGCCCCGTCGATGTTAATGGAGGCCTGTTCGGCCCGCCTTTTCCTGTAGTCCACGATCAGCTCCTAGTCTTGCTCACATTGAGAGAGAGGTTGTTGTCCTGGCACCACACTGCCAGTTCTCTGACCTACCCCCTATAGGCCGTCTCATCGTTGTCCGTGATCAGGCCTACCACTGTGTCATCAGCAAACTTAATGATGGTGTTGGAGTCGTGGGTGAACAGGGAATACAGGAGGGGACTAAGTACACACCCCTGAGGGGCCCCAGTGTTAAGGATCAGCGTGGCATACATGTTGTTGCCTACTCTTAACACCTGGGGGCGGCCCGTCAGGAAGTCCAGGATCCAGTTGCAGAGGGAGGTGTTTAGTCCCAGCGTCCTTAGCTTAGTGATGAGCTTCATGGGCACTATAGTGTTGAACGCTGAGCTGTAGTCAATGAACAGCATTCTCACATCGGTGTTCCTTTTGTCCAGGTGAGAAAGGGCAGTGTGGAGTGCGATTGAGATTGCGTCATCTGTGGATCTGTTGGGGCGGTATGCGAATTGCGGTGGGTCTAGGGTGTCAGGGAGGATGCTGTTGATGTGAGCCATGACCAGCCTTTCAAAGTACTTCATGGCTATAGACGTGAGTGCCACGGGACGGTAATCATTTAGGCAGGTTACCTTCGCTTCCATGGGCACAGGGACTATGGTGGTCTGCTTGAAACATGTAGGTATTACAGACTCAGTCAGGGAGAGGTTGAAAATGTCAGTGAAGACAGTTGGTCCGCGCATGCTTTGAGTACACGTCCTGGTAATCCGTCTGGCCCAGCGGCTTTGTGAATGTTGACCTGTTTAAAGGTTTTGTTCACATCAGCTACCGAGAGCATTATCACACAGTTATCCAGAACAGCTGGTGCTCTCGTGCATGCTTCATGCTTGCCTCGAAGTGAGCATAAAAGGCATTTAGCTCATCTGGTAGGCTCGCGTCACTGGGCAGCTCACGTCTGGGTTTCCCTTTGTAGTCCGTAATAGTTTTCAAGCCCTGCCACATCCGACGAGCGTCAGAGCCGGTGTAGTAGGATTCAATCTTAATCCTGTATTGACACTTTGCCTGTTTAATGGTTCGTCTGAGGGCATAGCGGGATTTCTTATAAGCTTCCGGATTAGTCTCCCACTCCTTGAAAGCGGCAGCTCTAGCCTTTAGTTCAGTGCGGATGCTGCCTGTAATCCATGGCTTATGGTTGGGGTATGTACGTCCAGTCACTGTGGGGACAACGTCATCGATGCACTTAACGATGAAGCCAATGACTGATGTGGTGTACTCCTCAATGGCATCCCGGAACATGTTCCAGTCTGTGCTAGCAAAACAGTCCTGTAGCTTAGAATCTGCTTCCTCTGACCACTTTTTTATTGATCTAGTCACTGGTGCTTCCTGCTTTAATTTTTGCATGTAAGCAGGAATCAGGAGGATAGAATTCTGGTCAGATTTGCCAAATGGAGGGCGAGGGAAAGCTTTGTAAGCGTCTCTCTGTGTATAGGTGGTCCAGAGTTATTTTTCTTCTGGTTGCACATTTAACACGCTGATAGAAATTTGGTAAAACGGATTTAAGTTTCCCTGCATTAAAGTCCCCGGCTACTAGGAGCGCCGCCTCTGGGTGAGCGTTTTCTTGTTTGCTTATGGCGGAATACAGCTCATTCAATACTGTCTTAGTGCCAGCCTCTGAATGTGGTGGTATGTAAACATCTACAAAGGAATACAGATGAAAATTCCCTCGGTAGGTAGTGTGGTCTACTCTACCTCAGCTGACTTCCTTAGATATCGTGCACCAGCTGTTGTTTACAAAAATGCGTAGACCGCCACCCCTTGTCTTACCAGACGCCACTGTTCTATCCTGCCGGTACGTATAACCCTATAACCACCACCATCGTTCAGCCACGACTCCGTGAAGCATAAATGTTACAGTTTTTAATGTCCCGTTGGTAGTTTAATCTTCCGCGTAACTCGTAGATTTTATTCTCCAAAGATTGCTCGTTTGCTAGCAGAATGGAGGATAGTGGGGGTTTATTCGATCGCCTACGAATTCTCAGAAGGAAGCCCTACCTTTGGCCCCTCTTCCTCCAACTCCTCTCAGGCCTGTTCCTGAGGAAGCAGTATATCCTTTTACGTCGGGCTCGTCAGAGTCATAAAAGGATTCTTCTTGTCCGTGGTGAGTAATCGCAGTCCTGATGTCTATAACTTATTTTCTGTCATAAGAGATGGTAGCGGCAACATTATGTACAAAATAAGTAAAAAAATAAGTTACAAACAACGCAAATAAAGAAACAAAAAATACAATCGGCTGAGGGCAAGAAAAACTTCTGCCTTCTTTCCCGGCGCCATCTTACTAATGGAATCAATGGAAACAGGATACACCTGAGCTCATTTGTGCATCTCATAGCAAAGGGTCTGAATACTTATGTAAATAAGGTATCTCTGTATTTTATATTTAATACATTTGCAAAGATTTCGCAAAACCTGTTTTCACTTTGTCATTTTGGGGAATTGTGTGTAGATTGCTGATGTAACGATGTGCGCTGAGAGTCGGGAAGCAAGTTCAGGGAGTGAGTAATAAACGTAACAAATAAACGTAACATAATACAAAACAAGAAAACACGAACAACGCACAGATCAGAAACAATGACGCCTGGGGAAGGAACCAAAGGGAGTGACATAAATATGGCAGGTAATCAAGGAAGTGATGGAGTCCAGGTGAGTCTGACGACACGCAGGTTTGCGTAACGATGGTGGCAGGTGTGCGCCATAACGAGCAGCCTGGTGACCTAGAGGCCGGAGAGGGTGCACACGTGACCGCTGAGGATTATTGATTTATTTATTTAATCCATTTTAGAATAAGGCTGTAACGTAACAAAATGTAGAAAAGTCAAGGGGTCTGAATATTTTCCGAAGGCACTCTACATTTCAAAGCCCTAGTTCTATTCACAGTCTTTGGTAAAGAGATACGATTCAGTTACAGTCCATTTTAGGCCACCTTCTGACTTTGATGGATGAATTTGTCCTAAAATGGGCACCGTAAAGGAATGTATTCTGTATTGTTCGCTACCTTCATTACTGGAACCTTGTTCTTTTTAATTATGAATTGGTACTTTGTATGGAATAGACCTTACATTTATTTTATCAAAACAAAATTACATATGATTAATACATTAATAGCAAGTCTCTCACTCAATGTTTATCGCTGCCTGTTTCAATGGACACCAGTCTTAATCCGAGCAAAACTCTCTCAATTTACAAATCATTCATCTGCACAAAAACATATTTTGTGGTTGATGATTCAAAATAATTCAAATCATTACAAAGTATTTCTTGATTAAATTCTTATGCTAATGTGATTGCTAATGTGTCCTTGTTTTATGGTGATTGAGGACTATCCAAACCATTAATGTCGTTTCAGAGTCCACGCCTTGATACACACATTTGAATTGGGAAATTGTATTAATGAGTATCATATTATTGCAAAGTCAGTTGCAGGACGAGGAAGATAAGTATTGGCTGGTAAGTATGTTTGAGGCAATGTCACAACAATTATTATACTATTTGATTAAACACAATGTATTTTGCAATTTATACATATGTGGTGACACAATTTATACATATGTAGTGACACACTGTCCCCGAAAGTAAACATATAACTAATATAGCATTGAGGTAGCATATAACTACAATGGACATCTAATTTCAATGTATTTCCCTTTGATTGATATACTGGGTGGTTGCAATGCATTTTTTTGCTAACACCTTTACTCACGTGTGGCATGCAGTACGCACCTCTTCACTGAGGACAGAATAGCTTATGACACAACATGAAAACAGTTCCAAGGCCAATGCTTCAAAATCTAAATTCTTACAACAAAGCATTTCTCTCTCGCTCGAAACCTGCTATGCTTCTTCATCTATCCACTTATTTATATATTTGTAGCCCTAACTATACACAAGCATAGACGTCTTGCTTATTTCTCTTAGCCCACAAGACTTGCCAAGAAAGATTTAAACAATTTGCTTTTCAAGATTTGTATTTTGCAGGATTTTCCTGTTACAACATGTCTGACCTAAATAAGATCAAGTTGAAGTGGTTGAGCAGACCCAGTGGGCAAAACTGGCTGAATCAATGTTGTTTCCACGTCATTTCAACAACAAAAATCTATGTGATGATGTTGACTCAACGTGGAAAACTGATTTTTGATTTGCAAAAAATCATCAACTTAAGAACATTTAGTCTCTTTTTCACCCAACTTTGAACCTAAATCCAATGACATGGTGAATTTTTTAGTTGATTTCACATTTAATTCATGTTAGTTGACAACTAAATCAAAACTAGACATTGAACTTACGTCTGTGCCCAGTGGAGACTTGTTGGACTCAAGTGTCTTCAAAGAACAAATGTCTTGGGACCCAATTTGTTTCGGCTTGCTCAGGACTCCCTCCCATTGTTCTTACTTTCTGTAATGAAATGAAATAGTTTTAGAAGGCTCACTTCCTTCAGTTGTCCATCTTTACCTCCTCACTGGAATCCAACGTTCACTGTGGATTGTGCCCATCTACACAAGTACCTTAACCTCCATTTCTTCTAACCAGTTATTGAACAGAGTTCAACAGAGTTAAAACAATACTGTAAGCTGAGATTCAGTTTAAAACAATTCGGAACATGCAATATGAAGACCAACTAGTCTTCAAGAACTCTAAAACTGTCAGATAGAGAATGTAAAAAACTGTCAGACTAGACTGAGGAAAAGTTGCTAACAGTACCAGCCAGCCACCCAGCCACTCAGTCAGCCATCCAGTCAGCCAACCAGCCGGTCGGTGGTGGCAAAGGAAGACATGACGTGGAAGCAAATGAAGTCCGGCAGATGCATATCATAAAGGTCTGGTCCGTGATCCAAATGGCACCCTATTTCTTATATACTGTAGTGCACTACTTTTGACCAGATCCGTACAGACACAGGTTAAAAGTAGTTCACTAAATAGGGAATATAGTACCATTTGGGATGCAGACCAGGAGTATAGCTGCCCATTAAAAGATGTTGCCATTACTTACCTCACTCCCAGTCTGAGCTGAGTGATATTGATGGGCTGTATTGACAGGACCTTACCATCCTGCTTGTGTGGGGATGATTGATCTAGAAGGGGAGAGATCATTTTCAGGCTTCACTGTCTTCCCCCCGGTGACTTCACTTACCCAAGCCTCACACTTGGGTGATCTATCTCTTCAAAGGCAGTCTCCCTGAGAGAGGGAGAGAGTTCAGGGATTATCAGAGGGATCTGTATCTCTCCCTCTCTTTTTATCTCTCTCTCTCTATCTCTGTGTGTCTCTCTCTGGCTCTCTCTCTCTCTCTCTCTGTCTGTCAGTTTGTCTATCTCTCTCTTTTTCACTTTCTATCTTTCTCTCTCTCCCTCTCTCAGGTCTCCTGGAGATAAGGCTCACTGGAAGGTTCACTAAAAACTTGGCCTTGGATTAAACAAGAAATCAAGGTTGGATGTAGTTGCCATTTTGAAGAAACATTTTGTGAAAAGAGAATTTGCTGTGACTGTTGATAGAGAGAGAGAGAGGGGGGGGCGAGAGAGAGAGAGAGAGATGGAGAGAGGGAGTTCTGTAGACAGATAGAAGGTTGTATGCTAGAAATGTAGATGTGTCCCTCAGAGCTCATACTGTAGTGGTTAATAGTCTTCAAATCTATGTTAATTTGAAATGAACCAAAGAAAATACATCTCTTGTTCCACTATACAGCATGGATTATAATGAATTGTTTTTAAATAGAGCAAGGTTGAAATGGCGTGGAAACAACATTGGTTCAACCAGTGTTTTTTATTTTTATTTTACCAGGTAAGTTGACTGAGAACACGTTCTCATTTGCAGCAACGACCTGGGGAATAGTTACAGGGGAGAGGAGGGGGATGAATGAGCCAATTGTAAACTGGGGATTATTAGGTGACCATGATGGTTTGAGGGCCAGATTGGGAATTTAGCCAGGACACCGGGGTTAACACCCCTACTCTTACGATAAGTGCCATGGGATCTTTAATGACCTCAGAGAGTCAGGACACCCGTTTAACGTCCCATCCGAAAGACGGCACCCTACACAGGGCAGTGTCCCCAATCACTGCCCTGGGGCATTGGGATATTTTTTAGACCAGAGGAAAGAGTGCCTCCTACTGGCCATCCAACACCACTTCCAGCAGCATCTGGTCTCCCATCCAGGGACTGACCAGGACCAACCCTGCTTAGCTTCAGAAGCAAGCCAGCAGTGGTATGCAGGGTGGTATGCTGTGTGCCCAGTGCACAACTCCAGATCTACACAGAGCTGTTCTGATGTACACTGAGTGTACAAAACATTAGGAACACCTGCTCTTTCCATGACATGGACTGACCAGGTGAATCCAGGCGAAAGCTATGATCGCTTATTGATGTCACTTGTTAAATCCACTTCAATCAGTGTAGATGAAGGGGAGGAGACAGGTTAAAGAAGGATTTTTAAACCTTAAGATGTGTGCCATTCAGAGGGTGATTGGGAAAGACAAAAGATTTAAGTGCCTTTGAACGGGGTATGCCAGTAGGTTCCAGCAGCATCAGTTTGAGCGTGTCAAGAACTGCAACACTGCTGGGTTTTTCACGCTCAACAGTTCTTCGTGTGTATCAAGAATGGTCCACCACCCAAAGGACATCCAGCCAATTTGGCACAACTCTGGGAAGCATTGGAGTCAACATGGACCAGCAGTTCTGTGGGCAAAATGGGGTGTTCCTAATGATTTGGACATTCAGTGTATACTGTATGTGTGATGTGAATGATATTTCAATTACAGCGTGAGCTTATCTCCTTTTTTGTAATCATGTCTCATAATAGTCTATTATCCATGGTTTGAACATGTTTTCATGCTTGATTATTAAACAGGATTTCAAGGCTCGGCGGGAGGCAGCTCGGCGGGAGGCAGCTCACCCGGCAGCGACAAATGAAGCAGAGAATTGAGAATTGATTTCTTATTTGCCAAAATAAAAAAACACACAACACCCAAGGCTTCCCAGGCCAAATCAAGACCACAAAAAATACTGATCCAATCTTCGAAAATACATGACGAATTCATCACAAAAGCTGTCATTTGTCATATTTCATAAAAGTTTGTTGGCGCACAGAAATGTGACAGTGCCACTGCTTTCTCCCTCAACTCTTTTGTTTGGCTTCACGTTGGAGGAAGGTTTGTCTCTGTGGGGAGGGACCTAACCACATACAGGGGGATAGAGATGCTGCTTCACACTCACAGTCGGAATTATAAACCCAGTAGGACCTTGCCATCTTTTGATTATTATTCTTTATGACACTGAGCTGCTACACACACACACACGCACACACACACACACACACACGCACGCACGCACGCACGCACGCACGCACGCACGCACACACACACACACACACACACACACACACACACACACACACACACACACACACACATATTAGAACAAATATAATGGTTAAACTAAATATACTAACTGATAAAAAATACATTTTGGGGGGGAAAAAATGTTTAAAACTGAATAATCTGTGTAAATTATATAATTTACCAAAATTATGATATAATTTACACTGATTACACTGTTTTAAATGTTTTGGTTGTCTGGGTTTGGCCGGGGTAGGCCATCATTGTAAATAAGAATTTGTTCTTAACTGACTTGCCTAGTTAAATAAAGGTTAACAAAATAAAATAAATTGTAATAAATAGGACTGGTGGAGTCATGTCACACATGTCACCAAAATTACAACGAACTGATTCTAGCATTACCGCAAAAATGGAGGAGACATTTTGTATGGAACTTGTCTGTCGGCCCTGCATTAAACATCAAAATTGGCTAAAGAAAAATTGTGGTAAATAAAAAAGTATACTAGTTTCGTTTAAGGGCCAAAAAATGTACAGCTGCGCCTTACAGGTTGCAAAATAGTTGGGATGACATTTTCGATGTACCGATACCTATCAGTAATCAAGGTAAGACCCAGATGCAGACTGTCTAAGTAACAATGTTTACATCAAGGCACAAGGCAAGACCCAGATGCAGACACAGGAGGCAGATGGTTGGAGTCTTACAATGTTTATTAATCCAAAGGAGTAGGCAAGAGAATGGTCGTGGACAGGAAAAAATGTCAAAACCAGATCAGAGTCCAGAGTCAGGCAGGGGTCAGAACCGGGAGGACTATAAAAAGAGAATAGAAAAGGAGTACGGAAAAAACACACTGCTTGACTTGATTAAACATACAAGACAAACTGGCACAGACAGACAGGAAACACAGGGATAAATACACTAGGAAAAATAAGCAACACCTGGAGGGGGTGGAGACAATCACAGGCACAGGTGAAACAGATCAGGGCGTGACAGTTTATTGTAGCAACAGGGGCAGGCAAAGACAGGTCAAGGCAGGCAAGGGTCAAAGATCCAGGGTAAGTCAAAGGCACAGGACGGCAGGCAGACTCAGGGTCAGGGACAGGCATAGTTCAGTAATCCAGAGGTGGAGCAAAGTTACAGGACGGCAGGCAGACCCAGGGTTAGGCAGAGACGTCAGGCGGGTGGGTACAGGGTCAGGATATGCGAAGGTCAAAAACCAGGAGGACGAGGAAAGAGAGGCTGGGAAACGATAGGAACTGACAAGAAAAATGCTGGTTAGCTTGAACTAACAATGACGAACTGGCAACAAACAGACAGATAACACAGGTATAAATAAACAAGGGATAATTGGAAAGAAGGGCGACACCTGGAGGGGGTCGGAGCACAAGGACAGGTGAAACAGATCAGGACGTGACAGTACAATCCCCCCCCCCTTTCTAGGGACGCCACCTGGCGTTCCACCTGGGCAGATACCTGGCTGACTGGGGTGCTGGTGGTGAAATTTGGCGATGAGGGCCGGGTCCAAGATGTCTTTAGCGGGAACCCAGCACCTCTCCTCTGGGCCATAACCCCTGCCCCGTGGTTGAACCCTCAGAAGCCATCTCACCGTGTATGCTGGCTGGCCATCGATGACACGGGGGGAGGGATGGGCCTAGAAACAGAAGACAAGGGGCAGTCAGACGTGGTTTTGACTCTAGACACAGAACAGGAAAACAGGAAAAATATGGAGGGTACAGAGCAACAGAGGACGAACAGCAGAGGGTCTACTAATCTTGGAGCGGGGCAAGAACTGTTTGGCCATAATGACCATTGTTATGTTTGGAGGACAAAGGGGGAGCCTTGCAAGCCGAAGAACACCATCCCGTGAAGCACGGGGGTGGTAGCATCATGTTGTGGGGGTGCTTTGCAGCCGGGGGGACTGGTGCACTTCACAAAATAGATGGCATCATGAGGGGGGGAAATGATGTGGATATATTGAAGCAACATCTCAAGACATCAGTCAGGAAGTTAAAGCTTGTTCGCAAATGGGTCTTCCAAATTGACAATGACCCCAAGCATACTTCCAAAGTTGTGGCAAAATGGCGTAAGGACAAAGTCAAGGTATTGGAGTGGCCATCACAAAGCCCTGACCACAATCCTATAGAACATTTGTGGGCAGAACTGAAAAAGCATGTGCGAGAAAGGATGCCTACAAACCTGACTCAGTTACACCAGCTCTGTCAGGAGGAATGGGCAAAATTCACCCAATTTATTGTGGGAAGCTTGTGGAAGGCTACCTGAAACGTTTGACCCAAGTGAAACAATTTAAAGGCAATGCTACCAAATACTAATTGAGTGTATGTTAACTTCTGACCTACTGGGATTGTGATGAAAGAAATAAAAGCTGAAATAAATCATTCTCTTTACTATTATTCTGACATTTCACATTCTTATAATAAAGTGGTGATCCTAACTGACCTAAGACAGGGAATTTTTACTTGGATTTAAGGTCAGGAATTGTGAAAAACTGAGTTTAAATGTATTTGGCTAAGGTGTATGTAAACTTCTGACTTCAACTGTGTACATACAGTACCAGTCAAAGGATTGGACACACCTATTCATTCAAGGGTTATTAGATTATTCCACATGTGTTATTTCATAGTTTTGATGTCTTCACTATTATTCTACAATGTAGAAAATAGTAAAAATAAAGAAAAACCCTGGAATGAGCAGGTGTGTCCAAACTTTTGACTGGTACTGGATATATATGCATAAATATGTATGTTTAATAATCAATAAAATAATTTCAAAGACACTGATACACCTGGCTCCCTTACACACAGAGACACATATACACACACAAAACACACACGCCTGCTGACACCCCTGGCCCAGTGTATGCAGTAAGATGTAATGATTCAGCCCACTGACCTGTTCTCCACTCTCTGTAGCCTTGGGTGTTACAGCACCAAGTGGTGTGAAGCAGTGGAGGCGGGTGTGAGGAGCTATAGGAGGATGTGCTCATTGTAATGTCCGGAATGGAACGGTATCAAACATACACACCCGTTGCTGACAGGTGTATACTGTAAAATCGAGCACCCAGCCATGCAATCTCCATAAACAAACATTGGCAGTAGAATGGCTTTACTGAAGAGCTCAGTGAATTTCAATGTGGCACCGTCATAAGATGCCACCTTTCCAACAAGTCAGTTTGTCAAATTTCTGCCCTGCAAGAGCTGCCCCGGTCAACTGTAAGTGCTGTTATTGTGAAGTTGTAACGTCTAGCAGCTACAACAGCTCAGCCATGAAGTGATAGTCCACAATTTTGTGGAAACAGTTTGTGGAAGGCCCTTTCCTGTTTCAGCATGACAATGCCCCTGTGCACAAAGCGAGGTCCATACAGTAATGGTTTGTCGAGATCGGTGTGGAAGAACTTGACTGGCCTGCACAGAGCCCTGACCTCAACCCCATCAAACATCTTTGGGATGAATTGGAACGCCGACTGCGAGCCAGGCCTAGTCGCCCAACATCAGTGCCCGAGCTCACTAATGCTCTTGTGGCTGAATGGAAGCAAGTTCTCTCAGCAATGTTCCAACATCTAGTGAAAAGCCTTCCCAGAAGAATGGAGGTTGTCATAGCAGCAAAGGGGGACCAACTCTATATTAATGCCCATGATTTTGGAATGAGATGTTCGACGAGCAGGTGTAAACTATCAAAATAAAGAGAGTCTCACACTCTATATATAAATTCCCAGTAATTTATTGGGTATTTACTAACGTTTCGGCATCACTGTGCCTTCTTCAAGGTAATGTCATGAATACTTGAACCAGGTTATGTAGACAAACAGTACAATTAGTGCAACCAATGACAATAGTGAGGATTGTGTCGTGATGATTAAGTTAATTAGAATTAATTAGTGAAACTGTTAAAACAATAGTTTATGACATATTAAATATATAAGGCTATTATCATATAGAAACATAATTGAATATTGTACATAATATCAGCATCAACATACATTATTGTTTAATTCAATTTCACATATTTAATTGTTTCGTATTTCATTTCATATTTGTCACATGCAATATTTTGGTTCAATCTTAATGCGTAATGAGCATCATCAACAGGGGGAACATATTAGGTGTACGTTAATAAGCTGTAGATATAATATATCAATTTATAAGACTTGTTCATAAAAGAAAGAATTGTTCATAAGAAGGGACTGAGATCAATGTTTTTAGATAGGATATCCAGTAAGCCTCCCTTTGTGTGTCCACATACTTTTGGTCATGTAGTGTGTAAAGCCATTACAATGAGGCTGTGCTCCTCTTGCTCCTCCGACCAGCCTCCTCTGGTGTGGAGCTAACATGGTCCGGTGTTTGCTGCAGCATGCTATTATTAAGAGAAGGCCAGTAATGCCTTGTAGCCTAGCAATACATACACACACACACACACTCCATGTGCAAACTGTTGAGCGTGGGGCTAAATCTAGTTTGATTAAACTATGTGGTGGATTCATTTAGTCATCTTGGATGTAGATGAATATGCAACTTTTCGATGTGCCAAGGGAAATATCAGACAATATGAATCAATTTAATTCTGCCTTTTATGCAGATACAGGCATTGCTATTTTCTTGATTTCTGTATTGCAAAATGCTGAATTTAACTGAATCTCAGATATGCTGAATGTCCTTCTATGCTGTATCGACTTGTTTCTATTCCATGTCTCAATCTTTTGTCGTAATTACCGTAGTCTGTCTGAGAAATACTCCAGCTTCTCCGCTTCCTAATCTGCATTCCGGTGGTGTCAAGTAGAATCAATGGATCTCACATTATAATTCCTTAAACGTAATTACTCAGATTTACCTCTGCCGTTTTAAATTCGAGTCACACTTTGCGGTTAAGTTTATTGATTTGCACCACAACAAGTAATCTGCTATGTGACCACTGTAATTACCAAAGACAATTCACTTACTGTGAACAGTTTCAAAAAGTGTGTTGAAAGTGTTCATCGATATTGTGATCTTTGCATGAATTACTATTCCTTGAGATATTCATTTTCAATAAGTTAGAATGCAGTACCCTCACAGTTCACACTAAAGTGAGAAATCAAATCAAAATCCAATCAAATTGTATTTGTCACATGCTTCGTAAACAACAGGTTTGGACTAACAGTGAAATGCTTTCTTACAGGCTCTTCCCAACATTGCAGAGAAAAATGGAAAAATAATAGAAAAATAATAACGATAACGATAAGTTGGCTGTGTACACGGGGTACCAGAACTGAGTCAATGTGCAGGGGTATATGGTAATTGAGGTAGACATCCTGAAGGGGAAAAGGCGTTGTCGTGCCTTTTTCATGACTGTGTTGGTGTGAGTGGACCGTGTTAATTCCTTAGTGATGTGGACAACAAGGACATTTAAACTGTATTGATGCTTTGTGTGTTTGATGGCTCTTCCGAAGTCATAGCGCGATTTCTTAAAAGTGTCGTGACGTTGTATTGATTAATGTGATGACTGCTGTTCATCGAATGATTAACTGTTTATAATTAAGTGATTAAATGAATCAGGTCATTATTAACTCATTAACCTGGGGCACCATGGGAAAGTTTTGGCTTTATTGAGTTTCTATTTCCCAAATGAACTCAAAGAATATCAGAATATCGATTTTACAACAGTCGCTAATTAATTAATTTCCTCTACAGTCTCATTCTGAACGTCGCATAATCCGGGAATCTGCACAAACCCGAGTCTCACTAAATAAGTCCGTACCACACCAATTGAGTTGATTATTTATTTACTAACAAGCTAAATAATAATATAAGATACACATACACAAACACTGTCACGATCGTCAACGGGACTGAGAGAGGACCAAGGCGCAGCGAGGTGGAAAGTACATTTTCTTTATTTTTAAAGAAGGAAAAAACAAAACAACAAACAGAACAGAGGACCGTGAAGCTATACAAACATCAGTGCTGACACAAAACACTTCGACATAGACAATTCCCCACAAACAGCTAAAGCCTATGGTTGCCTTAAATATGGCTCCCAATCCGAGACAACAATAACCAGCTGTCTCTAATTGAGACCCAATTCAGGCAACCATAGACTTTCCTAGATACCTACCCTCAACCATAGACACAGCTAGACTACTATACTAAACATAAACCCAACTACTCTAATAAACCCCCTAAACCTTACAACCACCCTAGACACTACAAAAAACACATAACATTCCCCATGTCACACCCTGACCTAACTAAAATAATTAAGAAAACAAAGAATACTAAGGCCAGGGCGTGACATAACCCCCCCCCCCCTTAAGGTGCGAACTCCGGGCGCACCAGCACACAGTCTAGGGGTGGGTCTGGGTGGGCTTCCGTCCACGGCGGCGGCTCCGGCACTGGTCGTGGTCCGCACCCCACCACAGTCACTACCCGCCTCCGTAGCTTCCTCCAAATGGCCACCCTCCACATTAACCCCACTAGATTAAGGGGCAGTACCAGACTAAGGGGCAGTACCAGACTAAGGGGCAGCACCGGACTAAGGGGCAGCACCGGACTAAGGGGCAGCACCGGACTAAGGGGCAGCACCGGACTAAGGGGCAGCACCGGACTAAGGGGCAGCACTGGACTAAGGGGCAGCACCAGGATAAGGGGCAGCACCAGGATAAGGGGCAGCACCAGGATAAGGGGCAGCACCAGGATAAGGGGCAGCTCCGGACTGAGGGACGACAGCTCCGGACTGAGGGACGGATCCTGGCTGGATGACGGCTCTGGCGGATCCTGGCTGGACGGCTCTGGCGGATCCTGGCTGGACGGCTCATGGTTGGCTGACGGATCTGGCTGCTCATGGCTGGCTGACGGATCTGGCTGCTCATGGCTGGCTGACGGATCTGGCTGCTCATGGCTGGCTGACGGATCTGGTTGCTCATGGCTGGCTGACGGATCTGGCTGCTCATGGCTGGCTGACGGATCTGGCTGCTCATGGCTGGCTGACGGATCTGGCTGCTCATGGCTGGCTGACGGATCTGGCTGCTCATGGCTGGTTGGCGGCTCTGGCAGATCCTGTCTGGTTGGCGGCTCTGGCAGATCCTGTCTGGTTGGCGGCTCTGGCAGATCCTGTCTGGTTGGCGGCTCTGGCAGATCCTGACTGACGAATGGCTCTAGCGGCTCCTGACTGACGAACGGCTCTGACGGCTCGGGACAGACGGGCGGCTCTAATGGCTCGGGGCAGAAGGATTGCTCAGATGGCGCTGGGTAGACGGATGGCTCAGATGGCGCTGGGTAGACGGATGGCTCAGATGGCGCTGGGTAGACGGATGGCTCAGATGGCGCTGGGCAGACGGATGGCTCAGATGGCGCTGGGCAGACGGATGGCTCAGATGGCGCTGGGCCGACTGATGGCTCAGATGGCGCTTGGCAGACGGGCAGTTCAGGCACCGCTGTGCAGACGGCAGACTCTGGCCGGCTGAGGCGCACTGTAGGCCTGGTGCGTGGTGCCGGAACTGGTGTTACCGGGCTGGGGACATGCACCTTCAGGCTAGTGCGGGGAGAAGGAACAGGGCATACTGGACCCTGGAGACGCACATTAGGCCTAGTGCGTGGTGCCGGAACTGGTGGTACCGGGCTGGGGACACGCATCTCAGGGCTAGTGCGGGGAGGAGGAACAGGGCATACTGGACTCTCAAGGCGTACTATAGGCCTGGTGCGTGGTTCCGGCACTGGTGGTACCGGGCTGAGGGCACGCACATCAGGGCGAGTACAGGGAGAAGGAACAGTGCGTACAGGGCTCTGGAGACGCACATGAGGCTTGGTGCGTGGTGCCGGAACTGGAGGCACTGGGCTGGAGACACGCACCACAGGGAGAGTGCGTGGAGGAAGAACAGTGCGTACAGGACTCTGGAGACGCACTGGAGGCTTTGTGCGTGCTGTAGGTACTGTCTTCACCAGAAGGCTAGCACGCACCTCAGGACGAGTATGGAAAGCTGTTCCCGGTGACATTAACTCACCAACACGTTCGTTAGGACGGATGCCGTGCCTCATGCACCAAACCAATACACCCCTCATTACTCTCTCCTCCAATTTCTCCATTAACTCCTTTACTGTCTCCACGTCTCTCACCTCCAAATCCGCCCTCACCGGCTCCCTACGGTAAGCAGGAGGAGTTGGCTCACGTCTCCCGACTGACCCAACTAAATTACCCGAGAGCCTCCCCCCAAGAAATTTTTGGGTCTGACTTACGGGCTTCCAGCCTTGTTTCCGTGCTGCCTCCTCATATCGCCGCCTCTCTGCTTTCGCTGCCTCCAGCTCAGCTTTGGGGCGGCGATATTCTCCTGGTTGAGCCCAGGGTCCCTTTCCGTCCAATATTTCCTCCCAAGTCCACGAGTCCTGGTTCCTCTCACGCTGCTTGATCCATGGTTGGTGGGGAATTCTCTCACGATCGTCAACGGGACTGAGAGAGGACCAAGGCGCAGCGCGTGGAAAGTACATCTTCTTTTATTTTAAAGAAGGAAAAAACAAAACAACAAACAGAACAGACGACCGTGAAGCTATACAAACATAAGTGCTGACACAAAACACTTCGACATAGACAATTCCCCACAAACAGCTAAAGCCTATGGTTGCCTTAAATATGGCTCCCAATCCGAGACAACAATAACCAGCTGTCTCTAATTGAGACCCAATTCAGGCAACCATAGACTTTCCTAGATACCTACCCTCAACCATAGACACAGCTAGACTACTATACTAAACATAAACCCAACTACTCTAATAAACCCCCTAAACCTTACAACCACCCTAGACACTACAAAAAACACATAACATTCCCCATGTCACACCCTGACCTAACTAAAATAATTAAGAAAACAAAGAATACTAAGGCCAGGGCGTGACAAACACACAGTCTAGGCTATTAATTATAACTTAGTACAATGAAACAGGTCCCTAGCGGGCCAACACAATATGACATGTGTTACACAAAATGGGGATTTCAAAAGAGAAAGAGAGAGAGTGCATGAGAGAAAAGCACACTTGGGTACATTTCTGAACTATGCTTAGTTTAACCCTAACCTTGCCCCGAACTGACGCTCTTGTGGGTCAGAATATAATGATGTAATTACGTGTCGAAGGTCTCCGATGGGATGTCTCTTTGTGGACCGGGTTCGCCTTCTCTGATAACGGCGCGTCTTCGGTTACCGGGTGTAACTCTCTGCTTGTCCTCACGATGTCAGTGTCCTTACTCTTAGTGGTCTATTTCCTCGCCCTTGTTCTGAAAGAGGCGTCTTCTGAGGACGGCTAATCAGCCATATAGGTGGTTCCAGCTTGGGAAAGAAAGCCGTGTAAACACACGATTCCTTGGAGAGAATAACCGGATGGTCCTGCTTGAATTCACACTCTTAGACACAGCTACTCATCCGTAGCATAGATTGTTAAAAGGTTCCTTTGTCTTCTTTAACCTTGTGTTGCGTTTTGGGGTTACAACAAATCGGACCTTGGCTGCAGCTCGTGGTCCCTAGTCATGATGTTAATTCTTAACTCACATGTTTTACACACTCGGGTCAGAAATGGGTGTTTCCGCCTTTAGGGCAAATTCTCTGGGCATAACTAGTTA
Source organism: Salvelinus fontinalis (assembly GCF_029448725.1). Taxonomy (NCBI): domain Eukaryota; kingdom Metazoa; phylum Chordata; class Actinopteri; order Salmoniformes; family Salmonidae; genus Salvelinus; species Salvelinus fontinalis. Next base: position 4,690,735 of record NC_074667.1, read on the forward strand.
CGAGGCAAGGTCTGGATTTTACTCAGATCCAATTTAGACAACTAATTTCACATTTCATCTTTATAAAAACATTCTCTTTGATCTGGACATTTTCCACACAACGTACAGTATGCAAACAGCAGGTACATATTGTGAAAACTCTTCAAATAACAATGTTTTCGTTATAACGTTGTCATTTAACTTTTAATAGCATAACAAAAGCGACATTAATTTTCACATTCCATCTATCGTCATTAATACCATTTTGCCTAACGAAACATATTGCTCCAAAGTCCATTTATTGCATGTTATTGTTCTGAGGTAGGTTCTCCATAGGCCCATCATACATTACATTCCTCCATACTGAGAGGACAAAGGATTTTGTCTGCTGCCTTAAGATTTACAATGGGCGGGAGGTGTGATAACCCCCTCCCACCCCCCCACCTCCATACTTCTCGATCTCTCCTCCTCTGGTGGGTGTGAGAGATATAATCTGTAGGAGTGTGGTCCCTGGTAACCTGACCTGAACAGGCCAGTCATGACAGAAGCGTCTGGATTAGTGTCCCGCTCCTTGAACGCGGCAGCTCTAGCCTTTAGCTCAGTACTGATGTTGCCTGTAATCTATGGCTTCTGGTTGGGATATGTACGTATCTCACTGTGGGTATGACATTATCGATGCACTTATTTATGAAGCCGGTGACTGATGTGGTAAACTCCCAATGTTATTGGATGAATCCCGGAACATATTTCAGTCTGTGCTGGAGAAACAGTCCTGTAGCTTAGCATCCGCTTCATCGGACCACATCTGTATTGAGCGCTTCACTGGTACTTCCTGTTTCAGTTTTTGCATGTAAGCAGGAATCAAGAGGATAGCGTTATTGCCAGATTTGCCAAAGGGAAAATATCAAGACAAGGATTCCTCTCAAAGAGTATTTCAAGACTATCTGCAAGCACAAAAATGTCCAACAAATATACCACAATGGGAACTGGCCTCAACAGGCTGAGAGATGTGAGACATCCTCATCTTTAACTTTAAATCAATAAACTACAGAGAAGATCTAAGCTCCTATCTGACAGGCATCTCAAGTGAATCGCCATTGTGTAGTAGTACTTTGACAACCTTTTGCTGTGATTTCAGTTTGACTTTAATCATTTAAAAGGCAGGGTGCTGCAGGCATACTAAACCATCTCATCTGGCATTCTCCCTGCCAAGAAACCGGGAACTTTCATGTCCAAAATGTATGATCTTTGGGTGATTTGTTTTATTGCATTATATATAAGAAGATAGTCATTAGATACTGCATCTCAGAACATAATTTACCAGAACCCTAAGTAGCAAGTAGCGACTTCCAAGCAATCTAAGAAGTCATTTGAAAAAGGCTGCTGAAAGTAGACCTACCTAGGATTCTTGTAACTCTGAGATACAGTATTCAAACCCAGAGAAGGTAAGCTGACAAGCACCAAATGTAAACTGCTAGGACATTTTTTAAGCAATAAGGCACGAGGGGGTTTGGTACAAGGCCAATATACACCGCTAAGGGCTGTTCTTAGACACGACGCATCTTGGACACAGCCCCATTGGCCACATACCACAAACCCCTGAGGTGCCTTATTACTATTGCAAACTGGTTATCAACGTAATTAGAGCAGTAAAAATACATGTTTTGTCATACCCGTGGTATACGGTCTGATATGCAGTTGAAGTCGGAAGTTTACATACACTTAGGTTGGAGTCATGAAAACTCGTTTTTCAACCACTCCACAAATTTCTTGTTAACAAACTATAGTTTTGGCAAGTCGGTTAGGACATCTACTTTGTGCATGACACAGGTCATTTTACAAACGATTGTTTACAGACAGATTATGTCACTAATAATTCACTGTATCACAATTCCAGTGGGTCAGAAGTTTACATACACTAAGTTGACTGTGCCTTTAAACAGCTTGGAAAATTCCAGAAAATTATGTCATGGCTTTAGAAGCTCTGATAGGCTAATTGACATCTTTGAGTCAATTGGAGGTGTACCTGTGGATGTATTTCAAGGCCTACCTTCAAACTCTGTGCCTCTTTGCTTGACATCACGGGAAAGGAAATTAAATCAGCCAAGACCACAGAAAAATAATTGTAGACCTCCACAAGTCTGGTTCATCCTTGGGAGCAATTTCCAAATGCCTGAAGATACCACGTTCATCTGTACAAACAATAGTACGCAAGTATAAACACCATGGGACCACGCAGCCGTCATACTGCTCAGGAAGGAGATGCATTCTGTCTCCTAGAGATGAACGTACTTTGGTGCGAAAAATGCAAATCAATCCCAGAACAACAGCAAAGGACCTTGTGAAGATGCTGGAGGAAACCGGTACAAAAGTATCTATATCCACAGTAAAACGAGTCCTATATCGACATAACCTGAAAGGCCGCTCAGCAAGGAAGAAGCCATTGCTCCAAACCGCCATAAATAAGCCAGACTACGGTTTGCAACTCCACATGGGTACAAAAATTGTGCTTTTTGGAGAAATGTCCTCTGATCTGATGAAACAAAAATATAACTGTTTGGCCATGAGGACCATCGTTATGTTTTGAGGACAAAGGAGGAGGCTTGCAAGCCGAAGAACACCATCACAACCGTGAAGCATGGGGGTGGCAGCATCATGTTGTGGGGGTGCTTTGCTGCAGGAGGGTCTGGTGTGCTTCACAAAATTGATGGCATCATGAGGATGGAAATTATGTGGATATATTGAAGCAACATCTCAAGACATCAGTCAGGGGTCTTCCAAATGGGCAATGACCCCAAGCATACTTCCTAAGTTGTGGCAAAATGATCTAAGGACAACAAAGTGAAGGTATTAGAGTGGCCATCACAAAGCCCTGACCTCAATCCTGTAGAAAATGTGTGGGCAGAACTGAAAAAGTGTGTGTGAGCAAGGAGGCCTACAAACCGGATTCAGTTACACCAGCTCTGTCGGGAGGAATGGGCCAAAATTCACCCAACTTATTGTGGGAAGCTTGTGGAAAGCTACCCGAAACGTTTGACCCAAATTAAACAATTTAAAGGCAATGCTAACAAATACTTATTGACTGTATGTAAACTTCTGACCCACTGGGAATGTGATGAAAGAAATAAAAGCTGAAATAACTCATTCTATTATTATTCTGACATTTCACATTCTTATAATAAAGTGGTGATCCTAACTGACCTAAAACAGGGAATTTTTACTAGGATTAAATGTGAGGAATTGTGAAAAACTGAGTTTAAATGTATTTGGCTATGGTGTATGTAAACTCCTGACTTCAACTGTACCAGCCAATCAGCATTCAGGGTGCTCGAACCAGACAGTTTATGATTATCTTTATACACCTCCTAAAATTCTAGTGTTAGTATCGAGGAGAAAATACAAGATTATGTTAATAATACTGTTATTGCTTCAAATGGTTGTTTTATGCAACAAAGTAGGGTTCTTAGAACTCTATTGTGTCTGTGTGATCTGTGAGGAGCTTCCGAGATGTAACTCTAGCAACTGATTTATGATGGTCTTCTCCTCTCTCGGAGCCTGCATTCCATAGAATGAGTTGGTGTTTGTGTGCCAGGAGGTACCAGGGTGGAGATGACTCCGGTATGGATAATGATGAGCGGAACTTTGTTTTGGGGGCCAGACCGTGGTTTCTACACAATGAGAACAGTCTTTACAGCAGATACGGTCTGCTGTGAATTATTAGTATCTTTCATACAAATCCTAACCTTGTGACCCATTCCATACATCTGTTGTTTGTCATGAACATTCAGGAGGATGTACTTTGCTATAAAATGCTGTGGCTCAAATCCGCTCATGGGCTCTCAACGAAACACCCTACAGGTGGTTCGTTGACAAGCTCCATTACTGCAGTAATTCAATAATAAAGTTTTATTGTTTTGAAGAAATCTAAAAGTCTCTCCTTTTGATTAGAATAATTACACGGAATTAGTCATTTCACTCCAACCCAACCTCCCTTCCCTACACCTGGCAGTCCCATAACATCAAAATTAAACTTCCCCGTCAAATAAATAAATAAATAAAGTATAATGTACAGCACCTTTAAAATGGTACGCGACTGTGATTTGAAACATAACCTCAAGAAACCTTGCAAGCTATCGTTCCCCTCGCTTCCTACCCTCTCTAACCTTCCTCCCTCTCTCCCTCTCTCCCTCTCTCCCTTTCTCCCTCCCCTTTTCCCCGAACAATGTGAAAGGGCTGAACTGAAAACAGTGGATAAATCCTCCTTGAGAACAAGATTTAAAATATTCATGAATGGGTCCAAGGCATTTTTAAAAGGGAGGCAGGGAATGGAACGGAGCGTCACACACTTTCTGGGAGCCTATGAATAAAATAAACTCTCACACATGAGCATGCTTACAACAAAACATAAAGCTGTTGGGATTTCGTTGCGGCAACAAATATGAATAAAGACAAGAGGATAGAAGAGAAGAAGAAGAGGATAGTTTTTAACACCAATGATAACATATATAAAAAGATACTAACTCCTTTGCAGACACATTATATCTTGTGGTTGTTGGAAAATTGCGATGTAGCGAACAAACAAAGCAGCAGGGGCTCCAGCCTTCCAAGCAGGGGGGCCCAATATCAAAACAATATCCACTCATTTCAGCGATCCATTTCAAGTCGTGCTGTTTGACGTTTCCATAGACTTTCCGATGGGAATCGTTTTACTAGAGATTTTACAGTTGCATGGCTACAAGATCATTTAATGTGTACAGGGCCAAACAAGGTCTCTCCGATTACTTGACTCACAGTGTGAGATTTGAGAAAGTTCAGTCCAGTGGCTACACCGCTAATTGTCTGTGAAATACCCCATTCTTGGTTAAGACCAGACCAGACCAAAGGAACTTTCTCTCTTTTTATCAGCCATGTTTTCAAAGAAAATGGTTCGAAGCCACTAAAAGCCTATGGACTGTAAATTGTACTGCTTTTACATAACGTATTGTAAAGAGAAGACACCACAGACAGAGAACATTGAGTTAAGTTAAGTTAAGTTAACCTGCCCTGGGTTAACTCTGCCTTAATACATCTGTTCAGAGAAAGGGATAAAGCCTGGACTAAGTATCGTAGAACCAAAGATCCAACTGATTGGAGTCCTATAGAAAATGAAGAAACGCCAGTAAAACTACAACTAGAAATGCAAAAGCCTAGTTCTATATGCATAGTCTAACAAATCTATATTTTTAAATCCACAGCAGTTCTGGAAATACGCGAATGACCTTTTTAACACAGTAGGTTGAATAATCAACCTATTCAGTAAAGAATCCTAAATGACCGTGTCATTCAGGAGCCAGCATAGCAGATGTTTTTAATCAGAATTTCTCTTCTATTAGCTCATCTGTTACATTTCTGATAATAATTTCACCCACAATTCCATCAATGCTAGGTATTACATGAAACCAACACCCCAAATCAGACAGTTAACTTTAGAAAGATTAAAGCAACTGATAGACTGCCTCTCCTCAATGAAATAAATACTGTATTTACGAAGGATCTTGCCTAGATAGACTGGAACCCAAATTTATAAAGTGATCTGCTAATGTTAGAATGTATCCTCTAGCAGATATTTAACGACTGGTGAAATACCTTTTGTAAGGATTTGGGCCCGAGTGACCCCTCTTCATAAAGGTGGAAACTCCTTAGACCCAAATAACTATAGACCTATATCTATAATCTGTTCAATAACATTCCCAAATGTATCAGTACCTAGATTAATGTAATTTAATTTCACCCTTTCAATCTGGCTTTAGACCCAACTATTCTACCACTGCTGCATGAGTGAAACTTGCTAATGATATAAATTCTTCACCTGACCAAGGCAAACTAACTGGTGCCATCTTTATTGATTTATCAAAAGTATTTGATTTAGTTGATCATTCTATCTTACTAGGAAAACTTCAAAACAGTGGTTTCACTAACAGATCACCAAACTGGTTCCATGTATATCTTAGCAATAGGAAACGACATGTTTTCATAGAAGGACACAAATCACAACTTCTTGGAGTCAGTAGAGGTGTACCTCAGGGCTCAGTATTACCCCCTCCCCCTATTTTCTCTATATTTAGAAATGAATTGCCTCTCATTTGTAAGAATACACATGTTCACCTACACGCTGACAATAGAGTGTTCTATGAATCAGGTTCAGATACAAGCAACTATACAAGATGATTTGAACACCATTTAAAAATGGTTTCAAGCAAATCATTTGGTATTGAATCAAACAAAGTCCTGTATGATGCTGTTTGGTACATGGCGAAGAATAAACTCCACAGCTGGCAAATTCAGAATTCATTCAAGTGATGAAACAATGCTTGAAAGTGTTGATTGTTTGAAATATCTGTCTTTGAGGATAGATTCTGACTTATCTTTTGGAAAGCATATTGATAATTTAAAAAATAAAAATACTATGAGCTTGGGTTACTATGCAGATCTAAGAATTGTTTTACTGTATCAATTAGAAAGACCTAAGTAACCCAACTGCTGCTTCTTATCCTAGACTATGGTGACATCATCTATCACAACATAACCAAGACCTTACTTTGCAAATTAGATGTCATTTATAACAATCGTTGCAGATTCATACTTGGATGCCATTATAAGACACTAAATTGGATGTCACTCCCAAACTCCCAAATTAGTTGTATTAGTAGTTGTAGCAGTAGTTTGTATTAGTTGTAGTCTTTTTTTATGCTGTTAATGTATGTTTTTTAGTATTTGTTTAAATATTATTATTATTTAATTGTTATTATTATTAGACAGTAATATTATTCTTGTTACACTTTTTTTTTAACACTTGAAAACGAGATCTCAAGAGATTTCATCCTGCAAAATGTCAAATAAATAAATACCATCATTGCACATCATACAATTGGTCAGAACTTCACTGTAATCACTATGAGGTCTTCTGTCTTTAGTTCAAGATTTGCAGCTAGGCCTTTAAAAAAATATCCCTCACTGGAGCCATACAGTAGAGAGACAGAGACAGAGAGCAATTCATTGTGTTGATTAGATTACCAAACGTGGGACAGATAACGTGTCTGTTCGCTAATTAAGAGAAAACAGAACGTGGGCCGAGCCGTTCCATCACATTACATTAATTGTGTTTTAGGTCCGCTAGCCCGTGGCGCTACTAACACTCCTCTCTCCCCAGCATGCAATTTGTGTGTGATGTCTGAATGTCTGCTCACTGCTACCTCACACACACACTCACACAGATGGAGACATACAGGGCACAACCACACACACACTCAGGCATACACACTCACTCCCTCACACTCCCTCACACACACTCACACACACACACACACACACACACACACACACACACACACACACACACACACACACACACACACACACACACACACACACACACACACACACACACACACACACACACACACACACACGCACACACACACACACACACACCATTACTACCATCACACTGCTGGTGGTGATTAGGGACTGGTAGAGCTAGCGGCTTCAGAATGGGTGTTTCACAGCCCTCGCCTGCCGCAGTACTCGAGTCCAGAGGCCATAGCATTAATCAAATTCTCATTGCTGATAGCCATCTTGTAAAAGTCTGTTATATTGTAATTGCACGGCACAGTGGTAATGCTTGCCTACGTCCCAAATGGTACCCTATTTGTTATGTAGTGCCCTATTTTTGACCAGAGCCCTTTGTGCCCTGGTCAAAAGTAGTGCACTATGAAAGGAATAGGGTGCCATTTGGGACATATCCCTTGTTGCAGTTGTAAAGGAGTCAGGCCTCTTGTTCAGCTACGCCAGCCTCCTGTTAACAACTTTGTTTGTGTTGAAGATATACTGAACTGTTTGTTCGCCTGGCTCTGTATGCTTCTTATATTCACAGATGCTCTAAGCACCGAATCCTATTATAGGATACTGTACAGTAAATCAAATAATGCATTGATGTCAATAGGAGCTCGGAGTGAAATGGGGTTACACACACATATCTGATGTTCAGCCACAAGCTATTGTACAGCACTCAGTTCATTCATTCAACTTCATCAAGCAGGCCACTATCCAAGCTCTGGCTTGTTTTTGTTCTAGAAGTTCCTTACAGAGTCTTAAGTACTATAGTACAATACAAATAAGTGGTTTAGAAGACAGATGGTACGTGTATCTCTCCAAAAATGCTTGGTACTTGTCCTGATACCGCAGTCTGTACCAGTAGCTATAGGCAGCTCAGGGAGCCGCGGGTGGTAAATTGGGCACAGAGGGGCTCCAAACCAATTATGGGTGTGGTTTACTTGTCAGTCAACAAGTGTTGCTTTATTTAGCCTGTCTGTTGCTAACTACCAGCAACTCAGTGAGATTCATTTAGAGGGCAGGGCTGCAACGCTGTCAGGTAGCCAATCGATATTTTCCCTTTGAGATTGGCTTTGATTGTTTTTTGAAGACTCTTTTGTGAAGTAAATGTGTAAACTCTCTAAGTTAAGATTTAACAGTTGAGTATAATAATATAATATAGCTGTCTGGTTGACTGTCTGCCATACATGAGCTACAGTAGTCCCTGAGTTCCAATCAAAAGTTTCACTTTAAAAGGGACCGTTTCTATTCTGGTGCTTCCTAGAGTCTTCTCCTTCTTGATCTCTCACTCCTCTCCTCCTCCTCGCTCATTAAATGCTTTTCTCTCTCGCAGGTTCCTACCTATTAACTCTGGAGCTGGCCTCTAACTTCAGTTCATCTCTCTCTTCTACTCTGTTCTCATTCCCTTAGCACTCCATGTTTGATCTCTCTCTTCCTACTCTCTTCTCCATGTCCCTCATTCACCAGAGGTTCCTCTCCTTCTCCGCTCTGGTTGTAATTCTTCTTGATCTCCCTCTCCTTCCCTCTCTCTGTCACTCTGTGATGGGTGTTGAAATCAGTGGATGCTCCTCGGAGGAGGAAGGGGAGGACCATCTTCCTCAGTGTATTTCAATCAAATAAAAATAGTGAAACATTTTTTTAAAAATTTAGATAAAACTATGCTAAATATATTCACATGCTACCAAGTAATTGATTAAAACACACTGTTTTGCAATGAATTAATTTATTCCAAATTAAGGAGAAGAGAGAGAGAGAGCTAGCTATATTTCGTAGTATATATCTTTTCACTTTCGCTTTCTTAGCTAGCATCGAATGCAGCTAGCTAGTTTAGCCTACTCAAACAGAAAGGGATGCTATGTTAGCTAGCTGGCTATGGCTATCCAACACTGGAACTCTTCCAAGTCAAGGTAAGCTTTTGGTTTTATTAATTTATTGCCACCAGGGCCTGCCGGTGTATCTGCTAAACTGCTTGCTGCTGACTGTACACTGCACTGCAGGATTGTAGAGGGTTTACTAACGTGTTAGTTATTGTATCTATATTGACTATGACTTGACAACGATGTAGGCTGTGTGTAGCGGTTAGCGGTCTTGATATGAAGGTTTGGCTTGGAAAGGTTTTTTCGCCTAGTCACAGACAGCTTGTGTGTTGTGCACTTAAGTCCACAAGCGAAGCGAAAAGGTGAGAGGAGGAGAGCCTGTAGATACATTTACATTTACATTTAAGTCATTTAGCAGACGCTCTTATCCAGAGCGACTTACAAATTGGTGCATTCACCTTATAATGCGAGAAGGAATTATATATACAACGAGCTGTTTGTATGTGGCTGCTATGAAAGTGAACTGTGTTTGCTAGTGATCAGGGGTGTATTCATTGCGCCGATTCTGTTGAAAATCATTTCTTAAACGGAAGCAAACAGAACGAAACAGGGATAAACATACCTGAATTTGTCCAATAGAAACTCTTGTTTGCAACTGTTGGACTAATGATTACACTCTAGATCAGCTAGATGCAGGCAAAAGTGTGCAATGCAGTATTGAATGTGTCACTGTCTGTCACCTTGATTACTCAAAATTCTCTCGGCCTGTGCACCTACGTTGTACATTTTTATTCATAGGCTAGGTTGTAGGAACCCTATGATGGATACAGGGAACATTTTAGCATCATGTAGTACCCTAAACCTATTGATGTTACATTGAGCTGGATGAATGGAATATGAGTGACAGTCATCCAATATGCTGTAATAGAAATAAGGCTATGTTCATGAAAAAACTATCATCCTCCCTCATCTTAAACGGCTCCAACCGCCACTGGTTGAAATGCCTGGGGTCATATTGACTTGGTTACCACAGTTCACCCTTGAAACTGAACATAGTTGGCTTTTTTGGCTCTAGTAATGTAATAGTTGTGCCACTGTGCTCTTCCTTGCTCATCGGAGTGTCGAGCTCCACAAGTGTTTAGATGTCCCTCAGGCAATCTAAGCGGTCGGCCTTGTGCTGTTGCACATCACATTTGGCATTTGGAACTGGAAGATTTCAGCATTATGTTGAAAATGTTGATCAGATATTGTATAAATTATAGTCTCCTATAGTCTCCTGCCTTGCTGTTCTGCCAAAATCAGACGTCAATATCTGAACTTTCACAGCGTTATCGGTGCTCGTTATTGGTAGCCAAAAAAAATGTTAAAGCCTCCCTGCTTTAACTTTTGGAAACCTTTAATTTACAATTCACATAATATTAGATTTTCTATGAATATTCCATTTTTGGATGAAGTGATCTCTAGCTCCATCTGTCTTTCCCTTAGTAGGGAATGAGTAAATACCTTGAATATGATACTCTGAGATTTTTAACATACAGTATGAAGCTGTCAGTGATGACAGAATATGACGTACAATCTAATGACCTTATACAAATAGAACGTTCTTCAAAGACTTCATGCCGCATCAGAAATGAGCAACATCGTGTTGTTTAGAGGTCACCATGCTCAAAGTGATCCGGCCAACAGCAATCGCCCAAACCGATTGAGATGAACCAAGTGTTGAAGAAGTTTGCTTTTAGGAGACATAAAAGACTTGTTTCTCTCCGAGCCGAAGCCTCTTACTCCTGATGATGCCACGCTACACTGACTAACCTGACACAGACGCTAGCTGAACACACCTTCTCAACTCCAGCACCCCATCAGACGGTCTCCAGTGAGACAATTACCAAGTTTTCGTTCAAATTCGTCTCTTGTCCAAAAGTAGCACGTCAAGCGCAGGTGAAGGGGACAGTAATGGGCAACGTAGTCACTCCTATTATCGCACAGTGAGTTGCTGAATAACTAACCACCTGATACAAAATGACACTTTTCGGATAAGTAACAAATAGGGGCGAGCCCCCTCTTCAGCCCCTCTTCTTCCATCCGTGACCCTTTAAATAAACTGTTTAAAGTGCCGAGGGGATTATTTCCAACAATTGCGGTCCTGCTCCCATTTTGGACCAGAGTGGAGAAAAGGTTAATGAATTCAATACTGCTGTAAGCCCTGTATCCTTCTTAACAGTGGGCACAACAGGAGTCAGTGGGTACAGGAGATTGTTCCAGAATGCTGATAAGGGGGACTAGTAGAGCAGAGTGTATATGCTGCCCCCTGTAGGTTTACATTTGTAACTACAACTAAGCAACGCCTGTGTTCGGTTTAATGTATTGGTTGAGGTTCGACCCACTAGCTCTGTTCAGCTGATTGCTCGTTCCCTTGTTGCGACGTGGGAATTTAACTTCCTGATTGTTTCTAACTACTGCACCACATGGAAATGTGGATTTACCTACTGCAACTGCCGTTGGGGCTATGAGGCTGAATACATTTCAATATGATGTTTGGCTTCCTTGCGTTGTGTCTCTCAGCCGAATGTTCCAGTGACTGTGTAATAATTGAATGGCACAGTGCAATTCCAGCTCTATGGCCATATGAAGAGGATTAGCATACAAGCAAAGTGTGAATATACTACAGTATTGTGTGGTGAGATCACATCACACTCCATTCTCAGCCTTCTGTAATCTTGTCAGTGAGCAGCATATGCCAATTTGCAACCAGCCTTATCCTGTCAGAGAGAAAGTGTGTGTGCATGTGTGTGTCAGTGTGTGTGTGTCCATGTTTGTGTGTCTATAAGCTCCTGACACTGCATCTCAACACTTGACAGGCAGATAAGTTCAGTAGTCAAAGACCTGAACCAGTGTCCAGAAACAATCCCCTAGTCAGGCTTTGCATTTCTGTTTTCCGTGTGCTTGTCTCTCACTCTCTCCTGCAAATGACAACCCTACCCTTCGCTCTGGACGTCAAATGTTAGCTACATCATTGGGAAGGAAATCCCATTTGTGTAATATCTCAATCAAAGATCCTTTGCCACAGTCCATTACCACGATGAATAAAACAATCATTTAAATACATTTCTGTCCAAACCAGCTAGAATAAAGTCATGTTTTGACGTATTTTCCTCAAATCAACTATCCAAGCCTAACAAAGGCGAAGTATCAGGGGACACTTCATATCATGCCATGTTCACGTCATTCACCTCGATTCATCTACATTTCACACAGAGTTCAGTGTTTGGATTGATGGGACAAGAGCTTGATGTATTTAAGATGGAGTTTCCCTGTGGTGTGCGCTGCCTTCCACGTTACCTCCTGGTGGGTCTCCTGTTCTGTCTATGCCAGTTACTCTGTGATGTGTTCTCTCTCTCCCTGCCTGTATAGCAACCTCTCTCTGCACTTAAAATGACATGTGGTCTGCATCTCTGCATCTGGGGAGCGGTGGGCCTTGGGCAGGCAGGCAGGCCCACTAGACAATGGGAGAGAGTAGCTGGGTGCGTGTGTCATTCTTTATTTATGGGTTGAGGCTGGGTGATTGACAAGACGGGACATGAGAGGCTTTCCTCCTAACCCCAAAGCCTCAGTCATATACCCACGACGACGCAAAAAACACACACACACATGGATGTATACAGTGTATCCACACACACACACACAGACAGACACACATACACACTCTTTGTAAAGAACCCATAGCCAACATAGTCAAAGCAGGGCTTCTCTAGAGTCGTTTGGCACAGTTGTTTATTTGTTTGTGTGTCGTTCCGTTCTACACAACGTTCTCTCTTGACTATTTTCATATAATTGATGCCCACTCTCTTCACGGCCTGTAGAGCAACAAAGAGAGCGCATGAAAGCCATGTTATAGCAGTAGCTGTATGAATATTGCATGGGGATAACGTGTTAGGAGCAATTTACTCTCTTCCCTTTGTCTGACAGCTACATCAACAAGCGATTGGGCATTCTCCACATGTATAAATAAAATATTGGGTTGCCATTTATTTTAATTTTATTATTATTACTTTTTATTTTTTATTTTTTAGATCTGACAAACAGCATGGGTTTGTTGGATTCCAACGGAAGCCAGGCAGTGGCAGCTCTCACTCATCTTTTATTCTAACAGCCGCCGCTGTTCTCCTATACGAGAGAGTATTACACTGTGGGAGACAGACCAGTCCTTTTTTTAAAGCTATATATAAGCTTTAAAGTAGGCGGGAACAACACATATCATGGAAATAAAATGCAAAATATTTCTCTCAGGATTTGTGCCTTTGCCGCAGAATGTTTAAAAATTAAACACACTCGTCGATGGGAGGCTTCTGCAAAAGTGCCAGACAAATTATTAGTAGCAATTTTGCAGAAACATGAAACGCCACCCATTGAAAATCCAACTGCTTTGTTGATAACATGCAGATGATGTATTTGTTGATCTAGTTTCTTAAGGAAAGGTTCTCTTACTCGGAGGTTCTGCTGTTCTGACAGCTAGAGTGAGGAACATCAGGCAACAAATGAAACAGCATGCAACCAGAATTGAAGTCTTTCTAACATCAAGCAGAGTGTTTTCCACTTACCTAACCATGTTGAACCTTCTTCTACTGAACCTCGGGCGGGGATGATCAATGACCTATCAATGATCATTTTAGTAAACGTCCATTTCCATCTTGTGTTCCAAATAGTATGCTGACAACAGTTCATAAAGGCCGGATCCCAAATGGCATCCTATTCCCTATATAGTGCTTACTTTTGACCAGAGCCCAATGGGCCTTGGTCAAAACTAGCTCACTAAATAGGGAATAGGGTGCCATTTGGGATCCAGCCATAGCAATGTAACATTAGCCTCGTCTTCTCCCAACAACTTCACTGAGATATTGTCCATATCTGTCTTAACAGATGATTTCATTCCAGGAGATCCTGTATATACTGCAGGGTATGCCACAGGCAGATATGACTAAGCACCCCTTCATCTGCTATGTTTCTAGGCTTTGTTTTGGTTTATGATCTCATGCGGCTGTTTTTTTTTATAGAGTGTCTGTGTGTGTGTGTGTGTGCGTGTGCGTGTGCGTGTGTGTAAGTCCATGTGCGTGCGCGCTCACACAAAAGGCAGCCCAGCAGCCTCAGGACTCTGGTGTGGGAATAAGAGAGTTTATGGAGGATCTATTCTCTCCCACACTCCTTGGCTCTCTCTGACCACCAGCAGCCCTTTGATTTCCCCTGAGTGTGAAGGCCAGTTCTGATATCCTCCAGCAAAGTTTATCTCCACAGCAAAGTAATGGTCAAAACGCAAGACGTGCTGCCTTGGAGCTCATCACGCTGGAGAAACATTGTACGTCCCAAATGGCACCCTATTATTATTATAATGCACTACATTTGACCATAGTCCTGGTCAAAAGAAGTGAACCATATAGTGAATAGGGTGCCATTTAGGACGCACCCATGGTGGTTCTAAAAGGGAAGAAACTAGGCCGCTGCAATCAGTATAGCAGTAAGTGCTTCAGAAACATTTCTATATTCAAGACCTCCTAGAGCCTTTTGTTGTTTTCAATGGCACATTTAGAAAGCTACGTTATCTTGATTTATTTAGAAAGCTACGTTATCTTGATTTATTTAGAAAGCTACCTTATCTTGATTTATTTAGAAAGCGACATTATCTTTATTTATTGATAAAGCTACATTATCTTGATTTATTTAGAAAGCTACATTATCTTGATTTATTTAGAAGGTAAATATTGGCATCTAAATAATTTTCTAGTATTATCATTGACTACTTGGTAACACTTGACATTAAGTTGCTATTATACCTTTACATTAACTTGATCTTATACCTTTACATTAACTTGATCTTATACGTTTACATTAACTTGATCTTATACCTTTACATTAACTTGATCTTATACGTTTACATTCAGTAGATCTTATACCTTTACATTAACTTGATCTTATACGTTTACATTCAGTAGATCTTATACCTTTACATTAACTTGATCTTATACCTTTACATTAACTTGATCTTATACGTTTACATTCAGTAGATCTTATACCTTTACATTAACTTGATCTTATACCTTTACATTAACTTGATCTTATACGTTTACATTCAGTAGATCTTATACCTTTACATTCAGTTGATCTTATACCTTTACATTCAGTTGATTTTATATGTTTACATTAAGTTGCTTTATGTTTGTGTAGTGACTTTGTAATTACAGAAGTCAGTGATTATCTGGGTTTAGGTACTAAGGTCCTCCAGTAGATGGTGCACATTGACAGAATTGTAATGGCTGGAAATCAACATTTTATGATCATGAACATTTGTTTTGACATTTATTTCACATTTCTTTTGCGTCAATAAATCCGATTATGTCGGATTAGTACAAGTGACTGTAGTATGTCTAACCCTAGTGTGTTCAGTTCATGTATTCCAGTAGTTTAGAAACGACATGTGTGTTGAGGTTCACCCCAGGTCGCTATGGCATCAGTACATTTTGCTCCTGACCTGGAAGTCCAGCCTTCGTTTCTCAGCCAACCCCTGCAGCTGTTGAGACCAGCTGTGTTTAAGTCATGATCACGGGTTGCCATACATGGGACCCTCTCTCTCTCCAGAGTGTGTCATAGGCTGTAACCAAATGTTAAAAGAGCTGTTCCCATGGCTCTCTCTATAGACCATGAGTATTGGGCCTTATGCATTAATTGTACCAGTAATAATGCTTGTGTTACCCCATATTGCATTATAAGACTTGGTATAAGCATTCATAACAAATGGAGTGTTGTGATTAAGAGAACGTTGAATCTTTAAGTTGTATCAAAAACCTTTTTATTTCAGTTGTATCAAAATCATATTTATCCGTTCATAAATATACACATATTTAAATAAATAGAAAAATAAATAAAGAGTTTTAACTTATGATATCTTTAAATGTCTCACAATTAGTGTTGTATACTCGTAGTTGTATACAGTGCTGTAACACAAAATCACAAAGGAAATAGAAAATCCCCCTCTCCCTCTCTCTCTCTCTCTCTTTCTTTTTCTAAAGTGCAGTGTCAGCCCTCAACATTCTTCTTGTGTGTGTTTGGTCACATGACTTCTGGGAAAATCCAATCGGTGGGTTTTCCATGCCCCTCCTCCCCTCCTCCGTTACGTTCACTCGGCTTTTCTCTTAAGACACCTCCTCTTTTGCTTGTCGTCCTTGTTTATTCTATTTGGAAGGAGGGAGAAGAGAGTTATTGTCAGAAAAGACTAATGTTCCATGGATTATATTAAGTCAAGTGCTCTAGGATGTTTCTAAAGTGTGTGCTAAGGTCTTTTGCTTGTACATGCTTTAGCCTCATGTCTGCTACTTCATGGTGTGATAAAACTATAATTACAGTAACTTTTATAATTACAGTAACTTTGCTTTTTTACCATTAGATCTATATGTCATTAGATTGTGACAAATGTTGATCAATAAGTTATTACATTGTAATAACTGCAGTATAGTTCTGCCAAGGTATGGTGGTGATAAGTCTGATTATTTGATCTATCTTACTTGTTCCAGCACTTGACGAAAAACATGGCCTTTCTCCCAACGGGGTTCAGGCACCTTCTGGCTCCATCTTCCGCCAGTGTAACACTGAAAATAACAAACCACACATACACACAATTAATGCTTGTGTCACACAACTGATATAAGGCTGATAGAGGTGATTGTCATGACATAAGTTAATGTCCGAAAGAAACAAACAAAGAAAGAGAGAGAAACCACTTTCTGGTTAAATAAATACAGTACTTACATGATTTCAGTAGTGTCGCAGTAATGGGTCTGTTCAATGATTTCAAAGTCAACAATGGTTTCCTGAGTGTGCATAATGGTTCCTGGGCATTTGCATCTGGCACCTGGAACGTGTTGAGCTGTAATGAGAGTTATAAACATCAATTAACATGGTCAAACATTTGAATGGAAAAGTTGGATAGGAATTCACATGAATGCATTTTTTGCACAATGCTTGTTCTAAGAAGAAACTGTACATAACTGCAATTTCTATAGTATTCTACACTCGTTTTATGCTATATGACAGCCACTATATGTATAGTAGCCTAGTCACTGCAAAATCCCTAGTCAGTCAGGTAACTAGGAAAGCATGCACGCTGCGCTGTACATTCCATATATTGTAGCTGACATTGCTAGAAATTGCTTTGAAATCTTACCTCCGTTGAGCTGCATACAAACTCCCAGGAAAACCACCAGGAAAAGACTGCAGGCTTTTGGTGCGAAGGCCATCGTGAATATAAGTAGCGAGAGGTGAGGAGATGGGGTGGTGAGGAGTCAAGAGGCAGTAAGAGCCACTTAAAGTGAAAGTGAAAAGTGAAGAACTAGTGGGATCCATTGTCCTTTTTATAAACTGCCGGCAGAGGGTTTTCCCAAATCCCATGTTCTTTCCCGGCAAAGGTTCAAGAAACAGCTCTCACTGGAATTTCCCAGCTCACTAGGGTAGAAATGAAGGAATGTTGGACTACAGAGTGGAGGGTGGAAGGGGCGGAGGGAAACTGGGAGTCTGCAGATAAAAAGTTGGCCCGCGAGAGTCTTAACTCCTAACTTTCTAACTGTGACTGTGGGAAAGTCAGGGTGAGTCAGCGTTGCAAGTCACGGTGATTCTTGTTGAAGCAGCCTATTTGCAGGCAGAGCTGTCTGCAAACCTGTTATTTTAAATAATGTAGATTAAGCTGTCTCGGATTCATTAGTTGGACAGATCCGAAGTCTCCTTCCGATTACTTCCTCCTCCTGAAAACTGCTCTTTATGACATCACAGATCTGGGGGTCAAACGAGAGATGGTACTTCGGAAGAGGGTCTCGTATTAAGACAAACTTCACCCCAAACTTTCTTGGATAGAAACAACAGGAAAAGTGAAAGCAAAAGTGTATAAACTACAAAGAATGATGATGTTTTTTCTCCTTCTCCACCAGCATGCCCAGGTCAGATATGCTATCTGGGGCCTTTAGCAACAGCAACAGCCGCAGGAACATCATGATGACACGATAACCAGTCATCTCTATTCTGTGAACCCCCAACCTAAATCTACCATGTCATACTAATCATGCTAGTCAACACTAGAACATGTCTGTAGACCGACACCTGTTTTACCAGAAGTGAATGATTATCATGGTGATGAATAATGACTGGGCCTAACACCCAGGATGTCTGGTGTTTTCAGTCATGTGTGTTGTGTCTTGTCAGAGATGAGTTTTCGGGCTTATGTCCCCATGTCATTCTTTTATTTTTTATTTTGTTTATTTAACTTTTATTTAACTAGGCAAGTCAGTTAAGAACAAATTCTTATTTACAATGACGGCCGACTAAAAGTCAAAAGGCCTCCTGCGGGGACGGGGTCTGGGATTAAAAATAAATAGATAAAATATAAATATATGACAAAACACACATTACGACAAGAGAGACAACACGACTAAGACAACAACGTAGCAAGGCAGCAACACATGACAACACAGCATGGTAGCAACACAACATGGCAACAACATGGTAGCAACACAACATGGTAGCAGCACGAAACATGGTACGTACATTATTGGGTACAGACAACAGCACAAAGGGCACGAAGGTAGAGAACAATACATCATGCAAAGCAGCCACAACCATCAGTAATTTCCTTGTAGAAGAAAATGGAAGCCGGTTGAGATACTAAATGTCTCCTATTCTGTGGCGTGATATGTCCGGTTTGAATTGATACTAAAACATGTTTTTTCATGATAAATAACTAGGTAGATACACCTATGTTTTTAAATGTAATTACACTACATATGATTACATACAACAACAAAAAATTTAAAAGCTGGTTTAAGCATTATGTAGTTGTATGCAGTGGAATGGAACATGGAAACCATGTGTTTGATGTATTTGATACCATTCTACTTAATCCGCTCAAGCCATTACCAAGAGCCCGTCCTCCCCAATTAAGGTGCCACCAACCTCCTGTGGTTGTATGATATTTGACCAATTCTGCTCAAATGAATTAACCCAGTGGGTCTGTGCTCAGCAAGTTGAGTGGTAATGGCCTGATTTGACTTTTTGGTTCATACACGATTTATCATTATATGACCAATACTGTACTCTGACTACCACCAATTATGTGAGCCACCACTGATGAGCCAAGTCCAAGATAACCCAAGATCATGACTAACACACATTTGGGGGGTTATCGCAAATACCGTTGCTCTTTCTCATAAAGTGTCATTTCATGGTAATGTCCACTGAAAAACATTGTTACTTAACGTCTTAAAATGAGTGTGGTATTTCTTCGGAACAGGACCTAATGACGTTTCAGTAGAATCTGTACTGTATAATTCATCTATATTCTGGGTATTGGAAACATTGACATTGATTTACATTTCAGTGAAAATGCATCACCGGAAAGAGCAGCCCTCCCTGTTTCCTCCCTTCATCTTGATATGATAGGGGGATGGACCTAGGCCAAGGTAGCTGTATTGCTAATGCACTGTAGCGCCAGCTGTCTTGGCTCACTACACGCTTGCGACATTTAGAAGAAACAGAAACTTAAGGAGCCTAACAGACCAGAACCAGAACACACAGGAGTGCTTAACAAAGAAAATAGATACCATTTGCTGGCCCATAAAGAAAAGCGAAATGTCTGTCCTTGAAGACAAAGAGAAAATAATTGCCTTGATTGTGAGTGACAGAGTCAATGGCTGTGATAACAATGTTTTTGAATACCATGTTGTTTTAATTGTGTTGGTCACACAAAGATATTTACAGACAATCATGTACAGTATTCACAGCTTCTATTTACAAAGAGTTCCTTACAAAAAGATGATCATTACGAGGGTATCCAGAGAGATAAAGCAGCTAAAATGTAAATTCATTGGGCTGCCCCCTCCTTTTCCTCCCCTCACTTTGTAATGTGTCTTCTTCTACGGTGTCCATATTAGGACACCCTTCAACTCTGGTCATGCCTGGAGGGACTCAGTCCACACAGTAGAACACATTGGAGAGTTAAGACAACGTTCACAAATCATCCCTGACTACCTCGACCTCCAATCCCACGCTGGGTTAATCCAGTAATGTAATCCAGACTATGCTTCCTGTTCACCAAAGAGTTCCGCAAAGCCCTGCGGCCTTTTCCACAGCACCGTCACAAACAGAAACCTAGTACTTTCTTAGTCACGTCAACCCGGAAAACTAGGACTGCGCGAACAACCAATCCAGGGGGTCTCGGCCGGAACATACCCGGGTTACACAGTCCAAAGGATGGGCGACCATCAGTGACACATCCGATAGACCACTGGGGATCCGAGGAGCATATGCCATGGATTTGTTATAGGGCGCCAATGGGGCTACAGTGGAGCATCTTCTGACGGGATGGGTGGCCAAGCAGGTCATCCATCGTCGGTGCCCCCGGAGTGGGCCGTGGAGGGGGTATGGGGCGGTCTGGGAGAGTTTCTTGATGGAGTCCACATACTCCTCCATAGTGGGGTACTCGTCTTCCCCATCCTCCAGAACTCCTTCCTGCAGCTCACTGATGGTGGGCAGCAGCTCCATGGAGGACAGCAGCCGTCTGGGCTTCATCCTGTAAAAACAGCCTGGAAATACATTGACATTTTCTTATATTTTTGATATATAAACTAAGGAGATGTGTTTCCTGTTGATACAGTGTCTTGCGAATGTATTCACCCCCTTGGCATTTTTCCTATTTTGTTGCCTTACAACCTGGAATTAAAATAGATTTTGGGGGGGGGATGTATTATTTGATTTACAGAACATGCCTACCACTTTGAAGATGAAAAATATATTTTATTGTGAAACAAAAAAGACAATAAGACAAAAAAACTGAAAACTTGAGCGTGCATAACTATTCACCCCCCCCAAAGTCAATACCTTGTAGAGCCACAATGACAGCAGCAAGTCTCTTGGGATATGTCTCCATAAGCTTGGCACATCTAGCCACTGGGATTTTTGAGTCATACCAAAATCTTTAAGTCATACCACAGATTCTCAATTGGATTGAGGTCTGGGCTTTGACTAGGCCATTCCAAGACATTTAAATGTTTCCCCTCAAACCACTCGAGTGTTGCTTTAGCAGTATGCTTAGGGTCCGCCTTCCACCTGCTGGAAGGTGAACCTCCGTCCCAGTCTCAATCTCTGGAAGAATTTCCCTGTATTTAGCGCCATTCATCATTACTTCAATTCTGAATAGTTTCCCAGTCCCTGCCGATAAAAAAACATCCCCACAGCATGGGGATAATGTTTTCGGGGTGATGAGAGGCCGGCCCTCGCTTGGCAAGTTTGTTGTGGTGCCATATTCTTTCAATTGTTTTATAATGGATTTACTGGTGCTCCGTGGGATGATGAAAGTTTCAGATTTTTTTTAGAACCCAACCCTGATCTGTACTTCTCCACAACTTTGTCCCTGACCTGTTTAGAGAGCTCCTTGGTCTTCATGGTGCCGCTTGTTTGGGGTGCCCCTTGCTTAGTGATGTTGCAGACTATTTGGCCTTTCAGAACAGGTGTATATATACTGAGATCATGTGACACATCATGTGACACTTAGATTGCACACAGGTGGACTTTATTTAATTAACTATGTGACTTCTGAAGGTGTCACGTTCCTGACCTATTTATGTTAGTTTTTGTGTGTTAGTTGGTCAGGACGTGAGGTTGGGTGGGCATTCTATGTTATCTGTTTCTATGTTGGTTTTGGTTTGCCTGGTATGGCTCTTGATTAAAGGCAGGTGGTTTGCGTTTGCCTCTAATTAAGAGTCATATTTAGGTAGGGCATTCTCACTGTTTGTTTGTGGGTGATTGTCTCCTGTGATGTCTTCGTCGTTGTCGATGTATTTCACTTTCGGGACTGTTTGGCTGTTCGTGTGTTTTGATGTAACGTTCCTGTCCGTAAGTTTACGTTATGTAATGTGAGTTTATGTTCAGGTTTCGTTCTACGTCGTTTTGTTATTTTGTAAGTTTTGAAAGTGTTTTGTTTTGTTTCGTGTTGCCATCAGTTTGTCGTTTATAAATAAAAGATGGCTTATTTCCCTGACTCCGCATTTTGGTCTGAAGATCCTTCTCTCCTCACCTCATCCGAGGATGAGGAGAGCGTCACCCGTAACAGAATCACCCACCAACACGCTAAGACCAAGCGGCAAGGGAAAACGAAACGGAGTAAGGGACAGGAGAGAAAGGAGCAATGGACATGGGACGATGTTTTGGATGGAAAGGGTGTCTACACATGGGAGGAGATCCTAGCTGGTAGAGATCGCCTCCCATGGGAACAGCTGGAGGCACTGAGGAGAGCGGAGGCTACCGGAGAGAGGAACCGGAGCTATGAGGGAACTCGTCTGGCACGGAAGCCAAAAAAGCCCGTAAGTAATTCCCAAAAATTTCTTGGGGGGGGGCTAGGAGATAGTGGGCCAAGGGCAGGTAGGAGACCTGCGCCCACTTCCCAGGCTTACCGTGGAGAGCGGGAGTACGGGCAGGCGCCGTGTTACGCAGTAGAGCGCACGGTGTCTCCTGTACGAGTGCATAGCCCAGTGCGGGTTATTCCACCTCCCCGCACTGGGAGGGCTAGATTGGGTATTGAGCCAGGTGTCATGAGGCCGGCTCAACGCGTCTGGTCTCCAGTGCGTCTCCTCGGGCCGGCATACATGGCACCTGCCTTACGCATGGTTTCCCCGGTTCGCCTACATAGGCCGGTGCGGGTTATTCCACCTCCCCGCACTGGTCGGGCAACCGGGAGCATTCAACCAGGTAAGGTTGGGCAGGTTCAATGCTCAAGAGTGCCAGTACGCCTTCACGGTCCGGTATTTCCGGCACCACCTCCCCGCCCCAGCCTAGTACCTACAGTGTCTACACTACGCACTAGGCTACCAGTGCGTATCCTGAGCCCTGTTCCTCCTCCACGCACTCTCCCTGTAGTGCGTGTATCTAGCCCGGTGCCTCCAGTTCCGGGCCCACGCACTAAGCTACCTGTGCGTCTCCAGAGCCCTGAACCCACTGTATCTTCTCCCCCTACTAATCCTGATGTGCTTGTTCTCAGCCCGGTGTCACCAGTGTCGGTACCACGCATCAGGGATAGAGTAGGCTTTGAGAATACAGTGTGCCCTGTTCCTGCTCCCCGCACTAGTAGGAAGGTGCTTGTCATTAGCACGGTGCCTCCAGTTCTGGCACCACGCACCAGGTCTACAGTGCGCCATATCCGGCCAGAGCCATCCGTCTCCCCAGCGCCATCTGAGCCATCCGTCTCCCCAGCGCCATCTGAGCCATCCGTCTCCCCAGCGCCATCTGAGCCATCCGTCTCCCCAGCGCCGTCTGAGCCATCCGTCTGCCAGGAGCCTGCAAAGCCGCCCGTCTGCCATGAGCCTGCAAAGCCGCCCGTCTGCCATGAGCCTACAGAGCCGTCAGCCAGACAGGAGCCGCTAGAGCCATCAGCCAGAAAGGAGCCGCTAGAGCCGTCAGCCAGACAGGATCTGCCAGAGCCGCCAACCAGACAGGATCTGCCAGAGCCGCCAACCAGACAGGATCTGCCAGAGCCGCCAACCAGACAGGATCTGCCAGAGCCGCCAACCAGACAGGATCTGCCAGAGCCGCCAACCAGACAGGATCTGCCAGAGCCGCCAACCAGACAGGATCTGCCAGAGCCGCCAGCGAGCCATGAGCAGCCAGAGCCGTCAGAGCGCCATGAGCAGCCAGAGCCGTCAGAGCGCCATGAGCAGCCAGAGCCGTCAGAGCGCCATGAGCAGCCAGAGCCGTCAGAGCGCCATGAGCGTCGAGAGCCGTCAGCCTGCCATGAGCGTCGAGAGCCGTCAGCCTGCCATGAGCGTCGAGAGCCGTCAGCCTGCCATGAGCGTCGAGAGCCGTCAGCCTGCCATGAGCGTCGAGAGCCGTCAGCCTGCCATGAGCGTCGAGAGCCGTCAGCCTGCCATGAGCGTCGAGAGCCGTCAGCCAGCCATGAGCATCGAGATTCGTCAGTCAGCCATGAGCTGTCCTTCAGCCTGAAAAGGCTGGATACCCAGAACTGCCCATCAGTCCAGAGCTGTCTCTCTGTCCGGAGCTGCCTTTCAGTCCGGAGTTGCCCCTCTATCCTAATCTCCCTCTCTATCTTCATCTATCTCTATATTCTTATCTATCCCTCTTTCTTGATTTATCTCTCTGTCCCGGTGTTGTCCCTATTAGATATGTTGTTAAGGGAATTTTGTGGGGGTCAAAAGAGGGTGGACATTCTTGGAGGGAGGAAGTTAGGATGGATTATGGTGGGGTGGGAACCGCGCCCCGAGCCTGAACCACCACCGTGGTTAGATGCCCACCCAGACCCTCCCCTAGACTTTGTGCTGGTGCGTCCGGAGTTCGCACCTTGTGGGGGGGGTACTGTCACGTTCCTGACCTATTTATGTTAGTTTTTGTGTGTTAGTTGGTCAGGACGTGAGGTTGGGTGGGCATTCTATGTTATCTGTTTCTATGTTGGTTTTGGTTTGCCTGGTATGGCTCTTGATTAGAGGCAGGTGGTTTGCGTTTGCCTCTAATTAAGAGTCATATTTAGGTAGGGCATTCTCACTGTTTGTTTGTGGGTGATTGTCTCCTGTGATGTCTTCGTCGTTGTCGATGTATTTCACTTTCGGGACTGTTTGGCTGTTCGTGTGTTTTGATGTAACGTTCCTGTCCGTAAGTTTACGTTATGTAATGTGAGTTTATGTTCAGGTTTCGTTCTACGTCGTTTTGTTATTTTGTAAGTTTTGAAAGTGTTTTGTTTTGTTTCGTGTTGCCATCAGTTTGTCGTTTATAAATAAAAGATGGCTTATTTCCCTGACTCCGCATTTTGGTCTGAAGATCCTTCTCTCCTCACCTCATCCGAGGATGAGGAAAGCGACAGCCTTAACAGAAGGTAATTGGTTGCACCAGATCTTATTTAGGGGCTTCATAGCAAAGGGGGTGAATGCATATACATGCACCACTTTTCCGTTCTTTATTTTTTTGAATTTTTTTAAACAAGATATTTTTTGAATTTCACTTCACCAATTTGGACTATTTTGTGTATGTCCATTACATGAAATCGAAATAAAAATAAATTTAAATTATAGGTTGTAATGCAACAAAATAGGGAAAACGTCAAGGGGGTGAATACTTTTGCAATGCACTGTACATTAGCTATGATTATATGCTCTTATTTGAATAGACACTGCATAGTAGAAAATCACTGTAAGAATATTGCTCATTATCTTATGGACCATGTAGAAAATACCTTATCCTTTAGAATAGCATTACATCCTAAAATAGCAAACAATCCTACAGGGTTTAAAGAGAATCTGAATTTTTTTGTTTTGTTTTAAGATTCTGGATCCTTACAATGAGTTGTAACCCTCAGCCCGCCACCACCATCACCACCCCAAACAATACTAACATTGTCTTACCTCTATTGTCTAGACTGTGTCCTCTCTTGTTGGTATTCCTCGGTGTATCGCAATCTCTCTCTCTCTCTCTGTGTCCTGTATGCCACTGTCTCTCAGTGCTATGGCTAACAGAGTGGTAACCCGACAGGTCTGAGGTCTGTAGTGCTATACTGGGATCAGTGAATCAGGTGGGGCTTTTATATCTCATTACCCCAGACTAGACCAATGGGGATAAGTATAGCACTGGGCATGGAAGTGCTGTCGTTTACTCTAACTTGGCTCAGAGTGTGTCTGAAGAGGTGAATGACAGGTGGTTCTTCGGCTAGGTGTTATATTGATATGTGAGGGTATGAACACATGGGGCATAAACTGGACATCTTTGGGTATATGCATAAATTACTTTATTGTACAAAAACTATACTTTATGTAGTTGACATAATTTAATACCATAGTTTCTACAACAAATATTTAACATACAGTTTCTCTGTTACATTTGAGTTCACCTGTTAGTATTTTCTCTCAACCTGGCCAGCATCCCGGAGTCGCCTCTTCACTGTTGACGTTGACACTGGTGTTTTGTGGGTACTATTTAATGAAGCTGCCAGTTTAGGACTTGTGAGGCGTCTGTTTCTCAAACTACACACTCTAATGTACTTGTCCTCTTGCTCAGTTGTGCACCGGGGCCTCCCACTCCTCTTTCTATTCTGGTTAGAGGCAGTTTGAGCTGTTCTGTGAAGGGAGTAGTACACAGCGTTGTACGAGATCTTCAGTTACTTGGCAATTTCTCGCATGGAATAGCCTTCATTTCACAGAACAAGAATAGACTGACGAGTTTCAGAAGAAAGTTTTTTGTTTCTGGCCATTTTGAGCCTGTAATCAAACCCACAAATGCTGATGCTCCAGATACTCAACTAGTCTAAAGAAGGCCAGTTTTATTGCTTCTTTAATCAGCTGGGCTAACATAATTGCAAAAGGGATTTCTAATGATCAATTAGCCTTTTAAAATTATAAACTTGGATTAGCTAACACAACGTGCAATTGGATCACAGGAGTGATGGTTGCTGATAATAGGCCTCTGTACGCTTATGTAGATTTCCACAAAAAAATCTGCCGTTTCCAGCTACAATAGTCATTTCCAACATTAACAATGTCTACACTGTATTTCTGATCAATTTGATGTTATTTTAACGGACAATTTTTTTTTTGCTTTTCTTTCATAAACAAGGACATTCCTAAGTGACCCCAAACTTTTGAACGGTAGTGTACGTCACAAACAAATGACATATGAAGGAAAACTTCCCTTATGACTTCTCGTAAACAGCAAACTACTGCTGATTTTGTATGTATAAAATACTTTTAGGGCAACATTTTGGGTGGAAAGTTTGGGTCTGCCAAACTGCACTTTGAAGGGTGTCTCTTGAGAAGACAAAGCATGAAAACATGACATATTCCATGTTAAGATGAAGTCAGGGTGACATCACTCATCATATCATGAATAATTATTCTAATCATTTTAGCTTCCTTTGCTGTATAGAGAGTGAGTCCAGACACAATATCTAAGTTAATCAGCGGCCAGATGAAAGAAGAAGCAATCGCTGAAATCATCGTTGACACCAGTCTCTACCTTTAATGTTGAAGCAAATGGAGTTTAATTGGTTCACTGCATTCCTTTTAACCTCCAGAGGCAGCTACACACAATTACTTACACACACACACACAGCTCTCAACACTAACCTTTCTTTAGTAGTGTTGAATTACTCCACTAGCCCCATACTGAGCTGAGTCGACCCGGTGATCATGGGTGAGCCGAAATATGCTGAGAGTGCTGCGGTCACACTGCAATGGAAGGTCAGGCTACTGCTCTTCCAACAAACCTTGACTCAGGCAACTGTTTGGCTTCAGTAGCACTTTCAGATGCAACTGTTCAAAACTGGCTCAGAAGGTGGTGAATAGCATACTTGTTTAGGGTGGACTTACAGTATTTCAATGTTGTTTTACTGTATATTGCTCAAATCCTCCTCAGGTGAGTTGGTCACTGTCACTTAATAGCAGATGTATCAATTTTAGGTGACTTTGATATAGGAGCCAATGTGTGATTCTATGGAGTTTTGACGATGTATCACTTTTTACATTTTTTTCAGGCTTAGGTTTTGTTAATAGACAGTAGAAACAGACCCAGGAGTGAAGGCTCTGTTTCTCGTCCTGCCTGATCAGCATGTATTGTATTAGCCCATCTCCTAGTGCTCTATTTATAGCCTTCAAGGTCAAAGGGCAGCTTTACTGAGTATACTGCAGTAGGTCCCCATGTGAAAATAACCTATCTGCAATATGTGCTGTTTGGTAACATTTAACACTTTAGTAACACGTTGCTATAATCGGTGTAGTAACGCTGTAATTACTCTTGTAACGTTTACCTTTTAGTTACTTAGCAGACGCTCTTATCCAGAGCGACTTACAATTAGTGCGTTCATCTTAAGATAGCTGGGTGAGACAATCCCATATCACAGTCGTAGCAAGTTCATTTTCCCTCAATAAGTACGGGATTCACTTAAGATACTCTTTGAAGAGGGAGGATTTCAGACATTTTCGGGAAGATGGGTTGGAACTTTGCTGTCCTAGCTACAAGGGGAAGCTGATTCCACCATTGGGGTGCCAGGACAGAGAAAAGATTTGACTGGGCTGAGTGAGAGCTGACGGGGTGGAATGACCAAGAGACCAGATGCGGCAGAACGGAGTGCTCAGGTTGGGGTGTAGGGTTTAACACATAACACATTGTAATAACATTATTGTAATAACATAATAACAGTTTCTACATTCCAATCCGGACCTCAGAAATCTCCCTGCTACCATATGAGTCCAGGGAGATATCTGGGGTGAGATCCCTTAAACCCACTTACATACTTGTATAATATTTTAACACCGTAAAAGGTAGCTACGCGTCAACAAGCTGACATGTACTATATATACAAAAGTATGTGGACACCCTTCCAAATTAGTGGATTTGGCTATTTCAGCCACATCCGTTGCTGACAGAAGTATAAAATTGAGCACACAGCCATGCAATCTCCATAGACAAACATTGGCAGGAGAATGGCCTTATTGAAGAGCTCAGTGACTTTCAATGTGGCACCGTCATAGGATGGCACCGTTCCGTTCCAAGTCAGTTCTTCAAATTTCTGCCCTGCTAGATCGTCCTAAAAAATCAAATAAGCTTCAGAAATTGACATTATTGAGCACATCAAAGAGCATCAGTCAGGAGCATATGCATTGTATATTCTGAGAAAATATACTAAGTAGGCCTACTGTCAGTATTTGTCATCATATAGAGAAATAAGATGTCCACATAGGCCTACCTCAGGATATATAATGAGTCAATATCAGGCCATGCCATGTACAGTATGATATCTGGAGGGAATCCCAAAATGATTTGTGCATGAAAGAAGAATATGGATTTCATATTTGATAAATTATTGAGCATGTGCTGAAATCTCAAAATCGTCCTTATTTTCAGCATATCGAAAAGCAGATCAAAATCCAGATATTTACCTCAGCCAAGAGTAGCATATCTGGAATCAATACAGCTTATTATCTTGAATATGCTAGGAAAACACAGAAATACGATGTATATATTGTCAGTATTTGTCAACATGAAGAGAGAAAATAGGATGCCACATATCTCAGGATATTGAATGTGTCCATACTCGGCCATAGGAAATGTCCATGTGTGAT
This sequence comes from Salvelinus fontinalis, assembly GCF_029448725.1. Taxonomy (NCBI): domain Eukaryota; kingdom Metazoa; phylum Chordata; class Actinopteri; order Salmoniformes; family Salmonidae; genus Salvelinus; species Salvelinus fontinalis. The sequence goes on from NC_074667.1 coordinate 4,720,040, forward strand.
ATTCAGAGTAATCCCAATATGATATATGTCTAAAAGACACATCTGGATTCAGAATTTATCAGGATATGGGGCAAATCCACAAAATATATACAGTATGCATTGGAAATGGTCTGTATTCTCTAGAATATGAAAAACGTGTCATGGAAAGATATTCCTTAATATGGACCCTTTTCGCCCAGTGCCTGTGTTGCTCCCTGTCTACCTCCTGTTAACTTCCCTGGTGTTAAGGTAGTCCTCCTCCTCTTCAACCGAAAAGGAGGAGTAGTGATTGAACCAAGGCGCAGCGGGTTGTGAATACATAATTTAATAAAGACATGACAAAACAATGAAGACAGAAAACGACCTATACTTGAATAAACTACAAAATAACAAAACCGAAATGTATAGACAGACCTGAACAAATACGAATTTACAAATAACGCGAAGAAAGCACGAACAGGGAAAATAAACTACACAAAAGAACGATGAACAAACAAACCGAACAGTCCCGTATGGTGCAACTAACACTGACACAGGAGACAACCACCCACAACGAACACTGTGAAACAACCTACCTAAATATGACTCTCAATTAGAGGAAAACGCAAACACCTGCCTCTAATTAAGAGCCATACCAGGCAACCCTTAAACCAACATAGAAACAGAAAACATAGAATGCCCACCCAAACTCACATCCTGACCAACTAACACATACAACAAACTAACAGACATAGGTCAGGAACGTGACACCTGGTTTGAAGCTGTTACGGGAACAAGAGCAGTATGATTCAGCATTGCATGACTTTTAACACATTGTAATAACATTATTGTAATAACATAATAACAGTTTCTACATTCCAATCCGGACCTCAGAAATCTCCCTGCTACCATATGAGTCCAGGGAGATATCTGGGGTGAGATCCCTTAAACCCACTTACATACTTGTAAGCTGACATGTACTATATATACAAAAGTATGTGGACACCCTTCCAAATTAGTGGATTTGGCTATTTCAGCCACATCCGTTGCTGACAGGAGTATAAAATTGAGCACACAGCCATGCAATCTCCATAGACAAACATTGGCAGGACAATGGCCTTATTGAAGAGCTCAGTGACTTTCAATGTGGCACCGTCATAGGATGGCACCTTTCCGTTCCAAGTCAGTTCTTCAAATTTCTGCCCTGCTAGATCTTCCCCGGTCAACTGTAAGTGCTGTTATTGTGAAGTGGAAAGGTCTAGGAGCAACAGCTGTTTAGTGGTAGGCCACACAAGCTCACAGAACGGGACCGCCGAGTGCTGAAATCGTCTGTCCTCGGTTGCAACACTCACTACTGAATTCCAAACTGCCTCTGGAATCAACGTCAGCACAATAACTGTTCGTCGGGAGCTTCATGAAATGGGTTTCTATGGCTGAGCAGCCGCACACAAGCCTAAGATCAGCATACACAATGCCAAGCGTCGGCTGGAATGGTGTAAATCTCGCCTCCATTGGACTCTGGAGCAGTGGACATTTGGGGTTTGGTGGATGCTAGGAGAACGCTACCTGCCCGAATGCATAGTGCCAACTGTAAAGTTTGGTGGAGGAGGAATAATGGTCTGTGGCTGATTTTTCATGGTTGGGCTAGGCTCCTTAGTTCCAGTGAAGGGAAATCTTAACGCTACATGGTATTCTAGACAATTCTGTGCTTCCAACTTTGTGGCAACAGTTTGGGGAAGGCCCTTTCCTGTTTTAGCATGACAATACCCCTGTGCACAAAGCGAGGTCCATGCGGTAATGGTTTGTCGAGATCGGTGTGGAAGAACTTGACTGGCCTGCCCAGAGCCCTGACCTCAACTCCATCGAACACCTTTGGGATGAATTGGAACGGCGACTGCGAGCCAGGCCTAATCGCCCAAAATCAGTGCCCGACCTCACTAATGCTCTTAAGCGCTACGCTCTTCAGCACTCGGCGGACCCGTTCTGTGAGGTTATGTGGCCTAACAGGAAAGGGCCTTCCCCAAAATGTTGCCACAAAGTTGGAAGCACAGAATGCTAGATATCTTATATTAACCAGTAATACAAAATACGCCCAAACGTTTTAAAACGTTAGCTGTCAGCTTGAGGCTTGATAGAGGGTAAAACAAACTGAAGGGAAGGAAAATTTGTAATTCCTTAGCTAGCTAGGTTACCAGTTAGCTTTGACCCCCTAAAAAGCCTAGCTTGCTGGCTAGCCCTACTGGCTGCTGGCCAAATTAGCTAACGTTACTTCAGTTGTCAGTTGTGGCGCCTGAATTAAAAAATGACAGTTGGAACTCCACAGCAAAAAATAAGTGATTCTTGGTGCTCGGCTACCAATTACAGGGCTTTTAGCTTGCAGTTTGTGAGTACCCATGCAGATGGCATAGAAAAAGTTAGCTAGTGTCTGAAACAATTATATGGATTTAATATTTGTCCAATTATTGAACATGTCCTAAAAAATCAAATAAGCTTCAGAAATTGACATTATTTAGCACATCAAAGAGCATCAGTCAGGAGCATATGCATTGTATGTTCTGAGAAAATATACTAAGTAGGCCTACTGTCAGTATTTGTCATCATATAGAGAAAATAAGATGTTTACATAGGCCTACCTCAGGATATATAATGAGTCAATATCAGGCCATGCCATGTACAGTATGATATCTGGAGGGAATCCCAAAATGATTTGTGCATGAAAAAAGAATATGGATTTCATATTTGACAAATTATTGAGCATGTGCTGAAATCTCAAAAATCGTCCTTATTTTCAGCATATCGAAAAGCAGATCAAGATCCAGATATTGACCTCAGCCAAGAGTAGCATATCTGGAATCAATACAGCTTATTATCTTGAATATGCTAGGAAAACACAGAAATAGGATGTATATATTGTCAGTATTTGTCAACATGAAGAGAGAAAATAGGATGCCACATATCTCAGGATATTGAATGTGTCCATACTCGGCCATAGGAAATGTCCATGTGTGATATTCAGAGTAATCCCAATATGATATATGTCTAAAAGACACATCTGGATTCAGAATTTGTCAGGATATGGGGCAAATCCACAAAACCCAAAATATATACAGTATGCATTGGAAATGGTCTGTATTCTCTAGAATATGAAAAACGTGTCATGGAAAGATATTCCTTAATATGGACCCTTTTCGCCCAGTGCCTGTGTTGCTCCCTGTCTACCTCCTGTTAACTTCCCTGGTTTGAAGCTGTTACGGGAACAAGAACAGTATGATTCAGCATTGCATGACTTGCACAATCAATGACCAGACTGATTCCTGCTAGCACATAACATTCTGCTAAGCTTTCTTTTTTTTTCTTAAAGCTTGGTGAGAGCGTGGTTATCTCATGGTTATTCTACATACAACCTTCACACAACTTTCTGGGAATGGTGCAGGATAGTTCCTTGGCTTTGGAACATTTCCAGCACATTTAAGGAACTTGACCAAAAAACTAAATATATTGGTATTTCAGTACTTGTTTTCTAAAAGTTCAAACATGGTCACATTTTATTTACATTTTGATAATGTTCTAGGTATGTGCTGGTTGTTAAAATACTTGTATCTTTGGGGAAGATGTTTGAAAAGGATATTTTGTTTTTAAATTATATTGTAAATTGGAATGATATAGTTATGTATTTCATGGTTATCAGAATTGCATGGGAAGGTCTGCTCAATCCAAGAGTACAACCAATTGATTACAGCATTACCCCAAAAATGGAGGAGGCAGGTGGCAGCGGGAGGAGGTAGGGAACTGGTCTGTCTGCTCAATATAAAGGATCAAAACTGGCAGAGAAATAAAAATAGCATGAATAGGAAAGTATACCAGTTTCATTTGAGGACCAGGATGTTGACAGCTGCGCCATACAGATTGCAAAATAGTTGGGAAGAGATTTTTGATGTACCGATTCCATGGGACAGGTTGTATGAGTTGATATATAAAACGATTCAAAGTTTCGTGCTTTTTTGCTAAAGTTATTGTACAGAATTCTTGCCACCAACAAAATGTTGAGTATTTGGGGCATACAATCATCGTAGCTCTGCAGATTGTAGGTGTGAGGATACAGAATAAATTGACCATTTGTTTTGGTATTGCCCTCAGGTAGCCTGTTTCTGGTCTCAGGTTCAGGAATGGCTGGAAAAGCATAACATTGATCTAAAATTGACCCTAGAAATAGTACTGTTAGGAGATCTGGAGAGACCTGGTCAGTCAATTACTAATATACTAATACTCTTAGTAAACGTATTTATCTTCAACTCGCAATCTGTGGATTCTGTTCGATTAGATGGATTGAAATTGAAAGTTAAACATCACAGCATAGTTGAAAGATATATGTTGCGTAGAAATCCGAAGAGGGTGGCCAGCAGAGATATGTGGGATGGGCTGAGGGAAGCTGAGGGTTGGGATGTGGAATTGGAGACAAGTGGGAGTGGAGTTGCTAGGAGGGGGATAGAATGACGGTCAAAGAAAAAAGTAAAAAAATAAGGTCTAAATGAAACAAAAAGTAAGTTTGAACTGAGGGAAAATGTTGTTACAGCTATGTTTTATGTTTATTTCACCTTTATTTAACCAGGTAGGCCAGTTGAGAACAAGTTCTCATTTATAACTGCGACCTGGCCAAGATAAAGCAAAGTAGTGTGACACAAACAACACAAAGGAATGGGATAAACAAATGTACAGTCAATAACACAATAAAAAAATCTATATACAGTGTGTGCAAATGTAGTAAGTTTGGGGAGGTAAGGCAATAAATAGGCCGTAGTGGCAAAATAATTACAATTTAGCAAATAAACACTGGAGTGATAGATGTGCAGAAGATGAATGTGCAAGTAGAGATACTGGGGTGCAAAGGAGCAAAAAAATAACAATATGGGGATGAGGTAGTTGGGTGGACTATTTACAGATGGGCTCGGGGGGTTATAGATGGGCTGGGGGTTGCGGGCAGCTAATCCTGTTTGCCTGAGGCTGATGCCGCACAGGTGTTTGTACACATGCATAAACACACAATTTCATTCAAACACACACATGTGCACATACACAGACACACACACACACACACACACACACACACACACACATACACACATGTAAATAGTGCCATACATGCACTCAAGCATATTTTCATTTTGCCTGCTGTTATGATTTTTATTGTTCTTGATGTCTTTTGTTTTTTGCATTGTAGATTCCTGTTTTCCTTTGTCTGTCTCTTTTTTCTCTTTTGTTAATTTTGTTGGTTGTTGGTGCATTATTGGGGGACGGGGCACGGGGGCTTGGGTGGCGACAGTCTTGGGGGTGGGGAATGGAATTATTTTATTGAATTTTTTCAAATAGTTCAGAGAACATTAAGAAACAACATTCATCTGTGGGAATTTCAGTAATTCAGCATAAAGTTTCATACATGTTTCCTCGTCGTTCTATTTAAAGTAATGTCCTCGAGTTGTTCCGAGAACGTTAAGAAAACTTTCCATGAAAACCACATGAAAACATTAGTAAGAATGTTATTTAAAAACATATACATTCCGTTCTCAGCATCAACAAAACTCGCTCTATCCTCTATCTTGTTAATTGGCCACACCTGATCTTAATGAATTCTTGTTCCCTTTAAAATGGGGTCGATTTGAATATACTAAAATGCTTGGTATAAGTTTTTTTTAAACATGGCATGCTAGCTCCATCCTGGTGGTGCAGTGGACTAATTACATGGATAGAGAACAGAAGATACTGTAATAGGTTAGAATCTCACGGATGCTGTGCCACAATAAATTGCATGATTAATGCCTAAGCAAATGAATTTCCATGTGTTCTATGTGTGCTTGGAGTTCAAAACAGTTAACCTAAGCTAGAAGTCTTATTGAAACATGTTCTCAGAACGTTTATAAAACCACCCAGGAAAACTTTCAGGGAACTGTAGTAAAACGTTCTCAGAACATCCAAACAACTTAAAAATGAATGTTCACAGAATAGGCTAAATGTTCCCTTCTGTTCTCAGAACATTTTTTAAAAAACATTGTGTTTTCCCTGGTCAGGTCATGTGGTCAGACCCTATAGTCAATATAAACAGTGCATTCGGAAAGTATTCAGACCTCTAGACTTTTTCCACATTTTATTGCATTACAGCCTCCTACATTCTAAAATGTATTAAATAGATTTTTCTCCTCATCAATCAACACACAATACCCCACGATGACAAAGCTAAAACAGATTTTTAGACATTTTTGCAAATGTATACAAAAAAAACGGAAATATCACATTTACATAAGTATTCAGACCCTTTTCTCAGTACTTAGTTGAAGCACCTTTGGCAGCGATTACAGCCTCGAGTCTTCTTGGGTATGATGATGCAAGCTTGGCACACCTGTATTTGGGGAGTTTCTCTTGTCTGCAGTGTTACAGTTCACCCTTCAATTGCCCTTTAATTGCAAATCCTTCAACACCTCCATTGTAACAGCTTACGACAGCTCCCTCGCTGACTAACAGTGCTGATGGGCTCCCGGTGATCTAGACAGATTAATGAATTAAAAGACAGGCTCTGGCCTTAATCTAAAATCATCAAATGACTATGTCCCATTGAACACACTCTTAATCTAACCTCAGAGATCAATTGTAACATGCTGCCCTGTAATCAAGGACCACAAGTGTTTTTATGAATCATATAATGTGCTATCCTCTCGAATCAAAAGTATTTTAAACCCAAAAATGAATTAATAAACCAGTCTAGCAAAATGCAGTCATTTCAGGTACATGACAGATGCTAAATGACAATGCTACTTATTCTTGTTTATAGTAGCCTAGCTAGTTACATTAGATTTCCTGTTAATGTTTTCCAATCAATCTCCTTACAGCATAGGGTGACAGTGACACGTTGGTAACCCCTCTCTAAGCAAGGTTATACTTAACATGTGTACCAGCAATAGCATCCTAATGTGGTCCTATTTTAAAGGCCCATTTCCTCATTACCAGGGCCAGATATAGACATGTGGATTAAGGCCAGGTCAGGAATAGTGACTCCTGATGGATACTAATAGGATAACAGGCTAGGTGTTGGTCACACGGGTAATAGCCAGGCAGGATAACACAGTCTAAAGTGAAATGATCTAATAGCCCAGAGGGAGGGTGGTGCTCAGAGTTCCTCCTGACTTCCGCTTGTAGTCTAGAGAAACAGTCACCGGTAAGAAGCCTAGTTCTATAAACCTGGTCCCTGTACTAGACAGTATGTACTGATGCCAGCCAAGTCATCATGCTGTGTCCGTGATTTAACCGAGTCATGTTGAAGGCCTATCTATAGTCAGGTGGCAGGTGAATAGGAAACACACAGATCTGAGACCAGGCTAAAGTTAGGTTTCCTAATAAACCGGCTCATACAGGACATAACATCTGTTTGACATTATCATCATGATCTACTGAATAGTTCATCACCATGTTATACCTTATTTCTAACCAAATTGGTGAACATACAGAACTGAACTGAAGCATGGCTCTATTGACTGTCACTGCGGTGCCATCTGTTGGTAACCAGGATAATAACACTTTGAATTGTGTGTAGAGAGTCTGTAGATAAGTTAGAGAGTTAGTCATATTTCATAGTCATTTCAATGCAGTCAAATCGGGAGATGGATTGAGATTCCAGTTGCAAGATTAGAAAGGGGCTTTTTAATTGCCATTTTTTGCATTGTCATTTCTATTCCCATGCTGAAGAGAAGTAAATGTACATGAAAATACATAAACAGTGTTTCCAAGACTTGGTTGGTAAATAACAAACATCAGGAAGGCTCTTAGAGTGTATAAAACAGACTGCATTCACAGAAGTGCATTCTTACCTAGCATCTTCAAATTGCTTAGTGATACACCTATACTAGGTACAGTAACTGGTGCAGTTCTGTAATAGTATTAAAGGGATTTGAATGGATTCGTCACTAGGTGGCAGTATTGTTAATCATTTCGCATTAACAGTGATTTCGGGCTAAACCCATTCAGTTACCACAACCAAGAAGAAAGCCTTGCTGGTCCGTCACCCGTGATACAAGTCACTATTCAACACCTATCCATCAGAAAGCATGACTTGATTCAATATAAACACTGCATGCCTAAGAATGCTAAATACGTTATACAAATCAAATCCTTTTGACATCATTATGTGACATGACTGTTGAATAATCACTAACACCAATCACTTAACAGG